>NC_134019.1:18102622-18773872 GCF_040712315.1 Castanea sativa | reverse complement strand
GTTCCTCAACGAGAAATCAGCAATACACACCCCTGAGTATGCCACTAAAGTAGGTTCTTATGCAAATCAAGGATGATCCGTCCTTGAAGTGGCCGAATAAGATGAAAGGAGATCCTAACAAGCACAATAGGAACAAGTATTGCCGCTTTCATAAAGACCACGGGCATGACACGGACGAGTGCTTTGATTTGAAGCAGCAGATAGAAAATCTCATTAGACAAGGAAAGTTAAGGAAATTCCTTGGACGAGACCAGAGAGACGAGAAACTAAAGGCTAAGGTGGAGGAATCATCACGACCCCCACTAGGAGAGATAAGAGTGATCATCGGAGGAACCTCGACAGCGCAGTCATCCAAGTCGAGGAAGACATTCCTGAAGGTGGTGCAGAACGTCCAGCTGTCTAGACGACCTCCCAGGACGAGGGAAACAGATGAGCAGGCCATTATGTTCACAGACGAGGATGCAGGACGACTTCACCACCCACACGATGAAGCGATAGTCATCACCCTACTCATTGCTGACTACATGACCAGGAGGGTGTTGATAGACAATGGCAGTTCTGCTGACATTTTGTATTATTCCGCATTCCAGCAAATGAGGCTAGGACGAGATCAGCTTCAACTAGTAAATTCGCTGTTGGTGGGATTCAGAGGAATGAGGGTGCAGCCAGTGGGCACCATCACATTGCTAGTGGTGATTGGAGCGTATCCACAGCAGATAACCAAAGAGATAAATTTCCTTGTTGTTGATTATGTATCGTCATATAACGCTATTATTGGAAGACCGACTCTGAATAATTGGAGGGCAATAACCTCTACCTACCACTTGTCCATCAAATTCCCTACCGAGCATGGAGTGGGCCAAGTACAAGGAGATTAGTTGGCCGCCAGAGAGTGCTACCTAGCCATGCTGGTGATGGACGAGCATGTACAGGCAATGAATATAGACGAGGGAAAGATCACAGCGGAACCCACTGAGGTGTTAGAAGACGTCCCTTTGGACGAGAGCAGCCCCGAGAAGTTCACTAGAATTGGGGCAAACATGAAAGACGAGACAAAGCATGCTTTGGTCCAGTTTTTGAAGAAAATCCTCGATGTCTTTGCATGGATTCATGAAGACATGTTTGGTATCGATCCAAGTGTTATTACTCACAGCCTGAATGTATGTCCCTATTCCAAGCTAGTGCGTCAAAAGAAAAGGGTTTTTGCTCCTGAGCGAGACAATGCCATCAAGGAAGAGGTCCAGAAGTTGATTACCGCGAAATTCATCCGAGAAGTTTATTACCCAGACTAGTTAGCGAACGAAGTCATGGTGAAGAAGGCCAACGGCAAGTGGCGAATGTGCATGGATTTTACTGACTTAAACAAGGCTTGTCCCAAGGATAGTTATCAATTGCCACGCATTGACCAGCTGGTGGACTCGACGGCAAGTCACAAGTTACTAAGTTTCATGGACGTCTTCTCAGGCTACAACCAGATAAAGATGGACGAGGCAGATCAAGAAAAGACCTCATTCATTACTAGCCAAGGGTTGTTTTACTACAAAGTAATGCCCTTCGGTCTGAAGAACGCAGGGGCGACTTACCAAAGACTGGTTAATCACATGTTCCGTCCTCAAATCGGGTGTAATGTGGAGGTTTATGTGGATGATATGCTGGTAAAGAGCCTGGACGAGGGAAAAAATCTGGACGACCTTCAAGAGACTTTTGATACACTTTGGCGATATAACATGAAATTAAATCCAAGCAAGTGCGCTTTCGGAGTTTCGTCGGGGAAGTTTTTGGGGTTCATGGTTTCACATAGAGGAATTGAAGCAAATCCGAAAAAAATCCAGGCGATACTGAATATGGAACCACCGAAAAATATCAAGGAAGTCCAATCTCTTACCGAACGAGTTGCCGCCCTTAACAGGTTTGTGTCGAAAACTACTGACAAGTGTTTGCCATTCTTTAAAGTCCTCAGGAAGGCATTTGAGTGGACGGACGAGTGTCAAAAGGCCTTCCAAAACTTGAAGACATACCTCATGACAGCGCCGTTGTTGAGTCCATGTGTACCTGGAAAAGAGCTGTATTTGTATTTGGCGGTGTCCCCACACGCATTAAGCTCGACGTTGGTCAGAGAAGAAGGGAGAATCCAGAAACCAGTTTATTACACAAGTCGTACGATGAGAGGAGCGGAAGTACGATACCCGATGATGGAGAAGCTAGCTTTTGCCTTGATTACGGCTTCTAGGAAGCTGAGGCATTATTTCCAAGCTCATATTATCAACGTCCTAACGGATCATCCCATAAAGAAGGCAATGAACAAGTTGGAAGCCGCGGGATGATTAATACAGCGGGCTGTGGAACTTAGCAAGTTTGATGTCAGATACCTTCCATAAAGCGCGATAAAGGCGCAAGCATTAGCAGATTTCATTGCAGAGTTCACCCCCAGCCAGGACGAGCTAGACAAAGATGAGGGAGTCGAACGGTGGGTTATCAATGTAGACGAATCATCCACACTATATGCAGGAGGAATTGGAGTCATACTCAAGTCTCCGAAGGGTGATAGGCTGGAATACGCGGCCCGTTTGAAATACCAACCCACCAACAATGAGGCTGAGTACAAAGCTCTACTCAAAGGGTTGGAATTGGCGAAGTCTCTGGGGGCGGAGTCGATAATAATCAACGGAGATTCTCAGCTAGTCATCAATCAAGTGAATGGAATGTGTGATGCCAAGGAAGATCGGATGAAAAAATACCTTAGCAAAGTGAAACGACTTGCACGAAAGTTTTCAGAGGTAAGTTTTGTTCAACTCCCTAGGAAGGAAAATATGGAAGCAGACGCCTTGGCGAAAGCAGCTTCAGCTGAAGAAGTTACGGACGAGTACGACAAAGTTCACTATATGCCAAGCATAGACCTTCTGGACATACAGCAGATAGAAGGGGGAGAAAATTGAATGAGTCCAATAGTAACCTATCTCAAAGAAGGAAGGCTTCCAGAAGACAAGGACAAAGCTAGGAAGTTGAGGGTCAGGGCAGCTAAATACATCCTCATAAACGAACTGTTGTACAAGCGAGGCTTTTCCCAACCTTACCTAAGGTGCTTAGCTCCAGACGAGTCAAACTATGTTTTGAGGGAAGTTCACGAAGGAGCATGCGGAAATCATTCAGGGGCAAGATCGCTTGTCCATAAGGTCGTCCGTGTAGGCTACTATTGGCCTACAATGCAGGCAGATGCCAAGGCCTATGTCAAGGTGTGTGACCACGCTATAGCAACATCCCTAGACAGCCTTCAGAGTACCAGACCCCAATGATGGCCCCATGGCCCTTTGCACAGTGGGGACTAGATATCCTAGGTCCTTTCCCCATGGGAACCAGACAAATGAAGTTTTTGGTAGTAAGGATTGATTACTTTACAAAGTGGGTGGAGGCCGAACCTCTTGCAAAAATCACTATGCAAAATGTCAAAAATTTTGTTTGGAAGAATATACTATGTAGGTTCGAAGTACCCAGGGTACTAGTATCAGATAACGGACGTCAATTCGACAACGCGCCCTTTAGGGACTTTTGCGAACATTTTGGAATCAAAAATCACTATTCCTCACCCTCCCATCCACAGGCGAATGGACAAGTAGAAGTAGCGAATCGATCCCTGCTGAAAATCATCAAGAGTCGACTCGAGGGGGCAAAAGGGATATGGCCAGACGAGTTACCAGGTGTTCTTTGGGCCTACAGGACGACTATAAGAACTCCTACAGGAGAAACCCCCTTCAAGCTAGCCTATGGGAGTGAAGCCATCATACCGGCAGAAGTTCATATGGCTAACCATCGAGTGATGAAGTATCAGGAGAGAGAAAATAGGGACCAACTTTGTCTTGACCTCGATCTCATTGACGAGGTAAGAATGGATGCAGATCAAAGGATAGCAAGATACAATAATCTTATGGCTAGGCAACATGATGCCATGGTGAAGCCCAAACGATTCAGTGTTGGGGACCTCGTTCTCAAAAGAGTCTCCTTGACAACTAGAAATCCAACTCATGGAAAATTGGGACCCAATTGATAAGGACCCTACAGGGTAATCAACTGTAAAAGACAAGGGTCATACTACCTGGAAGCTCTGGACGGACGAAAGTTAGAGCACCCTTGGAACGTGGAGCACCTGAGGAGGTACTATCAGTGATGAGCTTGGACGAAATTTTCCAGGGACGAGGTTGGAGCTATGGACGGTTACAGCTACGGTCTATGTGTTTACTTATATCTACTGTTGTGTTCTTATTACTACTATGGAGTGTATTAAGAATAAAAAGTGCACAAGTTCCTAAACTTTTGCACCATAAACAGACCAGTTTGTGAAAGACGAGGTTATGTATTTTCTTAAGTATTTCAATAAGGCGCTAGCTTATAAGCCTGTGCCATATTTGTGGACAATGTTCATATAATAATATGGTTTGGATTTCTAATGTATTTAATGCATAAATCTGACTTCCATTATAATACCCACAAGAGGGGCAAAAGCCTAAGGTGAATGAAAATCTCTGGATGCAGGGATGTAACGTTTATAAGCTTTTTTCGAGACGAGATAGAGCAAAGGGAAATATGCTTAAGGCATGCTCGTCTGAAACTCAACGGACGAAAAAAGGGCGTACGTCAAAGCTTGTCCATGGACGAGCATATGGCCAAGACGCCCAGATGCTCTAGGATGAAGTAAAAACTACAAACGTCTGGACGAAAGACGAATGCCAACTGCCAAACCCAAGGACAAGGAAAATGACACGATAATCGTTGCCATTTCTAAGACGAGTCATACTAAAAAAAATGGCTAACAAAGACGTCCATACATATGTGGGTCGTCCATAAGAAAAATGCATGGATGACCATACAACACTTAGAATGCTCATTACTTAAAAACCAATAACATCTAATGATGAAGGCAGAGCATAAACTCGTCCAAGCAATTAAATCCAATACAGGATAAAAATGTGCATTCATTAAAGCTTAAAAAAGGGTAGACGACCACCATCCAAAAACCCTTACAAAGTAAAACTTAGAAGGCAATTGTTAATGCGCTCGTCCAAAGTACGAGGGATGAGATAATTGTTTTCAAATACATTTTTATAAAGGTCCTAAAAACAATGGACCAAATTAAAAAAGAAAAAAAACAGATAAACACTAAGTTAATAATCTCGTCTTTAAGCAGGAGGGGCGTCGGCATTAGGGTCATCCTGAGGTGGCTTCGTAGAGGCATCGTCCTCAACATTGACGTCCTCTGAGCTTGTTTGAAGGAGGGAACTTGAAGTAGCCCCACCCAGGTTAAGTTTAATGAGGCTGAAGTCAATTTCAGGGAACTTCTCCATGGCTTCCATCCTGAAATCTTCGAACCCAGTTGCATAGTTGGTGTCCAATTGATCGGTGAATTCTTTGGACGACTTAAACTCTGCAACTGTCTCTCCCTTAACCTTTTCAAGAAGGGCGCTAAGCTCGTCATTCTTTTTCTGAAGGAGTTCAAGACGAGCGTCCCTATCTTTGACGTCTGTCCTCAACTCCTCGACATTGCTTTTCAGCTTCTTCACATCCTCCTTAGCCTTGGCAGCTACTTCAGCCCACCTTTCAGACTCGTCCTTTGCTTTTTGGACCGTCTTCTCCAGTAAGTTCCTCGTCTTGTCTAATTCTATCGCTTGCCTAGACGTGGCAATAAACTTAGACATTGCCTGCGCACATTAAAATATTATCACGATATATACAAGCATTACTGGAAAGACAAGGGATATATATACAGAGTGCATACCTTAAAGAGGTCATGAACTGCTGAGTGCTCAAAATCCTTTAAAGACATGTCATAGCATGCCAGCACATCCTCATCCGTCACAGACTTCTCAAACCTTTCCCAAGCCAAGTTCTCATTAGCTAGAAGGTTTTAAGGCACTTGTTGAGAAGGTTAGGACGAGGCAGGAGCAGTAACCTTGGATGTGATTCTCATAGACGAGGGATCCTTGGGCTCAGAATCAACATCTACAATCTGGACAGAGTGATCCTGGGGGACGAGGATGGGGTCTGTTTGATCGTCTTTGGTTCGGGCGTTCTTAGCTTTAGACGACTTATGCTTAGCCCTTGTTTCCTTACGTCTGCTTGGAAGGTTCTCCAAGTCCACCCCAAGAGACAAGCTCTTCCTTTTGTCTCCAGTGGAGGGGCGAGGTTGATACTCCTCTGGGACAGGACGAGGAGACTCACCATGGGCAAGAAGAGGTTGAGGCAGAACCTTAGGCCCTACATCCTCGTCCATGACCTCCTTCCCTTTATTCTCCTTCATGGTGGCCATTCCTGCAGAGAAATTTGTTAGAATCACTTCTAGAAATGACAAAGGATTACTTACAGTAAAAAACTTATGTCTCCGGACTGTACACTCGTGGGCAGTGGCTTGAGGGGAAGGCTCAGGACCAAGTCCCTAAGTAGCAAGACGCTGATAAGTGACTAAAGAATGGAAGCCCCTTCAGGATGAAGACGAGCCTTCTGGACTCGTTCAAGGTAAAATCTACTCAAATGAGGCCGTCTAGCACCTACAAAAAAGGAGAGGAAAGTGGTTAGACGACTACAATCAAAAGTAACAAAAAATAAAGGTTTAACCATAGACGTACCTTCAGGACGAAGATTCCCTAACTCTCTTGTGTAGGGAGGAAATGGGTCCCTGTCAACCTCAATAGGGCGTCTAGCCCAAAAGCCTGAGATGAAGAAGAACTCCGTCTTCCATTTCCTATCTGAGGTGACTAAGGATTTTATCAGCCTATACTCTCTCCCTCTGGCTATAAACTGGTAAAAGTCAAGGGATTGGTTAATCTCAGAGGGCTTATAACAGTAGAGGAACTCGCCCACAGCAAGAGGACGATCCCCCTTAAACACTTCCCTCCATAAAACTTGCATAGCAACTATTAGCCTCCATGCATTGGGGTTGAACTGACAAATACCTAAGCCTAACCTAGAGAGCAACTCCCTAGCAAAGGCATTAAGGGGCAACCTCAAACCCCCCAAGAGGTAAGCTTCAAAAATGCCAACACCAAAACGGGGTTGACAATACCACTCACCACGCACAGGCACCCTGGGATTCAAGTCCTCAGGAATTTGATACCAGGTCTTAAGAATATCTAACTTTTTCTTGTCTGTCTTAGAATCAACCCCAATAGCACAACTATACACTACCTCTTCCTCGTCCTGAGTAGAAGACGAGGGGGCACTAGTGCCAGCCCTAGACCCAGACTCAGCCCTTGTCCTACGGCTTTCCTGAAGTACCTCTATGGGAAATCCAAGGACGCCAGACCTATACTCGTCCGTAGTGTTTCCTTCGCTACTGCTGTTACAATCACTACTACTATCGCTAGACCCACTAAAACTACTAACGTCATGATACTCATCTATGACTCTGGCAACACTATTGCTAGACGAAGAAAGGGTTAACTCAGACATTTTTTAAAGAAAGCTAAAAACCTGAGGACGAGGAGGGAGAAAATAGCTAGATCTAGACGAAGAGACTATGAACGCAAGAAACTTCTAAACGAGGCGCTAGGACGAGGGGGGTCAAAGAAGAAAATTTCAGAATATGAGGAGGTTAGTGGAGGAATTCCACTATTTGTAGGCAATGAACCCTAGTACCCGAAGCGACGCGACCAACCAAAATGTGACAAATGGCACGTCCCTCGAAAAATGAGCTAACATGACCAGTCACCAGTCAAACCAAGACACGTGGCAACCACAACAGCTCACGTAATGACATGCGTCCAAAAGTTGACGCCAATTAATGTACTCCCTGGACAACCTATGGACAAGGGGGTAACTGATGGGGTATAAAAATACAACTCCAGCTTCGTCCATAGAGGTCGTCCGTGGAAAAACCAAGTAGACAAAGGTTGCAAGAACCTCGTCCTGAATAAGCCCGTCCATGCAATAAAGTGCGTAGACGGGGCTTTACGTGGACGGCTCTATAACTCCATGCCATGTCATCCAAGTGAACCACCAACCTCATCCTGAAAGATCATCCAGAAAGGAAAGGCCTTATGTTAGGAGCAAGATGCACCTAACCGTAGGTTCCCTGGACGAGGTTCCCTGGACGAGGTTCCCTGGACGAGCCCTTGACATTTGAGAAAATTTCCAAAGTGAATATAACAACCCCGAATCACACGCATAACTTCCAGTGACCATTTTGTGAGAAAAAATGTAACTCCTAAACAATTGAAGGAGTCATTCCTAAACCCTCACACCTCCTCAAATCCAGGGGAGGTTACAAGTTTGATAACTGTCTTTAGGACAGTATATAAACACCCTTTCAGACCAAAAGAAGGGATGCTTTATATTTCCCAAAAAGTTGGAACTCCAAAAATATAGAGAGAAAACTAACTTTGCCATCGAAGGGTTTTTGGCCGGCAACCCCGGTCACCTTTGATCGTTTTTCTTTCTTTTCCAGGCCATCGAAAGAGCAAATAGTTCTTTCAAGTCCGAAGCATCCAGCCTACTGATTTTCTTCGCATCATCACACACACACACACACACACATACATATATATATATATATATAATTTAAATACTATTGATTGTCATTTTTATATATTATTGACTCTTTAAAAAATTTTGTAAGGATATTATTAGATATAAAATGCATGGTTTTAAAAACCGAACCGAGAATAAAACCGTTTTTTTCAAAATTTCTGGTTTTTGACCGGTTTTTCCCCGGTTTTAAGGTATTTAACCGGACCGGACTGCACCGATTGAACCGGTCGGACCGGCCGGTCCGGTCCGGTTTTTAAAACTATGATTAAAATGTAAATTGTCAATGTTTTTTTATATTATTATTGTGAAGCACTTTTTTTATGATTCATTTATTTTAGACTCTTTGATTTTTGTACTTAATAACACACTTGAATAAATATTTATGATATGGTCTCACATTTTTTTATTCTAAAATTAAGAAATAAAACTCTTTAAGAATAAATAATTTAGGACACATGACGCAAAATTGGAACTCTAATTTGGAATTCTAATTTGAGTTTTTCTCTGATTCACCTATTATCTATATATATATATATATATATTACTATGTAGTCTTAGAATCGGAGATATCGAAAAAGTCCAATAAAAGAGAGAAATAAGATGAAATTCATCTGAGAGATACGAGCATTTGATTGGTTAACTATACATTTAGTGTATTATTGACGCATGGATGAGTATGGTTATGTAAGTCAATGATTAATAAAGTGAAAATTGGTTAAGTTTTATCATTTAGTTTAAAATATTATAAAAATAATGACAAATAGATAATAACAACTGCATAAAAATAAAAATAATATACAAACTTAGCAAAATAAAATAGTAATATCTACTCACATTGACAATAGATAATGATAACTAATAATAAACTATCATGTAATGATTTCAAAATTAAATATTCATAGAAGGAAATTGTAAAACTTCACATATTTAGGAGTTTTTTTTTTTTTCTTTTTGTCAATAACTATATATATTAAAGTTCTCTTTTTATTAAATTTTGTATAATTCAAATTTTTTAATGACCATCCTAAAAAATTTAAAAAAAAAAAAAAAAAGTTGATTAGAAGCCATCACTGGCTAAATTAAGCAGAAATTTCGCACAAACTAATGTGATTGATCTAGTATTTTATGATGAAACCCTCTCTTGGCATGAAAACATTTAAAAGTGAGTTTTATTGTTTATATTTTAGTTTAATAGTTTTTTAAAACTACATTTTATGCAAGGGTGGCCCAACAAATTTTGAGGCCTAAGGCGATATATTTAAATGGAGCCTTTTTTATATTACTTAAATAATGTTTAACTAGTTTTTCATATCATAATTTTTTTATAACAAAAATCCATTCTTTTTATCTTGTAATATGCTTTTCTTTTCTTTTTTTGAAGAAATGCTAAAGCTATTTACTACAAAAAACTTACAAACGATGTAGTAATGAATGTGATTAGTAACACTACAAAAAGATAATAAATAAGTATTTGAATGAATGATATTAGGGACATTATAAATTTTACACCATGAGGCTTATAATGATGTATCATCAATCACAAAAAGTAATTTAAAAATGTATTTAATGGGTTGTTGATGTCCACAAATCATATTAATTGTTACATCAATTTGTAAAGGTTTTGAAGTAAAATTTATAATATTTCTAGCATTTTCTTGTCTGAATTATTTTTTGTAATTAGTAAAACATATTTGTAAGCCCTATATATTTAAAGTTGTATTATCTCTAGCATTAATCAATTCTTTGAAAATTCTTAAAAGTAGAGGAAAATGTAAAACTATTTTTTTTTTCTTATATCTCAAAAAAAAAAAATTAAAAATTTCAATTTTTGCTCCAAAATTTGGGGTCTTTCTCTAGTAGGTGGCCCTAGGTGATTGCCTAAATGGCCTAGGCCTAGGGCCGGCCCTGTTTTTATGTTTTCTTAGTAATGAAAATTTTATGCATTCCCTATCAAAAAAAAAAAAAAAACTACGATTTCATCAACATTTTAGCAAACAAATCTTCATCTAATAAACTAATTCAAACGCAAGTATGTAAATCCGTAATTTATTTTAATTTGCATAATAATACTGATGATGTGAAGGCAAACTCGGAGTGATACCAATGTAGTGTAGGCCAAAACTTCTCCCATGCTTAAGTTAGCATTCAATATCCCCATAATACAAATAGTAAAGAAGTATTTAAGATTTTGTCTCATGCCGGCATGATGAATGATGACATCCGAGTATATAAAAAGCTCTTTAATCTTTACTCCATGTTTCTCGCCATTTCCCCCAATTTCAGGCGTGGAATGCGTCATACCTTAAGTCATGTAGTGCAGGGTGCAAATCACGTTGCTCATTCCTAATGTAATTGTATCCTGAAGGACAGAGTTTGAAATGCCGGAGAGTGACTGAAATTCTATTGTGTAAACATGGGCTTTAAGGTTTTTGTTTTGTTTTGGGGATTATTTGAGGTTATTTCAGCCAGAAATACGTGTAAGAGCATTAGTAGCCGGGTGGCCAAAAAAGTTTTATTTTATAACCTCAAAACTTACTTTATCTATTATAACATCTCATTTTATAACTCACCCTACATTCCAGTTTCTATTTTTACATACATAAAATAATATAATATAAACTACTTAATAAAATAATATTAAAAACCTCATTTCTCTCTCTTCTCTCATCTCTATCTTTCCTCTCTTTCTCTATCTTAATCTCTACAGCATCTCTTCCTCTTCCTCTGTCTCTATCTCTACATCAACCACCATATATATGAGAAAACCGAGCTCGGCTACCCACCACCCCACAACCACACACACACCCTAGCAACCAACAACAAAAAAACAAAACCCAACAACCCCACAGTCCCCACGGTCCCCACCACCACCACACCATACACACACCACCACCACCTCCAATACACAAAAACCCACAAATCAACCGCCACTAGACCCATAAATCCACCATGAACCACCACTGCCAAGAGGCAGAAACAAACCACTAACAATTAAACCTGCCGATTCAAACCCAAAACCCAAACAACTTGCAACCCAAAACCCACTCAAACCCAAACCCCCCCCCCCCCCCCAAAAAAAAGCCATACAATCTGCAACCCCAAACTCATTCAACTGAAACCGATTCAAACTCACCCCGATTCAAACCCATCTGCCACCGCCCATTCTACCGCGAGATGACCATCTTCGGTCTGGGGAGAGAGCAATAGGAAGAAGAGTGAAGAAAAAAAAGGTAAGGCGTAGAGACTCGACTTGGTTGAGAGAGGTAGAAGAGTGGTTGAGAGATGGAGGAGTGGTCTGTAGCGTGAACGAAGAGAGAGACAAGATATATTCCATTAAAATAATATTATTTCTTTTACATCCAAGTGAACAGTTGGTTCTATATATAAGAACCAACTGTTCACAGGTTGCAAAAATTTTTAGAAACCTATACCCGGATGTGAAGTGTTTTTTGAAGTTTTGGTTGTAAAATAGCAATTGGGAGGGGTGTTTAGAGCACTAGCATTAAGGGGTGTAAACACCCCCCGTTGCTATTTCACACACCAAATCCACAAAAACCAGCTACAACCAAGTGTGGAAACTTAAAAAAAAAATTGCAACCTGCTACAGTAAGGTTTTATTTATACAACCTACTGTAGCAAGGTTGTATCATTTTAAAAGGTTTTATAAATAGCCTATCCAAATAGGCTCTAAATCAATATCTTCTCTCTCCAATGTCATAGTTCCTCTCTCGTGGCAGTCTGGCTCTCTCCACCCTTCTCTACTCTCTCACAAGTCCTGCTCTCTCTTTCTTTCATTTATGTCAAACAAAAAAAGTCTGACTCTCTCCTCTCTCTAGCTCCGGCTCTCTTTGTGGATTCTAAGCTGATGCAATGGTGTTGGTTGAGGTAGATTGATTAAAGTACTGTGGTTGATGATGGGTTGATTTATGGTTCATGGGTTTTAATTTGAGGTGGTTTCCGATGGGTTTTGGGGTTAGAATTTGGTATGGGTTTTGATTGAGGGATGGGTTTTCCTTTTGGATTCAAATTTTGTGTGGATTTTGCTTTGATTTTTTTTGTGGGTTTCATGCATGGTGAGGGTAGGGTGTTCTGTGGTGGTGAGGTGGATTGTTGCCATGGGTCTGGGGTGGGATGTTGCCATGGGTCTGGGCTGGGTTTCTAGGGTGTTGCCGTGGGTCCGTAGGTATGAGGTGGTGGGGGTTTACCAGTGATGGTTGGGGTGGCTACTGTGATGTGGGTTGTTGTGGATTGTTCTAGTTTTTGTTGTGGAGTGATGGCAAATAGAGAGAAAGAGCAACACGAAGAGGGAAAAGGGAAGAGAGAGAAAGAAAGAAAGTAAAAAAATTATTAAAAAATGAATAGTATTTGTTGTGATGTGAAAATTAAAAACTAGGATGTAGTTTAAGTTGAAAAATGAGATTGTAAAATAGATAAAGTAGGTTTTTATATAGTAAAATGAGTATTTTTTTAGACACCCGGATGCTAGTGCTCTAAAAATGGGATTTAAGGTTTTTTGTTTTGTGTTTCGGGGATTATTAGAGGTTATTTTAGCTAGTGCATTTTTTGCATTATAATTACTCTATATATGTATGTATGTATGTATGTATATTTATAGTAAGATTGGAAGGTAAAAGTTGAGATTCCAGTGTCTATAAAAAAAGTTTCACACATACATATACACACATAAGGTTGTGTTAACACATTTTGAGTAATTTTTTGTGTAGCTTTTTTAAATTTTGACAATTTTTCAATTTTTGGCAATTTTTTTTTATCACTTTTAGCAAATTTTTTTATAACTTTTTTTTTTTTAAGTTATACACAAAAAAAGAAACGTTAACCAGCACCGCACGTTATTGGTTAATATTTCCCATACACATAATTTGTTATATTCTTCTTCTTTTTTAAAATATAAAAATTCAGTCTTTTTTCATTTCAGTCCTCTAGTTTTTTTTTATTTCAATCCTCTAACTTTTAATTGTTGTTAATTTGGCACTCTGATAGACCACAATTACCTGCTATTATCGTAAGATTGGATGGTAAAAGTGGAGAGATTTCAGTGTCCATAAAGGAGCTTCCCACATAAATTCGGTTAACTAGAGTAGATTTTTATCTCGTTAGAAAAACCCTACTGGGTATAATGTGTTATATTCTTCTTTTTTTAAAATCATAAAAATATCAGTCATAAAATAAAAAAGCAATTTCCAAAATTAAAAACGTAAAAAGAACTGCAAGCGTGCAATGAATCTGTAATTTAAAATCGAGTTTGCAATACAACTCCAATCAATATCCAAACTGTCTCTCTCTCTCTCTCTCATCAACAATCTCAAATAAACAGCCGAAACAAATACAATTAATTACACAAATAATAAATAATAATCAACAATCCATAACCCCATTCTTCTACATCACTAAAAACCCAGCAAACGCCACAACAGCCACAGATCCAGCGAGTGCGAAACTGTTCGAAACGGCACCGTTCTGTGCGGGAGCAGGTGCTTCAGATGGTGGTCCGGAGATCGATGAGGGAGTAGTCACCGGAGAAGGCGATGGAGGAGACTTCACGGTGGCCGGAGAAGGCGCAGAGGCATGAGGAGACGACGCCGGAGATTTCTTGGGAGAAGCCACCGGAGATTGAGCTATGGCGGAGACCACCAACATTGCAAGTAAAAGAATCACAATGCTTGAGGAGTGAGCCATTTCTAAAACAAAAAGCTTCGTAAATTACGAGAATACCACTATGGAAAGAAAAGAGAGTTTAGTACTTTAGTTTAGTGAAGTTTAGTACTTCGTGTTTGTTTTGAAGAAGCACCAACGTTGGAGTTGTATTTATAGGAGGGGAATTAAAAGTGAAAGTACGAGAATGCCACTACGTTAATCACGGACAACTCATGCCAGAAACACGTTTTGATGCTTTGCCACTAAGGGTACAGTTGTCATCGAATCACTGGCGAACATGTTAGTTGGGGTGTTTTCTTTTTGAAATATGCAAGCAATGTGAACCGTTGGATTGGGTTGCTTTACGTGCAACGGTCGAAAATGTGACGGTGCAGATGTCACAAATCATTCACACATGGGTACCAGATCGATAATACAAGGTGGGACCATTTTGGGGATCATAATTGAAACGGTCCAGCTGGTTTAGTAATCAATCATTATTAATCTAATATTTAATTCCTAAAGAACTTTTTTTCTTCGAAACACCAAATAGTACACATTAAAAAAGTTGACAGTCTTGGCTGGATGTAATAAGATATTATTACCTTTTGGTTTTTCTATGTTTCAAAAACGAGATAGATTCCTAAATAATAAAAAATAAAAAAAAAAAAAAAAAAAAAAAAAAAAGTGATTTAAAAATAAATAAATTCTAAGACCATTGTGTGGGTCTTTTTTGCAAACGTTTAGCTGAGTCGCCTGCTGCTATACTAAGCTTAAAGGTTTCTAGACCAGGGAGTTGTGACCTGTCCAATAGCAACCCTTCTTGGTCCGACTTGTGTGCAAACAATGCCTATGTAAATCAGGTTTTGATCATATGCCCATGGTAGGCAGAACTGTTACATTAACTACAGCATGCAGATACAATAAAGGAAATAATGGAAATTCCTTTACGATTTAGACAAAAGTGAATAATGGGCTTTGATAATGAATGCCCGTTTTATGAAACAACAACAAAAGGGTAGGTATTGAGTGAACAACAATAAGCTTATTAAAAGAAATAAATGTCAGACTGCCGTATCAAGTTACGTTGCCAAGTCTAAGTCAAGAAGGGGGATCACCTTTTCAACGTGATTAACCTCTCTGAAGGAGAAATTAATTGCTTTGAAGGGGCGGGCCTGAATGACTTGTGTTCAGTGAGGTCTTTCTCCGTTATCAGAGAACATGGGTTGGAGAGGGAGAGGGAGATCGACTCATTCAGTGCATGTCTACCACTCTGTTCTCTCTGTCTTTCTTTACTCCTCTCTCTATTCCTTAGTTCTTTCCTTTCTTTCTCTTCGTTTTTACTCTTCTTTCTATTCTCTCTAATTCTTTCTCTCTTGTCCCTTGGTTTTTACTCCTATTGTCCCTTTTTTTATTTTTAATTCTAGCGATTATCCTCCCCGAGGTTCCTCCCTCCTTCTGTCGTGCACAGCAAAGGCCCCTTATATAGTGCCAGTCGTGGCGGGCTTTTACCATTTTAGCTCTTAACCGTTTTTTTCTGGTGCGGGTGTCCTTACCGACCATTATTGACTGGCCAGTTACCCAGCCAACACCACTTACCTGCGCTGGCCGCACCACTCCACCTCACCAGACAAAGAATGCTTTTTTGTTTGTTTGCTTGTCATGGCATTCTTACCTGCCACGGTGTAAGTACTCTCCTTCTCTCCGTACCTCATGGCATGCATCTAGTGGTTCCAACTCAGTTTTACCTCTTTTGGGTGGTATGTCATCCCAACAAGACATTGCCTCCAAAAGAGTTTGAGTAGGAAACATAAAAATGAGTTTTTTCCCCCTCCCCACCGCCAAACCATGCCCTCTTACCTCTAACCCATGACCTCACCACTTCCCGTATTGGCTGGGTACAGGCTGGTGGTGTCTGGGCTTTGCACGTGCCTTACCTCCATGCTCGTCCAAATTCTGCCCGCTGCTCATGTGTTTGCCGCGGTTTGAAGGTTCATCTGCCCAGTCTGCCGTTCATCTTTGACTTCTTATAGCATGGGCTACTTTCCCTGACTTCTCATATATGGCTTGCCTCTTTAGGGGCTAGGCCTTTGCCTGATTGTGGGTTGTTCCATGCTTTTATTTTCAGCCTTGTTATTTGTTTCCTGCCACATCATCCTGTTATGCCTGCCGCGAAGTCTACTTGACCTAGGACTGTTAGGCTTCTTTGGGCTTTACTGTTCATTCCTTCTCTAATAACCCAATAAATTTATTGGGCCTTTTACTACTTGCAAGCTCCTGTGTCCTGCTTATTTCCCTTTGGGCATCCTTGGCCCGCTTACTTTCTTGGGGCATCCTCAGCCCTTTCCAATTCTATGCTTCCTATGAGTTTTTACTAACTCCTTGGGCTTCTTTGGCCCAAGTGCTTCATATTTCATCTTTGGGACTCATAGATTCTCCATTGCCTCTTACTCTCTTTACTTACATTATTTTGGGTCTGCCGTAACAGTTGTGACACATTCTCTCTTTTCTACATCCATATTGCCTATAGGTTTGCTTTTTTTTTTTTCTTCCAGGCCTTTTTAGGCCCATTTACTTCTTCAGAGTCCATTTGTTTGCTTTATGGACCTGTGATCCATTATTCCTGCCACTTGG
This sequence comes from Castanea sativa, assembly GCF_040712315.1. Classification (NCBI taxonomy): domain Eukaryota; kingdom Viridiplantae; phylum Streptophyta; class Magnoliopsida; order Fagales; family Fagaceae; genus Castanea; species Castanea sativa. The sequence continues at coordinate 18,757,069 of NC_134019.1, read as the reverse complement.
ATTTAATGGTATTTCCATCCCACTCTCTTCTGCCACTTGAATTTAATGGTATTTCCATCCCACTCTCTTCTGCCTACGTCTTTGGGCTTTTCCTCCTGCTGGGCTTCTAAAAAATGAGTATCTACAACCATATAAAGTACCATTTGTATCATAACTGTTTATGGGGTAGACTATAAGTGACAATGAAAAATAATGGATTAATGTAAAAGTGACAGACAATTATTTACAAGAGTAAAAGCTCTCATAATTTATATAGTATAAGAACTACTATTTTTTATTTAAAAAAAAAAAAAGAAAAAAAAAAGTAAACAATAGTGCAAACTACAAAGACACGGTTTGATTTTTTTTTTTTTTTTTATTATTGGATTATTCAGGGCTGTCTAATTTCTGTAGGCAGGAGTGATGCAATTGCAAGGTGCATTATAAATTTTTATTATTTAATTAGTATCTAATTATTAGTAATGGTGTTAAGTGAATGAATAATCCGTCATATTGGGTAACTCTTTTTTTATATCTATTTTTTTGTGAAACACAAATTTGTATTTTGTAGGTTTCAATTAGTTTAGCAGGTAATATATTTTGTTGTCAAAAAAAAAAAAAAAATACAAGTTTGAATGTTGGATTTTCATATTTCAAATTTCTATATCGTGATAAGCATCTTTCAAATAAGGGAATGACAATATACACGATTTATTTTCATTTCATTCCTCTCAAATACCTTCAATTCAAACGGTAAGCAACACGATTTACATCCTAGATAGTGATTATGACACATCAGGCAAACCAAACTAAATTTTCTACAGTAGCTTACATGGTCTTTTCCTTTAACCGTTTCCTTTTTCTTTTTACATATTTTTACGACTTTTAATTTGAGTCAAAAACTTAGAGCATCTTGCTTGGCAAAGGAGTCAGGGAGGCACTAAATAAAGAGTAAAGTAGTGACCCTAGCAAAGGTTTACTTTACTTTAATTGCCTAATTAAAGGTTTCACTCTCTTTAGATTTTTTTTCTCTTCAATTTTATTAGGAGCTTTATAACTTTTTTTTGTTTTCTATTTTAATTAGGCTTTGGACTTCAATCTTATTAGTCAGAACATAAGATTAAAATACTGTGAGAGGATGTTCTTAAGCAACTGAAAATTGCATCTTTTGTGGTAATGAAACTTAAGCAAAATGAAAAATGCCACCCATATGTGTTGCAGGATATGCCTAATAATATTTGCAAATAACTAAAAAAAAGAAGTTAAAATGCAAAACATATCCTTTCTATTTCACCAAAATTTATTTTGGTCCCTTAATTTGCTTCCGTTCACTTTCAAGTTTATATATCAAAAGCTTTTCCAACCAACTATTTCACCAATTTATCTTTTTTTTTTTCTTTGAATTAAAATTTTTCGATATCACTGTTGCGGATTTTTGCAATGTAATATTTTTGGAAAAAAGTATTCTTCTACAATGGAGAAATGCTAAAATGGAAAATTGGGTTCCTTTTAGGTGAAATGCTAAAATGGAAAAATAAGTTCTCTTAAAGATTACCTTTGGTTCTATCAGAGTGAAAAATTAATTTTAATCATTTCACCTAGCTAGCATTTCTTGGCATTCGCATTTTTAGTGGAAAACATTTTATTTATTCATTACATTAATATTCCAAGCAAAACTTTTTCTATTGCATTTTTGTAACTTTTGTATTAACAAATTGCTGCGATTTTGTTTGAGCAACAGCTACAAATACCCAAGTTTATTGAACTCAAGCACCAATTGATTTTAATCGCAATTCAAACCCATAAAGTTGGTTTCGTAATTTCTTGACTTTCAAAAATAAAATTTCACAATATTTAACACCAATTGCGAATTAAAAGAATAAGGAAGAAATTATATTAATAGGTTTTTTTTTTTTTTTGGGTGAATTATATTAATGGGTATAGTGAATACCATGATAAAACATCACATGCTGTGAATGAATGAATAATGAATAATTAAATACAATAAAACACCAAAACCCAAGAACGAACACTTGTAATTTCTAAAACACCAAAACGGTAGCGAATGCTGCTAATGCCACAGATCCAGCAGCGAACCCAACTCTGTTCAAAACGGCGCCACTAGCAGGTCCAGGAGCTTCAGCAGGTGGGGTACTAATGGAAGATGGAGGACTCACTGGAGCCTCAGAAGAAGCCGGAGGAGGAGATGGTGGAGAGTTCACCACTGCCGGAGACGGAGCAGGCACTGGTGTCTTTCTAACTGTCGGTGATGGCGCTGAAGCTTTAGGTGCAGGTGCTTTTGTTGGCGACTTTGATGGTGATTGTGAAGGAGACTGGGCTAAAGTGGAGCCCACAAGTACTGCCATTAGCACCAAAGCCACAAAGCTAAAGCGACCCATTGTAGAAAAAAAGCTAAGACTGAGAGAGAGAGAGAGAGAGAGAGTTTTAAAGACTGAAACAGAGAGAGAGAGAGAGAGTTTGATTGAGTGTTTGGGTTTGAGATATGAAGAAGAGAGACTGAGTGGGGTTTATATAGTGATTTCTTAACGTCTCAATCACGTATCTCGAGAAGGATTGGACGGTGGAGATTGACAGTCTTGGCTGGATATAATAAAAATAAAAATAAACACTATTAAACACTATTAAAACTATTAAAACTATTTAAACACTATTAAAACTATTTTTTTATTAAAATTTTTTATCAGTGCTTAAGACACGGTTTGATATTTTTTATTGGATTAGTTAGTGCTGTCTAATTGGAGTGATGCAATTGCAAGGTGTATTATAAATTTTTATTATTTAATTAGTATCTAATCATTAGTAACGGTGTTGATTTCAAAAAAAAATTCATTAGCAATGGTGTTAAATGAATGTATAATCCATTAAATTGGGTAACTCTTTTTCTTTTTCTTTTATATATATATATATATATATATATATATATATATATATATCTATTCTATGGAACACAAATGTAAGGCCCATAATTAGAACTTCAGCCCACTAAGGAATGGATGATAGCACAATAAGTCAAAAAATATATATTTTTTGGAGAACGAACCTTACAAGAAAACTTCTTAAGAAATTAAGTACAGACCTTTACAAATATGATCCATACTAGCATGATTAAGAATGCAAATTGACAAAAATAACGCTCCTCGGTCAAGTTCGAGAATGAGATGTTCTTATATTTAATCAAGTTTATCTGTGTACAATGTGTTCTTTTTCTTCCTTCTTAGATTACATGCCTCATTTTTATGGTGGTCATTTTCTTATATAGTCACTCACGTCCACATCAACCCTTCACCTGTTGATTTTTTAAGAAATCTCTTGGATGCTTGTCCCATTAGGACCTCCTAGAAATTTTATGAGAAGCTGTGAGCTGAAATAGCACTGTTTAGATATCATTTATTCATAAATGTGGTTAGTTCATTTGGTGCAGTGCATTTAATATGGCAGTGACAGGCTCCTTCTCAAAGATTTCTTCTTTTGTTATTGGCTTAGCTCTGCTACCTTCCTTGAAGCTTATCTTTCCAAAATAATTAACTCCCTAAAACTCTCCCAAGGTTGCTTCACTCCTAAAGAACCTCAATTGCTTCGTCACTCTCTTCCTTTCTCCTCAACCTAGTGACTTAAGTTTATACAAACCCTTTGACCATCCTCGGGTGTTTGTTCATCCTCAGACATGGCCCATAATCCAATAAATGTGCTTGGTTCACCTGTCCTGACAACAAATTTGCAAGTTTCAATGAATTTAATTGGTAAAATATTTTGTTGTCATATAAAAAATCTAAAATTCATGAATATTTTTTTATTTAAAAAAATATAAGTTTAAATGTCGGATTTTCAATTTTCAAATTTCTATATCTTGGTAAGCATCTTTCAACTAAGGGAATGACAATATCTACTATTAATTTTCATTAATTTCATTCCTCTCAAATTCCTTCAATTCAAACAGTAAGCAACATAATTTACATCTTAGATAGTGATTATGACACATCATGCAATTCAAACGAAATTTTCTACAGCACCTAGCTTACATTTCCTTTAACAGTTTACTTTTTCTTTTTCTTGTTACATAATTTACAACTTTTAATTTGAGTCAAAAACTTAGAGCATCTTGCTAGGCAAAGGAGTCAGGAGGCACTACTAAAGGTTTAGTTTTTAGTTTTTTTTTTTTTTTCCCAATTTTATTAGGAGCTTTATAGGCATTTTTAATGCTCTTACTTTTCCTTGAAAATTGCATCTTTCTAGGCATTTAAGCAAAAACCCATATATGGTGGTGACAAATAATATTTGCAAATATTTCCACCAATTTTAATCCTTTTCAAACTCTTACTTTCAATCACTTTCATCGATATCACCTGTCGAATTTTTGGAAATATGAAAATATGAGTTTGAGAGATTCCTTAATTGCCAGAGGCTTCACTAATTTTAATCTTTTATCTTTGAATTTTTGCAAAAATTATTATGGAAAAATTAGAGTTCCTTTGGTTTATCTTTTTTTTTTTTTGGTAAAGTTCCTTTGGTTTATCAGAGAGTGCAAATTAATTCATTTCACCTGGCTTAGGTTCTCTTGGCATTTTATTTATTCATTACATTAAGTATTTCAAGCAAAACTTTTTCTTTTGCATTTTTGTAACTTTTGTATTCGTAAAGTCTTAAAAAAAATAGCTGCGATTTTGTTTGAGTCACACACTGCTACAAATTACCCAAGTTTATTGAACTCAAGCATCATTTGATTTCCGTTCAATCGCGCAATTCAAACCCATAAAATTTCACAATATTTAACAACAATTGCAGAATTAAAAGAATAAAGAAGAAATTATATTAATGGGTATAGTAAATACCATGATAAAAACATCACATATGAAACGACCAAATCCACTGTGAATGAATGAATAATGAATAATTAAAAACAATAAAACACCCAAAACCCAGGAACGAACACTTCTAATTTCTAAAACACCAAAACGGCAGCGAATGCTGCTACTGCCACAGATCCAGCAGCGAACCCAACTCTGTTCAAAACGGCGCCACTAGCCGGTCCAGGAGCTTCAGCAGGTGGGGTACTAATGGTAGATGGAGGACTCACTGGAGCCTCAGAAGAAGCCGGAGGAGGAGATGGTGGAGAGTTCACCACTGCCGGAGACGGAGCAGGCACTGGTGTCTTTCTAACTGTCGGTGATGGCGCTGAAGCTTTAGGTGCAGGTGCTTGTGTTGGCGACTTTGAAGGAGATTGTGAAGGAGATTGGGCTAAAGTAGAGCCCACAAGTACTGCCATTAGAACCAAAGCCACAAAGCTAAAGCGAGCCATTGTAGAAAAAAAAGGCTAAGACTGAGAGAGGAGAGAAAGTTTTAAAGACTGAAACAGAAAGAGAGAAAGTTTTGAGTGTTTGGGTTTGAGATATGAAGAAGAGAGGGTGAGTATGGTTTATATAGGGATTTCCTAACGTCTATATCACGTATCTCGAGAAGGATGGACGGTGAAGATTGTTTCTTTATAAAAGGCAAGAAAAAAATTAAAAAATATAACACGGCTAAGTCACAGGTGTTTACTTTATTGGTGAGCAGTATGTATGAGTGTATGAGTAAGGAACAGTTGGCTATGGAAACAATCATAGACGTACACGTGGGTGGGTTGGTAGCGGAGAATGCGGAGCCGTAAGGATGAATATTAAAAAGTATGGTGTTTGTAACGGTCGGAAAACGGCTAAGTTGTGTTGGGTATTGTGCGGGGCAGTTCACAACGTGGGTACGCGGTACGACCGTATCTGGGAACATCGAAGTTGAACACGTCTGTTTGAAAAAGTAATCTGGACTCTTGACCTTTTGAAATGCATATAGACTCGAGAGAGATGAGAATGGGCAAAAGGAAAAGAAACAAAGAACAGATTAAAAAATACTAGCCTCGTGTGCGTAAATTTTAGTGGCCCTATTTTGTAGTAAAAAGAATGTGTTTTTATTTATATATATATATATATATATATAATTTTTATTTTGAGAATTTAATTTATAATTAGATAAAAAAATTTAAAAATTTGTAGGAGAATAATTTTATGTTTTAGACAATGTTTTAGTGGTAATTAGAGTTGCATTTTACCGGATTGTCACTTAGTTTGTTTCTACTTAAATATAGGGTGTAAAGGCATTTCTGAACTAAAAAAATGAAAAATTCAAACAGGGGAAGTTCCTTAAATAATAGTATAGAAAATAAAAAGCAATAATTTTGCATCCATTATCTATACTACTATTTAAAGAGCTTCTCTTGTTTGGACCGAATATTTTTTTTGTTTTAAAATACTCCTACATCCCTATATTTAAGTAAAGACAAAACTAAAAGACAATTAGGTAAAAATATAACCCTAACTTCCACTAAAATATTGTCTAAAATATAAGGTCACTCCCCTATTGATTTTCAAATTTATTTATTTACTTATAAATTAAATTCTCAAAATAAAAATTATATATATAATAAAAAACATAGATATTTTTTTTGCTACTATCACTAAAATAAAATAAAAATAAAAAAAATTCTCATCGCACGCGCAAAACGTGTGTGACAAGGCTAGTTCTTTTTAATTTATATACGTCTACAATATTTTTACAATAATTTTATTAAAAATTTTAAGTAGCAAGCTGTTATTAGTAGGTAAAAAAATAGAATGATACTAGAAATACAACTATTTTAGAAATATTTTTACAAATCACTGATATGGTGAGTGATTATTGGTAAATGAAAATGTGATATTAATAGTGGACCTAAATGAAAACCAATAAGAGGTTAACCACATCAATATTTTGTAAAATAGTTTACGTTTATAACATTACTCAAAAAAATGATGTTAATGATGAGTTCAATTTAGAATCAATAATAACATGTCATCTAGGATTTGTTCTGAAATTATTGTAAAAAATATTGTGCTATAGCCACAATATTTTCACAATAAATCATAAGTGGTTATTATTGGTTATAATTTGAATTTATCATTAAAATTACTTTTGTACCCACCAAAAACAACTTATAATAACCTGCTACTTAGAGTTTTTGTGAAACTATTGTGAACATAGTATTTCTCCTTTTTATTAACCATTTAAATTTAGAGTAAATTTAATGCCATTTTGGATATGCATCATTATTAATTTCTTTAAAACCTTCTCCTCTCTCCCCTTGTGTGTGTGTGTGTGTTAAAATACTTAGTATTCTAAAAAAAAAATTAGGGTAAATTTTGTTAACACATGAGGTTTTAAAATTTAGATTTTACTAGTCATCAACTCATGCAATGCCGAGGAATGTTTAATAAATTATAATTTTATCTCAAAAAAAATTATTGTCACTATCTTTTACTTTGTATATAATTATGAAAATTGATAATTATTAATGGAGATTTATTATGATTATATTTGTATATTAATAAAAATTTAATAATTATTATATTTATTAATGAGTGCTATTTATTATAATTGAGTTTTTATGATAATTATTAATAGATATTTATTATAACTATATTATGTATATTTAAAGAAAGAAAATATGATTTGACAAGATTCTAATAAGGGGTTTAAATATGATGATGCACAGAAAATCAGTAAGCTGAATGTTTCGAGTTTCAATTAGCTAGTGGTTGCTTGGAAGGTCTGTAAAGAAAGAAAAACAAGATCAAAAGTGACCAAGGTGAACCAGCCAAGAACCCTTTAATGCTTAAGTTAGTTTTTTCTCTAAAACTCAAGAATTCCAACTTTAGGAGTGGTGAAAACTTCTCTTCATTTGATATGGATGAGTCCTTTTATAGTGAGTTTTGGAGTTGTTACTTGTTTAGTAACTTCCTCAACGTGGATGGAAGTTAGAAGGTTCAGACTTAACTTCCACAACTTCTATGGAAGTTAGAAAGTTCAGACTTATCTTCTACAACTCCTATCAGGAGTAAAGAACTTAGTGGGAAGTTATAGTAATGAATAAGGATTTTGCTCATACTTCAAAATAGTAGAATGTGGTCCGAATTATAAGCTCTTGAACATAAATTTATTCTGAAAATTTCTAAGTGTTGGAAGGTCGTCTAGGTTCTTCCATGTTAGACGACCTTCTTACACTTGGACGGCCTTCTTATGCTGGATGACCTTCTTATGCTAGATGACCTTCTTATATTGGGACAACCTTTTTAGACTTGGATGACACTATGGACGAACTGGAGATATTCCAATTTTTGGTTCACCATTCCATTTATTTTTTTGAGGAATATACCACGTGTCAGCTTCTAGTTGGACCGCTCCGCTTTATTGACCCACCTCTAGGGCCTGTAAATATGTACATTCTCTCTCTTACCCTTCCACTTTTCTAATATGTCCATCTAGTCATCCTCGTCTCTAGTCTCTCGTCAGGTACTTCCTTCCCTTCCTCTTTAGGTTTTCGTCTTTAGGATTGTTTTGTACATTTTTATAAATATGTCTACGTCTAGTGGTAGTACAGAGAGAGAGAAATAGAGGAATATAAGGACGAGTCCGCTGGTAGTAGTGGTAGCTACGAGAATAGTAGTGAGAGTAGTTCCCAAGACAAGAATTATTCATCTAGATGACTTCTGGGACTGAGGCTAGCTCGTCTAGAAGAAGTAAGTCACCTAGTCCCCTTCAAGACGAAGAGGAGGATGAAAATGTCATCTATAGTTGTGCCCTAGAAGTAGCATCCACCCTAGACATGAGTAAGTTAACAACCCTTGTAGGTAGATACCAGATTCCCCATGAGTTTAGACCTTGTCTTCCTGAAATTGGAGAATGGTGTTGTTCTCCTTTTTCTGGTTTTGGTGCATATGCTTCCTACCTATTAGCAGGTCTTTGGTTTCCTCTTAATTCTTTCTATAGAGGTCTCTTTCATAGGTTAGGCATTGGACCAAACCAACTCAACCCTAATGGATGAAGAACGATAGTAGCCATGCAAGTGTTATGGCGTGAGGCGTTTGAAGGGAACCATCCAATTATAGTGGACGAGTTCCTTTATTGCTATAAACCCTCAGTTTTTAAACAATCTGCTGGTTTTACCAATTTTCATCTAGGGGCCTCCAATTTAGTTTGATTAGGGGTCATAGTTCTTCTGATAGGTTATGGAAGAAATAATTTTTCTTTGTTTCTAGAAATTGGGCTAGGGACCCAGTTAATGTAAATAATGTCCCCTTCCCTCCTTTTACGAGTGCCCTAGGTGTACTTCTTTCCTTGTCTAACCTCTCTTATATTGGTGCAGCTATTACTCGTCCACACTTGGACAAGTTTCACTTGGAGCATATAGATAGAGCTCGTGCTTATCTTGAGAGGTCCTTCCACATCTTGTTAACCCTTCATCGTCTAGCTATCTGAGGACTTGATCCTGAGCCCACTGAAGAAAATCTTGCACACAAAGAGACCACTCATCGAAGTAAGTGTCGTCCATCGCATTTCATCATTTCTTTCTCTTTTATTTTTTCTTTTATACACACACACACACACACACATTATTAACTCTATATCTTCTCCATCATAAGGTTAGCCATTATGAAAGAAAACAAAGGGAAAAATGTGGCCAGTGATACTAAAGGAGAAAAGGATGCCCAGGTCCAAGACGAAGCAACTCCACTGGCCGTCCAAAAGCCTGCCGTCTAGGCGAGGAAGAGGAAAGCATTTCAAGCTGTATTGACCTTGGTGATCTTCCAAGACGCCGAGGTTCTAACAAACAGAAGCCTGATAAGACTCCTCCCCTCAAGGTTTCAAAGCTTCCAAATACGACAGTACACCTGGACGACTCAGTAGTGAATCTGGTGCCTTTCCAAGCTACTCCTTCAACCGTCCAGCCTGAAAACCCTCCTCCCTTTACAGCCAAAGCTTCTCACAGGATTCATCCTTTAGTCCAAACCAAGCATCCTCCCAACTTGGTGCTGGACAAGGATTATGTTTGGAAGACGTTCAAAGGACTCATTACTAACAGAGAAGTGAGCGCATGCTATGACATGTCAGTAAGGGATTTTGAACGTTCTGCCATCCATGATCTTTTCAAGGTATGTAATTTTCTTATTATTCTCATTTTATTTTCTAAGAAATTTACAAAAAATTTCTAACTCTCCTTCGTCCATATGTTTTGCATGCCATGGCAAAGTTTTATACCACGTCCAGCCAAGCCAAGGAACTCTGTGATGAGGCTAAGGCTGCTAAGGCATAGAGCAATGAACTGAAGGACGAGTTCCTTTTGAAGAAGGGGGAAGTGATCAGGTTGACCGAGGAGCTTACTCGTCTTCAAGGGATAAAGAAGAAGCTAAGGAACGAGGTGGAAGAGCTCAAGGCAAACTCTATTGAGAAGGAAACCCGTATCAATCATCTAGAGATGAAATTTCAAGGTTTTACCTCGTCTTTAGAGAATGCTCAAAAGGAAGCCATTGTAACCTTTATGAAGTCAGATGACTTTACTAATCGTCTAGACCGTCATTACGTTGCTAGCTTTGAAGACTTCCACTTTGACACCAAGGAGGCCTACCTTGAGATGGATTTTGATTCTTTCAAAATCCCTACTACAGCTGAGAGTTCCCTACTTCAGACAAGCTATGAGGACGTCAATGTTGTGGACGACGCTTCAACAGAACCTGCTAAGGACGCCGTTGAGACAAGCAAAGACGACCCAAAGTCTAGGGGCAATGCCCTCTGTGGTTTATCCTAGTAAAGTTTATTTCTTTTTAGAAATATTTAATTATTTTAGTTTGTTGAGAATGCCCATTGTTTTAGGCTTTATTTTAAAATTTATTTAAGTACAATCTCTTCATCCAAGTTTATGGTCGTGCAACAAATACAATAGCCTTTTATTTATTGTTAAACATATTACTTTTTGTGTATGAACATATTTCTTTTATTTACATCGCCCATATTATATCCTATGTTTTAAATGTGGTCTGTCCACTTATGAAGGCATTTAGCTCGTCCATGTTAGGATAACTTTCTAATGCTCAACAATTTACCATTCTTTATAATTTACAAGTGTAAGTCGTCTATGAATTAAATTTCCTTTGCCAGCTTTCTTCATCCATTGATTTGACTTATAGCTTGCATTATTCCTCGTCCATAGGCTGGACAGTTTTTTATTCGTCTTTGGGCAAGAAGTTTTCAGCATTTACTCGTCCAAGGATTGGATTGTTTAGCTGGTCACATTCATCCATGGATTTTGAACATTCTTGCGTGCACGCTTTATCTCGTCCATTAGTTAGATGAATATACCTTAGGTTTATTTTACTTTGCTTTTACCTTACTTAAGGAAAGCTTATAGACGTTACATCCCTGCGTCTAGAGATTTTGCTTGTCTTGGGCCTTTAGCCTTCTTGTAGATTAGTTTTAATAAGAACTTCAACAACATGAAAATTCACACAACATTATATACTTTGGAAATCCAAACCATATTTACATATCATACACATTGTCCACAAGTTATGGCACATGCTTAGAAGCTGGTGCCTTTAGGGAATTGAAAATACTTATGTACAAACAGACTAAGTTCATGACTTCGTCCACCACGACTATGTCCATAGATAATGCACAAGCTGAGAGCTAGTGCATTTTTAGGGAATTAAAATACTAAAAACATACAATACTAGCAACGAACACAAATAAAACATAAGGACTAATAACACATAACTTAAACTTCTTCCATGATGCTCATCTAGGATGATGCTCGTCCAGGTTGATGCTCGTCCAGGCTGACACTTCATTGATAATATCTTCTTAAATGCTCAACGTTCCAAGGGTGCTCTAACTTTCATCCATCTAGAGCTTCCAAGTAGTATGATCCCTACCTTTTGCAATTGATAACTCTATAGGGTCCTTCCCAATTTTCCATGGGACGGGTTTCTGGTTGTTAAGGAAACCCTTTTTAGGACGAGGTCCCCAATGTCGAATCGCCTGGGTTTCACCATTGCATCATATTTCCTATCCATGAGGTTTTTATACCTTGTAGTTCTCTGTTTAGCATTCATCCTTACCTCATCTATCAGATCAAGGCTAAGATGTAGTTGCTCCTCATTTTCCTCATCTTGATACTTCATCACCCATGGTAAGTCATATGTACTTTTGCAAGTAAAACTGCTTCATTCCCATAGGTTAGTTTGAAAGGAGTTTCCCCTATGGGGGTCCTCACAGTCATCCTGTAAGCCCATAGAACACCTAGTAGCTCACCTGGCGATACTCCCTTTGCCCCTTCAAGCCAAGTCTTGATGATCTTTAACAAGGATTGGTTTGCAACTTCAGTTTTTCCATTTGCTTGTGGGTGGGAGGGTGAGGAATGATGATTCTTTATCCCAAGTTGCTCATAAAAATCTCTGAAGGGTGTGTTATCAAACTACCTTTCATTATCTGACACTAGTACCCTAGGAACCCCAAATCGGTAGATGATACTCTTCTATATGAAGTTCTTGACATTCTACTGTGTAATCTTTGCTAAGGGTTTAGCTTCCACCCATTTAATGAATTAATCGATCCCTACCACTAAAAACTTCATTTTCCTGGTTCCTATTAGAAAGGGACCCAAAATATCCAATCCCCATTGTGCAAAGGGTCATGGAGCCATCATCAAGATGAGGTACTCCAATAGTTGTCTAGGGATGTTGTTAAAGCGTTGACACTAATCACACACCTTTACATAAGCCTTAGCATATGCTTGAATGGTCGACCAGTTGTAACCAGCACGGACGACCTTATGGACGAGTGCTCTTGCTCCCGAATGGTTTCCACATGCTCCTTCATGAACTTCCCTCAACGCACAGTTTGATTCGTCTGAAGCTAAACACCTTAGGTAAGGGTGTGAGAAGCCTATTTTATATAGCACCTCGTTTATTAAGACATACTTAGCTAATCTAATCCTTAGCTTTCTGGATTCGTCCATTTCTTCTAGAAGCCTTCTCCATCCCTGAGGTAAGCCACTATTGGGGTCATCCAGTTTTCTTCTCCTTCAATTTGCTGCACCTCTGGAAGATCTATGTTTGGCATGTACTAGACTTCTTCATACTTGTCCAGTGACCCATCTGCTAACGCTACCTTTGATAAGGCATCTGCCTCCATGTTTTCCTCCTTTGGAACTTGAAGAAAACTAGTTTCCTTAAATTTCTTAACAAGTCGCTTCACCTTGTTGAGATATTTCTTCATACATTCTTCTTTAGCTTCATATGTTCTATTCATTTGACCCATGATCAACTGAAAGTCTCCTTGAACAACTATTGACTCTGCCCCTAAGGACATGGCCAATTCCAGTCCTTTAAGGAGGGCATTATATTCAACTTCATTGTTGGTCATCTAATACTGTAAACGAGCTGCATATTTCAACTTATCTCCTTCTGGAGATTTTAGTATAACTCTTATATCTCCTGCATATTGTGTAGACAAACCATCTACATAGATGATCCACTTCTTAACTTCATCCATCTTGTCTAGATCACCATGATTAGGAGTGAATTCTGCAATGAAATCTGCCAAAGCTTGAGCCTTTATCTCAATTCTTGGTTAATACCTGATATCAAATTCACTAAATTCTATAGCCCACTGGACAAGTTAACTTACGGCTTCCAACTTGTTCATTACCTTCTTGAGTGGATGATCCATCAAGACATTAATGACATGAGCCTAAAAGTAATGCCTTAGCTTCCTGGAAGCTGTTATCAGTGCAAAGGCCAACTTCTCCATCATAGGATATCGTCCCTCTGCCCCCCTTAGTGCTCGGCTTGTATAATAAACAAGCTTCTGCACTTTCCCTTCTTCCCTGATTAATGCCAAACTTACTACATGTGGGGACACTGCTAAGTATAAATACAATTCCTCACTTGGTATAGATGGACTTAGCAGTGGAGCCTTAGTAAGATAGACCTTAAGATCTTTGAAGGCCTTCTAGAATTCGTTCGTCCACTCAAACGCCTTTTTGAGAACTTTGAAAAATGACAAATATTTATCAGTAGCTTTTGAAACAAACCTGTTAAGGGCCGTAACTCGTCCAGTGAAGGACTGGACTTCCTTGACATTTCTTGGTGGCTCCATGTTTAGTATCGCTTGGATCTTATCAAGATTTGTTTCAATTCCCCTTTGTGAAACCATAAATCCTTGGAACTTCCCTAATAAAACCCTGAAGGCATACTTGCTTAGATTTAGCTTCATGTTATATCGTCTAAGTTTGTTAAAGGTCTCCTGTAGGTCGTTCAGATGTTTTTTCTCATCCAAGCTTTTCACCAGCATGTCATCTACATATACTTCTACATTTCATCCTATTTGTGGACGAAACATATGATTGACCAACCTATGATAGGTTACCCCCGCATTCTTCAAACCAAAGGGCATCACTTTGTAACAAATCAGGCCTTGATTGGTAATGAAGGATGTCTTCTCTTGATTTGCCTCGTCTATCTTTATCTAATTATAACTTGAGAAGGTGTCCATGAAACTTAGCAATTGATGACCTACTATTGAGTCTACCAGATGGTCAATACGTGATAATGGATAACTATCCTTAGGGCAAGTCTTGTTTAAATCATTAAAATCTACACACATCCTCCATTTTTCATTAGCTTTCTTGACCATCACCATATTGGCTAACCAATCCAGGTAATAAACTTCCTGAATAAATTCTGTTGTGGTCAACTTTTGGACCTCTTCCTTGATAGCATTATCTCGTTCAGGAGTAAAACATCTCTTCTTTTGATGAACAGGCTTGGAAGATGGATTCACATTCAAATGAAGAGTAATGACACTTTGGTCAATCCTTGGCATGTCTTCATGACTCCACGCGAAAACATCAATGCTCTTCCTTAAGAACTGTATTAGATCTTATTTTGTCTTCTCTTCCATACTTGTATTTTGGTAAATCTCTCAAGGTTTCCCTTGTCTAGAGGAACGTCTTCCAGTACTTCAGTGGGCTCTATAGTATCCCTTCTCTCTTCTATATTCATCATCTGCACATGCTCGTCCATAGCCAACATGGCTAAGTGGCATTCTCTAGCTGTTAACTGATCTCCTTGCACTTGTCCTATTCCATAATCTATTGAAAACTTGACAGATAGGTGGTAGGTAGATGTTACTGCCTTCTAATTATTCAAAGTTGGTTGTCCAATGATGGCATTGTAGGAAGAAAAAACAATCGACGACAATGAAATTTACTTCTTTAGCTATCTGCTGTGGATTCGTCCCTACCCCAACGAGTAGAGTAATAGTGCCCACTAGTTGTACCTTCATTCCTCCAAATCCAACTAAGGGTGAATTTATTGGACAAAGTAGATCTCGTCCACACCTCATTTGCTAGAAGGTGGGATAATATAGGATATTTGCTGAACTCCCATTATCTATCAGCACCCTTTTAGTTATGTAGTCTACAATAAGCAAAGTTATGACAATTGCATTGTCATGTGGATGATAAATCCTTCCAGAATCTTCGTCCATGAAAGTGATAGCCTTCTCGTCTGCCCCCCTTGTCCTTTGTGGTCATCCAGAGAGTTAGACGTTCTACACAACCTTCAAATAGGCGTTCCTTGACTTGGAAGATTGTCTTGCTGAAGTTCCTCCTATCATAACTCTTGTTTCTCCAAGTGGGGGCCATGATGGCTCATCTACTTTTCCTTTTAACTTCTCGTCCAAGAAAATTTCTCAACTTTCCTTGCCTAATGAGATTCTTAATCTACTGCATCAAATCATAGCATTCGTCTGTATCATGCCCATGATCCCTATGGAAGCAACAATACTTGTTCTTAGTACGTTTATTAGGATCTC
Organism: Castanea sativa; assembly: GCF_040712315.1. Lineage (NCBI taxonomy): Eukaryota > Viridiplantae > Streptophyta > Magnoliopsida > Fagales > Fagaceae > Castanea > Castanea sativa. Next base: position 18,741,349 of record NC_134019.1, on the reverse strand, counting down.
CCTTTATCTTCTCTGGCCACTTCAAGGATGGATCGCCCTTGATCTGCATAAGCACTTGATCAAGCAGAATGTTTAAGGGCATGTAGTGCAAATTTTGTCCTGAAGATGAATCTACCTTCTTGTTGTTTTTATCCTTCTTCTCTCTTGTCTGTGCATTCTTTGGACGAGGACCTTGTTCAGGATGACGTGGGAGCTCCGCTTCTGTCCTCTCTGCTTCTGTCCGCTCTGCTCTCTTCCTCTTCTTGGCAATGATCGCGTCTTCTGCATTCAAAAAACTTTAGGCTGAATGGATGAGTTCAGCCAAGGTCTGTGGTTCCTGATCATAGAGCTCGTGGATGAATAAATCTGAACTAACTCCATTGTGGAAGGCTACTAACAACAGCTTATCATCCATCTTGTCTATCGTCAAGGCTTCCTTGTTGAAGTGAGTGATGAAGGACTGCAAAGTTTCATTATCTCCTTACTTTATAGTCAGTAGGCTGGACGAGGAGCCCTTATACCTTTGACCTCCAATAAATTTATTGACGAACAACATACTCAACTATTCGAAGGAATTAATGGTATTTGGTGGTATCTTACTAATCCACACTCGTACTGGTCCCTTAAGGGTGGTAGGGAAGGCCCTACACATTATCTCGTCTGGAACCCCTAGAAGGTGCATTATGGTCTTGAAGGTGGCAATGTGATTACATGAGTCACACGTTCCATCATATGAGTCTAACGCAAGCATCTTGAACTTGGAAGGCAGGGGATGACTATTGATGGAAGCAATGAAAAGGGAATCAGTTCGATGAACCAAGTCATCTATAGGATTCGTTCTTCTCATATTTTCCCTAATCTCGTCCATGGCTTTCCTCATTTGATCTATTATCTTTTCCAAGCATGGCACCCTACGCGAAGCAGTACCTCTTAAGTGATTCTCGCGCTCAACATTTTCTCCTTCTCTAACTTCTTGACTCTAAGCTTGTCCTTCCACACACTGTTCATGACGTTGCATTCTTTGGTTGATCTCCCAAGTCAGCTCTTGGTCCTAACAGGTTAGCTCTGCCATGTCGGCTGCCATAGACTACATTTGTTGGACAGAAGACGGTTGCATAACAGGGGCTAATTGTTAAGCACAATTGGGGTGGCAAGAAATGTGTCCACTCTCTTGGTGGCTTGGACTAGTGGCCATTGATCTTGTCTGAACCATACAGCCATTTGTCAAGGAAATATAAATTACAAAACACAAGTTTAACTGTCTCCACAAACGGCGCCAACTGATGATGCATAGAAAATCAGTAGGCTGAATACTCCAGGCTTCAATGGGCTAGTGGTTGCTTGGAAGGTCTGAAAAGAAAGAAAAACAAGATCAAAGGTGACCGGGGTGAACCGGTTAAGAACCCTTTGATGCTTAAGTTAGTTTTCTCTTTAGAACTCAAGAATTTCAACTTTAGGAATGGTGAAAACTTTCATTTATTTAATATGGATGAGTCTTTTTATAGTGAGCTTTGGAGTGGTTACTTGTTTAGTAACTTCCTCAACATGGATGAAAGTTAGAAGGTTCAGACTTAACTTCCACAACTGCTCTGGAAGTTAAAATGTTCAGACTTATATTTTACAACTACTATCAGAAGTTAAGAACTTAGTGGGAAGTTCTAGCAATGAACAAGGATTTTGCTCATACTTTAGAATAGTAGAACGTGGTCCAAATTATAAGCTCTTGAACATAAATTTATTCTAAAAATTTCTAAGTGTTAGGAGGTCATCTAGGTTCTTCCATGCTGGATGACCTTCTTATACTTTGACGACATTTTTATGTTGGACAACCTCTTATGCTAGACGACCTTCTTATATTGGGACAACCTTTTTGGACTTGGACGACACTAGGGACTGGAGATAGTTCAATTTTTGGTTCACCATCAAAATATATAATAGAATTTGAAAATAGATCGTTGTTTGTTACATTTACTCTTGGACAAAGTTTAGCTACAAAATTGGTTGTAACTTAAAACTATAACCTTACTTAATAAAATAAACATTATTACATATTTTGAAAATCTAACTGTTGAATTTCATGTTCTTTACATTCTTAATACACGTATCAAATTTTGTTTCAATTGGATATTATTTACTATATGATTTATAAACTTATATTTTATACATAATTAAAACTATAAAAATTTGCAATTTAAATAATTTATTGATAATATAAATATTGATCTTCAATTTCTAAAATTTTTGCAAGCGTGAAATATATAAGAAGAAAATGTAATCAAATAGTGAATTTGTCAAAAGACAAAGTTTAGCTACAAAATTGATTCTAACCTTAGACTATAACCTTACTTAATAAAATAAACATTACTACATATTTTGAAACTTTAACCGTTGAATTGCATGTGCTTTATACTATTAATACACGTGTTAAATTTATGTCAATTGGATATTATTTACTATATGATCTATAAACTTATATTTTATGCATAATTTTAAACTATAAAAATTTGCAATTTAAACAATTTATTGATGACATAACTATTGATATTTAAATTGTTAGAAATTTTGCAAGCATGGAGGATATAAGAAAAAGATGTAGTCTAATGGTAGATTTGTCAAAATTTAGCTCCAGTAAAAAGATATTAAATAAAGTTGTAGCCTTATGTTACAACCAGTTTTTTTTTGTTAAATTTTGCCTTTTACCCTTCCCCCATTATTGAGTGATGGAAACTTTTTTTTTTAAGGTAAAAATAATTGTATTGAACCCATTTTTGGAAGAGAGAAGTTTGGATTTCCAAATCAATGGACCTTATTCTTGTTTGGATGTAAGTGAGTTGATGGAAAAAATTAACTTAACAGAAAGTTAAAAATAACATAGATCGAATTAACTGTTGAGGAAAAAGAAAAAACAAAATTGATAGTGACTCCAAGATATAAGAATCAAAATAGTAACCACAAAAAAGAATGTTCTTTCATCCAAAGTATCCTCACAATGCAATTACAATTTGGGACATCGTATCTCTATGTTCATTTCCAGCTAAAATTTGAATTCTGTCATGGAGAAACTAGGGAAACATATTTTAATCCAAACCAATGCAGCCACCAAGAACAATAAGTAGATAGCTCTAGCTCGATTCATTAATAATGAATAAAATACGTTAAAATAGCCTTGGTAGAACCTTGAAATCTTAAAAAGAAATAACCCAGTTGTCACATCTTCATGAACAATAATTCAGAAACTCACCTAGCCATCAGACAATCTAAATTTTACAAAAAATGGGATTTATTTCCTTTGTTATAATTACAATATTTAAGATGATGGAATGAATGACAATACAGTACAATTAAATGCCAAAATTTTGTAAGAGAGCTTCTGGCTAGACATGTAGCAATGCCTTGGATTCAGGCAGAGTAATTTTAGATCAATTAACAAATTTAAATGTATTATCTGATTGATAACAACAATTTCCTCAAAGCTAGGATTCTCTGTATTTCACACTTGAATTGTGTGAGTCCCATTTCTGCTGCATAAACTAGTGTACCATTTTAGGGACATGCATCATGACTTATGTCTCAGATGCAGTATCAGAAGGACGACTGACACTTGGTTTACCATTGCCACTGATAAGATTGCTGAAGTGGCCATTAAATTCTAATCCATAGACATGACCCATTTTAGAGCGCTTTGTCTCCAAATATCTCTTGTTTTCAGTTGTGATGGGTGTTAATAGAGGGACCCTGCCCACAACTGCCAAACCATAGCCCTTGAGCCCTACATACTTGGCAGGATTGTTTGTCATCAGCTTCATTGTTCGAACACCCAAATCCCTAAGTATCTGCAGTAACAAAGGCAATAAAACTCATGTCAAAAAGAAGGCAACTTAAACATGTTTAAGTATTTCAGGTTGGAATTACTGTTTTCAGCTTCTTGTTTTTACAAAGCACCATTATATGTTTTTAAGGATTGTACTGTTTACAATTTAATTAGTTGTTATTGTACATAAGTTTTTATTCAAATTGAGAATTTAAACAAGGGAAAGATACATTTTATGTTTTAAATCCTGATTAAAAAATTTGAAATACAATTATTAGCATATTAAATAAGTTGTAATTATTTTTATTGAATCAACAACGCTGTAATCTTTAGGTGTCTGCTTTATTTATACCCCACTAAGGTAATAATTCAATGCACAATTGTTGCATTGAACATTGAAAACCAACTTTTTATACCCAGCAAGATGTTGTGCATTTGGAGTTCACACCGAAAGATGTCATTTCATCTTGTTATCAAAGTATGTCCAAAAGTAAATCTTGTTTCCAAAAGCATTTGACAGGTTCATGATTAAAAATAAGTCAAATACTTTGTTAAACCATAATTCAACATGTCCAAAAAAGGGATCAAGTGCATCCGACATATGCATTCTTTACAACATGTGGATCCCGCAATTGTGTGAAGCCCACATGCTGGGAGACAAATGATGCATAAGCCAGATGCAGGAGATAAATATTGGTTTGTACAATTTGCAACATAAAAATCCAACTCTAAAGTACCTGAGCACCAATGCCATATTCTCGGGAGTCAACGGGCAATCCCAACTCCTCATTGGCTTCCACTGTATCACGCCCATCATCCTGTAGATTATAAGCGCGAAGTTTGTGGCCCAAACCAATGCCTCTCCCTTCATGTCCACGGAGGTACACAAGTACACCCCTGCCAGCAGCCTCAATCTGCTGCATGGCAAGTGCCAATTGATTCCCACAGTCACATCTGGCTGATCCAAATATATCACCTGTGAGACATTCCGAGTGTACTCTCACAAGAATATCTTGCCCATCCCCAATGTCACCCTGTTTCCATGTTTACATGATTAAAATCAATATAACAAATAATAATGGGAAAAAAAATCCTTATACCTTAAAAAAATGTAATTTTAAATTTTATTTGTCATGGTAGTGGCAACCATAGGAGTTCTGACTCTATTAAAGGAGCTTACCCAAATGGATGTACATAACGGCTCTCCCTTTGGTTTTAATTTTTCTTACAGACTAGAGGATTTTTAATGCATATACTCAATAATATATATATCCCTCCCCTTTTGCATGCGCACACACTCACAACATAACAGGTGGAGACAAATTGTGGTACATTCTGGAAACCACAATACCAAAAGAATTTGAGTAGCCTATTAATGGCAGCCTCTATTAATTTTTATTTTTTATTTTCTTGATAGGTAAATACAACTCAGACACCAATATGACAGTGAAACCATTGTCCAAAGACCATTGGGCCTTCAAGCAGTTTTATTTGTGTTTGCTGTGAGATTAAAAAAAATAAAAATCAGTTGACTATCAAAATTACGAGCATCACTTACCTTAACCATTGCAATGTGCTCAATCCCATCTAAGATGGATCTATAGCAGTAGGCCATAGATGGGCCCCACATGGTAGGTATCCTGGCAGCAGCAGAGCGATCTACTAATTTATCTCTCTTCCTTCTATACCTGACAAGGATTATCGATGTTAGAACAACGATCTCTTTTATGTTCCAATGAAAAAGTACCAAAACTACAAATAAATTGGGTATCAAGCCCCTCAATAGAAGTTACTACTTGACATAAGAAAACTTGCCACTCTCCCATCCCCCCCTTCCAAAAACAAAAAGCACACACACAACCCAACCCCACATGCACACATACAAATCAGTGTTTTGGTTACCCTGGCCAGTTTAACACCCTAAAATGAAACAGATTTTGAGTTGACAGCCTGCCCCATTAACCACTTTGTGTTGGCCTAAGGTCCCAGTTTAGCCTGAAGCTTGATAATACTCATCCAAGTTGAGCATATCTTAAGCAACCAGATAGGGCAACCAAAGAGGGTTTACTTTCTAACTATCGCTTGCAAATTTATAAAATTCAACATTTATTAGTATGGGGAAAAAAAAAAAACTTGACATTAAAAATAAAATTCAAGTAAAAAAAAACATTAATTCGCAGCTATAATGTATATAATCATTCATATATAACTCGCCACATTCTGATGGTGTTAAGGCAATTTGCAATATAATAATCAGCTGGCTCTTAAAGGGGGTTGGATTCAATCAATAAATTTGATCTCCTTACATTTTAACTGAAGATGAACATATAGACATTAATAAAGAAAATCAACCATTTTTTTTGTAAAAGGCATATAATTAAGAATATTCACAACAATAGTTACCTAATCAGATCAGCAATAGATATAATTTTCAACTTCTCCTGCTCTACAAATTGACGAAGCCTTGGTAATCTAGCCATGGAACCATCATCATCCACAACCTCACATAGAACTCCAACAGGATCCAACCCAGCAAGCATGGCAAGATCAACAGAAGCTTCTGTATGCCCAGCTCTTTTCAAAACACCACCTTCTCTGTATTTCAGTGGAAAAATATGGCCTGGGCGGTTGAAATCATCAGGTTTTGAATCTTTGGATGCAAGAGCCAATACTGTTGTAGCCCTATCATGAGCTGATACCCCTGTGGTTGTACCATTTTTGGCGTCCTATTAAAATAATTAACAAGGATGAAATAAACTAGAGTTACTGAAAAGATAATTTATTTAAATAATAAAAAAGCCAATTCTATACTAAAAGAAGAGCAAAATACTCATCCTATATCAAAAGTCATTATCAAATTCAACTTCTTTGAGACAGTAGACGTTTAATAGGTTTTATTATTATTTCCATAATTACAATCACCAATATCCTTAAAAAAACGTAGTGAATAAATATATTAAAAATCTGAAATGAGTACAAAAATCAAGGAAAAAGTCCTATTTCTCTCTTTCCATAAAGTTCACATGAGACATGATAGTACCATAGTCTACTCTATATCTCAAAGGATTAGGTCTCCTTCAACACTGAAGCAACATATTTCACTGATTTAGGCATCACCCATCATATGCAGAACAATACAAAGTCAAAAGCCTATCTACACAGAAATTGGATAGTGGATAGCAAATGATCCATGTTCTCCCCTTTGACTGCACGTACAATATAACAATCACTAATATCCCTCAAATACATAATTAATAATACATTTAGATTTTGTTGAAATGGCCTAGTTTGTGAACATACAATGCATTATATAACTGCAATTTTAGACAAAACCCTTCAGTTTCAAAAGTTCAAAGGACTCGACTCTTGATGGGATAATAGTTTGTCAAAATTCAAATCTATATGATACCCAAGACAAAAATATTAAGATGACAAAAACTCAAAATTTATAGATGTCAACTAGGGAAAGTACATACCACTGTCACAGTGAATGCAGTACAAAGCTTCTCCTCATTTTCCTTCTGGGTTACCATCAAAGGGATTTGTAATCTCTCCAGATCTTCTTCTTTCATGCTCACGCAAACTATCCCAGTTCCATGCTTCACTATAAAAGCCATAGCCTCAGGTGTTGCTAATTGTGCAGCCATTATCAAATCTCCTTCATTTTCTCTGTCCTCATCGTCTACAACCACTACCATCTGCATCACTGTACAAAATAAGTGATGGAATAACAACTACTAAAATATAGTGGAAAATCAAAAGTTTATTGCTAATAGATTTCATAACAGGACAAAACTCAGGAAACAGGCTACCTTTCCCTGGCGAATGTCTTCAATGGCCTCTGGGATGGAAGAGAAACCTTTGGTAGGGAAATCCAAATCAAATTCATCATTTTCAATGGGAAAAGCACTACTTGTAAGAGCAGTATCAGCTGAAAGTGTTCCAAATGCAACTGTATCAGGCTGTATCTCAATCCCAACTGATTGATCTCCAATGAGAGTGTTATTTCCCTCAACATTATTTTCATTGGCATAAGACAGAAGGTCACCTTCTCCAGATATCACTGTAGCTTTAGTTCTACCAACACCTTCAGTACTTAAGGATTTGCCACCCAGCCGGATCAAGGGCAAATTGGATGCATACCCTTTTGCCAGAGAAAGATTAACTCCGTGCAATCCATTGAACAATTTGAAGTTTTTGCATAATCTAAATTCAAGAGAAGGTTAATAAGTACCGAGATGAACTGGCAGAAGCAGTAGAAAGGAAGCACAACGAGCTTGGCATTAAAATACCATATTCACTTGGACCATGTCTATAAAAGAATGTTTATGATGCAAATCTCAACATAACAAATCAAGGACCATAGATTTTTTTAATTTTATTATGCCAGAATGTGGAAACTATCCAGTTTAAGTACCCCTCAAGGCCCAGAAGAAGAGATCACATTTTCGAAAAGTTGATACAGCATAGGAACCTTTATGCATACTTTTTACCAACATGAAGCTAAAAAAATTTCATTATTTTGGAGAGGAAAGGTAATGGAAAGGGAAATCCATGCCCATGATTAAATAAAACATTGCAGAGTAGTGGATAAAAATGCACGACCAGCTCCAAGTTGGATCAAGACATTTAGGGCTTTCATTTTTTTTTTTTTTTTTTTTAAATGTTTATAAGAATAGGGCTTTTATGGTATTGGTTGGGCCATTGGTAGTCTAGCTGGGTAATTTGCATTAGATTTTAGTTGACTTGGGGATCTCTCAACCTAAAAAATGTAAACAAAGTGAATTACAAGATGAGGCTCCATGAGCTTTGCCAGCTTGTTATGCAAGAGATGCTTTTAGTGTTCATAAGAGTAGAGAATTAATAATATCTGCTAGAAAGGGGTAAAAAAAATAGATGTGCAACAGCCATGTCAATGCAAAGCACTTAATGCAAGGAGTTTAAACTAATCACAATTTCATAAGGACCAGCCAATTACTTAGCAAAAAAATTTCCACTTCATTTGGCTACCAAGCAAATGTAGAAATATAACGGCAAATCAACAACCTGTTTGGTTCTGACCTTCACTGAAACTTATCAGTTTCTAAAGACACAAAAGAACAAAAACAGAACCAAGGTGCATTCAGTAACCTACTTTTCAAGATCTTTTTATTTTTAATGCAGTCTATGGAGAGAACATTATTTGATATTCATCACTTCATGCTCTTTGTTATCAAAAAAGAAACCACTTAAATCAGCATGTCTGAAAACTTCATTATCATTCTTTAAAAACTCTTTTTTTTTAGAAAACAGGTTTCTGAAACAATTACACAACCAAACAGATGCAAGAATTCAAATCACTGATATATATATTATTTAAGACTAGCTAAAAAAAAGCTGACACTCGATGTTGCCCGTGGAATTTAGTGGCTTGGTAGAGTTGTGTTTTGACTAAACCAAATTATAGAAACAAGTGAAAACAGAAATTTACTTTTATTCAACCTCATTTTTTGTTATTGGTAAGTTAAACACGCACCCAATGAGTCTTGAACCCACGAACTCACCCTCCACCCAGAACTTATAAGGGGAGGAGGCACCAACTGAGCTAGAGCGCTTTGGTTTTTATCAACCACCATGTTACTCAGCAATTAAACAGAAAAGTAGCTTTCTACTTAACATAATAGCATCATGTCAATCTTATACCTTATCTTTAATACTAAAAATTGCATGTCCTCAAAAAAAGTTGGATCAGATCAGAATAAGGGAGAAAACCCAGATCCCCATATACAATACCAATAATGAACAAGTGCCACAATAAGCAAACTACATCAAAAATAGTTAACATAATGGTATTTCCCTCACAAAGATGATGAATTTGAATATATGATATGACACAATTGACCATTAAAAAAACCCAAGTCTGGTAAACAAATCACATTCAACTATATAAGTTTTAGAAGATTTAAGAAAAAAAAAACCAACAACACCCAGATGGAGTTTTAACTCAAACAATCAATAAGTGAATTGTAAAGGTGATGAAAATTCAAAATATAAGCATTAGAAAGGAAAATGAAGAGAAAAGAAGAAGCTTACTGCAGGTGAGAGAGAGATGTATTTGAAGGACAAGAGATGTTGATGGAAGCCATTGTTTGTTGCTTGAAGCCACCAACAGCTCAAAAATCAAATAGCTTTTTGATTCCTCAAAAACCAAAATGGGGTCTCTTTATATATAGCGGAGAAAAAGAAAACAAATTGGGAAAGGAAGGAAGACGAAAGAGATGACGAGCCAACGGCGAATTGTATAGGGAAGAGAGAAATTTCAGTCATACGCACGTGACGTTGTTCTGTCCCCAACCAATAAATCACTTCACTGTTTTTTTCTTTTTTCTTTTTTTTTTTAAGGGAAAATTTTGGTAAATTTCCCATTTGTGAGCTGCCTTAAATTGTTTTATAATTTTTGTTAGATAAACTACCTATTTCAATTTAGTTACTAATCTTTCGGTGCCATGTTAATTTAGTTTCCGTTGTTATCTGTTAAATGAAAATTAATGATGTTAACCTTTTGAATGGAAATTGCTAACTAGGCTAACAGCAAAAAAAAAAAAAAAAAAAAAAAAGGTTTCTATCAACTAATTATTTATTTTGACTATTAATCACGTCAGCAATTTCATCCAAGAGATAACAGTAAAGACTAAATTGATATAACATTGAAGGGTTATAGGTCAAATTAACACAATTAAAAAGTTATGAATCAAATTAAAATATGGTGTAAAGAATAAAAACCAAATACGTAGTTTACCATATAAAAAATTGATTTTTTAGTCTCTTATATATATATATATATATATATATATATATATATATATATATATATTCTCCCTATCTCCCAAGTGAGGTGAAATTCAAATGGCACAACTTATTAATGAAAATATAAAGATAAAGTATTGTTCCTAAGACGGCATTTACTTTATGCTAGAGGTGACTAATTTTTCAATAACTTTGTTTAGGTAATTGTAATATAAGAAATTGAATTTTTAGTTTAATTTATTTGTTTATATATATACACACACACAACGTGCGTGCTCAAAGACTCTTCTGTTTTTTTAGTAAATAATAATAATTTGCATTTATTATAAATAAATAAAAAAACTAAATTTTAGAGAATAAAAAAATGAACGTAAAGGGAAAATTTAGGAGCTTTCTTTTTAAATTCAAAATGAAATTTGTTATTTGACCTTTATGATCATATTTATAAAAGAAGTTACCTTCATTAATGAGGGTACATTTGGACCATATACAAGTCTAGTTCAAAAAGTGGAATCCTCTTTTACTCCTTATCTCCCAAGGTAGATTGAACTTACAAATAGGAAATTTACCAAAATTTTCAAATTAATTTTTTTTACAACATATAAAAATGATTTTTAGCTCTTCGAATAAGAATGCTCTAATAAATCAAGATAAATGATTATTAAGCTTAAACAAAAATGGGTAACATTTTGATTTGGTCCATAACTTTTTAATTGTATTAATTTGGTTTCTAATATATTGGTGTTGTGTCAATTTAGTCCCTATTGTGTCAATTTAGTCACATCGGCAATTTCTGTCTGATAGATAACAACAGAAACTAAGTTAACAAGAAACTAAAATGTTAGGGAATAAATTGATACAATTTAAAAGTTATGGACTAAATCGAAATATGGTATAGGAACCAAATATGTAGTTTACCCTTTCTTATATTACACTTAACTTAAAAAAAGTAGTACCACCTCTAGAATAAAGTAAATCCCATTTATAGGGGAAAAAAAAGTAAATGCCATTTATATACTCCATATCTACCAAGATAGGAGGAATCCAAATGGTACAATTTATTAACAAAGTGATAAAGATATATTAATATTCCTAAAATGAAATTTATTTTATGTTTAAATTTTACACTTTAAAGTTTTAGAATTTAGATTTTACTTTTGAAGTTCTATTCCGTTTACATTAGCAACTTTTCATCCATATTTTTCGTTAAATACAACATGAACTTGCCACATGTATTTAATTCATCCAATAAAATGATGTCATGCTATTTTTTATTTTATTTTTTAGGTTGCAAATATAATGTAGGATCATTTTATTGAATAAATTAAACATGCATAGCAAGTTTATGTGGCACTTAAAGGAAACTATGGATAGAGGGATTACTAATGCAAACGAAATAGAACTTCAAGAGGTAAAATCTAATTTTGAAACTTCAGAGAGTCAAATTCAAACATCTCCAAACTTTAGGGGTATAGTTTGTAATTTAGCATTTTATTTAAATATTATTATTATTATTATTATTATTATTATTGCTTTCACTTTTCTTTTCTTTTGAAAAGGATTGCTTTCACTTTTCAAAATACTAACTTTTCTTTATTTCAATTAATAAGAAACACGATTAAAAAAAAAAATCAGATTTGGAAAAACAACCATGCTTAGGATATGTTTGGAAAATTTTTTTTCTCCTTATTTTCTATTTCCAAAAAAAAATTTCTATTTTGAAAACTAAAAAACTTGTTTGGCAACCCAAAATAGACAGAAAACAAAAATTGTTCTCAAAACTCAATTTGTGAAAGAAAATGAAAACATGCAAAATACTGTTTTCAATTTCTAATTTTCAAAAGTCAATGAAAACACACATTTAATTTAATGAATCTATCTCATTTAATGAGTTAGTATTAGAGTTCAAATCCTAGTAACAACATATTTTAGTATTTTTTTTTCTTCAAAAAACTATTTTTTGAATTTCAACTGACCAAACATGTTTTTTATTTCAAAAATACAAAAAAAAAATTCTTTATATTTCCAAAAACATGTTTTTGAAAATAGAAAACAAAAATTGTTTCTAAATATAACCTTAATTTTTTTTTTTGGGTAAAAATAGAAAACTAGTCGTGACTGTGATGTAAAAGTATTATGGACTTTTCTCCTTAAATTGAGGTCTTACACTAAAATAGATAAGTCAACAATACTAAGAAAAAATCTAGGATCACACTTTTTTGTGCCACAACTCTACCATGGTAGACGGAAAATTATTAGATACTCTGGGAGTACCATAAATACATACTCCCTCATCTCACATGAATTGTGGGTCCCACTATAAATTTAATTAGTGAGATTTATAGTTATGTGAGAAGAGGGAATACACATTTATGGTACTCCGGGAGTACCTAATAATTACCCCATGGTAGACTAAGATTGGTGGAGAAAAAATAGTGGGTCAAAGTAATATATATATATATATTACCGTTTTTCATTTTTCAAAATACTGATTTTTCTTTGTTTCAATTAATGATAAACAAGATTCAAAACAAAAATCAGATTGGAAAATCAACCATGCTTAGAATTTAAAAAAAAAACCAGCAATGAGTGTGATGTAAAAGTATAATGGACTTTTCTCCTTAAATTGGGGCCTTAACCTAAAATAGTTAACCCAATAATACTAAGAAAAAATCTAGGATCACATTTTTTTTGCGCCACAACTCTAACATGATAGACTATGACTGACGGAGAAAAAGTAGTGGGTCAAAGTAATAGGTAACCAATTACATTGTATCACATAACTGTAAAAAAAAACAAAAATGATGCGATAAAAGCTGTGGTCCTAAAATTCCTAATAAAAAAAAATCTAGTACAACAACCTTCTTTGCCACAATTTGATGTGGAAAACTGTGAGCGATGGAATGAAAAATAGTGAGCTCATGTAAAAGTGATAGACTAGACATGAATCTAATGGGTTAGAAGTACACGTTATCAAATAAGGAGTATAAGAAGAATAAGTAGGCCAAAATAGCTCCTCCTCCCTTCACCTTCTCCATGTGCTCGTATCTAATCCAATATGTGCTCCAATACATTTCTACCTATTAATCTTCACACTCAAAAACAATAACATAGCCTCTCTTTTCAAAGTGGAATTAAACATTTTGACTAGTCCATTATCAAATATTAACTTCCAAATCCTTACTTATCAAAAAAAAAAAAAAAAACTTCCAAATCCTTACATCTAGTTTTCTAATTTTATTTATTATAACTATTTAATATTAAAATGCTACAGCAGAAAGTTGCAAAAAAAAAAAAAAGTCTGACAAAAGAGACAAATAACTATTCACGGTCCTATAAAAAAAAAAAAACTATTCACAGTATGAAACACAAAATAGATGAAAAAAAAATTGTAATATTAAAAGGATTTTGCTAATGTGTGCCCTAAGGGCATACAATAATTATTTATTTTTGGAAAAGATTTCTCGGGAATTGAAAAAATATTGACAGCTATTTTAATTCTCGAGAAAATTTTATCATAAATGGATGGCTTGATGTGTGCCCTAAGGGCACACATTAACCAAACCCATACTAAAATTACTCGTTCCTACTACTAAAGTAGGTAATGTTCCTATCTTGCGCGACAAAAACAAGATAGGGTCAAGAAGGGTAAAAGAAGATGGGCTACTGGACAGATTAGACGTAGGACTGTGTTGATGTATTCATTAATTATAATAATAATTAATACGAAGAACACTGTAGTAAAATAATTTTTAAATGTGTGAATAGTATTGTAGGATCCAATTTAAAATTTTTTTTATCTAAATAAAGTAATTGTGAGTCTTGTAAACAGGGCATTGGATCCACTGAAAAAGCATAAGTCAACGTCTAAAAATGTGAAACAATCTTAAGAAAAAAAGAAAAGAAAACGTGAACGCTGCTTTTCAGCACTATCAAACGGATGCTGAAAATTGAAATGCGCATTCAACCAGAAAAGGACAAAAACAAAATGCTGAAATGACAGAAGATACAATGCAACTTCCTCCCAACCCAAGTTACGAAATTGAATTTTCCCCGCATGCAGCCTCTGCCTCGCACCACATCATTGACTTTGACCAGAACTTCGAAAAAAAAAAAACAAAGACCTTGACCAAGGCAATATATACCAAAATTGAAAGGGTTATCGTCATGCTCGAGATGAGCTTACGAGAGATGGCATATACTCTATGGGCGGCATATATACCTACAGAAATTATATTATATTGTCCCCTAAAAAGTCCTAATTATCGTTATAATTATGTTATAATTATGGTTCATTGCAAATTATAATTAATTATATGTTACTTTCATATAAATCGATATATATATTTTTTTTATCATTTGCAATTTGTTACATATATAATTATAACAAAAATTGTGATTTTTTTATGTGATCTTAGAATTTGGTATATTGCTCTTTTTAACAATTTCAAAAATAAAATAAAATATATACCTATCTATATATATATATATATAATAGTAGATGAAACTGAGAGAAAATCAAATTAGAATTCTAAATTAGAGTTCCAATTTCGTACCACGTGTCTCATATAAGTTTTTGAATTTTTGTACTAATTGAGTTATTGTATTAATTAAGTTTTCTTAATTTTGCTACTAAGCGCAAAAACCAAAGAGATTACAATAAGAACTTGGTATGGGTACATTGCACCCAGCCATTAGGATGGCAACACATGACTATTTTTATAGGGATAAAATGCACTGAATTTACTATTTAGTAAAAAAAAAAAAAAAAGAAGGTGAACACAGGGAAATTCCAAAAAGATAGTAGAGCTAGAGTTTGCATCTTTACATTTGCATTGAGTTTCGGATTAAAGTGCTTTCTTCTTGGTTCTGGCACTGAGTTTAGTTTACTATTCACTTACAAAGTTTGCATTTTCCATTTGTTATAAATTGCTAATATGTGATTAGATGCACATTATGCCTAAAATTCACTGCCCTTATATTTGGCTTTTTGTTCAAGTTTGGCACTTATATCAATGAAGAAAGCACTGCTATGGACCAATGGATGATACTTTTTGTAGGCTGCAAAGGAACTTAGTGATCAATGGAATCTCATGCAAATTGGAGAGGACCCAGATGTAGATGTCTGGATGGCAAATGTGAGTCACTATGTTTTTAAAATTTCCAATGAAGGTTAAGGTTACAAACAATGTAAATTTTCCGGAGAGAGATTCATTATTCTATATTTATGCAAGTTTGGTTGCCTTCTTGGAGTGAATCACTGCACCTTGTCTTTCTACTAGAACTTTTGATTCAGATTGTTACAATTTAATCCGAAATTTTATTTTAATTTTCCTGTCGTTGTTACTATCATATATTTTAATGATTTTTTTTCCCTGAGAATTGGTTATGTGAATCTTGATACAATAACTCACTTAGCACAAAAATTCAAAAACTTATATGAGACACGTGTCCCATTTAAGTGTCCCATTTAATTTTCAAATTTTTTCCAAGTAAATTATTGAGTATGAAAATCGAAGAGCCCAAATCAAATTCTATTCTAAATTAGATTTCAATTGGAGTCCAATTTTTAGCCATGTGTTCATTTAAAAAAAAAAATAATTGTGGCAAGTAAATTATTGGGTGAAAAAACAAATATATATATATATATATATATATAAATGAAAAACCATTACATATTTTAGAAATGTATGATTTAAAAAAAAAAAAATATATATATATATATATATATATGTATATATATAAAAGCTAATACTATGTATAATTCGAAACTCTTCTAAAAAAAATGTATAATTGTGATTGTTTTTAATTGTACCCGTGCATATACACGGGACTACTGTTGGAATTATACTTAAAAAGTAATAATTCAAGAGAAACGCATATAATACATCTATCTATTAACAATTATATCATGTGCATATGTAATAAAATTCAACAATAAAATGTGAGAAATATACATACTAGATTATGTTATTCAAGGACCTCACAAGCAATCAAGATGCTTTCCCCAGCTATTCAGGATTAACAAGAGCTTTATTTTCTCTTTTTTACACCCCCTTGCAAGTGTGGCCTTGACAATATTTATAATATTCAGAAAGGACATGATCAGCCATAAAATCCTTCCTTTCGTAATAACACTTCATGTAACAGATATGTTACATTTGTTAATAAACAACTTTATTAATTAGATTTATTAATGAAGAAGTTCATTAATGTGTTATTACTTTTGTAACTCCATGCTAATGCATGGATTCATCTATCGTTCATATCCAGAACTACTATAATGACAACATCTTTAATAAGAGTTCAATTTATTGGTAATGACACGATAGATTTATTAAAGCCAACACTCAACGTGCATGAATCTCATTATGGAAGGACTTCTGAGATTATTATGCACTAACCATCGAAAGACTAGCCCTTATTGTCTTCCATAGTCTGAGCAATTTTAACTTGCACCTCCTTTCCATCATAGTTCAACAATGTACCTATCAGAATAGGCTATATCATGATGGATATGGTCAAGTCAAGGACTACAATGAATGCATTCATAATCTTAGTCTACTAAACCAAGTAGACCTATTTCAAGATATCAATATCTTACATCATATAAGTATTGCATAATTTTTACAAGAGACTGAATATTTATTTATTAATAATAAAGGCATCATATATATTATGTTGGGCCACATTATTCTAACTACTACATACTCAATTATCATGTTTTTCTCACAACCGTTGCATTTCGTAACACATACCGTTCATCAACCCTATTCCTCTCATGCCCTCACGCTCTCCTGGCTTCACGGGCCTTACTGTTCGGATCTGGGACTTTTTACAATGGCGGTGGCGCCAACGATGGTAAAATCAACACAACAACCAAGTATCACAAGGTCAGGCAGACACAGACAGAATATGAAAGACACAATAACACTTTCAGCCAAGGAAAGAATGGGTCTGATACCATAAAGGGGGAAGGACGACAATGCAGAAGGCGGAAGCACAACAGATTACAGATATATAGAATAATTCAAAGAATTTAAAGTAAATGATAATTGAAAGTAAGGCGGTAGAACCAGTCAAACAGTTGTATATCAAAATAATTCAAAGTATTGAAAACAGAAGTGTTTATTGAATGTACTTCAAACACTTACAGTAGTAGTAGTAGTAACAAGATTACAATGATCAACAGGGATCAGGTGGATAAATAGTACAAGGCTTGAAAGCTAGTCTTGGTTCTAGTTACAAGCTTTGTGTATCAGTGAGATATCTTGATCTAAGAAAGTCCTAGAGAGAGTTCTAAGGGAAATCCTAGAAAAGATTTTGAGTTTAACAATAAGGGACAACCCCCCTTAAATAAGTAAATAAAGCAGTGAATAGTACAAAGTGAATAATGAATTTTTTACTATTCATATCAGGACCCGTGAGGGGCATCAAGAGCGCACTATCTGGAAGGAATCAAGTCGGCTTTTGAGACCGAAAGTAGTTTGGCTGGTAGTACCAAAAGTGGTCAGCAAAGGAATCATAGTAGCAGCAGTTAATACTTTTACTCCTTGAGTGAATATTCTAACATCAGTAGCCTTTGTGCAGGCCAGAAGTGAATTAGGTAGAGTATCCTTCATCAGGTTCCCATTCGGGACAAGGATTCCATGGTAGATCATTATTGCATTCATGTTCATGATAAGTTGAATATTTGTTGCAGAAACCACAATACATTAATGGTTCGTAAACAGGATCTCTTGTGAGAAATATTCTTGGGTCATCATGTTCTGCCCATTGTAAGTGTCGGACCGCCGAAGCATAAGGTTTATTAACAAAAACAGAAATTCTATCTGTACAACCAAAGAAATGGTAGTCTTTCCATAATTCTTCGGAGACATCAAGAATTCGATTATTGAAGTAACTTCTCCAACATTCGGCAAGAGCATAGGGATGCTTATGTGAGACATGAGCATTTCCTTCATACCATTGACCTTGGTGAGTATATCCATTAATAAGAACAAGATGCTTGGAAGGTTGAACATTCATCCAATTATTTTTTTCCCATTTGGGCAAGGTACTCCAACATCGGATGGAAACATAAGGAGTTACTGCAACAGCTTTTTGGATAATATCAGGAAATTGGTTAATTTGATCATAACTTGTCAATTTGATGAGTTTGACAAATCCAAATTCGAACATTTGAGAAAGCTGGAAAGGATTAATATCAGTACCATCTTCATAGTTAATTAAAAGACCAGGGAAAGGATGGGTTTTTTCATGTACTCTAAGACTGCTCCCAAAGTATTTTTCCCATTTCTTTTTTATATAGCCTTTATTGGGGCCATTAGGTTCAACAATGGTAGGGGCAATTGAAACAAGGATTTTGAAATATTCAAGCCAAAGATCAAGGTCTTTGGTCATGACCTTGGTTTCCGAAATACAAGATTGTACTTCAGGAGGCAAGTTGGCAACAACACTTTTTAGCAATGATTGGTTTTTTAGACTCAATCTAGCAAAATCAATACCCATTATAGTCTTTTTATCCATTGAATGGATTTCCTCTTTGCCAAAGAGTTGACTAATCAGATTTGATTCATCATGATAGTTAACAAGGCAATTAAAAAGTTGGTCGGAAAAGACTCCATTTTCAGTAATAGGGTCAACAATTTGGGTAGTGAGGTTAACAAGGTAAATTTCAAGTGCTCTCATGGTCTTGTCAAATAGTTTATGGTGGTTTGAAGAATGGGAAGCTTGAAGGTTGTCAAGAATGAATTTAATGGAGTCTGGTAATTCACTATAGACACCATTATGGAATTGCAATTCTTTGTTCAATACTTCTTGTAAGGTTAATATGATATTACCACTGGAATATGTCACCTCTACCGGGACAAATTCCTGAAGGGATGTTGCATTACTAGATTTTAAACTCCAGAAGATGCGCCTTCATGCATTACAAAAGGATGTCCCGCTGGGAACCTTTCGTCTTGAGGAAAGTCCTGTGCAGGTGCTTTCCCCTTGTTCCTCTTCTCTGCCGAAGAAGTTATAACATTCCACTTAGTAGTGGTAGTATTAAATCTTACTTTCTCTTGCCAAGTAAGGGAGTAGATGTTAAGCCAATTGGCCACAGTTAATAGTTCAACAATAGGATGTTTTTCAGGAAAATGAGAGTAAATATTATCAGTAAAATCCTTTTGAAAAATATGTTTCAAAAGCCAAAGTATAATATTAATATTTCTAAGTTGTGCAAGACAATAAGTTTTAGGATGACAATGATCATTTTTGGAAATATTGGGGTAGGAGGAAGACTTGTTCCAGACAAAATTGATCCATTCTAAGGACTTGGTCAAAAGTCTAGTGCAAAGGATCCTTTTTTGAATTGTAGTATTCGTAGGACATTCTTTGGTGAAGATATTCTTTTCACTAAAGTTTTTGTCATTATGCAAGTCGACAAGAAAGACATCAATATTGTCGGGGTAACTATCATTCATCAAGACTTTGTGACAATTAGCAATTATTGTTGGCAACAAATTATCAGAGAGTTGTCCATCAGTTCTCTTAGAGCTATCTATTTGTTTAATGGGGTTAAGATGTTTAAAAGCATTATCAATATGAGTTTCACAGTTTGAGCAAAAATCAAATTTTACTTTTTGTCCAAATGGGTCAGTAGTAATTCCATCCTCTTCAGTAAGGAACGGGTATAAAGAGTTAATAAAAGGCAGACCAAGAATCACTTTATCAGTCATGTTTTAAACAAGCACAGAGGGAATTTTAAAGCAAACATTATCATGGCAAACATGAGCATTGTTCAATTCATACTTGATTTTCATTTTAGTTCCATTAGCAGAAACTAATCTTTCAGTAGATTTTTCAAAATATTTAGAAGGAATCAGTCCTTCTTGAATACAGTTAACATCAGCACCAGAATCAATCATAGCAACAACATCAAAATCATAATCATGAGCAACAACAATTTTGACTCTAGTGTACCATTTGGGCAGCATATGTTTAACAAGAGACAAATGATTATCAATCTAATTAATCAAGACTCGATCAGAAACATTACCACAAGGAGAAGCTTGTTGATCGGATTCATCTCCGTCTTTTTGCTCATCATCATCATATTGGTGTTTATCCATATTTTTATCAATCTTTAGAATTAACAATTCTTGTTTAAGATGATCATTATCATGTTTAATAGTTTTAACATCATTTTTTAACTGAATTATTTCTTGTTTAACAGTTTTTATTTCATGTTGAAGATCATTGACAGTTATCTCTTTTGATTTATTATTAAATCTTTTCAGAGTTTCTTCAAAACTTCTCGTAGAATTAGGTCTTTTAACCTTATCTTCTTTTGTTAAGTTTTTTAAAAACTTGTCAAGATAATCTTTCTGTAAATTAGGGTCTTCAATTTTACTTATCATTGTTAATAGTAGATCATCATTCTCTTTACTTTTGGTTAACATTTTAACAAATTTAATTACATTACAACAAGAATCTCTACAGCCAAGTTTAATATTAGGAGAATTAGAAATATCACTACGGGAGTGATAATCAGAATCAGATGAGGAGGAAAAATCCTCTTCAAAGGAATCAGTTGAAGCAGCAGATTCAAGAATCTGAAATAGTTCATTTTGATCATTATTATTAATGTTTAACATGTTCAACTTATTTTTCAATTTACCAGGCTTATGATTACAGTCTTTACTGAAATGGCCAAATTTGCCACAGTTAAAGCATTTACCTTTACCTGATCTTTGTTTATCATGTTTTTGAAAAGCAGATTTGTTTTTAGCATAAAAATTATTGGGTTCAACAAAGTGGGTTCTGTATCTTTAATGCTTTTTATGGGAATAACTTTTGTAAACCTTATCATGTTTACTTTTTCCTTTTTGTCTGGAAGGGGCAATAGGAGATAAACCATATTGTTCACAGAAATTACCCATTTCATATTTAGCTTTCTTTTTATCTTTTAACTTTTGTTTTAACCATTTTTCATCATTGGACATATTAATTCCAAGTTTTTTAATAGTGCTAAAAATATCACCATAAGTTAAATGATCAAAATCAATAGAATCATTTTTTTCCAATTAATTCATTTTTTACCTTATGAGCAAAGATAGGAGGTAGACCGTCAATAAACCTCTCTTTCCAATAAGGCTTCATAGAGTCTTTTCTGAGCATGACTCTGGAAGTAAACACATCTTGGTACCATCTGTAATCAAACATAGTAGGACACCTCAAATTACTCAAATAATCAGAAATTCGAGACGAAATATTAGATGGAGTACCAACAAAATGTTTAAGAATGGTATAAACCAAAGTATTGACTCCATCATGAACACCACGGTTAATA
The DNA here is from genome assembly GCF_040712315.1 of Castanea sativa. Taxonomy (NCBI): domain Eukaryota; kingdom Viridiplantae; phylum Streptophyta; class Magnoliopsida; order Fagales; family Fagaceae; genus Castanea; species Castanea sativa. The sequence continues at coordinate 18,719,435 of NC_134019.1, read as the reverse complement.
TTTTCATCAAAAATAGGCATACCATCAGTATCTCTTTTAACAGCATGTTTAATAGACTCTCTGGATTCTTCTGTGAGATGTGAATCCCACCAACCTCGAAGAGAACCAGTAAAACTAGATGCAAGCAAATCAACAATATCAGGATGATCAAGATTGTCATAATTGTTTATGTATGCAATACCAACCATAGACATGTGAGCCATTTTGTTAATAATTTCTTGTTCAGACAAACCATCAATATTCCATTCATAAAGTTTATCAGCAGAGATCTGGTAAAGGTAAATGCTTTAACTGTGGCAAATTTGGCCATTTCAGTAAAGACTGTAACCAAAAGCCTGGTAAATTGAAAAATAAGTTTAACATGTTAAACATTAATAATAATGATCAAAATGAACTATTTCAGATTCTTGAATCTGCTGGTTCAACTGATTCCTTTGAAGAGGATTTTTCCTCCCCATCTGATTCTGATTATCACTCCTGTTGTGATATTTCTAATTCTCATAATATTAAACTTGGCTGTAGAGATTCTTGTTGTAATGTAATTAAATTTGTTAAAATGTTAACCAAAAGTAAAGAGAATGATGATCTACTATTAATATTGATAAGTAAAATTGAAGACCCTAATTTACAGAAAGATTATCTTGACAAGTTTTTAAAAAACTTAACAAAAGAAGATAAGGTTAAAAGACCTAATTCTACGAGAAGTTTTGAAGAAACTCTGAAAAGATTTAATAATAAATCAAAAGAGATAACTGTTAATGATCTTCAACATGAAATAAAAACTGTTAAACAAGAAATAATTCAGTTAAAAAAATGATGTTAAAACTATTAAACATGATAATAATCATCTTAAACAAGAATTGTTAATTCTAAAGATTGATAAAAATATGGATAAACACCAATCTGATGATGATGAGCAAAAATATCACCATATTAAGATGGTAAAAGGTCATATTAAGGGGGAAGGACGACAGTGTAGAAGGTGGAAGCACAACAGATTACAAATATATAGAATAATTCAAATAATTCAAAGTAAATGATAATTGAAAGTAAGGCGGTAGAACCAGCCAAGCAGTTGTATATCAAAATCATTCAAAGTATTGAAAACAGAAGTGTTTATTGAATGTACTTCAAACACTTACAGTAGTAGTAGTAGCAACAAGATTACAATGATCAACAGGGATCAGGTGGATAAATAGTACAAGGCTTGAAAGCTAGTCCTGGTTCTAGTTATAAGCTTTATGTATCAGTGAGATATCTTGATCTAAGGAAGTCCTAGAGAGAGTTCTAAGGGAAATCCTAGAAAAGATTTTGAGTTTAACAATAAGGGACAACCCCCCCTTAAATATGTAACTAAAGCAGTGAATAGTGAAAAGTGAACAGTGACTTTTTACTATTCATATCAGGGCCCGTGAGGGGCATTAGGAGCGCAATATCCGGAAGGAATCAAGTCAGCTTTTGAGACCGAAAGTAGTTTGCCTAGTAGTGCCAAAAGTGGTCAACAAAGGAATCATAGTAGCAGCCGTAAATACTTTTACTCTTGAGTGAATATTGTAACATCAGTAGCCGTTGTGCAGGCCAGACAAATATGGGAATCAATCAGGCTCCTAGGTCAGGAGTATTTTCATCATGTTCTTCATCATGCCCAAACCAATCTTTTGGATAAGGTTGGGGGTAAGGGTAATAAAGGCTTTCAGCAACAGATCCTTCTTCTTCAGAATCTCTGTTCTCAACCTCCTTCTCTTCTTCAATCTTTGTCTTGAGAAGGGCATATAAATTATCTTTACTTAAATTATCAATATCCGAGGCTTGTGAAGTAGAGGGAGCCTTGGAAGTAGACTGGGCACTAGAGATTAAATGCTTGGGAGGTGGTCTTTGGTAAACATTATCCAATATTTGTGAAACGTAACCAAACTTGTCCCACCATTTAATATACCAATGTCTAGTAAGAATATCACATTCTTTCTCATATTGCCACTTTAGAATCCAGGGGACTCTGAAACGTTTAACAAAGTGGAGAAGGGCAGGAAATTTGGCATTATGAGCATTTACCTTAAAGTTCTGTTTCCAAAAATTGAAACAGTCAACAAGAGGCTTGGGGAAGATATCAATATCAGGACCAAATTGATTCTAGCAACGGATGAACCAAAGAGGTAAATCAGCATTATTGTCCAACTCTTTATCAAAGTTAATAAACCATGAATGAGTCATTGTTTCATTCTGGTGAAGCATAAACCTGAACCAAGCGTCAATATAATCATGGTATGAATATGAAACAGAGTGCTTCGGGAGTGTTTTAGTAGAGGCAGGGGAATGTCTCCAGCTTGCTTCGGTAGCAATATTTTTTAGGTAAACACTGTGGTAAATAATTTTGGTTTTATCATCTAAATCAAAAATGGTTTTAATAATAGTAGCATCTTCTTGGCGTAAAATGTTAGAATAAAATTCTAACTTTTTGCCACCATGCTCAGGAACCCAGTGACATAGAGGAGGGAAATAGCTTTTTGCAATCTGAAGAGGATTTTTGATTGTTGCTCGGTTTGGTTCAACAAAAAAGTGATTTTGGGAATATTGTTTTTTAACATATTGGGAAGCATTGGGTTTCCTTGGGTAAATAGTTCGGACAGGCTGGTTAACAGGGGTCAAAGCATAAGGGTCATAGGCAGAAACCAAAACAGAGGAATAATTAGGTTTAGGAATAGATCCAAATGTGGTGAAACGGTTAAAAATTTCAGGGGAGACAGGCTCTTTTTTAACAATTTGGTTGGGTGTGGCCGCGGGGCCTTTATCCTTAGATCTTCTACTTGCCATTGTGGCACTGCAGAAATTCACGGGTAAGAAAATCAGGAATAGAATTTTGAGAACCTTTAATATATTCAATATTAAAATAAAAAACGCTTAAAATAGCCTGCCATCTAGCAAAAATATGTTTGGAAGCAATATTCTCAACATCTTTTTCAATAACATATTTAGCACTTTTACAGTCAATTCGTAATAAAATTTTTTGATTTAATAAATCACTTTGAAATTTTGAAATGCATAGTACTATGGATAAAATTTCTTTCTTCATAGTACTATAGTTTAGTTGTGCAGCATTCTAGACTCTAGAGTAGAAACGAACAATTTGCTCAGAAGAATCAGATGAAACTTTTTGTTTCAGAATACCTCCATAACCAATGTCAGAGGCGTCAGTTTTGATGATTTTGAATGCATTAATAGTTGGGATACCAAGACAGGGCAAGGTTTTAACATGAGATTTGATCTGTTTAATAAGAGAAGTATGAATATCATTCCAAGGAGGAGGATTACTCTGTAACCGATCAAAAAGTGGTTTACATTGTTTCCTCAGATTTTTATAAAAATCAGCAACATAGTTTAGGGATCCAAGAAATCTTTGAAGTTGAGTTTTATCAATAATTTCATCAGGGAATTTATTAGCAAATTGAATAGCCCTATCAATAGGATGGATCTGTCCTTTGAAAATATCATAACCAAGAAATATGACTTTGGCTTGAAATAGTTTGATTTTCTTAGCAGAGACAGCAAGACCATTTCTTTTGATAATGTCAAGAAATGAGTATAAATGTTTCCAGTGTTCAATAATGGATTTGGAGAAGATCAAGACATCATCAATGTAAACAATAGTAAAATGGTTGAAATTATTAAAGATATCATTCATAATGTTTTGGAATTCACTAGGAGCATTTTTTAGACCAAAAGGCATAACATTCCACTCATAGTGACCAAAAAGTGTGGTAAAAGCAGTTTTATACCTATCCTTCTCACTAATCTGAACTTGCCAAAATCCAGATTTCATATCAAATTTGGAGAATATTATAGCATCACTCAGCCTATGAACAAGATCATTCTTATTGGGAATAGGGTACCTGATCCACACTAAGACTTTGTTCCAAGGTTTGTAGTTAATCACAAGGCGAGGGGTTCCTCTCTCAAGCTCAGCATTTTTCTAAACATAGAAAGCAACACAAGACCAAGGAGACTTGCTGTTCCTAATAAGTTTTTTCTTAAGCAAATCATTAATCTCATTTTTACAAAATTCAACAGTTTCAGCATTCATTTGAATAGGGCGAGCTTTAGTAGGAATATTTTTTTCACTAAAATCTTGAGCATAAGGTAAGTCAACAATATGTTTTTTTCTATGCCAAAAAGCATTAGGAATATCAGAACAAACATCACTCATTAATTTTTTTTGAAAATTAATAATTTTGGATTGAAGTAATTTTTCAGCAAGTTGTTCAATAATTTTTTTGTGCTTGACTTCTTGTTGAAGGAAGTTAAGGTGTTTGACTTTAGCATGGATCAAATTAAAAGTGTCATGAGTTTCATGCTTTGAACAAAATTTGAATTTTACTTTTTGACCAAAAGGGTCAATAGTAATTCCATCATTTTCAGTAAGAAAAGGGTACAAAGAGTTAATAAAAGGAAAACCAAGAATCACTTTGTCAGTCATGTTTTCAACAAGTACAGAGGGAATTTTAAAGCAAACATTATCATGGCAAACATGAGCATTGTTTAATTCATACTTGATTTTCATTTTAGTTCCATTACCAGAAACTAATCTTTCTGTAGATTTTTCAAAATATTTAGAAGGAATCAGTCATTCTTGAATACAGTTAACATCAACACCAGAATCAATCATAGCAACAACATCAAAAGCATAATCATGAGCAACAACAATTTTGACTTTAGTGTACCATTTGGGTAGCATATGTTTAACAAGAGACAAATGATTATCAATCAAATTAATCAAGACTCGATCAGAAACATTACCACAAGGAGAAGCTTGTTGATCGGATTCATCTCCGTCTTTTTGCTCATCATCATCAGATTGGTGTTTATCCATATTTTTATCAATCTTTAGAATTAACAATTCTTGTTTAAGATGATCATTATCATGTTTAATAGTTTTAACATCATTTTTTAACTGAATTATCTCTTGTTTAACAATTTTTATTTCATGTTGAAGATCATTAACAGTTATCTCTTTTGATTTATTTTTATTAAATCTTTTCAGAGTTTCTTCAAAACTTATCGTAGAATTAGGTCTTTTAACCTTATCTTCTTTTGTTAAGTTTTTTAAAAACTTGTCAAGATAATCTTTCTGTAAATTAGGGTCTTCAATTTTACTTATCATTGTTAATAGTAGATCATCATTCTCTTTACTTTTGGTTAACATTTTAACAGATTTAATTACATTACAACAAGAATCTCTACAGCCAAGCTTAATATTATGAGAATTAGAAATATCACTACGGGAGTGATAATCAGAATCAGATGGGGAGGAAAAATCCTCTTCAAAGGAATCAGTTGAAGCAGCAGATTCAAGAATCTGAAATAGTTCATTTTGATCATTATTATTAATGTTTAACATGTTCAACTTATTTTTCAATTTACTAGGCTTTTGGTTACAGTCTTTACTGAAATTGTCAAATTTGTCACAGTTTAAGCATTTACCTTTACCTGATCTCTGTTTATCATGTTTTTGAAAAGTAGATTTGTTTTTAGCATAAAAATTATTGGGTTTAACAAAGTGGGTTCTGTATCTTTTATTCTTTTTATGGGAATAACTTTTATAAACCTTATCATGTTTACTTTTTCCTTTTTGCCTGGAATGGGCAATAGGAGTTAAACTATATTGTTTACAGAAATTACCCATTTCATATTTAGCTTTCTTTTTATCTTTTAACTGTTGTTTTAACCATTTTTCATCATTGCACATATTAATTCCAAGTTTTTTAATAGTGCTGAAAATATCACCATAAGTTAAATTATCAAAATCAATAGAATCATTTTTTCCAACCATAGACATTTTTCATCAGTGTCATGATTGTTTATGTATGCAATACCAACCATAGACATGTGAGCCATTTTGTTAATAATTTCTTGTTCAGACAAACCATCAATATTCCATCCATAAAGTTTATCAGTAGAAATAGAAAATTGAGTTTAAGAAGATCTTTCTTCAAACTGTAAATCAGGAGGAGTAGGTTTAGAATACCAGTTTTTTGTAAAAGACGTGGGATTGAGTTTTCCAACAAATCTTTTTATTTCAGGTAAACTTAAACCATCATCAAAAGCATTTTTTAAAGAATCAGATGATAATGAGCCAGAATTTGTGTCGTCATCAGAAACAATTTCTTTCTCATTTCTTGAAATAGCACAAGCAGCGCTTCTAAAGGTAGAAGTTTGCTTGGTTTTAACTTTTAAATCAGAAAACATTTTTTCAATCTTTTCAACAGTTGATCCTTGGGAGTTAACTAAATCCAAAGTCTTACTCTGAGAAGTTTTAAAATCAATATTTTTTCTTTGACTGGGTAAATCAATCAAAGATTTCTCAAGTTTTGAAACAGCAGTTTTTTCATCAATTTTTTCTTCAATACGGTCAAGTTGTTGACCAATAATATGCACAGATTCATTAGCAAAATTGTTTTGTTCAATAATGGAAAAACAGGAGTTTTATATTTGTAATATGTGTTTTTTCACCTATTAAAACTGCTCCTATTCACTACAATCATTTGCGTGTGATAAATCTGATGGATATGAATTTTGAAATCCCTGCTTTTCAAATTGATATGTTTGCTTTAAGTAATGAATTCTTTTCTAAAAAAAACCGTGATAAAAGGAAGTATTACCAAAGTACTTTTGCTCAGTCTGAAAAAGGCAGAATCAAAAGGAAATGGAGAGAAAAAATGAATTTGTTAAAACAACATGTTTTGTTTTTTGATTATCTTGAGAATTATTATGTTTCAAAAAATGAGGTTCATACCAATTACTTGAACGTAATAAAAAAATCTACTTTTGTCAAACCTGATAAAACTATTGTTAAATCTAGTCATCCACCCCTTGAAACTGTTTTGATTACTTGCAAAAATGATAATAAAAAAAAAGCACTGAGGTGAAAGCCTCCCCTTTCAAAATTGCTGATGATAAAACTCATGTTTTTGCCATTATTGAACAAAACAATTTTGCTAATGAGTCTTTGCATATTATTGGTCAACAACTTGACCGTATTGAAGAAAAAATTGTTTAAAAAACTGCTGTTTCAAAACCTGAGAAACCTTTGATTGATTTACCCAGTCAAAGAAAAAATATTGATTTTAAAACTTCTCAGAGTAAGACTTTTGATTTAGTTAACTCCCAAGGATCAACTGTTGAAAAGATTGAAAAAATGCTTTCTGATTTAAAAGTTAAAACCGAGCAAACTTCTACCTCTAGAAGCCCTGCTTGTGCTATTTCAAGAAATAAGAAAGAAATTGTTTCTGATGACGACACAAATTCTAGCTCATTATCTTCTGATTCTTTAAAAAATGCTTTTGATGATGGTTTAAGTTTACCTGAAATAAAAAGATTTGTTGGAAAACCCAATCCCACGTCTTTTATAAAAAACTGGTATTTTAAAGCTACTCCTCCTGATTTACAGTTTGAAGAAAGATCTTCTCAAACTCAATGTTCTGTTTCTGCTGATAAACTTTATGAATTGAATATTGATGGTTTGTCTGAACAAGAAATTATTAACAAAATGGCTCACATGTCTATGGTTGGTATTGCATACATAAACAATCATGACAATCTTGATCATCCTGATATTGTTGATTTGCTTGCATCTAGTTTTACTGGTTCTCTTCGAGGTTGGTGAGATTCACTTCTCACAGAAGAATCTAGAAAGGCTATTAAACATGCTGTTAAAAGAGATACTGATGGTATGCCAATTTTTGATGAAAATATTAACCGTGGTGTTCATGATGGAGTCAATACTTTGGTTTACACCATTCTTAAACATTTTGTTAGTACTCCATCTAATATTTCGTCTCAAATTTCTGATTATTTGAATAATTTGAGGTGTCCTATTATGTCTGTTTACAGATGGTATCAAGATGTGTTTACTTCCAGAGTCATGCACAGAAAAGACTCTATGAAGCCTTATTGGAAAGAGAGGTTTATTGACGGTCTACCTCCTATCTTTGCTCATAAGGTAAAAAATGAATTAATTGGAAAAAATGATTCTATTGATTTTGATAATTTCACTTATGCTGATATTTTCAGCACTATTAAAAAACTTGAAATTAATATGTGCAATAATGAAAAATGGTTAAAACAACAGTTAAAAGATAAAAAGAATGCTAAATATGAAATGGGTAATTTCTGTGAACAATATGGTTTACCTCCTATTGCCCATTCCAGGAAAAAAGGAAAAAGTAAACATGATAAGGTTTACAAAAGTTATTCCCATAAAAAGCATAAAAGATACAGAACCCACTTTGTTAAACCCAATAATTTTTATGCTAAAAAAAAATCTGTTTTTCAAAAACATGATAAACAAAGATCATGTAAAGGTAAATGCTTTAACTGTGGCAAATTTGACCATTTCAGTAAAGACTGTAACCAAAAGCCTGGTAAATTGAAAAATAAGTTGAACATGTTAAACATTAATAATAATGATCAAAATGAACTATTTCAGATTCTTGAATCTGCTGCTTCAACTGATTCCTTTGAAGATGATTTTTCCTCCTCATCTGATTCTGATTATCACTCCCGTAGTGATATTTCTAATTCTCCTAATATTAAACTTGGCTGTAGAGATTCTTGTTGTAATGTAATTAAATTTGTTAAAATGTTAACCAAAAGTAAAGAGAATGATGATCTACTATTAACAATGATAAGTAAAATTGAAGACCCTAATTTACAGAAAGATTATCTTGACAAGTTTTTAAAAAACTTAACAAAAGAAGATAAGGTTAAAAGACCTAATTCTACAAGAAGTTTTGAAGAAACTCTGAAAAGATTTAGTAATAAATCAAAAGAGATAACTGTTAATGATCTTCAACATGAAATAAAAACTGTTAAACAAGAAATAATTCAGTTAAAAAATGATGTTAAAACTATTAAACATGATAATGATCATCTTAAACAAGAATTGTTAATTCTAAAGATTGATATAAATATGGATAAACACTAATCTGATGATGATGAGCAAAAAGACAGAGATGAATCCGATCAACAAGCTTCTCCTTCTGGTAATGTTTCTGATCGAGTCTTGATTAATTTGATTGATAATCATTTGTCTCTTGTTAAACATATGCTGCCCAAATGGTACACTAGAGTCCAAATTGTTGTTGCTCATGATTATGCTTTTGATGTTGTTGCTATGATTGATTCTGGTGCTGATGTTAACTGTATTCAAGAAGGACTGATTCCTTCTAAATATTTTGAAAAATCTACTGAAAGATTAGTTTCTGCTAATGAAACTAAAATGAAAATCAAGTATGAATTGAACAATGCTCATGTTTACCATGATAATGTTTGCTTTAAAATTCCCTCTGTGCTTGTTGAAAATATGACTGATAAAGTGATTCTTGATCTGCCTTTTATTAACTCTTTATACCCTTTCCTTACTGAAGATGATGGAATTACTACTGACCCTTTTGGACAAAAAGTAAAATTTGATTTTTGCTCAAACTGTGAAACTCATATTGATAATGCTTTTAAACATCTTAACCCCATTAAACAAAGAGATAGCTCTAAGAGAACTGATGGACAACTCTCTGATAATTTGTTGCCAACAATAATTGCTAATTGTCACAAAGTCTTGATGAATGATAGTTACCCCGACAATATTGATGTCTTTCTTGTCGACTTGCATAATGACAAAAACTTTAGTGAAAAAAATATCTTCACCAAAGAATGTCCTACGAATACTACAATTCAAAAAAGGATCCTTTGCACTAGACTTTTGACCAAGTCCTTAGAATGGATCAATTTTGTCTGGAACAAGTCTTCCTCCTACCCCAATATTTCCAAAAATGATCATTGTCATCCTAAAACTTATTGTCTTGCACAACTTAGAAATATTAATATTATACTTTCGCTTTTGAAACATATTTTTCAAAAGGATTTTACTGATAATATTTACTCTCATTTTCCTAAAAAACATCCTATTGTTGAACTATTGACTATGGCCTATTGGCTTAATATCTACTCCCTTACTTGGCTGGAGAAAGTAAGATTTAATACTACCACTACTAAGTGGAATATTATAACTTCTTCGGCAGAGAAGAGGAACAAGGGGAAAACACCTGCACAGGACTTTCCTCAAGACGAAAGGTTCCTAGCGGGACATCCTTTTGTAATGCATGAAGGCACATCTTCTAGAGTAAAATCCAGTAATGCAACATCCCTTCAGGAATTTGTCCCGGCAGAGGTGACATATTCCAGTGGTAATATCATATTAACCTTACAAGAAGTATTGAACAAAGAATTGCAATTCCATAATGGTGTCTATAGTGAATTACCAGACTCCATTAAATTCATTCTTGACAAACTTCAAGCTTCCCATTCTTCAAACCACCATAAACTATTTGACAAGACCATGAGAGCACTTGAAATTTACCTTGTTAACCTCACTACCCAAATTGTTGACCCTATTACTGAAAATGGAGTCTTTTCCGACCAGCTTTTTAATTGTCTTGTTAACTATCATGATGAATCAAATCTGATTAGTCAACTCTTTGGCAAAGAGGAAATCCATTCAATGGATAAAGACACTATAATGGGTACTGATTTTGCTAGATTGAGTCTAAAAAACCAATCTTTACTAAAAAGTGTTGTTGCCAACTTGCCTCCTGAAGTACAATCCTGTATTTCGGAAACCAAGGTCATGACCAAAGACCTTGATCTTTGGCTTGAATATTTCAAAATCTTTGTTTCAATTGCCCCTACCATTGTTGAACCTAATGGCCCCAATAAAGGCTATACAAAAAAGAAATGGGAAAAATACTTTGGGAGCAGTCTCAGAGTACATGAAAAACCCATCCTTTCCCTGGTCTTTTAATTAACTATGAAGATGGTACTGATATTGATCCTTTTCGGCTTTCTCAAATGTTCGAATTTGGATTTGTCAAACTCATCAAATTGACAAGTTATGATCAAATTAACCAATTTCCTGATATTATCCAAAAAGCTGTTGCAGTAACTCCTTATGTTTCCATCCGATGTTGGAGTACCTTGCCCAAATGGGAAAAGAATAATTGGATGAATGTTCAATCTTCCAAGCATCTTGTTCTTATTAATGGATATACTCACCAAGGTCAATGGTATGAAGGAAATGCTCATGTCTCACATAAGCATCCCTATGCTCTTGCCGAATGTTGGAGAAGTTACTTCAATAATCGAATTCTTAATGTCTTCGAAGAATTATGGAAAGACTACCATTTCTTTGGTTGTACAGATAGAATTTCTGTTTTTGTTAATAAACCTTATGCTTCGGCAGTCCGACACTTACAATGGGCAGAACATGATGACCCAAGAATATTTCTTACAAGAGATCCTGTTTACGAACCATTAATGTATTGTGGTTTCTGCAACAAATATTCAACTTATCATGAACATGAATGCAATAATGATCCACCATGGGATCCTTGCCCCGAATGGGAACCTGATGAAGGATACTCTACCTAATTCACTTCTGGCCTGCACAAAGGCTACTGATGTTACAATATTCACTCAAGGAGTAAAAGTATTTACTGCGGCTACTATGATTCCTTTGTTGACCACTTTTGGCACTACCAACCAAACTACTTTCGGTCTCAAAAGCCGACTTGATTCCTTCCAGATAGTGCGCTCCTGATGCCCCTCATGGGTCCTAATATGAATAGTAAAAAAGTCACTATTCACTTTGTACTATTCACTGCTTTATTTACTTATTTAAGGGGGGTTGTCCCTTATTGTTAAACTCAGAATCTTTTCTAGGATTTCCCTTAGAACTCTCTCTAGGACTTCCTTAGATCAAGATATCTCACTGATACACAAAGCTTGTAACTAGAACCAGGACTAGCTTTTAAGCCTTGTACTGTTTATCCACCTGATCCCTGTTGATCATTGTAATCTTGTTGCTACTACTACTACTGTAAGTGTTTGAAGTACATTCAATAAACACTTCTGTTTTCAATACTTTGAATTATTTTGATATACAGCTGCTTGGCTGGTTCTACCGCCTTACTTTCAATTATCATTTACTTTGAATTCTTTGAATTATTCTATATATTTGTAATCTGTTGTGCTTCCACCTTCTGTGCTGTCGTCCTTCCCCCTTTATATATATATATATATATATATATATATATATGAGCTCGCAATAGGGCAATTTGATGATTTTTTTTTTGAGAGACTGATGACACTTAATTATTATGAGTTTTGTCTTCTCATAACTTTGTATTAAAGTTTTATACGGTGGGTCCTACATATGTGGATATCACAAGTGGTTTCATTTTCATAAAATCTCTCATCATATTATTTACTATCAATGTATTGATAATATGTAACATCACTTAACTCTATATAATAGGAATGTTTGATAATTTTTTTATATGATAACCCCCTTTAGGAGATAACCTTTCCTACAAGACAACCAAAGAGAATGTTGAAAATATAGTTGTGGATTCAAATAACCAACTTAATAGACATGATCCAATCTAATTTACCGGTTTATGATAAATTAGAACGGCAATCTTTTCAAATTAGTGAAATTTCTTCATGAACACCGTGAGGCTAACTCTTGTGCACACTTCCTTGCTAGGATAGGTTCTTGCCAGAATAGTGATTTCATTTTGTACAATGATCCGCCTGTGGATCTTATGAATCTCTTAACCTCAGATTTGACTGGTTTGTTTTGTAACAGATTGGTCCCTGTTCCCCCCTCCTCCCCCTTAGTTTTGCTGGTTTGATGAAGGTTCCTGTTGATCAAAAAAAAAAAAAAAAAAAGAGAAATTTCTTCATGAAACGCTAAGTGAAATACCAGTAATAGTCCACTTGCAGCAATCATACTCTAGCAACCTCTTACCTCTGCGAATCTCAAAAGCTAATCTTAAAGAAATAAAATAAAAAAAAAAAAAAAGGGTGAACGACATGGATAAGCTAAAAGCTTGGTAAATGGTAGTTCACATACTACTATCAAGGATAACAAAAGGTAATAAGTTCACACAAAGCAAGAAGCCAAGAAGTAAATGAAAGGATGAATTGCAAACTACACCCCTAAAGTTTGGAGATGTTTGGTTTTTACACCCTAAAATTTTAGAATTTAGATTTTATCTCCTAAAGTAATTCTATTCCATTTGCATATGCAGCCCCTCGATCTATATATTCCGTTAAGTGTCACATAAACTTGTTATACGCATTTAGGGGGTAAGTGTGCACTCTCAAAGTTTAGGTGGCCAAGTATTACACAAGTAATAGTTTAGGAGGGTAAGGGCCTGTTTGGTAAGGTAATTCAAATAACAGTTTTTAATATTTAAATACTGAAAATTGTGGACCCTAAAAAAACGTTTTTAGTAAGTGATTTCCTTTAGGAGTGTTTGAGTTAAGTTTCTCATTTTAAGGTGTTTAAACACTAAATTTAGAAGACTCTACCTACCAGATTTTAGTTTTCAAATAACATTATTAAATGACACTTTTGTAAATATTTAGAAAAGTGTGAGATCCATTCGATAAGACTTAACATATCTACAACTCTCTCTCTCCCACATGCACACCTCATCTTTTTCTTTTTTTTATTCTTTCTCTCTTTCCCTCCCTTCTCTTTCACATGTACTCTTTTAATAAATATTAATAAAATAATTGTACTTGTTAGAATGTTACCACTTAAAAAAAAATAAACATATACATACTAAATAGTAAACACATAATTATATTTTTTTCCACAAGTTAAAATATTTTGTTTGAAACATGGTATCATACACATTTTTGCACTATGAGTACTTTAAACACTTATTTTCACAATATTTTTTAAACCATAGCTTCACATTATTTTGAACAATAATACTTGAAAGCTACTACCAAACAGATCCTAAGTCCTCATTTGGGAGAAGGGAATGAAATGGAATGGAAATGAATGAAAAGAATATTTTTAGAATATTTTTTCTTTCCCTTATTTAGGAGTTTTAATGGAGGGAATGAAAAATTTATTCCCTTATTTGAGAGTTTAAGTGGGAAATAATGGAATGGGTAAGAGAAAACACTCATTCCTCTCTATTCCCTTAAAACCTCAAATTATCATTCCCTCCGAAATTTGGAGGCATAGGAGGGAATGAAATTAGACTTAATAAAATATATACTAAAACCCCTAAAATACTCCTATATATTCAACCCTTTATTTTAAAATAGGGGTCTAATAGTAATATTGTCAAAAAATGATTTCATTCAATTCCCTCTATGTTACTCCCAAACAAGGCTTACATTCCATTTCATTTTCATTCCTTTATTTTAAAACATCCAATCAAGGTTATTTAATTTCATTTCATTCCATTCCTTTCCCTTGCTTAAATACATTTCATTCTTTTTCATTCCTTTTCATTTCCTTATGATCATTCCATTCCATTCCTTTATGAACTCCTAAATGAAGCTTAAGTGTGCATTCTTATAGTTTCAGAGAATAAGTGTAAAAGGAGTATAGTTTAGGGGGATAAAATGTATTTCCCCTAACTTCTAATGAGAACACAAACAATTCTATACCTACCTTATTATATGATAAAATTTACACTTATGTATCCTAATATAATATTTCACCTTCAATTTGATATGAAAGCAACTTATCCCCCCTCCCCCCCTAAAAAAAATGGTTTGGAAGCATTAAGAGCATCAAAATTCGAATAAAGTTTCTCTTCAAGCTAGTTTGAAAATCTAACCGTTAGATTGCATGTTAGTATTATATCATTCATGCTTGCAAAATTTCAAGAAAATCAAAGATCAATTGCTATGTCATCAAACAAATGTAAAAATTTTAAATTTTTGTGATTTAAAATTATATGTAAAAAATAAGATCGAATAGTAACTAACATCCGATTTGAATGAAATTTAATTTGCACGTTAAGAACATAAGGAACATGAAATTCAACAGTTACATTTTCAAAATTCACACTACAAAAAGATAAGAAGTTTGAAGAATTTCTCTCTAAATTAGTTTGGAGAGAAACTTTGTTCTCAAAATTCCAATTTTAAATACTCTGATCACAACCACTTCCACCTTAGTCTACAAAAACCGTTAAACACATTGGTTCTTTACGTTGGCATCATAATTTCATGATTTTACACATGAATACTCAAAGCCTGTGGTATGTGAGTTATAGAGGTTTAAAGTCTTTGCTATGTATCCAAGAATTAGGCCCTTTTGAATATACACCACTATTAGTTTCTTTAAAACCTTCTCCCCTCTCTCCTTGTGTGTATGTGTGTTAAAATACTTAACACTCTCAAAAGAAAAAACAGTGGGTTAATCACACATTGGAAAATGAGTATGAGCTATAGAAGTTTAAAGACTGTACTTTGTATCCAAGAGTTAGGCCATTTTGGATATACACTACTGTTAGTTTTTTAAAACATTCTCCCCTCTCCCCTTGTGCGTGTGTACTAAAATACTTAGTATTCTTAAAAGAAAAAACAGTGGGTTAATCCCACATTGGAAAATGAGTGTGAGTTATAAAAATTTAAAGTCTGTGCTGTGAGTTATAGGGTCTAACTTTTGGATACACATCACTGTTAGTTTCTTTAAAACTTTCTCCCCTTTCTCCTTATGTGTGTGTGTGTGTGTGTGTGTTAAAATAGTTAATATTCTAGAGAAAAAAAAAACTCATACCTTACTCTCTTTTTCTTTTTTTTTCTTTTTTTTTTTTCCAGTTCTGATTCTCTCTCATTCAATCCCTCCCTCTCTCTCATTCCTCTCTGTGTGGATTGGTGCCCATGCATTGGTGTATCTCAACATATACAGTGTGGGTCAGGTGGTGTGGCAGCGTGGGCAGGTGGTTGTAGCGGTGTAGGCAGATCGGGGTGGTGTCGTGGTGGTGTCGTGGTGGTGGATCGGTGGGTGGCGGTTGTGTTATTGATGGTGGATTGGGGTGGTGCCGTGGTTGGCCTTCTTTAATGAGTCAGATGCCAAGCTAATCTCAAGGATTTTATATTCTAAACTTTAAGTTTAAACTGTGCTTAAATTGGGAGATTGTTGTGTTGATAATGGTTGGGTTGAGATTTTGTGCTAAGGCTTTGTTTGGGGTTTGAGATGAGTTTCCGTACTGAAGGTTTTGGGTCTAGGTTTTAGGTGGTGATGAGTGGTTGAGAGAGAGAGGAAGAGAAAAATGAGATTGAGAGAAAAAAATATTTTATTGTATAGATATATTATTTTAATGTGTTGTGTAGGAAAATAAAAGATGGGATGTTGGTTGTGTTGTAAAATAATATGATATAATAAATAAAATAGATTTTAAGATGATAAAACGAGATATATTTTACATATAGGATGTAAATGCTATTATAGGCTATCTCTAGAATATAACCTAAAGTATTCCAAAGCCCACCCACCCTAGTAAAGTACCCCAATTGACTGTATTAATTGTGATAAACTCATGCGCAACCAATCGATAAGAGAAACAATAAGCCTCAAAGAATTTTTAATACTTACCTGTACACACCAGGCCTACAGTGAACAAGAATTCTAAGGAATAAAGAAGGAATTAAGGAATTGGGGTGGAGGGACTGATCTTGGTTGCAGCACTTTAGAGAAAGATAAGATAATATGAGAGAGATAGGAAAGGAAAAAAAAAAAAAAACTAGGGTTCTAAGTCCATTTACAAAAATCAGTCCAGCACTATATATATATATATATATATATATATATATATATATATATATATATATAGAGAGAGAGAGAGAGAGAGAGAGAGAGAGAGAGAGAGAGAGATGGGTTCAAGTTACACCTGGTGTAACTCTTTAGAGTTACACCTTTTCTAAACCATTGGATTTAAGTAGATCCAACGGTAAAAAAAGACTCTCATTAATACTAATATTCTGATTTGTATCTGTACGTGCACAATTTGTACCCGGTCCAATCACTAAATGGACCCAAACCCAAAGAGTCTTATATAATGAAATTTGTAGAGTATGTGTTTGAAATCTAGGTTAGGGATATTGGAGAGTTGATAAACAGGCTAGAATGCCGCAATCTATGCAAATAAAAGATGAATATGACAAAAAACTCTCATCGGATGTAAGCCGGGGACCACTTGTATTGCCTTTCTTTCTCTAAGCAAAAGATTACAATTGGTCTTCAAGTTTTTCCTCCGCCCCCCTCTTCATACTTCTCCTGTCCTCTTATATCCCCCTTCTTCTCTTCTTTCTCTCCCACGTGTAGCTCAGATTTTCCTCATAGATACTTGTTCCATCCACCATCTTCTTGAAGTCTTCAAATAATAGCTGGAAGGCTGAATATTACTGTTCAGAGGTCATTTCTCCATTAATGCGGCTAGGGAGGTAGATGCAGGGCCTTTAATGCGGTGGTAGCACCTTTTTTCCTCAGATATTTCTTGCACGTGCCTTATTCTAACGAGTGCTTGGATCACGCCTTTACCCAACAGATCTTTTTAGAATTCTGTCTCTAAATACTTTAGCACGTCCCATGGCCTTTACTGGGCCCGTCCGAGGAGATACTCCTCCTCGGACAATTCCTCTGCCCCTTATAGCGCGAATTGGCCTGTGGGCCTCGAAGACTCTGATTGAACAGACTTATACCAACAAACCAGGCCCAAGGCCCAAATGTGCATTTAAGCATTTTTACCCCCACAATAGCCCCTCAAAACTTCATTTTCCCCCCATCTGAGGAGAGAAATGGAGTTTTGAACCAACAACGCACCCTCCACACACTCTGCATACCGTCACATGTGTAGGGGTCCTTTCGTTCCTTTAAAACCGCCCCTGACGCTTCGAAACCCGGAACACTCGCATTAATGACTGCAAGTTACATCTTGTTCTCCACGTCCAACGGTGAGATATGCATCCAACGGTCCGGGTTCGCTCTAAAAATTTGGCCAGGATAATTCTGATTCGAGGCCACCTCCCACATGCCAAAACGCCTAGGAAACCGAATCTCCATCCATCCTTTCAGAAATAAATCAAGTCTAAGAGTTACTCACTCTCTTTCCTTTCAAGAAGCTCGTGAAGAATCGCCTAACTATTTCCCGTAAGTTCTCAACTTCCTTTACTCATTTCTCCTCGGCTTCTATCCTCGGCCACCAACTAGACCCCTCCCCTTCTCTAAACTTTCATTTTCACTCCCACCAAATGGGTAGATTTAAGTGTTTAGTAGATACCGACGCCGGTATGGAGGGTTTTCGGGCCAAATATCATATTCCCTAAGACGTAGGCTTGAGATATTGCCTAGTAGAAGCCATAGGTAACCCTAGAAGAGAGGTAGAAGTTATCATCCCCATCATCGCATTCCTAGAAGGTGGGATGACCCTTCCCATGAGAAACGTAACCAGCGAATACCTACGTAACCATAGGTTATGCCCAGATCAGTGCACACCAAATGTGTTTAGAGTCTTAGGTTGTGTCGACGCTTTAAATGAACAAATGGGTCTAAACTTCACATGGCACGACTTTGTTTACATGTACGAGTGCCATAAACTTAAAGGCGTAGGATATTACCTTAAATCCAGATCTAACATTGTTAGGCTCATATCCTGTCTTCCTAAATCCAACAAAGGCATGAAAGACGACTATCTTATCGCCTCGGGAAACTGGTCTGACGGTCCTCACTGCCTAGTCAAATGGGGAGACCCAGGTGTGACTCCATAGGAGTTAGATTCCCTAACCTGTGACTTAGTCCCATTAACTTTACCGTTTTTGGTTACATTGCGTATTACTACACCTTTCTTTGATATTCATTGCTGATTTAACCATACTCGTCTCCTTGGATATTTTTCACAGATAAACAACACGTATGGCCGCGTCTAAGTCTTTGCAGCGTTGCAGACCTCAATCGCGTTCTTCGATCCGAAGTGTTTGTTAGTGAAGACCTACAAGTGAGAGCAGCCCACCTGATATTAGGATATGATCCTTTATCAGACGATTTCCAAGAGATTGACAACGCGATCACCGTAGGAGATCAATGACGCAAAAGGATAGATATTTCACAACGAGGCTTCCTTTCTGACCACGAACTCCTAAACGACCCCTCCATCATATTGTATTCTCGCCCCATCATTGCAGTTCCTCTCTCAGCGTATTCCCAGACGACAGCCATTTGAGAAGAACCGTCATCTTCGCAACGATCGCTTGATGAGGAAATTGAACAGTTTTGCCTTAAAGAAGCTGAGAGACCTTGAGAGGATCGACTCGTCATCCTCTTAGACGAAGAGCACGTGCCTGCAGAAACTTCTGGCATAAAGGGTTTAATAATAGCACAACTCGACTCTAGCTCCGAGGAAGACGACATGTCTACTTTTAGGAAGCTGATGTCTAAGAGGGGCACAAAAGCCTC
The DNA here is from genome assembly GCF_040712315.1 of Castanea sativa. NCBI lineage: Eukaryota > Viridiplantae > Streptophyta > Magnoliopsida > Fagales > Fagaceae > Castanea > Castanea sativa. Next base: position 18,700,117 of record NC_134019.1, on the reverse strand, counting down.
TAAAAAGGGCGCGGTTGAGTCACAGACCCCTCCTCCTCTGCCACCACCCCCTCCTCCCTCTGATCCAAAGATTCCCATTCCGGAGCCTAAAAAGAAGAGGAAAAATGAGGCTGAGGAGTTAGATATGGAGAGGCAGAAGAAACTAAAGTAGCAATAACAACAGCAGAAGGTAGGCAAAGGTAAGGGACGTGCCTCTTCAGTAGAGAGTGGGGAAAGCCGTGACCTGGCCGAGGTACACCGCATGCAGGCCAACTAGTCTCCGGCGCTGAGGCTAGATGGGGCTCCCATTTCTTGCCAGTCCAGCATTAGGGCATTCTAGCAAGGACATGCTCATCACCTGGCCAATGCATTGGAGTAACCTCTTCTTCTACTGAAGGACATGGAAGCCCTAAACGACATGAGTCAGCCACATCTCTTCCTCTCCTTGAAAAGGGACTTGGCTTTGGTGAGTGTCCTCCATCATCCCCATATTACTGCTGTCAACATACTCTAGTATATAGTTGTTTGTACACACTTTAATCTTTGCTTCGATAATAGTACACTTGTTCAACACTTCTATGTAGGCCATACAAGAAGTTTTTGCTTCAGAATAGTGGGTGGAGGATTCTAGGAAGAAGGCTACGGCTGAACGCGAAGTCAGAATAGAGACCGAGAAGGCGTTAGGCCAAGCTCTAGCGGAGAATGAGAATTTGACCAAGCAATTGGCAGATGAAAAAAGGGGGAGAAACGGTGCCGAGGCTAGCCTTAAGACGACTAGAACTCAAGTGGAGGGGCAGCGCAAACTCCTGCGCCAAAAGGATGAGGACCTGTCCAAAGCTCAACAAGAAAATTCCGATTTAAAGAAGGAGCTTGCTTAAGCGAATAAGGAGGTTCATGCCCTCAAGGAAAGCATAGACTCTGTCAAGAAGGCTGCCTACAATGAAAGGGTGGAGGCAACATAAGATCGACTGACAGAGGAGTTGGCTGAGCTATGTAGGGAATACTGCCAACAAGTATGGGCAGAAGCTCTGAATGTGGTAGGAATTCCTACCACCTCTGAATTGAGGAAGCCTGAGAACATTTGGATCCCTCGGGACATTCAAGTGATCGAGGAACTTCCTCCTGCCACGCCTGCCCCCGAGATAGCGCCTACTACACAGCCGTCCATCATTTAAGAACCCACCCCAATTCCTAAGGAACCTGCTTGTTCCGATAAAGAGAAGGAGCAGGTGGGGAAGCCGAGAAGCTTCCGGGCACGGATGCTGAGCCTAACATTCCTCCACAAGCGGCGAAGGACAAAGGAAAACAAATCCAAACCTCTTTCGAGGTGGAGCTCAAAAAAACAGAGGAGGACAACTAAGCAAAAAGGGGTGCCAGCACGTCCAAGCAAGACCCCTCCACCAAAGCTTAAGGCCTAGACCAGTTAAGGCCCCTTTTCCATATGTAATGAGTTTTTTGTATCGGAACTTTTACTTTAACCTTCTTATTTCTGAATTTTATTTCCGATGTATTTCTTGACAAAATCAACGAGCAATTTGAAAGGTTGTTTTTTCAATTGATTTCCAATTTCCAATAGTAACATGCTAATTTCGTTTATCTTACTGTAAATTACATGCATAGATGATAATATCTAAAATTCGACAACACATAATCTAAAACTTAACTCGACACTTAGTTCAAGACATAAAGCAAAGTGTCAAACTTACCATGGTTTATCAATACGTCATTTCGCATTGAGGCATGTAACAACAGGACTTGATTTTTATTTGATGCTTAGCATAATGAACCAAAATGTTAATTTTCCCAAAGTGAAAGGTCCGAAGACCCGATGTAACTAAGGTTCTGTTTAACATTCAATAAGATACCAATTTCCACAAGGTACGTGGTCCGAGGACCAAACATGACCAAGTTTCTATTTGATACTTACAATAAATAGATCAAAATGTTAATTTTCCCAAAGTAGAAGGTCCGAGGACTCGACATAACTAAGGTTCTGTTTAACATTCAATAAGATACCAATTTCCACAAGGTACGTGGTCTGAGGACCAAACATGACCAAGTTTCTGTTTGATACTTACAATAAATAGATCGAAATGTTAATTTTTCCAAAGTAGAAGGTCTGAGGACCCGATATAACTAAGGTTCTGTTTAACATTCAATAAGATACCAATTTTCACAAGGTACGTGGTCCGAGGACCAAACATGACCAAGTTTCTGTTTGATACTTACAATAAATAGATTGAAATGTTAATTTTCCCAAAGTAGAAGGTCCGAGGACCCGATATAACTAAGGTTCTGTTTAACATTCAATAAGATACCAATTTTCACAAGGTACGTGGTCCGAGGACCAACCATGACCAAGTTTCTGTTTGATACTTACAATAAATAGATCGAAATGTTAATTTTTTCAAAGTAAAAGGTCTGAGGACCCGACATAACTAAGGTTCTGTTTAACATTCATAAGATATCAATTTTCACATGGTACGTGGTCCAAGGACCAAACATGACCAAGTTTCTGTTTGATACTTACAATAAATAGATCGAAATGTTAATTTTCCCAAAGTAGAAGGTCTGAGGACCCGACATAACTAAAGTTCTATTTAATATTCAATAAGATACCAATTTCCACAAGGTACGTGGTCCGAGGACCAAATATGACCAAGTTTCTGTTTGATACTTACAATAACGAATCAAAAATGCTACCTAATGATAATTGAGAAACAAAAAGTGCTTTTCATTAATAGTAATACCTTCGGAGGTTATTTACATTCCAAGGGCGTTGTACAATTTTTTTCATCTAGATCAGCTAAACAATATGACCATATGCCCGCTACAGAAATAATTCGGTATGGTCCTTCCCAAGTTGGTGCTAACTTTCCCCACGCTGGATTCTTGGAAGTACTCATTACTTCCCTTAAGACCAAATCCCCAGGCGCTAGTGGCCTTAGTTTTACAAGAGCATCATATCCTTGTTTGAGCTTCTGCTGATAATAAGCCAGTTGGACCATAGCGGCCTCTCGCCATTCCTCAGCCAGATCCAGGCTTTTCTCCAGGAGGCCATCGTTATTTCCCGGGCTGAAAGAACTCGTCCTTAATGTGGGAAACCCAGATTCCAAAGGTATCACCACCTCAGCCCCGTAAGTCATGGAAAAGGGTGTTTCTCCAGTGGATCTTCGTGGCATAGTCCGATATGTCCACAAAACGTGTGGCAATTCCTCTACCCATCTACCCTTTGCATCATCCAGCCTCTTCTTAAGTCCACTGACTATAACTTTGTTAACGGCCTCGGCCTGACCATTTCCCTGAGGATAAGCTGGAGTGGAGTATCTATTTGTGATGTCCAAGTCATTACAATATTTCCTGAAAGCTTTACTATCAAATTGCACGCCATTATCTGAAATAATAGTACGAGGTACCCCAAATCTAGTGATAATGTTCTTCCAGATAAATTTCTTGGTGTCAACATTTCTAATATTTGATAAAGGCTTAGCTTCAACCCACTTGGTGAAGTAATCAGTTCCCACGAGCAGCCACCTTTTGTTTCCCACAGCCCTTGGAAAATGCCCAACTATATCCAGTCCCCATTGAGCGAATGGCCAAGGACTAGACAAAGGATTAAGGACACCACTAGGCTGATGAATATTGGGAGCAAACCTCTAGCATTGGTCATATTTTCTTGCGTAGTCTTGAGCTTCTCTCTGCATATTGGGTCACCAATATCCCTGAGTCAGAGCTCTATGGGCTAAGGATCTCCCCCCAGTGTGACTTCCACAAATTCCCTCGTGCAATTCTTCCAAAAGTGCCTCTGTCGCTTCAGGGTGTACACATAGCAGGTATGGCCTGAAAAAAGAGCGTTTATACAGCTTCTGATCCTCAAACAACCAGAATCGAGGTACCTTTCGATGAATTTTATCTGCTTCAGACTTCTCCTCGGGCAAAACATCGCTTTTTAGAAAAGAAACTACGGGGTCCATCCAGCTAGGTCCGAACCTTATCAGATGGATACGGACGGCACTTGCGGTGGTTAAAGTCGGTTTCAGCAAGTCTTCGACAAGGATAATCCTAGGCAGACATTGAGCCAAGGACGTCTCCAAAGTGGCCAACGAGTCTGCATACGTGTTTCCACTTCTAGAAACATGCGTAAGGATGAAAGAATCAAACTTGGATTGTAAACATTTGACCTTAGTCAGGTATTCTTGCATTCTCGAATCCCTAGCCTCTATAGTTCCCAACACTTGGCCTACGACTAACTGAGAATCTGAGGACATATGAACTGAATTTCCCCCTATTCTCTGGACCATATCCATACTGACTAAGACAGCTTCGTACTTAGCCTCGTTATTAGTGGCCGAGAACGCTAATCTCAAGGATTTCTCAAAGGTAATTCCCTTAGGGGATACCAAAACAAGTCCAACGCCTGATCCTCTCTGATTTGCTGCCCCATCAACATACACTTTCCAAATTGAAGGTCCTTTGCATGTGATCATGCCAACTGATTTTTCATCCATATGCAATTCCTTTGTAGTTTCTTCTAACGATGGTTCAGCGAACTCTGCCACCAAATCAGCGAGGACCTGGCCCTTCACAAAGGTGCGCGGTATATATTTGATATCGAAGGCTCCCAGAATAGTTCCCCACTTGGCTACCCTCCCAGAGTAGTCAGCACATCGCAATACTAACTTGAGAGGAAGTTGAGTCAAAACCACGACGGTGTGGGATTGAAAGTAGTGAGGAAGCTTTCGTGTAGCATGGACTACGGCCAGAATTACCTTCTCCAAAGGCAAATAACGCACCTCAGCTTCATTCAAAGATTTGCTAACATAATAAACCGGTCTTTATACTCCACCGTTGTCCCTTATCAGAATCAAGCTGACTGCATGGATAGCTACAGCTAGGTATGCAAACAGGATCTCATCGACCTCCAGCCGAGACATGATGGGTGGTCGGGAAAGATATTCCTTAAGTTGCTGAAAAGCTAAAGCGCACTCCTAGGACCATTGGAATCCTTTCCACTTATTTAACAATTGGAAAAAAGGTCTACACCTATCAGTGGACTGAGAGATAAACCTGTTGAGAGCAGCAGTCATCCCGGTCAATTTCTGAAGTTCCTTCAGATTCTGAGGTGGTTGCAAGGCTGGAATGGCTTTGACCTGTGCCGGATTTACCTCTATTCATTTATGAGTCACCATGTAGCCTAGGAACTTTCCAGAGCCCACCCCGAAAGAGCACTTAGAGGAGTTAAGATGCAGCTTGTACTTCTTAAGTGTTTGAAAGATGTCGTCCAAATCTTTCACATGCATAAGTACTGTCTTACTCTTCACTACCATATCATCCACATATACCTCAATAGTCTTCCCAAGCTGCGACTTGAACATCTTGGCCATCGTCCTTTGGTAAGTAGCCCCTGCATTTTTCAGACCGAATGACATCACTTTATAGTAATAATTCCCCGTAGGAGTAATGAAGGCAGTCTTCTCCTAATCACCCAACGCCAAAGGTATTTGGTGATAACTTTGGAAGGCATCTAAAAAACTCATCCGAGCATGTCCAATCGTAGCATCCACTAGCTGATCGATGCAAGGTATCGAGAACGAGTCTTTTGGGCAGGTTTTGTTCAGGTCTATGAAGTCCACACATACTCTCCACTTTTCGCTCTTCTTTTTTTACTACAATAGTGTGCGGCAACCATTCTGGGTAGAAAACTTCTTTAATAGCCCCAGCCCTTTTGAGCTTGAGCACCTCTTCCTTGATGGCCTCGGCATGTTCTTTCGAAGAACGCCGAGGTGGTTGCCTCCTGGGAATGACGACAGGATTGACGTTCAAATGATGGCAAATGAAACTTGGGTCAACCCCCGGAGCCTCGTAGGGATCCCATGCAAAAACATCGATATTGCTTTTCAAAAACATCACTAATTCCATCTTCTCTTGATGCGGTAGCCGTATCCTAACTTGAAAGAACCTTTCGAGGTCATCATTTATGAGAAATCTTTCCAACTCTTTACACGTGGCCTCTTCTGCTGTCACTGCACCGGGTGCATCCAAAGTTGTTAATTGCTATAAGTCTTTCACAGCCGAGGTCGAGGATTCTGATTCGGCTTGATCCAGCACTGCGGCCGATATGCATTGCCTTACTACTGATTGGCTCCTAAGAATTTCTTCTATCAATCCACCCGAGAAAAAATTCACTTTAACATGTAAAGTCGAGGAGACAACACCCAAAGCATGCAGCCAAGGCCTTGCGATGATGGCCGTGTATGGAGAATATGCATCAACCACAATGAAATCTACATCAATTGTTTTCGAGCCCAACTGTACGGGCAAACGAATTTGTCCCTTTGGTATGACAGCCCTCCCTTCAAAGCTTATCAACGGCGAATCATAGGGAGTGAGATCCTCCGGCTCTAACTTAAGCCCCTTGAATAAATCAGGGTACATAATATCCGCACCACTACCCTAATCAACCAGCACTCTCTTGACGTCATAATTCCCTATCCTCAATGTGACCACCAGGGCATCGTCATGTGGTTGAATGGTCCCAACCTTATCCTTATCAAAGAATCCCAAAATGGGAGTACTCTCTTTGATCCTCTTCGGCCTCGAACTAGACTTCTCGACTTGAGAATGTGACACCGCCATCACTCTTGTAGGACAAGAACCAGTTCTACCAGGTGTAGTGAAGATGACATTAATCGTTCCTAAAGGCAGCTGAGATGGATTGTTCTTCTGATTATTTGAACCCAAATGATTTCCTTGTCCGTTGGGTTAATATAGGTGTTACTTCAATTTTTCCTTACTAACAAGTTACTCTAAATGGTTCCAAAGTGTTGGACAATTCTGGGTAATATGACCTACATCCTGATGATACTAGAAAAAAAGGTTCTAATTCTGTTTCCTAGGGTCCCCCGCCATCTTACTAGGCCACTTGAAATAGGGTTCCTTACGGACTTTCTCTAGCAATTGGTGCACCGATTCTTAGAATACGATATTAAGTACTTGAGGATTAGTTGAAGCAGATTGCCTGGAGTAATTTCTCCTCGACTTATTGTTATGGTACCTCTCCGACCTGAAATCCCTCCTCTCTTGAGGGATAACCTTCGCCTTACCCTTACCTTGTTGTTGGTCTTCCTCAACCCTTTTATACTCGTCAATGCGATCCATGAGCCAACATACACTCCGCACAGGCTTTTTAGTCAGAGATTTCCTTAAGTCATGATCAGTTGGGAGGCCCACTTTAAAAGTGTTAATCTCCACCTCATCAAAATCACAATCGATTTCATTAAACATCTCCCAGTATCTGTCAGAGTATGTTTTCAAAGTCTCACCCTCCTTCATGGCCATGGATAACAATGAGTCCAAAGGCCGAGGGAATTTACTGCATGTGATGAATTGAGACGCGAATGCCCTAGTGAGTTTCATGAAAGAATCAACAGACCCTGGCTTTAGTCCGTTAAATCATCTCATAGCAACAGGTCTTAGGCTAGAGGGAAAGACTTTACACATCAAGGTTTTGTTCTGAGAATGTACCGCCATCCTCTGATTAAAATGGCTCATGTGTTCGACTGGGTCTGTCCTGCCATTATAGATGGTGAAGGTGGGCTGAGTGAACCACCGTGGGAGCTTTCCCTTCTCGATCCTGCGTGAGAAGGGTGACTTGGAGAGTTGGTGCAACGCCCGGCTCATAGCATCTTTTCCCAAGCCCCTGGAGGGAAACTTCTTATGCCTACTACCTGGTAGCTCATCCTTCTTGTAAGAGAAGGTTTTGCTAGGGGGAGTCCTAGACCTTGAACTGTAACTGTTTCACTAGGACCCCCTAGAGGAAGGATTGGACGGAGGTGAAGTCCGCCTTCGTCTGACACGACGTAGCTTTTTCTTAAGGTTGTCAATCTCCCTCTGCATGGCCTTGGCATCATCCTCATGGGTGGCCCTGCTTCCACCATGCGAATGGCTTGCATTAGGGTGTACTATATGCACATTTCCCTCTCGATCCCTCAGACGCTCAAAATGATCTTCGCGCTGGGACCCCTGAGACTCTGCATGATGCGAACCTAAGCCTGCCATGATATTCCAATTCCTTCAACACTAGATTCCCACAGACGACGCCAATTGTACGTGCACAATTTGTACCCGGTCCAATCACTAGATGGACCCAGGCCCAAAGAGTCTTATACAATGAAATTTGTAGAGTATGAGTTTGAAATCTAGGTTAGGGATATTGGAGAGTTGATAAACAGGCTAGAATGCCGCAATCTATGCAAATAATAGATGAATATGACAAAAAACTCTCCTCAGACGTAAGCCGATGACTACTTGTATTGCCTTTCTTTCTCTAAACAAAATATTACAATTGGTCTTCAAGTTTTTTCTCCGCCCCCTCTTCATACTTCTCCTGTCCTCTTATATCCCCCTTCTTCTCTTCTTTTTCTCCCACGTGTAGTACAGATTTTCCTCATAGATACTTGTCCCATCCACCACCTTCTTGAAGTCTTCAAATAATAGCTGGAAGGCTGACTATTACTGTTCAAAGGTCATTTCTCCATTAATGCGGCTAGGGAGGTAGATGCAGGGCCTTTAATGCGGTGGTAGCACCTTTTTTCCTCAGATATTTCTTGCACGTGCCTCCTTCTAACGAGTGCTTGGATCACGCCTTTACCCAATAGATCTTTCCAGAATTCTGTCTCTAAATCCTTTAGCACGTCCCATGGCCTTTATTGGGCCCGTCTGAGGAGATACTCCTCCTCGGACAATTCCTCTGCCCCCTGTAGCGCGAATTGGCCTGTGGGCCTCGAAGACTCTGATTGAACAGACTTATACCAACAAACCAGGCCCAAGGCCTAAATGTGCATTTAAGCATTTTTATCCCCACAGTATCTCATTAATTATCCATTATTTATTGCAGTCCATACCTATCTCTAAACCTAAAAAAACACAAAACATTGTACGTCTCTCTTTAATTTTTTTTTTTTTTGCGGAAATCACATTTTCGTCCCTATATTTTCAGGTGATTCCCACTTTGGTCCCTAGATTTTATTTTCACCGCTTTTAGTCCTTATCTTGAAAAACGCTTCTCGTTTTGGTCCCTGCCGTTACATGAGAGACGAAAAATGCACACATGGCAAACGGAGTGCACTGTTGGCACAATAAAAGCTAACGTGGCCATTAAAATAATAATAAAAAATGCCACGTCAGCATCTAAATTAAAAAAAATTAATTTATTAATTTTAACTAAATGAAAAAATTAAAAATAGAATTAGAAACTAAAAATCATATGAACTGAGATCTAAGTGTGTCTCGAACAAGAACACACCCCCAGATCCAAGAACACAAACCCATAAATTAAATAAATAAATAAAAAACCAGTAAATCTTTGTCCCTGGGAAACTTTCTCCTATCCCTCAGATTTCAAAATTTTTGTTTCCTTCTTCCGATTTTGCGCTCAGAAATTCCGGCCGAAATGAATGACTTTGAGGGCCTATTAGCCTTCGATTCGGCTTCAAACCCCAAGGCAAATTGGCTCCAATGGCCGTTCCAAATCCACCTCCATCGTTGGAGGATCATCAATGCGTCCTCGCTCCTCCTCCAATTCCTTCGAAGATCGCGATTCTCTTTTCACCACCGCCAACCCACAGCAGAAATCCCAAGATTTCGATTCCAGATTCGGCGATCTCTTTGGCTCCGCTCGCTACGCCCCCAAATCAGAAGCCACCACCACGACTTCTTCCTCCTTCAATTTTGATATGTTTCGCAATTCTAGTGCTTCGACGAAGTCTTCGTCTTCATCATCGGCGCCTCCTATGTTTGCTAACATTAGATCTTTCATCTTGTTTTTTCTTGCAACCTGTGTTTGCGCCTCCTATGTTTCGTGATTCTTGTGTTTCTTTCATCTTCTTAGTTTGCTAATGTTAGATCTTTCATCCTGTGTTTTCTTCCAACCAAGCGAAGCAGAAACTTTCTCAGGGACAAAGATTTACTGGATTTTTTTTTTTTAATTTATGGGTTTGTGTTCTTGGATCTGGGTATGTGTTCTTGTTGTTCTTGTTCAAGACACACTTAGATCTCAATTCATATGATTTTTAGTTTTTAATTCTGTTTTTAATTTTTTTTAGTTAGTTAAAATTAATAAATTAATTTTTTTAATTTAGATGCTAACGTGTCATTTTTTATTATTATTTTAATGGTCACGTCAGCTTTTATTGTGCCAACAATGCACTCTGTTTTCCACATGTGCATTTTCGGTCTCTCATGTAACGGTAGGGACCAAAACGAGAAGCGTTTTTCAGGATAAGGACTAAAAGCAGTGAAAATAAAATCTAGGGACCAAAGTGGGAATCGCCTAAAAATGTAGGGACAAAAATGTGATTTTCGCCTTTTTTTTTCCCACCATTTCTCCACAAAAAAAAAATCCTCCATTGCACGCCTCTCTGTCTCTTCCACCTCCACCACCAGGTCGGCGGCAGAAAAAAAAAAAAAAAAGAAAAATGAAAAAGAAAAAATAGAGACCAAACAATCCAGTTAAGTTATTGAAATAAAGAGGGATGGTTAGAGATTATGCTTGACCGCCGATTGGAAAGAGACGATGGACATGGTCTTAGGCAAGGAGTGATGGATAATCGTCCTATGAATGTAGTCTTCCGCACCCTTATGGAATCCAACATTTCCACCCCTCTAAGCTCAGTTTCCAATCCTTTTCCCTTAATGCGGAATCCAAGTTTTTATTTTTATTGTTTTCCCAAATCAAATATATTTGTTTGATTTTTTATATTATTTTAGTTCAGTAAATGGTTTGGTACTTCTTTCAACCATACAACAGAGTCTTAAATATAAAAATCATCTTACCCTTGTGCTTATCAACAAACAATTCATTCCTTTGAAAGACAAAACTGTGTTACCAACAATTTTCCTAGGATTTGCAATCACCGAGGCTGAAACTTTCTAAATCTCAAGTCTTGTTTGAACCTTGTAAAACCAAATATGTTCATGTCATTCCTAGCTATTGTGGCTGATTCAGGCTGGTGGAGACGACAATGCAAAGCTTGGAATTACTATCCTCGGTATGCATCCTTTCTTTCTCATTTGTCTTATATATTTCAAGGCTTTTGATGTTACGACAGCTGTAATTTTAGTGTGCTTCGCCAATGTTGACTGTTAATTTATCATTTTCACAGGAGAAGCAGTGACAGTGGAAGATGAAATTGTGGTGATAAACAGCATTGTTCTACCAAATAAGACTCTTAATGTCAACGTACAGGAGGAGATTACCTTATGATATTGAAGATATAGAGATCCTGCAATGCCTCATAGTTTTGTTATAATTTTATCTTTTTCTTTTTTCCTCATTTGTGTTCTTACGGTGGAACTATTTGATAGAGGTACAAGAACAAACTAGACCAAATATCCCGGCCACATTAATTGTAATGTTGGATAGCTAATTGCGGATTTGTAGACTTGCAATATTTTTGGATATGAATGAGAGGTTTCTGATATACGAGTACTACTGGTAAATCACATTCTAATTTTTCATATACCACAGTGAAATCTACTCTCAATTAAATATCCAATTTTAGTTGCCTCTAGAACAATGACATCCAAGTCAATTTGATGGCAACTGCCAACTGAAATTTCATCCGTTGGGAATTTTCCTTGAAGGAATCCATGCCCATTGCATATCTTTAAAATCATTCTTAAATTTTTTTTTTTTGAGTACCCTTTTCTCTATTTAAGAGAGGGGAGGGGTTGGGCATGGTTCATGGAGGCATACAAGATTAAGCTGATGCCAATTCATGAAATTTTAGAGTCATTGTTTGCATTGTTGATAATAGAACTGTCTCAATTGAACAATAGATTAGAAAATTGTGGATTGAGATCCAGTGCAATACTTAAGGTACTAACTATCAAGGTAGGTACTAACTATTTCAGACAAGCACTTAAAATAGTTAGTAACATAATAAAACAAGGCTGCAAGAAGTAAGATTTTTATATTTAAGACTCTGTTGTATGATTGGAAGAAGTACCAAATCATTTACTGAACTAAAATAATAGTATAAAAAATCAAACAAATATATTTGAGTTGAGAAAACAATAAAAACAAAAACTTGTATTATGCATTAATAAGGCAATAAAAAATAATAATATACTTTTCATACATTATTATTCAAGCTATTAAACTAAAAAATGAATTTCAAGGCCGAGGAACCTTAAGGCCCACAATATGCAAGTCACATGGTAAGGGAGCAGCTAAAGGAGAGAAGGATCTTGGGAGTGGCTGCATTGATAAGTCCTGTGCCTTCTTCGCAACGAATGCATGTAATGGATAGTTCAAATGAGCACCAACACGATGAAAAAGAAGAGAGGGGCTCAAGGGAAAAGGATTGGAAACCGAGCTTAGAGTGGTGGAAATGTTGGATTCCACAAGAATGTGGAAGACTACATTCATAGGACAATTATCCATCACTCCTTGCCCAAGACCACGTCCATCGTCTCTTACCAATCGGCGGTCAAGCATAATCTCTATCCATCCCTCTTTATTTCAATAACTTAACTGGATTGTTTGGTCTCTCTTTTTTTCTTTGTTTGCCGACCACCTGGCAGTGGAGGTGGAAGAGAGCGGTGGAAGAGTAAGAGATGGAGAGAGAGGCGTGCAGTGGACTTTTTTTTTTTAGAAACGGTGAAAAAAAAATTAGAGAGAGAAGTACACTTTTTTGTGTTTTTTTAGGTTTAGAGATAGGTATGGAATGCAATAAATAAGAGATAATTAATGAGATATAAATCAGAATATTAGTATTAATGAGTATATTTTTTTACCGTTAGATCTACTTAAATCTAATGGTTTAAAAAGGTGTAACTCTAAAGAGTTATACCAAGTGTAACTTGAACCCATCTCATATATATATATATATATATATTCATTTATTTTCTAACAAGCCACTAAATTAATTCATGATTCTCAAAAAAAAAAATCATAAAAGGATTTATTATTTTTTGTTTGAAAAAAATAGGAATTATTTCTTCTAGTTTTTTTTTATGTGCATAATTTGGAAATTATTCTTGAATAAATAAATAGTGTGGGGGTCCAAGGACTGGAACAGGAAATATCTTGTACGGTCCCATCCGTAGAAGTGTATTTGCCCCGAGGACTTCACCAACCCAAGAATGGAAGGGGATGTGGGATAGCGTCTCATGAGAACCCAAGTAGAGGATAGTGGACCAAAGGGGGGCAGAGATGGTGGGGGGAAACTTCTTGGAAAAGTATACCTTCCCCCTCCGCATTAAATGCCTTGCAACAATTTTATCAGTTGCATTAATGAGAAAATGACACATTAACAGTGATTTCACAGCTAGCGATCCCTTCTACCACCTTCAGCAGACTTTGATGGGACAAGCGTCCTGAGAAAAGCCCTGAGGCATACAAATGGAGGGTTAGGATGTAAGGAGAAAGAATATATAAGGGAGGGAAACCTCTCAGTTACAGGGAGGAACATTTTTTCTCTAAGAAATAGAAAAATAAGGAAGTGAACAGTGTATTGTATGGTGTAAAACTTGTATCAATCATATATAAAAAACTAAACCTCAGACCTGCCCAGGGAGAGCATTATTCTCAATCACTATTTGAATTACACCTTTCTATTACTCTGGGCACCTCGGCCTTAGACTTGGACTTAGCTTAATATTACACTTAAACTGTTTTCCCACTTTCTATAGAAATTCTATTGTTTGGGCTTGGTTTGAAAGACAAGACATCACTGTTTTTAGTGGGCTTAGGCCATCAATCTCCGAGTACTTACAAATAGTTTTATATAATAATTTATTAATTATTGAACCATCTTTATAGGGAGTCCAAATCTTTTGTCTCGTTTTTCCTACTTCACTTCATACTCAAAAAAGAAAAACTAGACACATGTCAATATACTTAATTAAATTCTAATTTTCTACCTTTTTCTTATTTCACTTCCTAAAAGAAATATAAATAAATAAAACCCAAACACATCCCACCGACCACCACCACCACCAACCTTCATCAGCGGCAACAAAATTGTGACCCTTCCTAAGTTTCTTATCCCTTTCTGCATTTTCTTATTTCACTCCCTTAAAGAAATAAAATAAATAAATAAAACCTCAACACATCCCCACTAGCCAATGACCACCGACCTTCGCCGGCCCCAACGACCATCCACCACAGACTTCGGCGAAGTTGACCTGTTGAAGAACGATGACAACCCAATAGTGACCTAGCCAAGTCAACTCACATGGTCCTCTCAAACTCTAGATCTATGAAATCCAAGTTGGCCATCGCCATTAAAAGTTGATGTAACATAGATTTGCATCCATGCCTTTATGGGTTGCGATCCATAAACTCTGGCTGCCTTTCATGGCTTGAGTCCTCATCATCTCTGCAACCAAGAATGCTCCTTAAACTTTCATTAAAAAATAATGAGCCTTGACAGAGAGACTAGCCATTCAATCTTTACCATGCAAGGGTTGCTAGTCATGTGATTACTAATAAGTGGTCTAACAACTCATTAGGTTCAAAAGCTCAACTTCGTTGGCGCTGGTGGTGGTGGTCGTTGCCGCCGGTGAAGGTTGATGATGGTGACTAGCGGTGGTGGCTGGTGAGATGTGTTAGGGCTTTGTTTATTTGAAAATGTAGAAAATTATAATTTAATTGAGTTGATATATGCCAAAGTAGAGAAAGAAAAATGAGATAAAAGATTTATACTCCATAGGAAAGTTGAAGTGTATCCTAAGGTAATCAATCATCTCAAGGGGGTTGAGATGATTAAAAATCTTGATAAAGTCTTTTTGACTTTCTTAGTTGAAAGAAGAGTAATTTGGAATTCTTATGTTCCCGTACATAATTTCTAAAAATCTTGATTTTTTGATGAACGATTGATGGGCTATTGATTCCTTTGAAAAGAAATTTTTTGGGCTTAATTCTTTGAGACTTTAATCCCAAGTTGGAATCTAGTTTCTTTTAAAAAAATAATAATAATTAAGTGGTTTTTAAGTCCAAAGTTCTGTTTACAAGTGTTGACGATTCTTGTTGATGGACATTCGAGACTTTGGATGACTCAGGGGTTCTAGGGCCATGGGCCTTTGAAATTTTGAGAAATTTTCCCTAAGCCAATTTCTCAATGGGCCTTAAGCTTTTAAGTCTAATTCTTAAAAAATTTGTGGGCCTTTAGGATTTAAACCCTTAAGCTAGGGATTCTTGAAAAGTTTTGAGAGTTTTCTCAAGGCTCTGGACCCTTAAATCGAAAATATTGGATCCAAATAAATTGGGCCCTTTTTTTTTTTTTTTTTTTTTTAAATTCTCATTTGCAAACCTGGAATTAGTACCATTCAACATTGATGGCCTTGCCTTTTGCCACAAGGTGCTTCATGAAGATGAGGTATGGAGAACGGTCAAGTGAAATGACTTTGTTGACAACCTGCAAAAGACAACAAACAAAACTTCCTTTCCTTTCAATTGTCAATTTGGTGAATGCCCCTAATTTAAGGAAAAAAAATTTTGGTCCAATGCCCCTCATGTAGGACGTTTTGTGAACCTATGGGCCGATGCCCCTAGTTTAAGAATTTCTTTATATTATATTCTGCAAATACAAAATTTTGCAAGTATAAAATAATTGCACATACAAATTTCTGCATCCTCAAAAAAAAAATTTGTGCTTATGTAAATAAATTCCTACATGTTTGTATGCATTTTTTTTTTTTGCAAGACTGAAAAAATTTTGTATGTTGTAAATGTTACATGAATACATGGGGCCAAAATGGGGATATGCCCATTTCACCAAAAAATTCAAGCAAAATGCCCTATTTCTAAAACTATCTAGCAATACGACCCTGTTTTGAAAGTGAGAAACTCAAGTCCCCTTTGACTAGGAAATTCATCATGATCAAGATTCTCATCTAACAAAAAACTTCAAGAAAGCTTAAATATCTACAATTTTGCTCAAGAATGAAGAAACAATCATCATCATTTAAGAAACTTAAATTTAAAAAAGTTTGAATTGCAAGAATTTTAAAAAGCTTACCCTTGCATAGCTTGAAAATTTTTTATGGTGGGTAGGATGTTAGAGCAAACCTTGATCCTTAATCATGTGAAGAGTGACATACTTCATGAGGTATTGTTTGCAAATGGAGTGGGAGGAATTCATGGGAAAATTGATTAAAAAAAAAGTGCAAGAAATTATGAAGGAAAAACTCAAACTTCCAAAAGAACTAAAGAGAAAAGAGGAAAAGATGAACAAAGAGGGCTATATTTTGTCCTCAAAATTTCGACCACCTTGAAATTCTAGAGGGAGAGTTCAACTTCAATTCTTCCCTTTCGGCCGAGCATGCTAAGGAATATAAACTCTTCGTTGACCTTCCAAGATTCTTCAAAAGAAAATTGTTAAAAAAGATTCAAAGACAATTGAGCTCCAATCACACAGATAAGTTTGTTAGATTTTCTCCATGAAGAGACTTGATATTACCCACATAGAATTTATTTGAATCATTTAATTGTTATAAGTTTGAATTTATGTTATTTTATTGATAGAGAAAAGTTAATAGAAAATATTTTTAGAAAATTTTCATGGGAAAAGAAAAAATTAAATTTTTTTCTAAAATGATCCATTAACAAATGCTCTAAGAGAACTCGTTAATTAGACTTATTGAAAATAAGAATGAGTTATAATATTATTTTGTAAAGTGAACCAACCTTAAAATTAAACAGATCCTTAGTCTAACCTTTGTAAAATAAAAGTAGGTGCTTTCCATCAAATGGTATTCTGAGAGAAGGCTATAGGTTAGAATAATTCCTTCATTTGTAGTAATTTCTTCTCTGTAATTCTTCATTTTATAGTATGTTTTCTCTACAAATCACTTAAAACAATAGCATAAAGTATGTTATTTCTTCCAGTGTTATAAATTTTTCAGAGGGTATTTCATAGGATAGTCTTAAAAGACTATCATCTTACAATCAGTGGTAGAGTCAGAAATTTATCTTTGGGGGGACCATATATAATTTTTTTTTGTATGAAATGTAAAATAATAATGTACTATACTTCATAACTCAATATGGGTTAATAGTCCTAAACTTGCCCGTGGACCTAAATTTATCAAATTAAATTATCATTCATTAAATAAAGTGGCTGAGATTTAAAAAAAAAAATACTAATAGTCCAAAGATTGTTAAATAAAATACAAACAATCATTCAAATGTCAATGCATATATATATATATATATATATATATATATATATATATATATATATATATATATATATATATATATATATATATATAATAAACAACAACTAAATACATATTAATATAGTAATATATATTGTATATAATATATTGATTATTATAATAATAAATAATATGGTAAATTCTATTTACACCTCTTGAGGTTTGGGCTAATGCCAACGAAGTCCAAGACTTTTCAAAACTAACCAATTTGGTCCCTAAAACCAATTTAGTCTTTAAAACAGTTAAGGAAGAATAATTAACTGTTTAGGAACTAAGTTTGCTTTAGAGACTAAATTGGTTAATTTTGAAAAGTTTTAGACTTAGTTGACATTAGTACAAACCTTAGGGTATGTTAGTAAAATTTACCATAAATAATATATTATATGGAATATAAAAAATAAAGCAATGAAAAGTAAAGTATAACAAAAAAAAAAAAAAAATCAAAACAATACAAATGCAAAGTACCTAATTTGGGAAAGAGTTTTATGGGTCAACCAGTTTGGGCATGGTTAGAGCACAATGTTGACAGTCAAGGATGAGGGGCTGGGGCCCACGGCACAACAACAGCCACAGCCACACAATGCACAGTGTGACAGTCAAGGAAGAGGAGTTGCGGCCCATAGCACAACCACAACCACACAAATTGAGTCACAATGGCACTAACAAAGACAATGACAAACTGAAAAATTAGTCACTCTTTCTAGTAGTAGGTACAAATAAACAAACTAAAAGTCTGAAATAGAAGAACTGAATTACTGAAAGTCTAAAAAGGGGAAAAAAAAAATGAAGAAGAAGGCAAAGGCAGTAGCGAGAAGAAGGCAAAGAAGAAAAAGAAGAAGAAGCCAAGTCACCAATGGAGACACAGAGAGAGTGACATATGTGAGAAAGATTGTTTTTGCAACTGTGTGGACGCTTGGTGGTGCGGTACAGCAACAAAATTTCTAACTTTTCATTTTTTCTATTGTTGTATATAAGTAAGTCCTAAATGTATTGAGATAAAAATTAAAAAATTTCCTTCCTTTTATTTGTTGAGATAAATACTAAATGTTTAATTATTGTAATTTGTTGACACATGTATTTATAGATGGTATTTTATTTAAATTAAAATTATGTTTATTTTTAAACTTTCTTAAATATATTATATTATCAGGAATGGGCTAAAATGATAAGTTTTAATTTTTTTTTTAAACGTTTCAAATTATTTAAGATATTTTCAAAAAAAAAAATTATTTTAAAAATTTTTGGGAGGGCAAGGTCCCCTTCGCTCCTCAAGCCACTGCTTACAACATGAGGGACCTATACATATAGGATTTACACATATCATGAAAGAGAATCCTTATAAGATCATCTTATAAGATTATTATTATTATTATTAGTTCATTTATTGTTGTTCTTATCTTCCTCTTTCTCTCTTTGGTCATGGAACATGATTGTACCGACTAGAATGGTAGGGATGGAGGTTTCAAACATCCAAAATGATTCATAAAAGTATATTTGGTAGACTATAATAAACACTATAATATAATAATTATTTCTATGATTTAGTTATTCAGTAATTTTGTTATGTTTTCATTGCAGAGAGTAATCATTCTTTATTAATAGATATTATTTAAAATGAGAAATATCTATTCATCTCTAAAAGGGGTTATAATAGTTATTCCTTAATAGGTGTATTAATTTCTAAATTAATATATTTCCAAATAAACAAACTTTCTATATACACGTAACATTATGAAGACAAAAAATCATTAAAAAAAAAAAAACTAATCTCTCTTTCAAATTTAAAAAAAATATAATTTTTTAGGAAATATAATTATATGATTCATAAAATATATTTAAGTTTGATTTAAAATGCTTTCATTTCATTGTCTTCGGGATACTATTATTGTGTTGTCATCAAACAAATGAATAGTAATAAGTATTACATTATAGCATCTTATATTCCTTGTAATACTTATTCTTATTCTTATGTAATTATCGTTATAGTCTACCAAACGTGCCCTAAGTTTGAATTTTGACTTTAAATTTATAATTTTGTTTGCAAATGTTATCTTATATTCATCAGACTAAATTACTAATAATACAATGACAAAAATAGATGAATGTAACTCATATTAATATTTGTCACATCAACAAAGTCATCAATTTGGATAAACTGACCAGATTCTCAAATTTGAAAATTTTAATAAGATTAAAACTCTTCCTTTTTTTATTTTTTTATATCGGAAAACTCTAAAATATGAGGACTAAACTAACATAGTATGATAGTAACACATATATTGTATATAAGGCTTTAAAGTATAATTTGATTGTCTATCCTTGTCACATAAATGATTGACTTCTCTTAGTATTTTCAACTCCAAAACATTTAGAATTCAAACTCTCCCTCTTCCTATTGTAATTATATAATATTTAAATTAAATAGAGAGTATGCTAATTTTTAGGAAAAAAGAGTTTCTTTGGTAGTTTTTTTTTTTTTTTTTTTGAATTTCGTTGAATTACAATTTTAACTCTATTTTTATTTTTTAAGAATAAGGATTACCTAATTAAATTGAGGACATTTTTATATTTTTTAAAGTCATAACTAACTTTCTAAATTTTCTTAATATATAAAGATAAAAAAATATATATAAGATGATCTTGCATTAAAAAATAAAAAGAAATAAAGTAGAGTATAATTTGACCATTTTTTTCTGATGATGCATAGAATCAGTAGACTGAATGCTCCGGGCTTCAATAGGCTTGAGGTTGCTTGGAAGGCCTGAAAAGAAAGAAGCACAAAATTAAAGGTGATCAAGGTGATCAAGGTGAACCGGCCAAGAACCTTTCGATACTTAAGTTAATTTTCTCTCTTGAACTCAGGAATTTTAACTTTATAAGTGGTAAAAAACTTACTTTGATTTGACATAGTTTAGTCCTTTTATAGTGAGTTTTGGAGTGGTTACTTGTTTAGTAACTACCCCAAGGTGGGTGGAAGTTAGAGGATTTAGACTTAACTTCTACAACTGCTATTAGAAGTTAAGAACTTAGTGGGAAGTTAAAGCAATGAATAAGGATTTTGTTCCCACTTCAAAATAGTAGAATGTGATCCTAATTTAAGCATTTGGATAGAGATTTACTTTGAAAGTTTCTAAATGTTGGGCGGTCGTCCAAGTGACTTCATGCTATACGACCTTTTTGCACTTGGACGACCTCCTTCGGAGGCACTCTTAGGTTAAATCTCTATTGCAATTGTGAACATTTAATATATTAGGTGGATGACCATTCTGATCCTAGACGACAAGATGGACAAACTAGAGATAGTCCAATTTTAGTTTCACCATCAGTTGCCCCCTTGTCCCAGGGTCGTCTTGGCCACTGTGGTGGAACTTTGATTCACTATTTACTTTTGATACGTGTTGATGTTTCAATGGTTAATTGATGTGCCACGTGGTATCTTTTTTTTGGTTGAATTTTGTCGTTTCAGATTATGCCACGAGTCACGATCTTATTGACCACCCTGTCGCATCGATTCATTTTAAGAGGGACATGCCACATGTCAACCTCTGATTGGTTCATGTTGCTTCATTGACCCACCCCTGGGGCCTATGAATATGTATATTCTCTCTCTTACCCTCTCACTTTTCTGATATTCTCTTTTCTACCATCTCGTCCAAGAGCCTTGTCTAGTCGTCCTCGTCCCTAGCCTCTTGTCAGGTACTTCCTTCCCTTCATTCTTAGGTTTTTGTCTTTAGAAAATTCTTTATTATTATAAATATGTCTTCGCCTAGTGGTAGTATTAAGAGAGAGATAGACGAGTATCAGGACGAGTTAAATGGTAATAGTGGTGATAGTAGTGGTAGCTTTGAGAGTAGTAGTGACAGTAGTTCTCAAGATGAGCATTATTCGTCTGGTGTCCTTGGAATTCCTTTAAAGGTCTTCCAGGAGGAGATGCAACGTAGGGCAACTTCTAGGGCTGAGGCTAGCTCGTCCAAGAGGGACAAGTCATCTAGTCCCCCTCCTCAAGACAAGGAGGAGATGTTAATGTTATCTATAGCTGTGCCTTAGAAGTTGCATCCACCTTAGATGCAAACAAATTAGCAATCCTTGTAAGTAGATACCAAATTCCTCTCGAGTTCAACCCTCGTCTTTCTAAGAGTGGAGAGTGGTGTTGTTCTCCTTTTTTTGGTTTTAGTGTATGTGCTTCTTACTTACTATCAGGTCTTAGGTTTCCCCTTAATTCTTTTTGTAGAGACTTCTTTCATATGTTGGGTATTGGACCAAACCAGCTCAACCCTAATGGTTAGAGGACGATAGTGGCCATGCAAGTGTTATGACATGAGGTGTTTGAGGGGAATTTTCCAATCACAGTGGACGAGTTCCTTTTTTCTTATAGACCCTCAAAAATCAAACAATCTGCTGGCTTTTACCAGTTCTCATCTAGGGGCCCCCAATTTAGCTTGATTAGGGGTTATAGTTCTTTAGATAGATTGTGGAAGAAAGATTTTTTTTTTTTTCATTTTTGGAAATTGGGCTGGGGACCCATATGATGTAAAAAGTGCCCCTTTTCCTCCCTTTACCAGTTCCCTAGGTTGTCTTCGTCCTGAGGGTACATCTTTTATCAACTTTACTTTCGTGCATTTTATTTATTCTTTCACTCATCTAATCATGTCTTTTTTTATGCAGCTATCACTCGTCCACATTTGGAAAAATTTACTTGGAGCGTATTGATAGAGCTCGTGCTCATCCAAAGAGGTCCTTCCATAGCTTGGTGACTTTACGTCGTCTTGCTACTTGAGGGCTTGGTTCTGAGCCCACTGAAGAGAACCTTGCACACGAGGAGACAACCCGTTGAAGTATGTGTCACGATTCACTTTCTTTTTGTTTGTGTATAACTTTTTACTTTTCCTTATTGCAAGGTTAGCCACCATGAAGGAGAATGAGGGCAATAATGTGGCTAGTGGCACTGAAGAGGAGGATGTCTAGGTTTAAGACGTGCCAGCACCATTGGCCGTCCAGAAGTCTACTATTCAGACTACTGCTGGGAAGGGGAAAGGTATTTCAAGCAACATAGACCTTGGAAGTCTTCCAACACGCCAAGAATCACAAATCTGACAAAACCCCTCCTTCCAAAGTTTCAAAGCCTCAGGACGCAGCGGTAGGCCTAGATGACCCTGCAGTGAACCTGGTGCCCCCTCAAGTCTCTCCTTCAGTCATTTAGCCTAAAACTTCTATTCCCCCAGCAACTAAAGCTCCTCATAGGGTTCATCCTTCAATTCCAACCCAACGTCTTCCTAACTTGGTACTGGATGAAGATTACACTTGGAAGACGTTCAAAGGGATCATCTCTAGCAGAGATGTGAGTGCATGTTACGACATGTCAGTGAAAGACTTTGAACGTTCTGCCATCCATTATCTTTTCAAGATATCTAATTTTTCTCATTATTTCTATTTCATGAAATTTAAGAGAATTTCTAACTCTCCTTCGTCCATCTATATTTCAGGCTATGTCAAAGATCTGTACCGCGTCTAGCCAATCCAGCGAGCTCAGTGATGAGGCTAAAGTCCTTAGGACAAAGAACAAGGAATTGAAGGATGAGCTGCTTTTGAAGAAAGGGGAACGGATCAGGCTGACCGAGGAGCTCACTCGTCTTCAAGGAATAGAGAAGGAACTAAGGAACCAGGTGGAGGAGCTCAAGATGGACTCCATTGAGAAGAAGACTTGTATCAGTCACCTTAAAGATGAACTAGGGTAAATTCTATTTTTGGTCACAATTTGCATGAACAAAACTTTGCTTCACACTCGCGCAACCTTTAATGGCCCTTAAAATAATCCTTATATATGTTTAGGGTTGTAAGAAAAGAAAGCCTCAACATGTACACACGGATTTGAGTGAAATCAAATCTAAAAAATTGATTTTCATAAATCTCGATAGATAGGTTATTTATCGAGCAGCTATCAAGTATCGGGGCTAAACAAGCCTTTTAAACCTCGATAGATGCTATCTATCAAGCTAGCTGTCGAGTTTTAAAATCCAACACTTTCTTTACTTGTTTCTTGGACAAATTTGCATGACTTTAACACTTGGACTTAAACTTTTGTTCCTTGAAGTATTAAACACATCCTAGATCTACCCAATTACAAGTAAAGTGCGTTTCGTCAAAGGATTAGCCAATTTTAAATGACATGTTTCTAACATGATTCACATATGTCATAACATAAATATTCATTTTCTTGTTTTATTGGGAGTGCCTGTTGTTTTAGGCTTTTATTTTAAAACTCATTTAAATGTGATTATCTCATCCATAAATAATAGATACAATAGCCTTTATTGGCTTAAACAGTATAAGGGTTTTTGGACGATGGTCGTCTACCCTTTTTTTTAGACTTATGAATGAATATTTATTTCCATCTTCATTCTTTGTCCATTGCTGAACATACTTATTTTGTGCATGGAAGAATTTTATTTAGTTTACATCGTCCATGTTATATCCAATGGTTTTTTTTTTTTAAGTGTGGTCCGTCCACCTATGAAGGTATTTAGTTCGTCCATGTTAGACCAAATTTTTTATGCTCAACATTTTACCATTCATATCGTAATTATTAGATTTTACAAGTGTCACTCATTGATGAATGAAATTCCTATTGCCAGCTTTCTTTGTCCTTAGGTTTGACTTATAGCTTGAATCAATCTCCATCCATAGGCTGGACGGCTTATTATTCATCTTTGGGCAAGACGCTTCTAGCATTCACTCGTCTAGAGACTGGACTGTTTAGCTAGTTACATTTATCCATGGATTTCGAATATTCTTGCATGCATGCTTTGCCTCGTCCATTAGTTAGATGAACATACTTTAGGTTTATTTTATTTTGCTTCCACCTTGTTTAAGGAAAGCTTATAGATGTTAAATCCCTACGTCTAGAGATTTTACTTGTCTTAGACCTTTAGCCTTCTTGTGGATTAGCTTTAATGAGAATTTCAACAATATTGAAAAGTCACACAACTTTATATACATTGAAATCCAAACTATATTTACATAGCATAAACATCGTCCACAAGCATGTCACATGCTTAGTAGCTAGTGCCTTTAAGAAATTGAACATATTTTATGTACAAACGGACTAAGCTCATGACTTTGTCCATCATGACTTCGTCCATCATGACTTAGTCCATAGACGGTGCACAAGCTGGAAGCTAGTACACTTTAGGGAATTGAAATACTAAAAAACATGAAGTAATAGTAACAAACACAAGTAAATATAAGTAATGGAAAGTAACACATAACTTAAACTCGTCCAAGCTGATGCTCATCCAGGCTGATACTTCACTGAAAATATCTTCTTAAATGCTCAACATTCTAGGGGTGCTCTGACTTTTGTCCATCCAAGACTTACAAGTAGTATGATCCCTACCTTTTGCAACTAATAACCCTGTAAGGTCCTTCCCAATTAGGCAGTTTTTAGTGAGCTGGGTTTCTGGTTGCCAAGGAGACCCTTTTTAGGACAAGGTTCCCAATGTTGAAGTGCTTGGGTTTCACCATCGCATCATATTGTCTGGCCATGAGGTTCTTATACCTTTTTGTTCTCTGTTTTGCATTTATCCTTACCTCGTCTATCAAATCAAAGTCAAGACAAAGTTATTCTTCATTTTTCTCATCCTCATATTTCATTACCTTGTGGTTAGTCATGTGTACTTCTGTAGGTATGATTGCTTCACTTCCATAGGCTAGTTTGAAAGGAGTTTCTCCTATGGAGACCCTTACAGTCATCTTGTAGGCCCATAGAACACCTGGTAGCTCATCTAGCCATACTCTTTTTGCCCTCTCAAGCTGAGTCTTAATAATCTTCAACAAGGATCAGTTTGCAACTTCAGCTTGTCCATTTGCTTGTGGGTGGGAGGGTGAGGAATAATGATTCTTTTATTCCAAGTTGCTTAGAGAAATCTCTAAAGGGTGTGCTATCAAATTGCCTTATATTATCTGACACTAGTACCCTAGGAACCCCAAATCGGTAGACGATATTCTTCCAAACGAAGTTCTTGACGTTTTGCTACGTAATCTTTCCTAAAGGTTTAGCTTCCACCCATTTAGTAAAGTAATCAATCTCCACTACTAAAAACTTCATCTGTTTGGTCTCTATTGGAAAGTGACCCAAGATATCCAGTCCCCATTATGCAAAGGGCCACGTGGCCATCATCGGGGTGATGTACTCCGAGGGTTGTCTAGGGATATTATTGAAGCTTTGACACTGATCACACACCTTAACATAAGCCTTAGTATCTGCTTGAATGGTCGGCCAATGATAACTTGCACGAATGATCTTATAGTCGAGAGCTCTCGCTCCTAAGTGGTTTTTGCGTGCCCCTTCATGAACTTCACTCAATACATAGTTTGATTCATCTAGAACTAAGCACCTTAGGTAAGGTTGAAAGAAACCTCTTTTATATAGTACCTCGTCTATGAAGACATACTTAGCCGCTCTGACCCTTAGTTTTCTGGCTTCATCCCTATCTTCTGGAAGCCTTCCATCCCTGAGGTAAGCCACTATTGGGGTCGTCTAGTTTTCCCTTTCTTCAATCTGCTGCACCTCTAGAAGATCTATGCTTGGCATGTACTGGACTTTGTCATACTCATCCACTGACCCATCTGCCGATATTGTCTTTGCTAATGCATTTGCTTCCATGTTTTCCTCTCTTGGAACTTGAAGAAAACTAGCTTCCTTAAATTTCTTAAGAAGCCGCTTCATCTTACTGAGATACTTCTTCATTCGTTCTTCCTTAATTTCACATGTTCCATATACTTGACCCATGGCCAATTGAAAGTCTCCTTGGACAACTATTGACTCGGCCCTTAAGGACTTGGCCAATTCTAGCCCTTTAAGGAGGGCTTCATATTTAACTTCGTTATTGGTCGTCTGGTACTGTAGACAAGTTGCATATTTTAACTTATCCCTTTCTGGAGATTTCAGTACAACCCCTATACCACCTGCATATTGTGTTGACGAACCATCTACATAAACGACCCACTTCTTAGCTTCATCCACCTCGTCCAACTCACCATGGTTTAGAGTGAATTCCGCAATGAAATCTGCCAATGTTTGAGCCTTTATCGCACTTCTTAGTTGATACTTGATATCAAACTCACTAAGTTCTATGGCCCATTGGATTAGTCGTCCTGTGACTTCCAACTTGTTCATTGCCTTCTTGAGTGGATGATTTGTCAAGATATTGATGACATGAGCTTGAAAGTAATGCCTTAGCTTGCTGGAAGATATTACCAATGCAAAGGCCAACTTCTCCATCATAGGATACCGTCCTTTTGCTTTCCTTAATGCTCTACTTGTATAATAAACATGCTTCTGTATCTTCCTTTCTTCTATGATTAATGCTGAACTCACTGCATGTGGGGACATTGCTAAGTAAATACAATTCCTCACCTCGTATAGATGGGCTTAATAGAAGAGTTGTTGTGAAGTAGGCCTTAAGGTCTTGGAAGGCCTTTTGACACTTGTCTGTCCATTCAAACGCCTTCTTGAGAACCTTGAAAAATGGCAAAAATTTGTCAATAGCTTTTTAGACAAATCTGTTTAGGGCGGCAACTCATCCAATGAGAGACTGGACTTCCTTGATATTCTTTGGTGGCTCCATGTTCAGTATTGCTTGGATCTTATCAAGATTTTCTTTGATTCCCCTATATGAAACCATAAACCCTAGGAATTTCCCTGACAAAACTCTAAATGCACTTGCTTGGATTGAGCTTCACGTTATATTCTAAGTGTGTCAAAGGTCTCCTAAAGGTTATCTAGATGCTTCTTCTCGTCTAAGCTTTTCACCAACATGTCATCCACATATACTTCTACATTCCGTCCTATCTGTGGACGAAACATATGATTGACCAGCCTCTGGTAAGTTGCCCCTGCGTTTTTCAAACCGAAAGGCATCACTTCGTAGCAAAACAGGCCTTGATTGAAGATGTCTTCTCTTGATCTACCTTGTTCATCCTTATCTGGTTATAACCTAAGAAGGCGTCCATGAAGCTTAATAACTAATGACCCGCTATTGAGTCTACCAGCTGGTCAATACGTGGCAATGGATAGCTATCCTTGGGGCAAACCTTGTTTAAATCGGTGAAGTCCACACACATCCTCCATTTGCCATTAGTCTTCTTGACCATCACCACATTAGCTAACCAATCTGGGTAATAGGATTCCCGAATAAACTTTGTCGTGGTTAACTTTTGGACCTCTTCCTTGATAGCATTATCTCGTTCAGGAGCGAAAAAATTATTCTTCTGACAGAAGGGCTTGGAGGAAGGATACATATTCAGATGATGGATAATGACACTTGGGTCAATTCCTGACATGTCTTTGTGACTCCACACGAAAACATCAATGCTCTTCCTTAAGAACTAGACGAGGCCTTGCTTCGTCTTCTCTTCCAAGCTTGTTTCAATCCTAGTAAACCTCTTAGGGTTACTTTCATCCAGAGGAATGTTTTCCAGTAATTTAATGGGCTCTACAGCAACCCTTCTCTCTTCTATATTCATTGTTTGTACATGCTCTTCCATAGCCAACATGGCTAAGTAACATTCTCTAGTTGCTAACTGATCTCCTTGTACTTGTCCTATTCCATAATCTGTTGAAAAATTGATAGATAGGTGGTAAGTGGATGTCACTGCCTTCCAACTATTCAAAGTTGGTCGTCCAATGATGGCATTGT
This sequence comes from Castanea sativa, assembly GCF_040712315.1. Classification (NCBI taxonomy): domain Eukaryota; kingdom Viridiplantae; phylum Streptophyta; class Magnoliopsida; order Fagales; family Fagaceae; genus Castanea; species Castanea sativa. The sequence goes on along the minus strand of NC_134019.1, from coordinate 18,672,215 downwards.
AGGAAGACAAGCAATCTATGACGAGAAAATTCACCTCTTTAGCTATCTGTTATGGATATGCCTCTACCACAATGGGTAAAGTAATAGTGCCCACTGGTTGTACCTTTATTCCTCCGAATCCAACTAAGGGTGCGTTCACTAGATGAAGTTGATCTATTCCAAACCTCATTTGCTGGAAGACGAGATAATATAGGATATCTGCTGAACTCCCATTATCTATTAGCACCCTTCTAGTTGTGTTGTCAGGAATGAGCAAGGTTATGACGATTGCATCGTCATGTGGATGATGGACCCTTTTAGCATCCTCGTCTGTGAAGGTGATAGTCTGCTTGTCTGCCCTCTCAATCCTTGGTGGTTGTCTAGAAAGTTGAACATTCTGCACCACCTTCAAGTAGGTCTTCCTTGACTTGGGGGATCATCCTGCTGAAGTTCCTCATACAATAACTCTTATTTCTCTAAGTGGGGGTCGTGATGGCTCTTCTACCTTCCCCTTTAACTTCTCATCCTTACGATCTCGTCCAAGAAAATTCCTCAACTTCCCCTGCCAGATGAGATTCTCAATTTGCTGCTCCAAGTCATAACATTCGTTCGTGTCATGCCTGTGATCTCTATGGAAGCGGCAATACTTGTTCTTATTGCGCTTATTAAGATCTCCCTTCATCTTCTCTGGCCACTTCAAGGATAGGTCATCCTTGATCAGCATAAGCACTTGATCAAGCGCAGCATTCAAGGGCGTGTAATGCAGACTTCGTCCTGAAGACGAACCTACCTTCTTGTTGTCTCTATCCTTTTTTTCTCCCATCTAGTCCTTCTTTGGATGAGGGCCTTATTCAGAATGATGTGGGAGCTCCGCTTCCATCAGCTCTGCTCTCTTCCTCTTCTTGGAAATGGTTGCATCTTCTGCATTCATGAAGCTTTGGGCTGAGTGGACAAGTTCAACCATGGTCTATGATTCTTGATCATAGAGCTTGTGGATGAATAAATCTAAACTAACTCCATTGTGGAAGGCTGCTAGCAGCAGCTTATCATCCATCTCGTCCACCAGCAAGGCTTCCCTGTTGAAGCTGGTGATGAAGGACCGCAAACTTTCATTATCTCATTACTCTGTAGCCAGCAGGCTGGACGAGAAGCGCTTATGCCTTTGGCTTCTAATGAAGTTATTGACGAAAAAATTACTCAACTCCTCGAAGGAACTAAAGGTATTTGGAGGTATCTTACTAAACCACACTCATGCTGGTCCCTTAAGGGTGGTTAGGAAGGCCTTACACATTATCTCATCTGGAACCCCCTGAAGGTGCATCGTGGTCTTGAAAGTAGCAATGTGATCACATGGGTCACACGTTCCATCATATTAGTCTAATGCAGAGATCTTGAACTTGGAAGGCAGGGGATGGCTGTTGATAGACGTTATGAAAGGGGAATCAGTTCGATGAACTATGTCATCTACATGATTCGTCCTTCTCACATTTTCCCCCATCTCGTCCATGGTTCTCCTCATCTGATCCATCTCCTTTTCCAAGTGTGGCACCCTGCGTGAAATGGTACCTCTTAAGTGATTGTCACGCTCAACATTTTCTCCTTCTCTAGCTTCTTAACTTTGAGCTTGCCCTTCCACACACCGTCCATGACATTGCCTTCTTTGATTGATTTTCCAAGTTAACTCCTGATTATGATGGGTTAACTCTGCCATGGCGGTTGCCATAGACTGCATTTGTTGGACAGAAGACGGTTGCACAGTAGGTGCAGACTGATGAGCGTGATTGGGGTGGCTAGAAGCGTTTTCACTCTCTTGGTGGCCTGGACTAGTGGTCATTGACCTTGTCCAGACCGTGCAGCCTTTTGTCAAAGAAAGATAAATTGCAAAACACAAATTTAACTTTCCTATAGACGGCGCCAATTGATGATGCACAAAAAAATCAGTAAGTTGAATGCTCTAGGCTTCAATGGGCTTGACGTTGTTTGGAAGGCTTGAAAAGAAAGAAACACAAGATCAAAGGTGATCGGAGTGAACCGGCCAAGAACCCTCCGATGCTTAAGTTAGTTTTCTCTCTTGAACTCAGGAATTCCAACTTTATAAGTGGTAAAAAGCTTACTTTGATTTAACATGGCTGAGTCCTTTTATAATGAGTTTTGGAGTGGTTACTTGTTTAGTAACTTCCCCAACGTGGGTGGAAGTTAGAAGGTTCAAACTTAACTTCTACAACTACTATTAGAAGTTAAGAACTTAATGGGAAATTTTAGCGATGAAAAAGGATTTTGTTCCCACTTCAGAATAGTAGAACATGGTCAGAATTATAAGCATTTTGATAGAGATTTACTCTGAAAGTTTCTAAGTGTTGGGCGGTTGTCCAGGTGACTTCATGTTGGACAACCTTCTTGCACTTGGACGACCTCCTTCAGAGGCACTCGTAGGTTAAATCTCTATTGCAATTCTGAACATTTAAAATATCAGGTGGATAACCATTGTGATCCTGGATGACACAATGGACGAACGGGAGATAGTCTAATTTTTCGTTCATGATCAATTTCTTTTGTGTTACATTCAGACAATTGTGGCCCAATACTTGCAATGATTATAGTTCTTCTGGGCCAGGTTACTCAAGCTCAATTCCATTTCCTTAACTTAAAAGCCCAACCTAGCCCACTAATCAATTAAATTGACTAGGCAAATCAGCTGCGGATGAGCTGACTCAATTTTGCAGCCTACTAAGAACCACTTCACCCTTGGCGGCTCCAAAATGATAAGTTATTTTTTTTTAAAGAAAAAAAATTCTGAAATTGTGAAAAAATGATAATGAATGACTTTTTTTTTAAGAAAATAAATAGTAAGTAATATTTTTAATTAAATTTTTTCTAACATAATCCTTTTTCTTCCTTTTTAGGATGAAAGTCTTAAAGCTTAACTCATCATCACAAGAGCGAGATGTATCTTGAGGATTATTTTATAATTTGTGAAATAATAGCTATTTAAAAAAAAAAAAAACTAAAATTGAAATGCTTTGCTGACCGTTCCACCTATGAGGTCAAGTAACCAAATTGCCTAGGTCTTCTTACGTGGCATTGAAAACACTTTTTAACAATTGATGAATTTTCTGTATGTAATTTGGCTACTTGACCATACCCACTTACATATAAGACAAGCATTTAAAACAATTAGACTAACAAAGTAACCGTCCATGAGCATACCATTAATTAAAAAAGAATTAATCATACAAACACATAGGAAATAAAATATTAGGTGATTTGCTTCTATATATATGGTATAGGAAAAGGCATGGCATATTCTGGCAGAGAAAGAAAGTCACCAGAAACTTACCATTAAATCAAAAAAATTGTCAAGCAAACAAAAAGATAATAAAAAAAGAGAGAGAAGGTATTATGTGGTGTTGGTTTGGTTCCTCAAAATGATCTTTAGGTGATTTGCAACTATAGCGTAAGAAGACAGAGCAAGATTGGGGTTAAGAGCATTTATATTAGTCTCTTCAAATATTTAGCTAAATCAATTTAAAAAACTCTACTTTTGCTTGTTTAACTATTTATTATTTATATATATATATACTTCACCCTCAATACTTTATTAACATTGAAATTTAATATAGTGAGGATAGAGGCTCACTATATGTAGCGATGAGATTATCCTCTTTAAAAATTTTAGTTAATTCAGTGAAGCTGATGTACGCTTGTTTCGGTTGAGTTAGATAAATTTTTATTGAAATATTAAATTGGTGAAACTAATATGAATGCTTTAAAGGGACAAAGTTCCATAATATATAACTTTGTCCCAAACAATTTGGATTTTTTTTATATTAAATAACTTTGAATTATTTACAGAAATACATTCATGTTTTAAATCCACACTATCAAATTATATAAAATAAAAATAAAAGAGCATATTTAGTCAAATGATTTAGAAATAAAAATAAATAATTTTCATAGCTATTTTTAGGTGTTTGCAAAAAGAAGTAATATTACAAAATCTAATAAAAACTTATGTAAGCAGTAAAAAGGACCCAAAAATATTGTTTTTTCATTTGATATATTTTTACTTTTTAGACCAATCCTGATATGTTTAATGTTCAATTATTGGCCATCGTTGTATTACAATCGGAAATGAAGAATAATTAACCAAACTACGTAGTTTTTCAAATATTTATTCTCCACTTGGTTGAGAATCACGTATGTGTATAAGCGTATAGTTTTGTTTGAATTTTTCCAAAGAAATTGATGATGCAAAAAATCAACAATTGAGAGCAAATGGACGAAGCTGTGAATAGAGTCGTCTCTGTAGATGGAAAACCTGCAAAATGGACTGGGTGGAAGAGTAACACGCCGGTGCAGCATCAGCCAAACCGCCTCTGATGCTTAAGTTAGTAAGGGAAAAAGATTCTAGAGAGAAAAATGAGTAGAGAGTGATTTCGTAGAGTATTTGTGTGTACCTTTAATTTCTGTTACCTTCTCTTTTATAGTTGTGTGCCTCGTTAATAGGCAATGATGTACTGTATTTATGCTTAACAGCTAGTGCATTATGAAATCTTTATCTGAAGTTCACAGATCATTCTATGACCGTTGCTCCGTCCGTTATGTTTGCTCATTAATGAGCGTAATAAATGCGTAATGTCTTCTCTGGGTCAATGACGATCTCTGCTTAGTGACGAACATAAATTCCTAACTCATTAGCTGCCCCCTTGTTCGAATTCTCGTTTGTTAGATGAGATAAGAACAAATTCGTCTGACGCTTTGTATTCCGTGTACTGTGCATTTATGACAATTTGATGTTTGAGCAGTTGAATGCCACATGTACGGCCAGGATGCGTTCGACGTGCAGGCATGTCTCGATTTTCCCGCGCGTGTTTTGGCCACTTGTTTTGCATTTTCCCTCCTTTTTCCTTTCTTCTATATTTTTTCCTTATTCAGTTTCTGTTTTAGGGCTTGTTTCTCTTCCGAACGTCCTTTCTCTGTCCTACGTTTCCTGGTAAGTTCTTTGTGCTCCTTCTTTTCTAGTTCTTCCATGGTAGATTATTCTATTGTTAGGGTAGATTGTCCTTCGATAGCTTTCTTTTTTGTTCATTTAGGTTGTTTACTTGTCTCTGTAGAGAGCAAGTGTCTTGAGAGGGTCAGTCTCTTCGTAGGGGAGGACTGTCCATACACTTCTATCCTTTCTTCACTATTCCCTCTAGTTTCCCATTCTGCTGAGGTAGCTAGGTTGTTAAAAATGTCTAAGGTAAGGTTTAGTGATCTGGAGACGGGGTTATCTTCGTTTGATGATTGCGTGATCTCAGAGGCTACTTTCGTTTCCACCCCTTATAAAGCCTGTAACATCTCATGTCCCTTACAAGAAAGGACGAGCAGCGGATTAGGGATAGGTTTCAGTTCCTTGATTCGGTAAAAATTAGGATCTCGAGTGACGAAGAGAGGGCTTGTCACTAGTATGCTAACGAGGTTTGTTTTTATGAGGCCAACTTTACCAGTGGCCTTCGTTTCCCTGTTCATCCCTTTGTTAGGGAACTTCTCTCTTATTTGCATCTTACTCTGACACAGTTGGGGCCTAACTCTTGGTTGATCATCGTCTCTTGCATGGTGGTATGGATGTCTACCAATGATGGTGATGTCATTAGGAGGGACGAATTCCTCCATTTTTATCGTTTGAGGAAGTCAAAGGACCCCGGCTACTATGAGTTTAAGCCGTGGGATAGCGCTTCTAGGATAATCCTCAATTACCTATTGTCTCTCCGAAATTAGAAACCAATTTTTATTTTATTTATTATCTCTGGAAGTGGTTGGGAGTTCATCCCTGGTGAGGACCTGGATGAAGCCCCCAAGTTTTTTCGTAGTTGGGGAGTTCCCATTTCTGGTGCATCTTTCTCGCCTTTCAGTTGCTTTTCCCTTCTTTTATGAGTGACAATGATGAGTAACTTACTTGTGTTTCTGTTTGTAGTTTCCCAACATCCTCGTCTGAAGAAGAGGTACCAGCGTTGAGTTGAAAGAGTGAAGGAGTACTTGGAGTCCGTCAAAGATTTTGATGAGCTTGTTTCTTCTTAATCTTTATTTCTTCACTTTTTAGGTCCAAAACTGTCTACTAAGGTTTGGAAGAATTTAGAAGTTGTAAAAAAGAGTAAGTGTTTCTTTGCTCTTGTCTTCTTATTCTCTTATTTATTTATTTATTTATTAAATCTTTTCTTCGTCCTTTCAGGATTGACGACTAGGTTTAGTAAGTAGAAACTGGCTAAGGCCCAAGAGAAGAAGGCCAAGGGCGGCACCATCAGTGGTCTCTTGTCGAAGAAGAAGACGGGTGACACCTCTAAGAAGGATCCTAAAATGACACCTCCTCATGCCTACTTGCCTGCCAAGCGCCCTGCCTCTCGTACTTTGTCATTGGAGGTTATTGCCTCTGCTGGAGAGGAGGTTAGGAAGAAGAAGGTTGGTAGTAAATCTTTCCTTCCTTCCTTTTGGGACGATGCTGACACGGTAGCTTTGAAGGCTCATAAGGCACTTTCTGTGGATGACCTCAGTCCTCTAATGGTGAAGTCATCCAACGAGGTGATGTTGTCTCATATTCAAAAGCTTGTGTAGGTATGTGTTGTAGGTTGTCTTTACTTCTTCTTTTTATTTTGCTTTACTTTTACTAAGGGAGATTTTTGTAGGCTTTGAGGGAGTCTCTGTTCGTCTCTGGGAAGCTCTTGGACCTGGAAAAAAAGGTGGCCTTGTCCGAGCCTGTGGTCAAGTCCCTTTTCGCTGAGAACGAGACACTTAAGAATAAGGTTGCCATCCTCACCATTAAAGCTAAGAATGATAAAGAATGGGTGATAGTCTTGGAGAAAAGCCGACAAGTGGAGAAGGACTTTTGTAAGCTGAAGGGTAAGCAGATTGGTGACCTGGAACTAAAACTGTAGAATGTTGGGGCCACGTCAGTGAAGGACTTCAAAGACTCTGATGAGTACTTCGATGAGTTGTGCAAGTACTACGTAGAGGGCTTTCATCTTCTCGTGAAGTGGATGGCAAAGCATCACCCTAGCCTAGACCTCTCTAGCTTAGTTGTGGATGACGTTGAGAAGGAACTTATGTCTGATCGTCCTTCTGAGGTTACAGCAGAGAATGTGATGGAGGAAGCCACAAACATTGCCAAAGTAGAGGAGGCCGTAATTACAACCCTTGTAGACTCTATCCTTAACGAGCAGCAATCTTTATGTTTTTTTTTTTTTCTATTGCAAGGCAAGAATAATGTTTCTCTTTGGGCCCGTTGTTTTGGGTGATTGAACAATTCCTTTGGGGCCCGTTGTTTTGGGCAATTAAACAATAATTTTAACAATGATAGATAGGTTGGTTGTAGTAAGCAACTCTTTTTATGTTTGGTTGTGCTTGGACAATCTTTTATGACGATGTGCTTAAGCAACTTTTTATACTTAGCTCATGTTTGAATAGTTCTCTGTTTTTGGCTATGTTGGAACAATCATGTTTAAATGATAATTCTAATTGTGTTTGAACGCCTTAGTTGTGTTTGAACAACTTAACATTTTTTAGCTATGTTTGAACAGCTTTTTATTGAGTCGTGTTTGAATGAAAATGTTAGTTGTGTTTGAACAACTTAAACATTTTTTTAGCTGTGTTTCAACAGCTTTTTATTGAGTCATGTTTGAATGATGATGTTAGTTGTGTTTGAAGAACTTAACATTTTTTAGCTGTGTTTGAACAGCTTTGTATTGAGTCATGTTTGAATGACGATGTTAGTTGTGTTTGAACAACTTAACATTTTTTAGTTGTGTTTGAACAGCTTTTTATTGAGTCATGTTTAAATGACGATGTTGGTTATGTTTGAACAATTTAACATTTTTTAGTTGTGTTTGAACAGCTTTTTATTGAGTCATATTTGAATGACGATGTTGTGTTGTACTCGTGGCTTAGAGTCGTGGTATTGGAGCGTCTTTTAGGTTAACCGTTTTTTGTTTTGTCTTGAATGACGATTATATTGGTTGTGTTTAAACAGCTCTGACTTAGTCGACTTTGGTAGTTGTGTATTAACAACTTTGATGGCTATGAGGCTGTTAGCTGTGTGTGAATAGCTTTTGATTTGAAATTTTAATGACGGAGGTCCTTGAGACGTCTCCCAAGGATGACTCCTCAATATTGTACATATTCTCATTGACAAAGGACCCACAGATAATCATTGATAAATACGCATGGATAGTACTTTCATGTATTATTGATCTTATAAATGACGAAAGTAATGACTGTCATACATACTGATATGAAGATTAGGCAACTTGAAATGCAAAGCATTCCTTACTGGTAATATTTCTTCAAGTGTTCTATATTCCATAATCAAGGCAGTTCCTAGCCGTCTAAAGACTTCAGTTAGTAGGAACCTTCTCTGGAATGGCAGATTACTTCGTAGGGGCCTTCCTAGGCTGGTCCCAGTTTTCCTTGGGATGGATCCTTTGTTGCCTGTGATACCTTTCTAAGGACAAGGTCTCCTTTGTTGACCCTTCTTACCTTAACCTTTTTGTTATAGTATCTGGCCATTGCTTCCTTGTGTTTGACCATTCGTTTCATAGCTTCTTCTCTGACTTCATCAACTAGGTCCAGATTGCTGTTAAGCTCCTACTGATTCTTTTGGTCTTCATATGTTTTGACTCGGAAGCTTATTAGTCCTACTTCTATTGGTATGACGACCGCAGTGCTAAATGTTAGTCTGAATGGTGTTTCTCCTAAACTCTTGTGGTTATCCTATATGCCTAAAGGAAATTTTGTAGTTCTTTAGGCCATGCCCCCTTTGCCCCTTCAAGCCTAGTTTTGATAATTTTGAGTAAGCTTCTGTTCGTCACTTCTGTCTGGCAGTTGGCCTAAGGGTGTCTTGGAGAAGAGTAGTGAGGTCTTGGCAAAATTTTTGAAACTTAAGGTTGTCAAACTATTTTCCATTGTTTGATATTATGACATGTGGGACTCCAAACCTACAGATGATGTTTTTCCACACAAAGCTTGTGACTTTAGCCTTTGTTATCATCATCACTAATTCTGCTTCCACCCATTTTGCGAAGTAATCAATTGCAATGATTAGAAATTTGAGTTGCTTTTTCCCTAAAGGGAATGGACCCATAATATTGATTCCTCATTGGGTGAAGGGCCATGGTGAGGATATGGGCGTCATCGTCTCTCCTAGTCTCGTCTGGATATTTGCAAAGTGTTGACACTTGTCGCATGCTCTGACGATGTCGTATGCATTTTTCTGTAGGGTTGGCTAGTAATATCCTGCTTCGAGCACCTTTCCCACTAAGGATCTTGCCTCGGCGTGATTTTCGCGGATTCCCTCATGTATCTCATGGAGCACATAGTTTGCTTCTTCTGAGCTAGCGCATCTTAGATATAGGAGTGACTATCTTCATCTGTGCAGCATGTCGTCGATAATGATGAAGCGAGCTGCTCTGATCTATATCTTCCTTGCTTCCATCTTATCTTCAAAGAGTCATCATTCTTTCAAGTAACAGACGATGGGAGTCATCCACTCGTCTTATTCTTTTATCTTCTTTGGCTTTGTAATCTCCTTTTACTTGTCCAATTATTAGCTGAGAATCAGCTTGGACGATAAGATTCTTTGCTCCTAGAGCTTTTGCTAGGCTTAGCCCTATTAGCAATGCTTTGTATTCTACCTCGTTACTCATTGTTGGGAACTGTAATCTGATTGCATACTTCAATACTTCTTTTTCTGGAGATATGAGCACTACTCCTACTCCTCCTACTTTCTTTGTGGCAGGCCCATCTGTCTGGACCGTCCATGTTTCCATAGGAGGTTCTTCTTCCTTATAGGGGTAAGTGAATTTTGCAATGAAGTATGCTAGTACCTGGGCTTTGATTGCTGCTCGGGGCCGATATTCAATGTCAAATTGGCCCAATTTCATTGCCCATTGAATGAGTCGTCCTGCTGCATCTATCTTGTTCATCGTCTTTCTTATGGGTTGGTCTGTCATGATAACGAAGAGGTGTGCTTGGAAATAAGGACAGAGCTTTTTGGAGGCAACCAATAATGTGAAAGCTATCTTTTCCATCCTTGGGTAACTTGCCTCTGTTCCTTGGAATGCCTAGCTGTTATAATAAACTGGCTTCTGGACGTTCCCTTCTTCTTTAATCAGTGCCGAACTTACTGCAGTGTTAGATATTACTAGGTAGAGATACAGCTTCTCTCCCATTATCGAGGGGCTTAATAGAGGTGGCTTCATCAAGTACTCCTTTAACTTGGCAAGGGCTTCCTCGCACTCGTCAGTCCACTGAAAAGCTTTTTTCAATACCTTGAAAAATGGCATGCACTTGTCTGTTGCCCTAGAGACGAATCTGTTTAGGGCTGCAACCTTTCCTATCAAGCTCTGCACCTCCTTCATTGTTTTTGGTGACTTAACCTCGATTATTGCCTTTACTTTATCTGGATTTGCCTCTATATCTCGTTGGGACACCATGAATCCCAAGAATTTTCCTGAAACAACAGAAAAAACATACTTTGCAGGGTTTAATTTCGTATTGTACTTACGTAGTGTGCTGAAGGTTTCTTTTAGATCGTCCAAGTGGTTGGCTTCGTCCTTACTTTTCACCAGCATATTGTCTACATAAACCTCCACATTCCTTCTAATCTGGTGAGAGAACATACGGTTCACCAATCTTTGGTAGGTGGCTTTTGCATTCTTCAATCTAAAGGGCATAACTTTGTAGCAGTACAACCCTTGGCTAGTAACGAACTATGTCTTCTCTTGATTGTCTTTATCCATAAGAATCTAGTTGTATCCTAAAAATGCGTCCATGAAACTCAAGAGCTTGTTTCCAGTAATTGAGTCTACCAGTTGATCAATCCTTGGCAAGGGGAAGCTATCTTATGAGCAGGCCTAGTTCATGTTTGTAATGTCAACACACATTCTCCATTTTCCATTTCTTTTCTTTACTATTACCACGTTTGCTAGCCAATCTGGATAGAAGACTTCCCTGATGAAATTAGCTTCTAGTAGCTTCTCTACTTCTTCAGTTACAACTTTATTGTGTTCTGGTGAAAATATTCTCCGCTTCTATTGTATAGGTTTGCATTCAAGGTTGACATTGAGACGATGCTGTATGATCTTCCTATCAATTTCGGGCATATCTTCGTGTTTTCAGGCAAAAACATCTTGGTTTGCCCTTAAGAAGGAGATCATTTTCTCTTTCTCTAAAGTTGGGAGTGCTGTTCCAATCTTTAATACCTTCGTCGAATCTCCTGAAATGATCTCAACTTCTTGTGGTGTTTCTGATGGTTCGGGAACGGGCTTAGGTTCATTGATCACCCATGTGTGGTTCTCTCCAGATGCTAAGGCATCTTGATAACACTCTCTTGCTAGAACTTGGTCTCCTCTGATTTATCCTACCTCATGGGCTATTGGAAACTTCACCTTCAAGTAGTATGGTGACATTGCTGCTATTAGTCTGTTGAGTGCAGGTCTTCCCAAGATGATATTGTATGTTGAAAGGCAATCAACTATAAGGAAATCAATTTCCTTGGTGACCTGTGCTAGATAAATTCTTGCAATTATAGTTGGAGGGACGATGCCTTTAGAGACGATTCTATCCCTTGTGAAGCTTACCAGAGGCGAGGTGAAAGGCCTAATCCTCTTCTTATCTAGCTTCATTTGCTAAAACGCGGACAAGTAGATGATATCTGCTGAGCTTCCATTGTCAATGAGCACCTAGTGGATGTTAAACTCCTCTACTCTGAGCATGATTACTAGTGGATTGTCCTGGGGTTGCCTGATGCCGTGACCATCTCTCTCTAAGAAGACAATATTAAGCTTGCCATTCTTCTACATCTTCATTGGAGGGAGCCTCGAATGGATGCTGTTTATTTTTCTTCCCTGTGCCTTTTTTAGGGACTTCAACGTTCTGCCTGCTGTTAGTCCTCCCGAGATCGTTCTTATTTCTCTTGCAGATTGTTTGCTATCCCCTACCTCTGAATTTCTGTCCTAGTCGTCATTTCGTTGGTATTTATAGGGATCCGTCTTTCTGACGTATTTTTGTAACTTCCCTTGTCGGATTAAAGTCTCCACCTGGTCTTTCAAATGTCTACACTCATCGGTGCGATGCCCATGGTCTTGGTGGAACTTGTAGTACTTGCCCTTATCCCTTCTTTCTACTGGAGTGCTAATTGGCTTTGGCCATTGCAGGGAAGGATCATTTCTTATCTGCATAAGGACTGACTCAATTAGCATTATCAAAGGTGTGAAGTTAGTGAACATGGGTTTCCTATCGGGAATTCCTTCTTTTCCTTGTGGTCTGCCCAACACTTCGTGTTTCTTTCTTCTTCTCACGATTGTTGTTTGTTCCTTCATCTCTCTTCCTTTTTTCTTTCATTTTCTTTGTGAGCACTGCATCTTCTACATTCATTACTTCTAAGCTTTGCGGAGCAACTCCGCGACTGTTTTTGGTGGACTTTTAGTGATTGAGAAGAAGAAATCCCCTAGCAGCAATCTTGCTTGGAAGGTTGTTAAGATAACTTGATCTTCAACTTCATCTACCTGTAGTAGCTCCTTATTGAACTGAGTGACGTATTGTCTTATTGATCCTTCTTCTGCTTGCTGAATGTTGAGAAGATGGCCAGTTGGTTTTTTGTGTCTTTGCCCTCTAATGAAATGACAAACAAAACCCTTGCTAAGTTGTTCAATGTCTGCAATAGTTCCTGGGGGTATTTTGCTGAACCATACTCTGGCCGCTCCTTTCAGTGTTGTTGGGAATGCCTTACACATCACTTCGTCTAGGGTCATCTACAACAACATCAGCGTGTTAAACGATTCGATGTGATCCAAAGGATCCTTAGAATCGTCATATGACTCCAACTATGGGAGATGGAATTTTGATGGGAGGGGACGATTCAGCACTTCATTAGTGAACGGCGAGTCCGTCTTTCAAAACATCCCATCCAGATTCTCTTCGCCTTTGTCCTTTATAGCACTTTTTAGTTCGTCCATCTCGTTTCTCATGTTAGAAAGCTCATTCTCCACCCTAGTGGAATCTTCTCCTGAAGTTTTGTCTCATCAATTGGCTTGAGAGTTTGATTCTCCTTCATTTTGGTTTTCACATGTTCACCAACATTTTGTGTTTTGAGACTCCATTGCCTTTCGTAGTTCTTCATTCTGGCGAATCAGCTCTTCCACATTGGCCAAAAGGGCTTGGATTTGTTGTTGTTGCATAGCATTTGGCTAAGGTCTAGTTTCTACTTCCATCTCGTACTTAGAAGAACTCTTTTGTCACTGGGAAAGATGGCTTGAATGATTAGCGTTCCCACAAACAGCGCCAAACTGATGATGTAAAAAATCAACAGTTGAGAGCGGATGGACGATGCTGTGAATGAGGTTGTCTCTGTAGATGGAAAACCTGCAAAATGGACTGGGTGGAAGAGTAACACGTCGGTGTGGCGTCAGCCAAACTGCCTTCGATGCTTAAGTTAGTAAGGGGGAAAGATTCTAGAGAGAAAAATGAGTAGAGAGTGATTTCGTAGAGTATTTGTGTGTACCTTTAACTTCTATTACCTTCTCTTTTATAGTTGTCTGCCTCATTAATGAGCAATGATGTGCTATATTTATGCTCAACAGCTAGTGCGTTACGAAATCTTTGTCTGAAGTTTACAGCTCATTCTGTGACCGTTGCTCCATCCGTTACGTTTGGTCATCAATGAGCGTAATAAATGCGTAATGTCTTCTCTGGGTCAATGACAATCTCTGCTTAGTGACGACCATTAATATCTGACTCATTAGAAATATTCAAACATTAGCAATTCACCTTCTTTACTCCATGTCTCAAAAAATAATGAGTGAAAATTGAAACCTCCTATTATGGTATTATACTATTATTATTCTTTGAGATTTTATTTATTAGGGGCTATGAATGGTTTTTTTTCCTCAATTGATAGTTACAATAGAGATGAAGAGATTTGAACATTAAAAATCTCTGTTAAAAACACCATGAGGTGCAAGTTGAGCTAAGAGACTACTGGTGATTGGAGGCATAATTAACTTATATTTTCTTGTAAAAAAAAATTAGGATTAATTATATATCGGTCCTCAACTTTTATCTCATATTTCAATATGATCCTTGGGGCATGTTTGATAGACTGTAAAAGACATTGTAATATAATAACTATTCATATGATTTAGGCATTTAGTTATTTTTTAGTTTGGTTACATTTTTATTACAGAAAATGATCATTTATTATTAATAGTTATTCCTTAGTCAGTGTAATAATTTCTAAAATTAGTATATTTCTAAATAAACAAAATTTTCATATGCACATAACAATTATGAAAATAAAGAAATCATAAAAAGTAACTTATCTCTCTCTCAAATTAAAAAAAAAAAATTCTCAGAAAAATAATTGTATGAGTAAGATATTTCCTAAAATAGATCTTAATATTTATTTTTTAGAAAAGATCTTAATGTTACAACTCATAACCAAATTTATAAATAAGTTTAGTTATTCAATTATAATACATTTTATTCAAGGTAATAAATATTACCATTCTTGTCATAATCCACATTCATTGTACCAAATATGTCCTTATTCTCTCAAATGTTTAATTTTAATCTTAACACTTTTAAGTTTGTGTCAAAAAATTCTTTATTGTTAACGGTTGCTTTGATTTTTTTTTTTTTCTATCTCAAAACAAATATAATAGAAGCAAACAAAACATTTAAATAATCTTCTCTCGATTGTTGCTATCAAAATCTTTGAGATTTCTTTTAATAATCTCATCTTAAAAACCAGAGCAAGAATTAATTGCATGGGTTAAAGTAAAAGGAAAAGTGTTATATTTATAATTTTTTCACAATACCTTCACAACAAGGTATAAATTATAAATTGTTATTAGTTGTTACGAGTAGACAAAATAATAATTTAAGTTATATATTTAAATTAGAATCAATAACAACCTATCACCCATACTTTATTGTGAAACATTTGAAAGCATATTAATCATTTTAAAACAATGGATAAAAGTCAAGGACTAATAAAGAACGTGTAATTCATTCAAAAGTGTTTGGTATAGTTATTTAAATAACAAATTTTAATATTTAAACCCTAAAATACATATTACTACAGCATTTTTAAAATATTTTCATAATATTAAATAACGATACTAAAAATCTCCGCCGCTTATTCTTTTTAGTCTACTCTTTGCAAAACTCTTCTACCATGTGACCAATACGCGAGCCGATTAAGAGCTTGGGAGTAAGTAGAGACAAAAAAGACAAAAAAGCTTTTGGTTAACAATTAAACAGACGTCAACATAAAGAAGTACTATTCTCCACAAATTTCCCTCCTCACAAACCAACTCCCAAAACCATTTTTTTCTCTTTGCCTTTTGGAACTTTGGAAGTTCCGTTCTCACTTCTTCACACACTTCGACATCAAAAGCAACAGAACACAAACTAAAGAACCCAATCTCTGCACTCTCCATCTCCAAACACTTTCTTCTTCACTTCTAAAACTCTCAACAAAAAATGGAGAGTTTTGCTCTTTCCTCTCTCTCCACTTCCTTCTCTCTCCCTACTCGCTCTTCTCTCATTCACCACCGTTTCCACCACCACCACCCCATCTCCAAATCCTCACCGTCCATCCCCACCCTCCGATTCTCCTCCTCCTCCTCCTTTCTCTTCTCTCCAATCAAACCCACCCCAAACTCCTCCCTCTTCAAACCCCGTTTCCTCCCTCCAATCCACTCCTCCTCATCCTCAAATTCCCCAAACCACCCTCCCCCATCTCCACAAATTACACAACCAGCCAAACCAATCCCACTAATTCTCTCAATCTCAATCGGCTTAATCGTCCGATTCCTCATTCCCAAGCCCCCCGAAGTGACCCCACAAGCCTGGCAACTCCTCTCCATCTTCGTGTCCACCATCGCGGGCCTCGTCCTCAGCCCATTACCCGTCGGCGCGTGGGCTTTCTTGGGCCTCACAGTGACCGTCCTCACCAAAACTCTCTCCTTCGCCACCGCCTTCTCCGCCTTCACCAACGAAGTCATCTGGCTCATAGTCATCTCATTCTTCTTCGCCCGCGGCTTCGTCAAGACCGGCTTAGGCGACAGGATCGCCACTTATTTCGTCAAGTGGATGGGCCGCAGCACCTTAGGACTGTCCTACGGATTGACCATAAGCGAAGCCCTCATCGCCCCGGCTATGCCCAGCACCACAGCCAGGGCCGGCGGCGTCTTTTTGCCCATAATTCAGTCGCTCTCGCTCTCTGCCGGCAGCAAACCCGGCCACCCATCTGCCAAAAAGCTCGGTTCTTATCTTGTTCAGTCTCAATTTCAGGTTTGGCTATGTTGCACATTTGATTTCGTTTGGGTTTTCAGTTTTAATTATGATGATAATTTCGAAACATTGATATTCGTTTTTGTGTGTTTTTTTATTTTTATATTGTTTATATTTTAAAATTTTGATTAAGTTTAGTGATGCTATTGGGATTTTTATATAGTTGATGTAGACCCCTTTTTTAATTATTAAATCTGCTTATCTATGGTTGTTAGTCCAATTGCACATTTGAGAATGTTTACCAGCTATTATTTTATTTCATTTGTCAATGAAAACTTACTAGAATATCTTCATGTGTGACTGCCTTTTGAGTTTCTGTTCAATGCAGTTTTTCCATTGGCCTTTCGTAGTCTCAAAAGGTCAACTTTATAACAAAAGCTATGGTCTTCCTCAATGTACTAGGAACATGTCTAATGGTTGTTGTGTTGGACATATATCCCTCATCGATACCTGGATCATCTGTTATGATTTTGTTACTTAAAAACATCTTGAAATGTCCCCTTCACATGGGTATGAAGAAATCATCGGCCCATTTGGATCTGTTCTGATGATCTTTTAAGACATTCAGAGTATTATAATATATGGGTTTGAAGAGGAAAATGCAGCACTAGTTGAATGGCTTGTTTTGAATTTATTTTACAGAGCCTAGTAGAAATGATTCTAGGTAATAGCGCTTGGGCAATAAAAGGAAGGTGTGTTCATTTTCTTGAAAGAAAACTGCAGATAGGGTTGATTTTAGTTCAGGGGATTGATAATGAGTTTTGTTTCTTTATTAGAGACTTTTAATTTTTATGATTTATCTCATGTTGATAACTACCCCAAAGTTTTGGTGCTAATGCTTTGTTGTTGCTGTACCTCATGTTGATAACTAGATATACTTTTCCATTTTTTCCCAGGACAAATAGATGTTTTAGCGACATTAGATGGTAACTACAATTCCTTTTCAGCATCTATTGATATTGTACTCTGTCCTTGTTAAATTTATGACTGTATGTTATTCCATGATCGATGTTGTTAATTTTGCCATCATGTGATACCTAGGCAACTGATGCAATGCTCATTTGTGATGTTTTGACAGTCTGCTGGTAACTCTAGTGCTCTTTTCCTAACTGCTGCAGCTCAAAACTTGCTCTGCCTCAAATTGGCTGAGGAGCTTGGGGTGATAGTTTCAAGCCCTTGGGTTACTTGGTTTAAAGCTGCTAGTTTACCAGCAATTGCCTGTCTTTTAGCTACTCCTCTAGTCTTATACAAGTTATATCCTCCTGAAACCAAAGACACACCAGATGCTCCTGCCATGGCTGCAAAGAAATTG
This sequence comes from Castanea sativa, assembly GCF_040712315.1. Classification (NCBI taxonomy): domain Eukaryota; kingdom Viridiplantae; phylum Streptophyta; class Magnoliopsida; order Fagales; family Fagaceae; genus Castanea; species Castanea sativa. The sequence goes on along the minus strand of NC_134019.1, from coordinate 18,654,598 downwards.
GAGCATATGGGTCCTGTTACAAGATATGAGTGGGTGATGGTTGGTACAATGCTCCTTGCAGTCTCTTTGTGGGTCTTTGGGTATGTAGTATGCCTTACTTTGTGATAGTTATTATTAAATTACCATCTCACACGCATATATCACCAAATTGTTCCTTTTTTTCCCTGCTGATAATTAGTAGCAAAAGTCAATTTAAAAAAAAAAAAAAAACTACAGGGAGAGTTGAATTCTCCATTTATTTTTTTGTATCCCTTGATTTGTTAACACTTTTTTTGCAATTGAACAAGACCCAAAACATAAAATAATACTCTTGGGTGTCTAGAACAACTTACTACAGCATATTCCAAAAAATACCACCGTGCACCCTTAGTGCAATGGTCACTCCACAAGTATAAATGCTTGTAGGGTGTGGGGGGCAAGGGCCGGGGTTCAAGTCTCGAGGAGGGAGCTTCACACACATATACACTTTAGATTAAACTAGAGTAGAAATTCTATCTTGTATTAAAAAAAAACATAGATATAAAAATTACCAAACTACCCCTATTTTTAGTAAAACTTTATTAAAACCGAACCAACAACTTTCTAAAGTAAAGAAACTAAGTACTTAGATTCAATAATAACTAAAGTAGCCTTTAAAAAGTGCCAAAAAGCCCCCCTTGTCAAAATTAGACCATAATTCTAGAATCATTTAGTATCTAATCTTGTTTCTCATTCAACACTTTACTTTTTGCATCATTAACCCTAATGTATAAGTTATCATTTTAGGACCTTATAAAACCCCAAAAAATGGAAAAAAAAATTGGTGAAATAATTTCAAAAATTGTAAATGGATGATTAAAAAGTCATCCCATGGTAAAGATTGAGCCCTATATCTTGTCCTACACTCCTACATTAGTCCTCTCCACTTGAAAAAAAAAAATCACTAGGGATTTGTTGAATTCAAAATTGAGATTTCCTTGCCATGTAAAGGGATATTTTAAATATATCAAAATCTTGAATCTTTTAACATGGAAAATCTTGAATCTCTTAACCCAAATTTCTTTTCCTCATTCTTTAATAGATTGACAATATAGACTAAATTACTATCTGAAATAATATAAAATTTTCTCACACTAATAAAATCAACTTGTTGGATTCATCAGAATTGAAACTAACTCACTAGCTTGATCTTTGAATTCATGAGATATGTGATAAGACTTAACGAAGTTCTACTGTTTTAATAAATTTGTGATCACTCTCCACTTTATACTCCGTGACTTCTTTATGAGTTTCTTGCCAAAGTATTTCTTCTACTTCTAATTGTTTAACTTGCAAGGATGTCTGATCTTGTTCTTCAACTTTCTTGTCTAACTTTGGCTTCTCCTCTTTCCAAAGCTACATGAAAATTTTTGTCCTTCCCCATAAAAGTCAGACCCACTGCATAAAGCCCTCACCTTTTGTTCTTACCCTCAATTTTTATTTGGAAAGCTTGATTCCCGGATTCAAAACTGCAATCTGCACTACCTCTATAAGCATCAATCAAATTGCCAAGATTTACCCAACAATTTCTATGCCTACTACATTGCAAACCATCACATCTCTATATGTTCTTCTAATAGAAATAGGCACATCACAGATTTCACTTACCTCTAATTCTTGATTTTCACCTTTCCTGGCCCAACCATTTTTATATGGCGTAGAATGCTCCTCGAACTTCTTCTTAACAAAATTCTTACTACTACCACTATCCATAATTATGTTATAAACCTTCTTTCTGATAGTGCCCTGTGATTAAAACTTATTATGGTGTTGCATTGGCTCCTGCAAGCTGCACCATAATATTTATGTGCTCAAGACCATGTGCAACAAATGCTTGGCCCTCAAAAAGCCCAATTTTCTCCAACCCTAGGTTTTGATGACTAGGGTTTTGTTTTGTCAGTGACAAACTAAAACCAATTGTCAGTAACCTTTAAAAAGCGGTTAGGATTTCTTGAACCGTTAATTGGTTATCTTCCTTGAACAGATCAAATTTGACCTTTGGAATAGGCGTTTTACAATGGTCCTCTGGTATAGGATTGTCTGGATTTTTCTTCTGCCAGTTGCCATTACGCCAGAGAATTCCCTCTTCTGAGACCAACCAATTAATGCAGTGGAAGTGATAAAGTCCCAAGTCCACAGGGTTTTGAAATCCACCAAAAAATAAACTCTATAGATTTTATTGATTGAAAACTGAATTAATTATCTTGGTTTTCAACTTGTAGGCCAATTTATAGGCTCTACAATTCTTTTTCTCTAAATAATAATCTTATTAAACTAATCCTAACCTATATGGTATGTACTAGAACTCTATTTTGACTAATATAACTCCTAAAACCCGTATATTAAAGAGCTAAAAATCAAAATTAAACAATGTCTAAATTTACAAAAAATAATTATAAGTCTTCCGATAATAGAGATTGATCCCTATATCTTGTTCTAGTTCATCTTGTTCTAGTTCACCAGTGTTGCATGAAAATATGTCCTAGATTTTATCCATGTGTGTTTATATTTTTTCTGGAATAGAGCTTTCGTTTGAATGCAAATATATTTTTAAAAGCAATCATTATGTTCTTTTAGTAGTACCTGCATCTCAATATATTGGATGTTCTCATCATTGTTAGCTGAAAGTTGCAAACTTATTATATCTTCAGCATGTGGTTTCTATTTTAATGTGTTTTTGCCCTATTAGGTTTTTGAATCACTTTTCTTTGTCCATTTGCAGTGATGCTCTTGGTATAGCAAGTGTTGTAACTGCAATGACAGGCTTATCCATTCTCCTTTTGTTGGGAGTCCTTGATTGGGATGACTGCTTAAGTGAAAAATCCGCATGGGATACCTTGGCTTGGTTTGCTGTTCTAGTGGGTATGGCAGGCCAATTGACAAACCTTGGTATTGTGACCTGGATGTCTGATTGTGTCGCCAAATCGCTTCAGTCTTTCTCTTTGAGTTGGCCAGCTGCATTTGGTGTTCTTCAGGCTTCTTACTTCCTCATCCACTACCTCTTTGCAAGTCAAACAGGTCATGTTGGAGCTTTGTACTCTGCATTCCTTGCTATGCAGTTGGCTGCTGGGGTTCCTGGCGTGTTAGCAGCTCTGGCTTTAGCATACAATACAAATCTTTTCGGTGCCTTAACACATTATAGCAGTGGTCAGGCTGCTGTATACTTTGGAGGTGCGACTCTAACACATATCATGCATTACTTTCTGTTGATTTATCTTTTTGTCCTTGTTTTTAGATGACAAGGGATTTAGCTCTAATTATTCTTCTGATCTATTGTTTCTGTTTCTTATGACTTCCATCTTTTGGACGGTTTTAATTTTCAGCAGTTTGTTGATTGTGATGAAAAAGAAAATATTTTGTTTTGAATTTTAACATGGGCATTTATCATAGACGAAATTCAAGATGTCTATATCTGTCTGTTCTTGATTTTAAGGACTAACAATGAAGTATCTCTTTATGGAAAGCCTTCAGAAGTTAATATTATGATCTTACCCCTTTTAAGATCTGTTGCTGCATGGTGTCTAATTTTTTTTTTTTAATTTTATTGTTCTTACTCAACAGCTGGTTATGTAGACCTTCCCGATGTTTTCAAAGTGGGATTCATAATGGCTGTTATCAATACTATCATCTGGGGAGTAGTTGGAGCTTTTTGGTGGAAATTTTTGGGCCTCTATTGATTTTCAATTTCAATGTAAGTAAATGGCCATACCTGTTGTACGTTTTCCTCTTTGAGGACATTGTTGAGCTCATAATTTTATCTCAGAGCAAATTTTCATTTTTAGCTGTTATCTTTAATAGCTTTAGCTCTGTTTTACCATCGCATTAGTGAAACAAAGCTTATTGAAAAATGATTCTTTTTAGAGTGGAAATCAAAATTAACGATTTGTATCAATCCTGTTCTCTTCCTTGTTCAACTTTGCATGGAACCTTACGTCATGCAGTTTTTGGTTATTCATTTTCTGTTTTGTACTCTACGTCTCTACCATGAAGAAAAGAATTCTTTTTATTTAGGGTGCGTTTGGTTGGAGGGGTGGAAAAATGAGAGGATAGAAAATAGTAGGAGTATGAAAAAGTGAGAGGATAAAATTTTTTTTAATTTCTCTCATTTTTTGTTTGGTTGGGAGTGGAAAAATGGAGAGGTGAAAAAAGTGAGTTTGTATAAATTTATTCATATATTCTTCGTTAAAAAATGATGCTCATTTAAAACAAAAAAGTGACAAAAAAAAAAAACAATCACCCAAATTTATTAAAAAAAAATCACGTCTAGTTAAACAAAAATAAAATAAAAAGAAGAAAAACAAAACAACTACCACTCCTAGGCCCTAGGAAAAAAATAAAAAATAAAATAAAAGATGAAGCCCATGTGCAAATGCACATGGGTATTTTTGTCAGTAAAAGAAATGCATCCTCACCCGGTTTTCTCTCCATTTTGGAGAGAACATATTGGTGGGCCTGGGGAGAAAACACCCAGGCTCCACCAATTTTTTTCTCTCAACTTTGTCCAACCAAATACTCACCAAAAATGTTTTACCGGTCTATGTAGCGAACTATGATTCTTTTTTTTTTGGTTGGGTGTGGAATTTTTAAGAACCTTACTTTAATATGATAGATAATTGAAATGAAGAATAACTATAATTGAGAAGCCTGGGGAAAAAAAATATTCTGCCCATGTATTTGCAAGTTGCAACATTTCCAGTGAATGCCATTCGATGGCATGAATGTTCAATTGGTAAATGATGTTTTTGATATTTAAACATTTTGACCTAGTAGGTTCCCAACCTGATCAAATCATAATGTAAAATATGTAAAGACCTGCACATGTGGACTTCACATGTATATGAGAGATTGCATGCACCCATTGACATAACATATCCCGTCATGCTGGGCACCTATCCTAGGTAATGAATTTTTTTTTTTTTTAAACTTTTTGATCGGTAAATAAAAGGCTTGATTGAAAATAAGAGGGAAAAAAAAAAGAAAAAAAAAATTTCTGCTTTGAATTTATCCACTATTTCTTAATGCATTCACATAAAGAGCTAAATTCTTCTAATAGATCATTGGAGTTCAAAATTTGTATAGATTTGCATATTGGAACACCTATTGGAGCAGCGTTGACAAATTATTAGCAGTTTGAAATTAACTTTGATGTATATAATCTCTGTGTCGAGCTAGATCAAATCAATACACCTTGGCCTTTCCTTAAAGTCATGAATGGTAGGCAGGTATGGAACTTTGTAAATTGGCTGAGCTCTTCAAGAATCAGCCTTACTTGATTGGCATCAAAAGTATATGCTGTTGAGAAGGGAACTATAAAACATTTAACTGAAGCAAAATTAAGTTACCCATCTAGATTAAAAATTCTAATATTGCCAAAACATAGTCAAATGGTTCACATCACAGTAAGTAAATACAGTTTTTAGGGATAACAACTTGCTTCCTCTGCTCACAACGGTAAAATTAGTGGTACAAGCAAAAGCCAAAAGCTACTATTCCGGATGGAGGGCATCCTAATTTTTCTATTCTCACTTTGTTGCAATTTTTTTCCCAATTACATATAAAGAAGTGGTGTCTTTGGGTTAGATTATTCCACCCCTTATTCATAAGACACCCCGAAAATCTCATAGACCGATAGTGTGCTGGATGGAACTTGAGCCTTTGGGTTTACGGCACATCCTTCAAGTCTATTGAGTCTAGTAGTCCACTAATCAATTGTTTCAAAAGGGACTGTTACACTTCTTTTCTCCTTATGTAGTGATTTTTGGTAAATGTTGCTGCTAGCAAATTCTTGGTATACTAATCCGTCAGTTCATGGACTAATTCAATTGCACAGAAGAATGGTTTTTTCTATGCACTATAATCCCTTCTAACTCGTCAGACTTGCATGAGTGGAAGGATTGTGTTCCGTGGAAAAAAAATGTATATTCTTATTAAAACAAAAGACTACAAAATATATTATCCTTCCTCAGTTTGAGAAATTCTAGGAGGAAATAGACACAATAAATGCCACAACACGCGCATTTAGCCCCCTATTTATCCACACGAAGGGGTTGGAGATGAGATCTTTACCTAGCAATAGTAACTTGTAAGCCTCCAGTTTAATTTTCTCCTCCCATGTGAATATTTAGTTATAGCATACTATTGCATCTTCCAGTCATGTGATTTATCCTAGATGACATGTGAGCATATAGATACTTGCGAAATGCATTTTTATGTCATTTTTTTCTAGAAAGCAAGATAAAAAAGACATGGCCAAACGTGTGCTCACATGACATTGGCTAGGAAGGTAAATTGCAAAAGGAATAAGTAAAACTCACTTTACTCCACAACATAGCCTAAGTGCCTAACAAATGCAATCTCGCAAAGTATTTGATCTCATGCAAAAGGACACAAAAATAACAAGAACACAAATGTTAAATTCCTATAAAGTTGATAACAAAATCTTAATAATTTTACTATTTCCAAATGAAAAACAATTTTATTTTGGCACAAAAAGAGATTGAGAAGGGATATTTCATTTTTATGATCTAAAGGGTTGTGCAATTTTTGAAATTTTAGGGATCATTTTATGATATCATAAAAGTTTTGGGGTAAAAATGTAATTTAAAAAGTTTTGGGGTCAAAGATGCAAATTTATTAAAATTCGAGGGATCAAAGTTTAATTTTTTTTTAAAAAAATTAGGGGTCGAAATGTAAACTGTGAAAATAATTCAGGTTAAAAATGTAATTTTGTGAAAGTTTGAAGTTGAAAATATAATATTGAAAAGTTCAATGGCATTTTTGTGATTTCAGCTAGGCTGATAGTTGATGGGTTTTGTTTTTAAAATGGGAAGCGGCCTGATTGGTTTTATTTGTTTGGATTGGGTTGATTTTGAAGTGGGCCGAAGGTTTGGTTTACGGGGATTGGAGGGTTTGAGAGTTGGGCTTGAATTATGGATTGGGTTTCGGCTTGGGTTTTGAATTACAATAAATCCCTCTGCTCTCTCTCAATTCTACTAGCCGTTAGTTTTAGTGTTTGGGATTTGAATTATAGATCTTCACTCTCAGACTCAAAGAACTTAATTCCAATGCAATCCCAACTCTCAACTCTCAACTAGTCGTTAGTTATTTTTAGGATTTGGGGAATTATAAAACCTTCATTCTCAGACTCAGAGGAAGACTTACTATTACAATTTCTTGAATTACTTTCCATTCTCCTCTCCAACAGAAAACCCTTCTCTCTCTCTCTCTCTCTCTCTCTCTCTCTTTGTTGTTCTTTCTTTATTGTGTTTCTATCTCTGAAACACACAGAGAAGAGAATCATTTGATTTTACAATGATGGAGTCTCATTCATCTCCTAAGAGATTACTTTGTGATATTGGGTCATTCGATTTGGATGTACTGCTGAAAGATTTCATGCCAGAGAAGGGAAAAAGATGCAATGGACTTGCCCAGTGAAAGGGTTTTAATGAAACTCATTCTATTTCACTTATTTGACACCAAGATTATTTAATTTTTATTTTTATTTTATGAGAATAAGAAATTTTATTTGTTAAGCTAACTAGTATTTACTCATTTTTAAATTTTTATAGAGGTTAAGACACAAGGAATCCTATTACAGTCATGTACAGAGATTATTCTACTGAAAATCATGGTGATATTTGTAATTTGTAATTCAAACTACAAAATTCTATGATTAAAATTTTAAATTCAAGATTAATTAGCCGCTGTGAGGACGAGGATCTCTAATCCCATTAAAATGGACTACCAGGATTATTTTTGAGGATACACCTCGGACCTCGGGGACAAGCATTAACCATGGGAAGCACATGAAGTGAAAATATCACAGGGAGAAGAAAGCCGACTTGGCACAAGTTACGAGGAGGATGAAGGAAGAAGGATATAAAAGCTATACCCTTCCGCATTAAATGCAAGACAACTACTCATCTGACCGCATTAATGAGGAAATAGCCATGAATAGTGGTGGCACAGCTCAGACTGCAGGTTAAAAGCTTACTAGCATGTTCTGGATGGGATAGAAGTCCTAAGAATGCAATTTCAACCCTCTAAGTGTAGGACTAAGATAATCTATGTGTAAATATAAAAGAAAAAGGGAGATCCTTATGGAGGGAGGCAAGAAAAAAGAGAGAGAAAAAACTTTGTAACCAAGGGTTGACATATTTGTTCAAAGGAGAAATACATACACACACACACACACACACATATATATATATAAAAGAACAAACCTTCCTAGAACTTGACAAAGGAGAACTTTTCTTGTTCAAAACTGTTTGTTTTCCTCTTTCCATTAATAACTAACCTACTGTGATTCTTATCCACCTAACTCATTGAAAGTTCAATTTCAAGCCAACTCTCTAATAAATTCATTGTTTTGGGCTCATTGGACCATTGACCATCCGCTTGGGCTTTAGAGCAAATCATGTCCTTACAGTCGCCTTTGATCAGCCATGAAATTATATTTAAATTGGATTAAGTTGTAGAAAGTAAAATTTTCACAGACGTCTTCTCTTTTCAATCATTAAACATAAAAATAAAAAGGTTAATTATAATTCACCTAAACAATAAGACATTTGTAATGTTTACTTAATTTAAACAAAACAATACAAATTCTTCCTCACTTATTGTTCTTACTCGACATTATCTTAAAGGAAAATATTATATTTTTCATTGCAAAATATCGAATGTTAGAGGTGGTTCTATCATTCCTCATTGATTCCACTATGAAACATTGAAACTAGGCTCATCTTCCATTGATCCAAACTATCTCTTGGCTTAAAGACTTAGGTTGTTTTTATTTGGGGTGGTTTGTGGGGATGGAAAAGGGAGGAGAAAATTGGGAGATTTTGGGTGGGACTAGGGTGTTTTCTCTCTGGTCTACCAAAATTCGGGCTTCCAAATTGGGGATAAAATAGGGACGAGAGGGGGTTTGTTGGAAATTACCCATCCCCTCCCCCTAGAACTAAGTGTGTTGATTCTTTTTTACTTTTCATTTTCTCTTTTTTATTCTAACAAGAATTTTTTCGTTAATTTATAAAATATTTTTTTAAAATAAAATAAGAGAGCATGAGAGTAATTTATAGTAATTTTATTTTCTATCTTTTTTTTCTTTTCTTTTTTTTTTCTTTTTTGGCTAAAATCCAAAATTAACCCTCTAAGTATCACAATTTTTCATTTCAGTCCTATAAATTTGGGTTTTGTCATTTAAGTCCTCTAAGCTTCATTCATTTCCAATTAAGTTCACCGTTAATGTACTGTTAGTTTTACTGTTAACTTTTTTTTATTTTAATTTATTACTTTAATTTTAGAAAAAATGATACTAAAAAGAAAAGCCAAATGAAATCAAGGAACATATCGGCAACAAAGTGATTGACAAAAGCAGACTGTTGAGGTTAATGCTATTTCAATGGCAGACTCCTAAAAATGACCTCATTACAGTTAGGTGTAAGTCACTCACTCTCTCTATTTATATCTATCATAGTGAAGCATAAAATAATTGATTTTCACTTCGCAGAATTGACGAATGGAAAGACCCATCCGAGGAAGCACTTGCTGGCGGCCGAATCTGAAGAACTTGAAGAAGAAGAGGCCTCCAGTCTTCAATCCCATCGCCAGCAACAAAGGCGGCGTTGTTCCGACTGGCAAAGAAGATGAACAGAGTAAGATCTTCAAAGGCGCCGTTTCGGCCTGTCGCCAAGCCAACAGCGATCCTAACAAAGCCACCGGGATATTAGCCATGAGCCCGGGTTAAAATGCGGATGACCCATCCATGTGCTCGGGTTTGGGCTCCAGAGAAGGATTAGATCAGAGCCGCGTCGCTGCTGAGCTTGGGAGGTCATCGGATCGATTTGGTGAGGGATAAGGATGAAGTTTGGGTGGAGATTTTGTCGAGGCAGTATTGGAGGCCTCTTCCTCTCCCTCTTTCCCCCTCTCAATCTCTCTCTCTTTCCCCCTCTTTCTCATTCTTGGTTTCCCAGAACGTTCCTATAATCGGTTTGATATGCACATGCTCAGTAGTGTTTTTGCATATGATAATAGGTGTCCGCAAGTGGCATCATCTTATGTCTCTACTTCTAATTCTTGTGTAACCACAGCGGCCAGCGCTATCTCCCCCTAGTTCAATCTCTGTGAAGCCCATCTCTAAAGTGATGACATTAAAAATCTTAAATCTTCAGCTTATTCTCATCCCAGAATTGCATGGTAAGCATCCTCTTCCTTCAGTTTGCATCTGGGACACCAAACTCTGTGTACTAATTCCTCTTGGAGCAAGGTTGCATGTTTAGTGTTGGGATGATATTATGGCAAAACCTCCACGTGAATAGCTTTAGCTTGTTTGGAAGTTTCATCCTCCAGATCATGTTCCATAATCCACCTGCAGTCTCTCTCCATTCGAGCTTGTGCCTTCATCTTGATGTTTTTCGGCCTTCAATCAATTGGTAAGCAATAAGCACTTCAGCTTCTCACCAAAAATGTCATACGTGGTATGTGGGTTTTTTTTTCTTTCTTTTTTCCTTGAGAATTAGATAAGTTTATTTAACCTAACTAAGGCAATATGATTTAATTCGTGTTGGACAGTACAAAATTATTATATTCATGTTGGAATATATAAATATCTATTGCTTAGCATGATTTGAATTAATTTGCAAAATTTCCTAAAAATGAGATCACATCAAGATATATACTTCAATTAAGAGAATTTTTTAATTCCAAAGTAAAAACACTCAAGTATAAAACTCGAGTGTAAAACACTCGATTTTCAAGTGCAATTTCAAAGAGCAAGATCGAGTCTGTCAGACTTGATTTGTTAACTAATGAAATTGTTTGAGGGATTTGATTTGGTTTTTTTTTTTTTCTTAAATCCTTTCTCTACTGCCTCTGTATTGTATTGTGGAAAGGCATTAGCTTTAGACTTCAAGGGCATTTTAGGTTTTTGCTCTCGTCTTGTTCTTATTTTTCTTTTTCTTATGTTCTCTTTTTCTTCTATTGTGTTTTAGGTTTTTTTTTTTCAAAGACTGATTCAAGGCCTGTTTTGGACCGAATTGAACCATGTTGGGCTGATTTGGAAACAAAAAAAAAAAAAAAAAAGGTTCAGCCACAGACACGCGTGCGACAATGTCCACAGCCGCACAATGCATCCGTGCATATCTGACTCGAGTGCGCCGGCCCAATCAGTGCACCCATACTTCCTAGATGTTCACTTCACAAGTATAAGTTCTTGTGAGAGCAATGGCCAAAATACAAGTTTCCTAAAGGAAGCTTCACACACATACTAATATACACTTGAATTATTCTAAAGTAGAATTTTATCTCAGATATAAAAATATAAAAAATTTTAATTCCTTTCAAGTGCTTAAGTTAAATTTTTTGAAGTCAAGCACTTTAAAAAATCAAAGAAAATGGTTGAAAGTGAAAAAATCATTTTTCTTCACTACAAATCAATGTGAACCTATGAATAAAATAATACATATACTACAAAGCAGTGTAAACACATGATAAAAATAATATATTTAATATAAAGCAATGTGAACACATAATTTAATAATACTTTTTTTTATACCTATGAGCTACCTTGCACAGCCACTTTTGGTTGTGCATTGTAGCTATGGAGCTAAATTTTTTGGCTTTGACTCTACCAATATAGCTATAAATTTGTATTTAGTTGTGTTAAAAATAGTAATATAGTTTTTTAGCACCCCAATACTAATGCTCTTACACTTAAAATGATTGGAAGTGAAGACAATCTTTTTTCTTCAATCCCACAGTCACGGGCGGTGTTACTTTATACTTTAGGGTTCAATTGAACCCCTGACTTGATTTTTTTTAATTTATATATAATATTTTTTTTATTAGTACAATTTGTCCTTGAAGATATGTTTACACACCCTGACTTAACTCTTGCACACCCTGACCACATATCAGTTCAGCCCAAAATCAAACAACAACAACAATCACAAGTCTCTCTAAGAGTGAAAAGAGAATGTTTGTATGTCATAAATGTCTCTCTTTATTATAACTAACTCACTTGTGCTTCCTAAATGTTCACTCCACAAGTATAAGTTCTTATGGGGACGAAGGCCTAGATACAAATTTCTAAAAGGAAGCTTCACACACATATTGATATACACTTAAATAATTTTAAAGTAGAGTTCTATCTCAAATATAAAATAAATAAATAAAATTAATTAATTCCTTTCAAATGCTTGAGTTAAATTTTTTGAAATCAAGCACTTTAAAAAATTAAAGAAAATGATTGAAAGTGAAAAAAAAAATTCCTATTTCTTCTATCCCATAGTCCTAAAGCTTGTCTTGAAGCATTATGAATGATCACGTCACGTGACTCATTTGTTGATCAGAGGCTTCACTTAGATGTGTAGGACAAAGTAACATCACTGCTTAATCCTTTTTCATTCGGATAGTGCTCCGCGCATATACCTAAAAAGAAAAAGGACTCATCAAAGAAAAAAAGAAAGGACAAAAAAAGGATATTGTTCGACTACCGTTACACTACAAACTTTATTCAAAATCAAAGTTATAAAATGCACTTAAAATGATTGGAAGTGAAGACAATCTTTTTTCTTCGATCGCATAGTCATGGGCGGCATTACTTTATACTTAGGGGTTCAATTGAATCCTTGACTTGAATTTTTTTTTTTAAATTTATATATAATATTTTTTTATTAGTACAATTTGCCCTTGAAGATATGTTTGCACACTTTGATTTAAATGTTGCACACCCTGACCACATATCAATCCAGTTCAAAATCAAATAATAACAACAATCACAAGTCTCTTTAAAAGTGAAAAGAGACTATTTGTAAGTCGTAAATGTCTCTCTTTATTATAAACTAATATATAACTCGTACTTACGCACATGAATGATGAATTGTAGTTGTGTTGTTGATATTAGATTGAATTATTAAAAATATAGGACATAGTTTGACCAGGACATTTCGAGGTATTAAAATAGTTTTTCCTTACAATTTTCTTGATATTTGTTACACCAATTTTCTTGTTACATTGCTATTACATATATGATTTTGAAAATTACTATTGGATATTACATATACAATATCAATTCATAATTATTGTCTGTTAAATTCTACTAAATACAACATAAAATAAAACAATAAACTGATCAAATAGTATCTCCTAAATTGAAAGGGTATGTGTGTATGGAATCATTCAACACAATTACAGTTTGTTACATTTAATATCTTCATATACAAAATATATGACTAAAAACGGTATAAAAAAATATGCTCATTAGTTCAGTAAAACAAAAATATAGCAAAAAAATCTAAACATTTTAATTTGTATAGAAAACTAACAAAAGCAAAATTCAAATTTGATTCAAATTGAATTTTCTCTAAACTTTAATATATATATATATATATATATATATATATATATATTACATAGTCATGGTATATTACATAATAATTTTATTGGACTCTTTGTTTTCTACACTAAATTAACTTATTTAGCACAAAAATTAAAAAATTAGATTAAATGTGACATGTAGAACAAAACTAAACTCTAATTGAAATTCAATTTATACATTGAATTAACTTACTTGACACAAAATTTTAAAATCTAGATTAGATGAGACACGTAATACAAAATTAAACTTTAATTAAATTCCAATTTAAAATCTAATTAGATTTTCTCTTAACTTTACCTATTATTATATACTAGTATGTAACCCCGTGCATATGCACATACATTTAGAAACAATCACAATTACATATATATAATTTAAAATCTAATTACATCCAGACTCTTCTGTTTTTGTATTTAATAATTTATTTGCCTCAAAAATTAAAAAATTAGATGGAACACATGCGAAAAATTGAACTCCAATTAAAATTCAATTTAGAATCTCATTGAATTTAGACTCTTTAAATTTTGCACTTAATAATTCACTTGAAACACAAAATTAAAAATTAGATGGGACACGTGCTGCAAAATTAGACTCCAGTTTAGCATTTAATTGGATTTTCTCTTAGTTTTGGCTATTAGTATATAGGTAAAAATGCAAAACTAACCCTTTAACTTTTAATCTTCTTCATTTCAATCCTTTAACTTTCAGTTTTGTCATTTCAGTTCTCTAATTTTTAATTTTTGTCAATGCAAGACTCTATTAAAATTCAGTTAGAGGTTGCCATTAATTTAGCCAAAACAACATCGTTTTGGCTTTTTTTTTTTTTTTTTTTTAATAAATTTTGGAATTAAAAAAAAAAGGAAAATCTATATAAAAAAAAATAAGGGGAACGATGAATCAGAACTCCCTTTCCCCTTCCCCTTCCCCTTCCCCTGCCCCTGAAATCAAAACAAAGAAACCGATTCAAAACTCCATCACCGAACTCCGTCACTTGAATCGGTTGAGCTACCAAAACTCTATCTAACCAAATATTCACTCCCATGCCACTTGAAAACACCCCAACCCTAAAAAAAACCGCAACCAAAACCACCCATCACCTTCATAATCCTTATACTGAGACACCCATCTGGCTTGTAAGTAAGCATTCAAAAGATTGAACACAAAAGCCATCATTGCCACTGACACTGGAAGCTGCCATTGTTGGTCTTACTCTTATTGTTGTTGCTGTGAAGGCGAAGTGGGTATATGCAAGTTCTGTGGAAATAGTGGAAAGGAAAAGGGGACATGGTGGGACCCCAACCAGGACGGTTGCGTTTGCCATATGGGGCTTGGAGGAACCTGAGGGAGATGAAGGTTGGGGGCCCTATGAGGTACAGAGTTAGGAGGCTGTAGTGAAAGAGATTTTGATCTGATGAGACCATTGTTGTGTTTGTGACTTCGTGTTTTTTTTTTTTTTTTTTACAAATTTTCCTTTTTTTCTTTAAATTCCTAAATTTATTTAAATAAAAAAAAAGAGCCAAAACGACATCATTTTTGCTCAATTAACGGCAACCCCTAACTAAGTTCTAACGGAGTCCTGCATTGACAAATATTGAAACTTAAAAGACTGAAACAACAAAACTAAAAGTTAGAAAACTGAAATGAAAAAAACTGAAAGTTAAAGAATCAGTTTTACATTTTTGCCTTACATACATTTTTGCCTTATAAATTTAAATTGTTTTTAGCTATACAAAAAAAAAAAAAAAAGACCTCATAAATATAAAATCATTCAAAAATTATATATTTTTTTATAAATTATTTATATTGGACTCCTCGTTTTTTACACTAAATTAACTCATTTGATACAAAAATTAAAAAAACTTAGATTAGATGGGACACATAACACAAAACTAAACTCTAATAGAAATTCAAGTTTTACATTGAATTAACTCACTTGACACAAATTTAAAAAATTAGATTAGATGCGATACATGGCGTAAAATTATACTCTAATTTTTTTTCCAATTTGAAATCTAATTGGATTTTCTCTCAGCTTTACCTATTGTAGGGTCATTGGGCCTAAGAATATGTGTAGGATGGCCCAAGAGTATTTTTTTGGGCTAAAGGCCCAATCCGAGGATACTGAATAGTCCGAGGATGGATAAATGTCAACTTAGAAAGCAATACTAAATAATAAAGAGGTAGCGCCTGAACAAATATGTCCAAGAGGATAGTCCGAGGATGATTATGTCATCGGCTATGTAAAGCCGAGGTAGGTGAAGAGCTGGTTAACATTCATAGGCTATGTTTTAGAAAATCCTATAAGTAAGGGTAAACATGGTAAATGTGGAAGATAAGAAGAAGGGCAATGAAATATCTAAGATAAAGCTGTTACCACCGCCCCGCATTAAATGCCCTGCAACTGTTATTCTGGCCGCATTAATGGGGAAGTGAACCTCAAAATTTGGCCTAGCTCCTGTCTCCAAAGACTACAAGGGCGGTGGATGGGACAAAAATCTAAACCAACAATCAAACCCTAACGTGGGGGATGAAGAGGAGAAGAAGGAGGGGATATAAAAGGAAAGAGGGACCTTTAGCAAAAGGGGGGAAAAGGAAATGGAGAAAAACAACACTGTATACCTCGTAATCCATAGTTGAAATCTATCTAAGAAAGAGATAGTATAAATGATCCTCAGCTCATGTCCGTGGAAAAGATTCTTTCATATAAACATTTCCTTGTATGTATCATTGTGAAAAAGCCCATCATTTTTGTTATTTAACATCACTAAAACCTTAATTCCAAGCCCACTCTCTACAAATTTTATTGCAAAAAGCCTTTCAAGCCCATCCCCTTCTGATTGTGGGTTCGGGCTCGAATTGTGTCCTTACACCTACTACTACTACTACATCATTTATAAAACCTACAAATCCATAGCGTCTGACTATAATATCAAAATTGTAATCGCTATTATCACTCAATATAAAATGCAAGTCTCCCTTCTTTGGTTGTAGCCAACTCATATAGGATAAGTTTAGATAAAACAACAATGTTAGAGCTAAGTAAGTATCTTCGAAAGATTAAAGGTAAATGACATTGTTTTTGGTCTGTGTTTATTTGACATGGAATAGAATGAAGGACTATAGGTAGGTATATATAACGGGGTAAAAGTGCAAGAGGTGAAAATGGTGAATTAAAAAGTAAAGAGTTTTGTGTGTACATGTGAGAGATGAAAATTCTTAATATATTGAACCAAAGAATACAAAGAATATTTAACTTTAAATTAGAATATTAAACCAAATGAAGAAAAAAGAAAAAAAGTCAATATTTAATTTATTCTTATCTCTGATGTGCCACTTGAGAATATTTCAATTTTCTTCGCATAGAATACGTCACTTAACAGAACCTCATGTTTTCCTATATGAGGTCTCTGCTTATATATATATTGATATTGATATTGATTTATATTATGAGTGTGAGTGTGTGTTATGTTTTATTTGTTATTATGTTATTTGTATGAATTGTGATGTATGTTAATGTGTGTTATGTACTATAAATATAATATAACTTTATGTTAGAGGGTTAGCGAAGCAAATAAATTTTTTTTTGGAAGAATATTGTAAATCGGAAGAAAGATTACGATGAAAAAGTGTAATTTGGCCTTAATTTAACTAGGAGCCATCTTAGTTATAGCATCAATGAAGATCGCAATTCACTTTCGATAATGGTTAGTCTCCAATCTTTAGCTTCTCAGGTTAGACATTAAGGGTGTGTTTGGATAAAATTTATTGCTAAAAATTGAAAACTGAAAACTGAAAACACTGTAGCAAAATAATTTTAAAATGTGTGAATAGTATCGCGGGACCCATTTTTAATAAAAAATTGCTGAAAAGTGAAATTTGTGGGTCCGTGAACCGTGCACGGATGCACTGTTCACAGAAGACTTGGTCAACAACTGCGGCTGAGAAAAAAAAAAAAAAAAAGGCTGAAAACGCAACTCAAAACGTAGACGCGGAATCCAAACCCATCCTAAATGACCGGTATGCTTCTGCAAATTATTGATAGCACATGGAAATCTAATAAGTACACTCTGATTTGTCCATCAGAATCACAAAGAATACTGGCCGTGTAAGCCCATCTATTACCAACACTCTAGCATCGCAATTAATCTTAAGACTACAATTTAATGGTTTTAACTATTATTATTGAGTATTGGGAGAAACAGATCCGGATCAGGTGCAATAGTTGCTGCTTAATGAAGCACGAGTTACAGTTTAAGATACTAATCGTGCATTTTGATAGTTCAGGGTGACAAGTGTAATCGAAGTGTAATTTAGGATGATAAAGTATAATTTTCCCTTATTACTATTGTTATTTCTCAGTCTATCTTTCTCTCTCAACTTGCCTCTCCCTTCATCAGTGCACCCATCCTTAAAAAAAAAAAGAAAAAAAAAGTTGAATAGGTGAAGTAGATACAAATTCTTGAATATATTTATTTCACATTTCACTTGCAGTGAAGATGTCGTGTTACACTCTTTACTGTTTTTGTGTGTGTATAATCAAGAATTTCATTGAAAGCTGAAAACAAGAGCTGAAAACCAGCAACACATTACAACAAGCTGAGAAGATAGCCGCAACTAATACAATACAATTTCAACATGCCAGCCATAGCTAATACAACACATTCTTTACTGCGTTTCTACTGCATGCTAAACAGAAGCTTTAATTAACATAACTGCACCATTTCCGTATGAACTCAAGGAAATCTGGCACACTATCAAATAAGACAATTAGAGGTAATACAAACATATTTATTTTTGTCCCATAAAAAAAAATATACACCTAGTTTCCTATTATAATTTTTATGTTCTGCCTCTTTTCCGGCTATATGGAAATGACAATCCGGACATGAAGCAGCAGATTACAGTAAGAACAAAACCTGTTGCAGCTCCGATTCCAAACGGTAGACCAATAGTTGTCATTTTTTTCTCCCCCGGAGAATGAAGAGTCTGTTCAGACTGGCAAGTACAGTACTCTGCACTACAGAGGCCATTGTTTCCCTCAAAGCTTGTATTTGGAAATGTATCAAACTGGCTTCCTTCAGGGATTTCCCCACACAGCTGATTATAGGATACGTCGAAAGTTGACAGAAAGCTAAGATTTACCAAGGCACGAGGTATCTCTCCTGATAGTTTATTGTGAGACAAATCAAGTTTCTCCAAGTATGTCATCCCTGATAAATTATTCGGAATAGGGCCTGACAGATTATTCTCTTTCAGGTTCAAAACATGGAGCCTTTTCAAATTCCCAAAACTAGACCAGATTGGGCCTTGGAGAATGTTGTAACTCAGGTCTAAAGTTGGCCGAAGGCCTGAAATCTGCCTATAACTTAAGCTTGGTCCACCTTGTCGAGCAGCGTAAAGCTGAAAGCTTGAGACAGGCTCTTCTATTGTGATATTCCCAATTATGAGGCTTTGTAGTTCAGTCAAGCTCTTTGGTATCTCACCTTTGAAAGAATTATTAGAAAAATCCAAGTAAAAGAGAGATTCAAACTTTCCGAACCATGATGGTATGTTTCCACCCAAATGATTCCAAGACAAATCCAAAAGCTTCAACTTGTGGCAACTACTCAACCATTGTGGGATTGAACCTCTAAGTTTACAATTGGCAAGAATTAGACTCTCAAGGTTTTTGAATTGCAGATTCTCATCATTAGGCATTTGTTCATCATGAAAGTTCATTGTAAGGACCAACATACTTAAGTTCCTGCAATATTGTAGAATCTTAAGAGTTGATAATATATTACTAAGGCTAGTGTTTGACAGTGAGAGATGTGTAAGAGCCTTCAAATTCTTGTAGCTGTTGGGAAGTTCTCCTCCAAGGTTGTTGCGGGCAAGATTGAGCGTTTTCAATCTTCTGCAGGAGGAAAGACCCTCAGGAATTGGACCAAGGATTAGGTTACTACCAAGATCTAGGGAGACAAGATTTTTCATTGCAGAACAGTTGAGATTGATTGGACCACTTACAGAGTTGTTGTTCAAATTCAACATTTGAAGTGATGGGGAGTTTACCAGCGAATCAGGCAAAAGACCAGTGAATGAATTTGACATGGCTGAGAAGTGCTCAAGCCTTGCAAGGCTCCCAAAAATGTCTGGAAGAACTCCAGAAAACAAATTAGAGGAGATATCCAGTTTGACAAGGTTAGAGAGGTTACCAATTCCATTACTCAATGGTCCAGATATCCTATTACCCTGAAGATTCAGTTCACTAAGATTTTTTAGCTGGAAGAGAGTTTCGGGTAAACTCCCGGATAAACTATTCCCATCAAAAGAGAGATGATTTAGGAAAGTACAATTTGCTAAATCTTTTGGAACTTGTCCAGAAAAATGGTTATTAGAGAAATTAAGCACTTGAATTCTTGTAGATATTGTACACATACCTTTGTTGTTGATGGACCCAAGAAAATCATTGTTACTTAAGTCTATGATCTCTATGTTTTGCAGCCTAAACAACTCAGCAGGAAGGGTACCCCAGGGGAAATTATGAGAGAGGTTTAGAACTCTCAACTGATTCAATCCTGCCAAAGATTCACAGATCTTTCCAGTAAGTCTTTTGCTACCAAGTTCCAAGCCAACAACCCTTCTGCCCGAAACAGTGGAATTATCACAAGTGATTCCAGTCCAAGTGCAGCAATCAGGTATTACAGTGTCGTTCCACCCAGCAATTGCTGACTCTAAACAATTGGAGAAACCAGCCAAGGCTCTCAAGTCATTTGGATTGCATGTCAGTTCCTCAGATTTCAAGTTCTGTGGCTCCAAACTGAGAGCCAATAAAACCAAGTATAAACAGAAACCTCGATAGCCCATCCTACTATGAATCTGAATCCGAAGAGATACAAGAGAAAAAGAAAGTAAAAAAGCAATGTGTATGCTATTCTGGCACAGAAATGCTAAGCATATAACACTGTTAACAATATTTGTCATGCTCACATTCGAGACAACAGTATTGTTCAGTGACGTACCAATCAAAATATATCACTATGGGTCCGTTTAGATACAGTTGAAAACTGAAAATACTGTAGCAAAATAATTTTAAATATGTGAATAGTATCGTGAGACTCATTTTTAATAAAAAGTTGCCGGAAAGTGAAGTTTGTGGGTCCTGTGAACAGTGCACAGGACCCACTGATGTGCAGAAAAGTCAAAAATCACGGTTAAAAAAAAAGGTGTGAAACACCAGCTTGACACTGTTTATAAGCCTAAATGCACTATTCATGGACAATGAATAGTGCAAGAGGCGCTGTCCAGGGGAAGGAAAAAAAAAAAGGCTGAAACACGTTTTCAGCAAAACGTGGATGCAATAATCTGAATACAAAGAGATACTAAAGGTCCATTTGGATAGAACTTATTGCTGAAAACTGAAAACATTGTAACAAAATAATTTTTAAATGTGTGAATAGTACCATGAGACCTATTTTTAATGAAAAAGTTGCTAAAAAGTTATATTTGTGGGTCCCGTGAACTGCATAGGTGCACTATTCATGCACTGTTCACAGAAGAAAAGTCAACCACTGCGGCTACTATTCATGAACAATGCATGAACAGTAGCCGTAACATTGATTTTTGTCGTGCCAAAAAAAAAAAAGGAAACGTGAAACTCAGCAAATATGGATCCAAAACGTGAATTCAAACGCCACCTAATTTATTGTTTCTAGCAAGAGGGTCTAATGTTCATCATTTCTGCGTATTTTCCCCCCCTTTTCTTATCTATATTTGTGCTTTTGGTTTGACTTGATTATTGAGTTTATGTAACTTATTTGTTTGCTTATGTATTGGCAGTATTGCTTTTTAAATCCTTATTTTTCTTACCTTTATCAAGTATAAATAATCTCTTGCCCAGTTTCAATAAAATAAACAAATCCAAACCAACACCATCCCCCACAAGTCTCCCGTCTCCACTCCCCCTTTTTTTTCCTCTCCATTGTCTTCTTTTTTCTTCTTCCTACAATGTTTGCAAGCAATTGCCATAATGACATTCTTGCAGTGATTGGTGACAATGTTCATCTCCAAGACCTTGTCACTGTGCTACTTTTGTACAATTGACAACTTCAACCGATGATTGGGCTTGGTAGTGATTTGTTCGGTTGGGTTCCATTGGATAAGGGATCTAGGGGATGGGCTTGATGGCTTTGTTGCTGCTAAAAAATTTTTTTCCTCCTAATTTAGAAAAATCCTTTAACCCACTACTTGCCAATTGATACATGTGAAAACCCTATCCATCATCTCAAAACACATACATATCCATCCTTAAAATTTATTGTGAAAATATTGCGGTAGCATTTCTAACTTTTATTTTTCCTTTCTTTCTTTCTATCATCCACACGTTTCCTTTTTTCTTTTCTCTTGATTTTTCTCCACCACACACGTATACCCGTTATCTCCCTCCTCTCCTTTGTTGCTCTACACCTTCCACTTGATTCTAGAAGTTTGTTATTTACTTTTTGGATTTAATTTGGAGTTGTGGAAGTAAAGCAAATTATTAAAATAACATGTAGCCGAAGTGACTACAAATTAAATCCAAAAAGTAAATAACAAACTTCATGGCTAATGATCTGCATCTGAAGTAGTTTCTGGGGATGCCAGGACAATTGAAAATCTGAAAAAGTAAATTTTGTATAATTCAAAATTTGCTCATTTGTGCTACCCATTTAGTTTCTTCTATATCTAAGGAATGAAACTCAATATGAATCATTCAACACAATAAAAGCATGCCTCTTTAACAACACATCTGCAAGAAGTCTTTAAAGTCAAAATAATCGGTTTTGATTGCTTATATTATAAATTGCCCATTAGTCAATCAATTACCTACTTATAGCCCACTTAAAAACTTAACCAGACTTACTTATCACCCAATTCCACACTTCTGCTGTTGAACAATTCTACACTCTAGCGCGTCTACATGGCCATCCATCTTAATCTTATCAACATGGCTTTGTCCATACTTACGTAGACTTACTGGCACGAAAATCAAAGTCTTTAGACTTTTGATAAAGGATTGAGATCCCGTAGGTATTGCACTGTGTGCAATAGCACAAATCTCAACCCTTCATTTAATCTAATGACTCAAAAATTTGACACCTCACCCGTCCAGGTTGGCAATATGTGTCTCACTTCTGTTTTCATTTCAATTTCCCAAAATTTGAATTTCACCAAAAATCTCTCTTCTCTCTCTCACTTCAACCGGGTTCTCTCTCCCTCACTCTCCCTAACGCTCCACTCTCTCAACCTCCACGCTCTCTCCCTCTAAAACAAGCCTAAGTCTTTGAACCAAATCAACAAGGCTGGCTCACCGCAACCACCACCTCCGATGGTGGTTTCTTCTCTCCTTCGACCAAAATCTCTTTCTCTGTCTCTCAATCTCATTTCCCTCCATAGATCACACCTGAAAGATCATCAACTTCTCTCCTTCCCGATTTTCTCCAAACCCAAACCTTCTCTGATTTGGGTCTGAAAAGCATCAATGTCTCTCTCTACACCCGATTCTCTCCAAACCCCAACCCTTACTCTCTCTGATCTGGGTCTAAAAAGGATGCGAGTGTTTGGGGTTCGAAATCTCAGATGGTGAGTTAATGTTTTTTCTTTGTTTTTTTTGATGGGTTTGAGTTTGGCATGCTAGAAGTGGAGACGACAGGTTGACGGAGGGGCAGAGAGCATGGAGGTTGAGAGAGTGGAGCGTTAGGGAGAGTGAGGGAGAGAGAACCCGGTTGAAGTGAGAGAGAGAAGAGAGATTTTTGGTGAAATTCAAATTTTGGGAAGCTGAAATGAAAACAGAAGTGAGACACGGATTGCCAACTTGGACTGGTGAGGTGTCAAATTTTTGAGTCATTAGATTAAATGAAGGGTTGAGATTTGTGCTATTGCACACCATGCAATACCCTAAGTATTGCACAGGATCTCAATCCTTTGATAAATTAAAAGATAACGAATACCAAGGTCCGAACCCACTTGCTATAATTCCAAAAAAAAAAAACACTTACTAGAATTGCAAATGTAATTACATATCTTATTAGTATAGTACTTTGCATTCTCTAATTTCATCTCTTTGGCAATTGGCATCCACCTAAAATGTTCTTCCGACGTATCCGTTTGTTCTTTGTTTTGATGGCTCTAAGTCTCGAACTACCCAACCTGAATTCTGAGACACTGACATGCAATCCAGATGACTTGAGAGCCTTGAATGGTTTCTCCAATTGTTTAGAATCAACAATTACAGAGTGGAACACCACTGACTCTCCTGGTTGCTGCACTTGGACTGGTGTCACCTGTGATAATTCCACTGGTTTTGACAAAAGGGTAGTTGGCTTAGAACTTGGAAGCAAAAGACTTGTTGGGAAGATTTGTGGATCCTTGGCAGGCTTGAATCAATTGAGAGCTCTGAACTTCTCTCATAATTTCCTTTAGGGTTCACTTCCTGATGAGTTGTTTAGTCTGCCAAACATAGAGATCATAGACATAAGCAACAATGATTTTGTTGGGTCCATCAACAACAAAGGTATGTGTACAATATTTACAAGAATTCAAGTGCTTAATTTCTCTAATAACCAATTTTATGGAGAAGTTCCAAAAGGTTTGGAAAATTGTGCTTCCCTACTACATCTCTCTTTTGATGAAAATAGTTTATCAGGGAGTTTGCCTGAGAGTCTCTTCCAGCTACAAAATCTTAGTGAACTGAATCTTCAGGGTAATAGCTTATCTGGGTCGCTGAGTAATGGAATAGGTAACCTCTCTAACCTTGTTAAACTGGATATCTCCTCTAATTTGTTCTTTGGAGTTCTTCCAGACATTTTTATGAGACTAGCAGGTCTTTAGCAATTCTCAGCCAGGTCAAATTTATTCACTGGTCATTTGCCTACTTCTTTAGTAAACTCCCCATCACTTCAACTGTTAAATTTGGACAACAACTCTCCAAGTGGTCCAATCAACCTCAACTGTTCTGCAATGAAAAACTTGTCTCCTTAGGTCTTGGTTCGAATCTGTTCCACGGTCCAATTCCTAATAGTCTTTTCTCCTGCAGAGGATTGAAAGCACTCAATCTTGGGCGCAACAACCTTGGCGGTGAACTCCCTAATAACCTCAAGAATTTGAAGTCTCTAACACAGCTTTCACTGTCAAACACTAGCCTTAGTAATATATTATCAGCTCTTAGGATTCTACAACATTGTAGGAATTTAAGTATGTTGGGCCTTACCAGGAACTTTCATGATGAACAAATTCCAAATGAAGTGAGTCTGGAATTCAAAAACCTCAACAGTCTAATTCTTGCCAATTGTCAACTCAGAGGTCCAATCCCACAATGGTTGAGTGGTTGCCACAACTTACAGTTTTTGGATTTGTCTTGGAATCATCTGGGTGGAAACATACCATCATGGGTTGGAAAGTTCGACTCTCTCTTTTACTTGGATTTGTCAAATAACTCTCTCAAAGGTGAAATTCCAAAGAGTTTGACTGAACTTCAGAGCCTAATAAGTGGGAAGGTCACAATAGAAGAGCCTGTCTCAAGCTTTCAACTTTACACTGCTCGACAAGGTGGACCAGGCTTGAGTTATAGGCAAATTTCAAGTTTTCGACCAACTATAGACCTGAGTTACAACATTCTCCAAGGCCCAATCTGGCCAGATTTTGGGAATTTGAAAAGGCTCCATGTTTTGAATCTGAAAGAGAATAAACTTTCAGGCCCTATTCCAATAATTTATCTGGCATGACAGACTTGGAGAAACTTGATTTGTCTCACAATAAACTATCAGGGGGGATACCCCATTCACTAATAAATCTTAGCTTTCTGTCAACTTTCGACATATCCTATAATCGGCTATGTGGGGAAATTCCTTTAGGAAGTCAGTTCGATACTTTTCCGAATGCAAGCTTTGAGGGAAACAATGGTCTTTGTCACGCACAGTGTACTTGTCAGTCTGAACAAATTCCTGTTCTTTCTATAAGGGAGAGAAAAAGGACAATCATTGGTCTACCATTTAAAATTGGAGCTGCAACAGGTTTTGTTCTTACTGTCATATGTTGCTTTATGTCCGGATTGGCACTGCCAAAGCCGCACAAAAGGAAGTACATAAGATTTGTTACCTCTTAAGTGACAGTGAGACCAAATTTCCTTGTGTTCATATGGAAATCGGATGGGTACAGTAATATTTCTTTTTTAATCATACAGTTATATGTAGCTTCAATTGTGGCTGGAGCGTTAATTGTATTTCTCCTAATGTTAACCATGTAGCTTATTAGTTAGCTTCTTATTCTCTATGATATGAAAATGAATGTGTTTACGCTTTTATTAATAACTCGTCGCAAATCCGTGCGTTGCATGTGATAATTTTTTTTAGAGTTATTTCATCAATATATATATATATATATATATATATATATATATATATATATATATATATATATTATTGTTTTACTATAGTCTATGTAACTTATCTTATATGATAGAATTATCCAAATCATGCTATGTAATAAAATAATATTATATTCTTTATAATGCAATAGGATAACATTTAACAATCAAAGAGAACAAAAAAAAAAAAAAAAAAAACTTAAAACACAAAACTAAATTGCATCAACTCAACGTAAAGTTCTTAAAAAAACAAAAAAAAATAATAATAATAACCTAAAGCAGAGATGCAAGAAAAATAAAAATAAAAATTCACCAAAAAATTGAGAGAGAGAAATAACCTTTTTTGTGAGAGAAAATTATGCATAGAAATATAGGATAGAAAAGATAATGAAAAATTTATAATAGGAGGATAAGAAGAAGAAGAAACGAAATAAATGAAGATAAAGGGAAAGATGAAGATTTATATTAAGATAGAAGGTAGTGGGGAGATGAAATGTGAAAGGAATGAGAAATGTTGGAGAAAGTGTAAATGTTAAAAATAATAAGTACACTTTTATAAGGAAATTTTTATTTATCTATATTTAATTAAAACATTATATGTTTAATTTTTAAAAATTAAAAAAATGAGATAAAATATTAATAATTTAATGATATGGAGGATATGAATGATTTTTTTTTTTTTTTTATACAAGATAGAATTTCTACTCTAGCCTAATCTAAGTGTATATATGTGTGAAATTCCCTCCTGAAAACTTGAACCTTGGCCCTTGCCCCCCACACTCCACAATCATTTATACATGTGGAGTGACCATCACACCAAAAGTGTGCGGTGGTAGATGTGATTGAATTTAAATGGTCAATTGTAATAGTGTTATTGATGTTAGCTTGAATATATATATATATATATATATATATATATATATATATATATTTGCAACATGAAAAATAATAAACCTTATCCATATAACTAAATTAAAGTTACTTTATGATGTTGAGTTAAAAAAACAAATTTGTGGTTACCAAAAAGCTAAGCATTTTTTTTATACAAAAAGAATAAACTTGAAAACTAAACATGAATTGTCTTGTTTTATTTCTTGTCATTTGGGTGAGATTGAAGCCTCGCATAAATTAATGGAGCCTCATTAGACCTATCAACCATTATAGCTCTAAAGAATACCAATAACAAGAACTAATCACAAATCAGTACTTACCCTTTGCAAGTCAAGAGGCTACACATACAATCTAATGTACATCATTGCTCAACAATGTTTCAACCCACCACACATCAATGTAATCATACAAATAAACTTTGAAATATCTATTTGGTGTTACGATTGATGGTATGTAGCTTTCAGGAAAAAATATGTAGTAGTGGTAAATTAAACAAAAATACTATCAATTACTCAAATTTATCACGATATGAGGAGAACATGAATGCATTATGGACCACTTTGTTCCTTATGGCCCATACAAACTTTAAACTGTTGGAATTAAGAAGAAATAGATTTATAAATATATAAATAGAATAGTTTTTGTTAGAAGTCAATCACTACACATGAGGAAAGAAAAAAAAATGAAAAGATAACGTATCAAGTCTAAAAGGAACTTCATAGAACAAATGTCATGTTGTACAAAAATAACATATATAGAACAACTAAATAGTTGAATCCAAAGCAACCCAAACTAAGAATTTAAAGAAAAACACATGTAATAAAATTAACAATTAAAGAGAGAAAAAAAAAACTTAAATCATAAAACTAAATCACATCAGCTCAATATAAAGTTCTAAAGAAGACAACAATTTATCAACTTAAAGCAGAGATGCAAGAAAAATAAAAAAATAAAAATCACCAAAATATTGAGAGAGAGAGAGAGAGAGAGAGAGAGAGAGAACATTTTTTTGTGAGGGAAAAGTATGTAAAGAATGCAAGAGAGAATGACAAATTTATAGTAAGAGGGTGTGAATAAGAAATGACAAAAAAAAAAAAAAAAAGGAAGATGAAGGGAAAGATGAAGAGTGATATTAAGGTAGAGGGTAGTGAGGAGATGAAAAAGTAAGGTCGAGGGTAGTGAGGAAATTAAAAGTGATATTAAGGTAGAAGACAGTGGGGAGATAAAAAGGCAAGGGATAGGGAAATGTTGATGAAAGTGTAAATATTTAAAAAATGAGTAAATGTTAAAAAAAATTATGGGAAAATTGGAAAGAAAATGATAATAACGTAGACGCTGATATGACTCAACTAGAGCGTAATAGCAATAAATGTTACGTTTCAACTCTTATATATATATATATATATATATATATATATATATATATATATAGACTAGTTGCAGACCTAGGCAATGCATGAGAATATACAACTATTTTGTAACGTGGTATAATGTATGATTTATTCTCTAAAAAATACTGGATACCTTCATCTCTACAAATATATCATTCTATTATTTTGAGGTTTTTTTTATAAAAAAAATAGTAATAATTAGATGCATTTGACTGATAATATTTCATTATTTTTTTTGAGATAAAAGATAGAAATACTGTTCTTTTTTCAAGTGATTTATATTAATCAAACTTTTGTATGGTGTGTTATGGTTTTTATTTTTTCCTACAACTAAAATTCTTAAGTTCCAATATTAATTATTTGAATTTCTCATTCTCTTAAGAAGATTACTGTGATAACCAAACCTTATCACAAATTTACAATTGATATTACTCAAATAATTTATAGAGACATTCAAATACATAATCATCTCACTTCTAAAATATCTAAAATTAACTCAAACCAAAACTATAAAAGGGATAAAGAGTGCTCATGTGATAAATAACTCAAAAAACACACCACCAAAGTGTATCATCCAAAAAAAAAAAGTCAATCTAAAATAGAGTTGCAAGAAAGAAATAAAAAGAGAGAGAATAATCACTTTTTTTAGAAGAGAATGTGAGACAAATAACAAAATGATATAAAAGAAGATGAGTAGAAGAATATTCAAAAGAAAATGTATAGTTGTAAATATCAAATTATCCAAGTCATGCTATGTAATAAAATAACATTAAATAGTTCTATAATTTCATAGGATAACATGTAACAAACAAAAATTAAAAATTAAAATATAACCAAATCATATCAACCTAAAGTAGAGTTAAATATACAAATTTATCAATTTAAAGAATTAAACATCCACTAAAAGAAAGAATATATACACACACACAAAGAGAGAGAGAGAGAGAGAGAGAGAGTTCACATTTTTGTGTGAGCAAAATATGGATTAAATTGAATAGAAAATAACAATTTCTCATAGTAACAAAAATGGGGAAAAGAAGAGTCAAAATAAAAGGAAGATGAATGGATGGAGAAATTGTAAGGTTAAGGTATATAGTAGTGGAGGAAATAAAAAGGTAAAAATAAGTAAATGTTAGAGAATGTGTAATTGTAAAATGACAAATTAATAAGAAGAAAAATAATTAAAAATGAGAGAAAATATTGAAAATAGGTTGATGATATGGTGCTGATATGGCTCAATAAGGGCAAAGCAATATTAAACACTACGCTTCAGTTTTTAGATATATATATATATATATATATAGATATATATATTATTGTTGTACCAAATCAAAACAAGACAATTTTTCTTAAGAATTCAAAAGGTAAGTTAGCGAAAATATTAATTTTTTAATAAAATTTATTTATAATATTTTGTGTATCATTAAAAATTATATAAAATCTGAAAATTTTCTTTTAGTTTTAAACATATTTTCTCAAACCAGAAATTTTCTACCATACAATCCAAAACACCGAGAAACTTATCTAAAAATTTAATAAAAATCAACAAAACTACAATTCAAAAAATAAAAGATTGCAATTCTTTTTCCTTGAAAAACAAACCAAGAGCACAATTCCAAAGGGGAAAAAGTAAAGAAGTTTGTTTGAAAATAGAAGTATTGTGTTAATGTCGTCATAATCTAATCTAACATCTAATCCAACATATGAAAAATGAATAGATGAATATATAATTTTAAACACAAAATAGAATTTGTTTTCTAAAAAGTCTCAAAGAAGACAATAATGAAATAAAGAAGATGAAAGGCAATATAAAATATTCGTAAATGCTTAAAACAATTACTTAAGCATCTAAGAATCTCATATAATAAAGACATAAAAATTTGCTGCAAATATATTTAACACAATATTTACAAACAATGAAAAGAAACTGCACAAAGACCATTGTCTTCAAGTACACTAACTGCTCTTCATCAGCCTGTCCAGATTATCTTATTGTTTTCCATATAAACTAAAGAAACTGCACAAAGACCATTGTCTTCAACTACACTATCTACTCTTCATCAGTCTATCCAGATTATCTTATTGTTTTCCATATAAATTAAAATTTGACAACAACACAAAACATGAAATATTATAATATGATTTTTCCTCAATTCAAATCAATATTAAACACCATTCATTAAAATTATTTAGTGTTGTAAATAAAATGACAAAAAAAATACTTGCATCAAGGAACACATATGAATTAGTTAATAATAGGACAATAAGGGAAATAATCTCTAGTAGGAGAACCTCCTATGGGCAGTGAATATTTTTTTATAGAAAATTTTAAAAAAGTTGAATTCTAAAAAACAAATACTTATCAATCTAAGGTAGAGATACAGAGAAAATAAAAAATAAAAAATCCATCAAAAAGAAAAAAAAATATTGAGAGAGAGAGAGAGAGAGAAATAACATTTTTTGTATGGGAAAAATATGCATAGAATGGAAGAGAGTGACAAATCTATAGTAAGATGATGGAAATAAGAAGAGCCAAAATAAAGATAGATGAAAAGGCAAAATAATATGTAAAGTTAAAACCGCCCAAGATGAATATATATAGACAATACTTTTATTTGATTTTCCATAGATTTATTATATAGATTATGAAATCAAAATTAAAGTAGATGAATGTGTAAAGTTAAAACCACCTAAAATGAATTTGTAAAGCCAATACATTTATATATTTAATATTGTAAAAAAATTAAAGGTGAAAAATAAATATGAAAAAGACTAATTATGTGGTCAATGACGTGGTGATGATGTGGCTTAACAAGAACATAGCAACAACAAATGCTACGCAATGGCCCCACGCGATATGCAAATAATGTTATAAGCTATTTTGTGAAATGCTTATATAGAATGTTCAAAATATTTTAAAATAATAGCAGGAAGTAATGTTGCAATAACATGAAGAGGTTTAATATCTTCTAAAAAAAAGTGGTGTAGTAAGTTGATTGTTTGTTTAATCTTTTTTTTTTTGTTGAAATTTTTAACCATAATTTTTGTTTCTTCATTGGCTTGGAGTTAGCATAAAAAAAATTGTAATTTCATGTTAATGTTTAGTTGGTGTGGAGGGATAAGCATGAACTCGGGCCGAGAGCCAGAGACCCAACAGATCATTTCTAAAAAGATGGGTCCAGCCCAAAGATGTGGATGTAAACAAAGAGGCCTGGGGGATAAAAGATAACTCCTCGGGGTGAATCTCGTGGAGATCCAAGCTGATTATCGGTGTTACCTATCAAGGTAATAAGCATAGCCTTTCCTATAGCTAATACACAAGAAACCACGGGTGACCAGTTCTCCTCTAGACCAAGGTGCCACCTTCCATCAAACTCATCTCGGGAAAAGTCATGAAGAGATAAGAACCATTGGAGCAGTCACCTCTGCATTAATAAGATGTTTTCACCTAAGCTCTTCCACATTAAATGCTAATTGATTAGCCTGAACAGTGAAGACACCCCCACAAGTCCTATTTCATGTTGAAAGAGTGGCAAAACAAAGTAGTGATAGGACAAATATCCCCCAAATCCAGTTGGGAACAGGCTAGCTGGGGAGAGAGGGAAAGAGAAAATGTCTATAAAAGGAAGGGAGGTGCAATAGGTGAGGGGATTCAAAAAAATTGAGAGAAAAGACTTAGAGAAGAACAAGAGAGAGAAAGTTGTAATAGCATAATAGGACTAAGAGTTTTAGGTTTCAATCATATCCATTGTACCTCGGGAAAGCTATTCTTACGTCAATGAAAGCCTTTTTGTTCCTTATTATCTTACAATCTGTTGTTTAGGTCTCCCATTGTGGAATTTCTTACCTTTTTCCTTTCAAAAATTAATTATGTAAGTCATCTTCATTGTCACTATCTTCATAGTGGTTGTCTTTTGACCCCCCACAGTTGGCTTATTGAAATGTCATCCAAAATTTATGATGCCACATTTATTTTATTGAATTATAATAGTGATAGGTTAAACACTTAGTAAAAATAGTAATATCCTATTAATATAATTTTATTATAATCCAAAATATGTAAAGAAGGTAAGGTGAAAGCTAAATGAAAAATTACTCTAACAAAGTGTCACATAACAAAACTGCATGGTCTCCCATATAAGGTTTTTACTATATATATGTGTGTGTGTGTGTATATATATATATATATTTTAAACCATATAAAATACTTACATATATACACACACACCTATAGATAGTTAATGCGTATTTACTCCATTGACACATTCAATAACCTAAAAATTTACACAAATGCAAACTTTGATGAGGTGGAAGCTTAAATGAGAGTCTTAAAAAATGTGTCACTTAGCATAAGATACTTTACAATTTCATTTGAAATCATTTTCAGGTATATTAAGACTTACATTTAATACTTTTGTTGTTGAATAATATTTATGTTTGCCCACAATATTATTAAATACTTTGAAGCTTGATATTATTAATTCATATTTGTTGGGTTAAGATAGCTTGACCCCGGTTAATTAATTCAATTACCTAAGTTGATTAATTAGGTTACATTGCATGCAAATCGTGAAGGCACCAACAAATCACCAATTAAACTAAATGCAATGAAAATTAAATTGACACGGTGATTTGTTGACAGGGAAAAACCTCTCACAAGGCAAAAACCTCATCAAATGATTTTAAGGTCACCACTCTCAAGAATCCACTAATCAATAATCAAGCGGTTACAAGTATAAGGAATCTTATCACTACCCTGGCCTATCCCAAAATACCAACCAATAGTTGAACATTTTCTTTAATACCCAATTGGACTTGATCTTGTAGTAGCCTTCTTTCCCTTGATGCACAAATCTTCAATCTGTGACTAACCCTTTTGTACAGATCCCAGTACATGACTAACTCTAATAACTTGAATGGATGTTGTTGGCTGCAAAGTTATTCACTTCATCAACAATGAAGTCCAAAAAGCACTTGGTTACAAAACCCTATAGCATACAAACGCAGTAACTTCTCACAGAGAAAAATAAACTCTTGGTCTCTGTATTCGGGTATGACAACTTTTAAAATAAGCCTTATATATGTCTAAGGTTGTGAGAAAAGAAAACCTAAACAAATACATAAGCTTGGGCCAAATTTTAAATCTGGAAATCTAAAAATCGTAATTCTCAATTGATCGAGCTTCTATCGAGCCATCTATCAAGTTACTCATTTAGTCTTGATAGTAGTATCTGTTGAGCTATCTATCGAAACTTAATGAAAAAAATTTTCTTCACTTGTTTCTTGAATCAATCTTCATGTCTTTAATATGAACACTTGATATGCTTGAACAACAAATTTCTTGATGTATTAAACCCAATTTAGATCTACCCAATTACAAGTAAAGTGAATTTTGTCAAAGGATTAACCAATTACATAAAATATGACCCTAACAATCTCCCCCTAAGCAATTTGTGACAAAACCATAAACATAATTATGAGAGAAGTATAAACAACAATCTCCATAACTATTACAAAAAAGTACAAAAGTCTAACTATTACTATGAACTCTGAAAAACTTTGTAAGAAAATAGATCATGGCATGAGAGACTTGCAACCTGTCTTATCTAAAACACTTAAACAAGATCCATCAAGACATCAAGTGTGAAATGTAGACAACTTATATAAAAGAAGAAACATATGCTTAAAGAGAGAAAAAAAAAACAACACATGTGAGATAAAGGTGAAGAAACATACATCATATATGTATGTATGTATCAAGAAGTATAACAATGTATGTAAAAGTGGTCACAAGACCATGGTACATGTAAGTGAGAAGGATACATCAAAACCTCACTACATCACTCAATGAACTCTCCCCCTAACTAATTTATCCCTATGCTAGCTCTCCCCCTAACAACATGACTACTCTCTCATATACAAAACTACTTCCCCTTTTTGTCACGAGTGACAAAGGGTGAACTACTGAGAAGCAGCCATCTCATCATCACTCTTATAGTTAGAAGCATCATCTCCACCATCCAAACAAGACTCCTCAGCAGGCTCGGGTGTGGGAGAAGGAGCAAAATCACCAAGGCGTGACTGGCAACGAGTGATGCAACCAATCCTGGTGTTCATCTGAGACATCTCATTGGAAAGATGATCAAGATGACTACCAAAATCAGCATGCATGAGCTGAAGCTGGTCCATGATGGCAGTGAGAGAGACCTCTGCTCCAGAAGAAAAGGGTCGAAAAGTAGGGGCAGCATTCGTTGAAGTAGACTCCACACGAAGCCCCTTGGCAACCAGTTGAGCATCACTCCTCTAAATAGATTCCTTGTTGATGGCACCCATGGAGTAGAAAGGAGTAAAGGGAGGAATGATGACGTTTACGTGAGAGAGGATGCGTGTGATAGTTGAGGAAAGATTAGCTTATCACATGTAGCAGTGTCTTGATAAATATCTATTATAGATTCTATCATGTGTGAAGGAAAATCTATAGAAAGTTCCTCCATGAGAGGGAGAAGAAAACGAGCACGAGGCTTAGTGATAGTTGATGAGGGTAAAACTAACATGACGGTCTGGCTGGTATGATTAAATTAAGGTAACGGGCAATATGGTCTAAAGAGGACGGATCGGTTGTAGACGGACGGAAAGAATTTATGCATCGCTCTCCAGGCTACCTTAAACCATGCCATGAAATTAGGGCTGACATGGCCTTGAGTGTGATTCACGCAAACGTAAGCACGAAGAATTCTTGCGCTACACATTAGCCTTAATCAAAGGAATTTTATAAGGAAAGGAATTCTTGAAGGTACGAGAATGGAAAGAGTTTTGATCATGAAAGGAAAGAGCGTGGTAATCAAGGAAGAAAAGGCCGACTCTACGCCCCTATAAATACATCCAAAACCCCCATGACCAAAGGTACGCACATTTGACCCAACTCTAATACCTTAGGGTTGAGAAGAAATTCTAACTTGACCTTCGGAGGGTTTTTGGCCGGCACCACACCGGTGCTCTCTTTTAGGTCTCTTTGTTTTCTTTTGCAGGTTTGAGTCTAGTTGGAGAGTGCTTGCAACTTACTGGTGATATTCTCAGCCTCATCAATAGTGTTATAGTGTGACCATGGTTTGAGAACAAAGGTCATCACCATATTAAGGATCCTTGGACCCTTAGCAAACTCAGTTGTGGAGAAATTTAGAGATTCGCTCCACATCATGGCTTTCTCACAAAATAGTGAGGCCATCTCATCTCGAGAGATATAATGGAGACGAATGTGACTAGGGTAGTCTGGATGATTTACCCTAGGGACACGTAGTGCCTTGGAAATGAACTCTTGGGTGACTATGATTCGTGTGCCTCGGAATATCGTAGAAAACCTAGGCATAGAGGTATTGATGGCGTGCATTTTGGAGTTGAACTCCTGTATGAACACACCAAGACACCTCTCGGGTATTTCACATAGAGAAGCCAACCTTCAAAGCTAAACACACCGGAAAGAGGAGTGTCTAGAAAATCAGACAGAATGATCTGGCGTTCTGAATGAATCGCCCAAAAAAAAAAAGTTCTCATAGAAGTCCTATTTGGCCTTCTCATCACAGAACCTAATAGAATTAGGAGAAGAAGAAGAAGAAGAAGAACCACAACGTGAGATCGGGTTCTTAGAATGGACAAAATTCTTGGGTGTCATAGACAGGAAACTAAATAGAGAAGACAAGAAAAGAAGAACACAGCAGAAGACAAGGCTTAGGAAAGAAGAAAAAAAAGATGTGCAATGCACGATAATGCATAAGCATGTCACGTGCAAAAAAAAAATGCATCATGGGCAAAAACCCAATCTAAACTACAGCACTCACATTGTTTAATCAAGCACACAACCTAGAATGCATGAAAACATGATTATAATGCTAGAGAATGCAATGCATGAGCATGTGAGAACAAATCAACAAAACAAAACCCAAAAATTTCACAAATAACTCAAAAACCCAAAAATTTTCCCAAAAAGAGAAAACCTAGGTCTAAATTACATGAAGAAAAAGAAGAAGAAAAGATTTAGAACACTTACCAATAGAATGAGGCTTGGATTAGGCCAAAATCTTGAAAGGAAGAAGGTTTTTGGTGAAAAGAAAAGGTTTGGATCAAGAGAGAAGAGAGAGAGAGAGAGAGAGAGAGAGAGAGAGAGAGAGAGATATTTGAGTTTGAGCAAAACCGAGTCAAACCTCAGATATATATAGAAAAATGAAGCTCAATAAATCGAGAAGGTATCAAGGAGGTATCGATAACAAAAACTCGATAAATCGAGAGGTATCAAGGAGGTATTGATAGCAAAAGATTCTCTATAGATCGAGGAGGTATCGAGCATCTATCAAGCAGACAGAGACTCCAAAGAATTGGTTTGATGGATCGAGCTATCTATCAAAAGGTATAGAGAACAAACCTAGAAATCTCGATAGAAGAGACATGTATGAAGGTGCTATCGAGCTTCTATCGAGGAGGTATCGAGCATTTATCAAGAAGCCTGAAATAAGGTTTTTCAAAGGTGAAAAACAACACAAGATAAATGCAATCAAGATATACACCAAAACAAGCAACCAAGAAGCATGTTAAGCACTTAAACACATCATCAACTCTAAATGCAAAGCATTCCTAGATCAAAACACACTAAATAAGTCTAACCAATTTTATTTTTCAAAAACAAGTTTTGACAGTTTAGAAAGCATATACTAACACAGGTATTACTTGTGATGGCCAAATCACATTGTACCTGTACAATAGTATCAAGATTAGCAAAGAGTACGCGTGTTGTGTGTGAAACTTTTGCAAAAGAGCATAAGTAATTCACTATATGAAGAGTAATGATATAAGAAAATCAATTACATCCACACATAATTATAACTGTTTGATGGGGACCATAACCTTTGAGGTACATCATATAACTTCCACATCTCCTAGAGACACGCTTACAACCATTTTAAAAGCATTTTGATTATTTTTGCTTTTCATGTTCTTTGCATATTTTTATTATTAAGCATATCATGCATGGGTATATAGAAGAGAGAAAAGAAATACCCAATTATGTAAGCTAAACATCCTGTTTTGTTATGCAAGTGCTACACCTTTTCGAGCACAGCTTTTATGAATTGCAAACAAATGTTTTATAATTGACGAGTTTTAGTGGTGAGATGATTATTTATGTATTTCTCTTAGGATATTTTTAGTCCTTCCTGTCAAAAAAAGTGACAGATATGAATGATAAAATATCAACCAAAACATACAAATCACATGAACGAGCCACAAAGCTCACATTGCTTAATTGTGCATGAAAATGCTCATCTAAGTTACAAGTGATACAAAGTTGAGAAACTATACACAAACACACTGTTTTGTTTCAAAGACCATCCAAGGTACACAAGTACCAATATACACAAACACACTGTTTTGAATTTTTCAAATTTTTTTTTTAAAATTAAAAAGAAACATAAAACAAAGCACTAAAACAAACACAAATAAGAAAAACATCAAAAACTAGACTGACTCATACCACAAAAAGCAACCATGCATGAGATCAAGAAAGTGAAAGAATCACTTGGAATTTTTTTTCCTTCCAGATGGAAGACCTAGATGGAGAACCTTTCTTTTGTATAAACCTTTGTTCAAATGGATAAGAAGGGGAGTTGAATCTATTGAAGTTTGAGAGTAACGTGACAACCTTAAGAAGTTCTCCAAGAGGGGTTAAAGAGAGTTAGAGTTGATTTTGGCTCCCAAAAGATGACTCACTATTGCTTTGTTAAATGGCTAGCCACTTATAGCAATTTGGACGAATGTGCCTAGTTGCTCCACAGTAATGGCAAGA
This sequence comes from Castanea sativa, assembly GCF_040712315.1. Classification (NCBI taxonomy): domain Eukaryota; kingdom Viridiplantae; phylum Streptophyta; class Magnoliopsida; order Fagales; family Fagaceae; genus Castanea; species Castanea sativa. The sequence continues at coordinate 18,616,712 of NC_134019.1, read as the reverse complement.
ATGTGGCTTCTTTGGTTGAGACTTCTTATTGGTAGAGTGATGATTATTCTTCTTAGTCTCTTTCTTAACAACCTTACGGGGTACTCCTAGAATGGATTTTCCTTTATCATTTTTATCCTCACTCACATTTTCAGTTTTAGGTTTTAGTTACCTCACAGTTATCATTATTAGCAGGGGGACAAAAATAACTCTATTTAAAGCATTAGAAGAGGTACTGCAAGAAGAGAGAGAATGATCATACCTGAGACATGTTTTGTCAAATGCAGACTTCTAGAAGTTGAGCATTTCATCCAACTTGGCACTTAAGGTCCTTTCCAATTGTGCTCTCACTTGAGATAATTCTGCATCCAATTCCTTGGTCTTTTCAGCAAGAAAGATGTTTCCAAACCTTAGTACTCCGATGGTTTGATTAGCTTCATCAACCTTGGTGGAGAGTTCCTCTCGTTCCAACTCCACTTCACTTAGCTTCCTCGTAGCTAACATGTAAAGCTTCTTATGCTTCTCAGAAACTTTGTACAACTTAGAGTATGTAGTGTGAATATCATCTTGTTCATCCATCTTCTCAAACTTCGATTCCATTAGTGCTTCTTCCTCATCAACCAATTCTAGTGCTTCCTCAAGAAACTCAATGGTAGCTGTGAAAACACTCACTATCCCCTCTTGATCACTATCATCGAAATCTACCTCTAGTTCTGTATCACTCAAGATGACAGCTAAGGTTTTGCTCTTGCCAATGGATTTAAGATATGTGGGACATTCTTGCTTCATGTATCCATATTCTTGACATCCGTATCACTTTGGCCCAACAGGAACATTATTTCTTTGTCCAGCATCTTTGAATTCTCTCTTGCCTTTGTCTTGGGACTTGAACTAAGAAAATCTAGATTGTTTGCAATCCTTGTCACTTGCCTTAACATTCGCATTCTTGATGAAATTCTTGAATTGTCTAGTGATGTATGATTTGAACTTAGTGTCCTCATCTTCAGACAATTCATCTTTATCATCATTCTTGACCTTCAAGGCCATGTTCTTGCTTTTGCTACCTTTGCCAACCCTTACTTAACCTAGTTTATAGGTTTACGGATTTCCAATTAGTTACGTCAGAGGAATAGAGTCAAAGATCCTTTGATTCTTCTATGGCAGTGATCTTGGCATGAAATTTCTCTAGAAAAGATCTGAGAATCTTTCCAACAATCTTGGGCTCTCGAATATGTAAAAACTAAATTCACTATGTCTTTGAGCTTGGCATAGAATTCATCAAATGACTCATCATCATCCATCCTTATTTCCTCAAAGCTGGTAGTGAGCCATTGGAGTTTGGAGTTTTTAACGGCTTTTATGCCCTCATAGGTATTCTGAAGAATAGTTCATGCTTCCTTTACATTGTCAGTGGAGGAGATCTTCTTGAATTCTTCATTGGTCACAACGCTAAGCAAAGCATTTAGTGCTCTGTTGTTAAAATTTGTAGCCTTGATCTCAGTATCATCCCACGATGCTAGTGGATCATCAGGTTTAGTCCAACTCAACTGCAAGCCAGACTTTCTCATCTAAAGACTGCAAAAAGGCTCTCACGCATACTTTATAGTATGCATAGTTAGTACCATCAAATAAAAGAGGAATAATCAAGGATTGTCCACGATCCATAACAACAGGGGTCAATGGATCACACAGCAAAGATTAAAACCTAATCGGAGTGTGTCCGCTCTTATACCACTTGTTGAGTTAAGATAGCTTGACCTCGGTTAATTAATTCAATTACCCAAGTTGATTAATTATGTTAAATTGCATACAAATCATGAAGGCACCAAAAAATCACCAATTAAATTAAATGCAACGAAAATTAAATTGACACAATTATTTGTTGACAAATGGAAAAAACCTCTCGCAAGAAAAAAAAAAAAAAAAGCCCCACCTGTAGACATCGCATTTTGTACCCATTACGACTCGGACCTCCATTCCCCAATGATGCCCAAACTTTAAGGCCCAAGGCCAATTTAGAGCCCAATCAAATATCAAATTGACTTAAGGAGTGTTAAAATGAAAAATTTTATCTTTTAAATGAGCAAAAACCTATTTTTGGAAATAAAATGACTAAAGTGACCCTCGGCCCACGTACGTGAGCAATAGCCTGCGTACATGGGCCAAAGCATGCGTAAACAGGCACACTCTTGCGTACGCAACTAGGGTTTCAAAGACATAAATGCAAGTTTTCTGCAATAATGGTTGAGGTTTGGAATGAATCACACATCATTTAGGAGTCATTCCAAACCCCATTTTTCCACTATATAAAGTCTTACGTGATATATTTTCAAACACACAGAAATCCCAAGGGGAAAAATACAAAATTCACTAGAAAATAGTAAACCAAAATGGAGTTTTTCACAAAACACCTTCAAGTTAATTTTGTTTTATTGTGACCTTTTCTAGTCCCAATCCTTTTAGTTTAATGTTGCTAATCACATTCTTATTGGTTTGTGAATAGATTTAACTGAGGGGAACGATCAAAATCAAGCTTGAAGAACTTTTCTTTGAGGTATTAGTTCAAACTTTGTTTTTTCCTTTTCTTTTCTTTTTATGCTTTTAATTCTTCTGTTTGTCTTGTTTTCTTGTTATAACATGTTTTGATATGCTTTTCTAGTCTAGGTTTACATTTTTATATGTTTAAAATGCATGTTAGGGTGTTAGATCTAGTGTGTGTTTGTTTCCACTTTTTGAGCCCGGTTATGCGCTTTTACGAAAAATAAAAACTGTTGGCGTGTTTGGTAACACATAAAATTTGGCTTTAGTAAAAAGCGCATTCTCTGATCTGAAGTAAAAGCGCATAAATTTTATGGGTGGAGAATGACCATAATTGAAAACGCGGACTGCACTTTTACGAAGCTATCTGTTGGACCACAGCTATTTACCCAATTGCCCTTGCTTTCCCCAATCTCAAATACCCTGATTTCCTTCTTTCTCTCTTTTCTCACGCATTCCTTAGTCACAGAGCCTCTCATCTCTCTGCTCTGCAACCCATATGCAAACACACACACACACATCAGTAAACAAAGCAAATTGAGACCCATATGCAAACACACACACACCCAAATGCAAAATCGGCAGATCGGCGAAGGATGTTGGATGAACGGAGCTAGGCTTCGAAGATGGGTGAGGAAGATGATGAATAGGGTCAGCGGTGCTGCGTGGGTCGGTGACGATGCGTGAGCTTCGGTACGATGCGTGAGCTTCGGTACGATGCGTGAGCTTCGGTACGATGCGTGAGCTTCGGTGCGATGGTGCGTGAGCTTCAGCGGCGGCGGTGAGGACGATGATGAATCGGTAAGGATGATGGATGAATCAGTGAGAGTTTGAGGAGGATGAGAGCTTGATGATGAATAGGTGGAGAGTCTGTCTTCTTCTTCTTTCTTCGTCTTCTTCTTCTTCTTCCATCTAGACTGCGTTGGGGACGAACTAGAATCAAGTCAAAAAAAAAAAGAGCGAATGATGAGAGCTACTGGAATAATGTTCTCAGAGAAAAAGAAAATAAAGGGGGGGGGGGGGTAGAGATAGGATAACATGTGTGGACTGTGGAGGAGAAAAAGAAGAAAATAAAAAGTAGAGAAAGAGGGCTGTAGAAAGAAAGACACAGAGTCTTCTAGAATCAAGTAGAAGGTGTAGAGAAAAAAAGGAGAGGAGGGAGATAATGGGTATACGTGTGTGGTGGAGAAAAATCAAGAGAAAAGAAAAAGGAAACGTGTGGATGATAGAAAGAAAGAAAGGAAAAATAAAAGTTAGAAATGCTACCGCAATATTTTCACAGTAAATTTTAAGTAACATATTGTTATTAGCTAATATTGGTGAGTAAAAATATAATTTCAATGGTGGGTTCAAATTAGATTTAGTAACAACTTTTCACATAAATTTTGTTGTGAAAATATTGCGAAAAATGTTGTGAATATAACACTATTTATTGAAAAATATAATTATTGGGAATGAATATAAGAAGAATAAATGATGATAAAAAAAAAAGAATAAAGTTTTTAAGTTAGTACTATTTTTCTTTAGAAAAAAAATAGTACTATTGACAAAATATTTTTATAACAATTTTATAATAAAGTTTACATAGTAAGTTGTTATTAATTCTCATCTAGACCTACTAGTGACCTTTTTTTTTCTTACCATTGACAACTTGTTATATAGACTTTATTCTGAAATTTTTGTGAAAATATTGTATCCATAACTTGCATTAAAATAGTTAAAACAAAGAATTCTCTTTATATAGACATTGTCATTTTTAGTAATTTACCCCTCAAACTGCCACTTTTATATGTGCTAGCCAAACACTCAACCTTTTCAAAAAACACTTTTTAACAACTTTTACCAAACACTCAGTTTTTTGAAAAAACACTTTTTCATACTGCACTTTTTGAAAACTCTACTTTTTCAAAAAGCGCAGTTTCAAAAAGCTGAAACAAACTCACCCTTAGTGTTTTAAGCTGTGCTTTTAGGGTTTTCTGTGCGAGAACTTGCATACGCATAATCTTGTCTGTGCACACAGGCTTCTTCTTGTGTGTGCAAGCTGCTACCAAAAAACCCTAATTTTTTATTTTGTTTATTTCGTTTCTACTTCCACATGTTTGTTTGTTTGTTTAGCTTCTTTTCCCATGCCTTTATGCTTTCAATGTCTATGTTTCACATGTTAGAATTAGGGTTTATTTTGTATTTTCGTTATTTCAATGCCATAGGTGCTGAGTTGTTGCAAGGTGAGTAAAGGTAAGACATACATTCACATTCACATGCATATGTGTTATTATATTTTTTTTGATGAACATGTACATGTGTTATTGTGTTGTGTCTAAGTGATAAATGATGTACTCGCTGCCTTATGTATGACATGATAGGGTTTTCACATGTTAGATGAATGCTAGGGTTGTATAAGTATGGTTTGGTTTCTTATGCTTTAGTATAAAGAATCTTACCACTATCCTGACCTATCCCAAAATACCAACTTACAGTTGAACCTTTGCTCCAATATCCCATGGATGTTGTTGGCTACAAAGTTCTTTACTTTATCAACAATGAAGATCAGGAAACATTTGGTTACAAAACCCTATGATGTACAAACGCAGTAGCTTCTCACAGAGCAAAATAAACTCTTGGTCTTTGTATCTGTGTGTGACGACTCTTAAAATAAGCCTTATATATGTCTAGGGTTGTGAGAAAAGAAACCCTAAACAAGTACATAAGCTTGGGCCGAATTTCAGATCTGGAAATCTGAAAATTGTAATTCTCGATAGATCAAGCTTCTATCGAGCCATCTATCAAGCTAATCATTTAGTCTCAATAGGAGTATCTATCGAGCTATTTGTCGAGACTTAATGAAATAGCTTTTCTACACTTGTTTCTTGGATCAATCCTCATGTCTTTAATACGAACACTTGATATGCTTGAACATTATGTTTCTTGATGTATTAAACTCAACTTAGATTTACTCAATTACAAGTAAAGTGCATTTTGTCAAAAGATAAGCCAATTACATAAAATATGACCCAAACAATATTTGTTTTAATTAAAAAAATTGTATAACACTATCAGATTATAACATATTATAATATTTACTAGTTAGAAGTGGACTTTACTTTTTAAACTAATTAAATAATTTTGAAATCTATAAGTAAGAATTTAAAGCATAAAATACTTTTGGTATGCTAAATGGTGAAACTCAAAATAAGGGGATTGTTAAAATAAATGGTGAACATTTTATTTTATACTTTTGGATGATAATTGTCAAAGACCTCTGTATAAAGGTTTTATTTGAATTGTTAAGAAAAATCTTGGTTAATTCAATTTTTGAGCTAAAAATATGTCCTAGATTTATACTTTCATGGGGGAATTGGTAATGATATGTCTAGACTATAGAATGCATGTATTGTGCTTGTTAACGTTAAATTTTCACGTACCTCACAATTTGAAAGTCTTTACATGTTCACTATTTATGTATTACACATTTTAATTGTACTTGGCTATCTATTGAAGAAAAAAAAAACTTTTAAAGTACTTTTTAACTCTACTATATTAATTTTTTGATTTTAATTTAATTACATAAAATTAATTATTATTTGATGAAATTGCAAATATGATCATGCTAATTTTTTTTAATGGAAGTTGTAACTTTAGGTTTCAATCAAGTTTATAGCTAAACTTTGTCCATAATTTTATTTGACGTTATATTTGTGGTTTCAAATTAAATTCATTTTTACATTTAAAACATAGGTCATTATCCAAATGACAAAACTTAGATACAATTTTTTAGGTACTGTTCATTAGATTCCTCAATTAAATCATTCCATGTGGTCACTTAATCCAAATAAGCACAAATGATGTTAACTCTAATGTGGTGGACAAATTTAAAAATAAATAAATAAACAACGACAACAAAAATGTGACGGCAAGAGTATTGACTAAGCAAAAATATAGAGTAAAATGGAAAAGGAAAAGACAAACTGTCACAACCCAAATCCATGAAATATGAATTTACATGCATGACTAACCTACTGAACTTATATAACTCAATAAACATAATTGATCCAAAATAAATTAAAACTCCAAAGAAACAAGCACTCTTAAAAACCTCTTACAAAAATCTAAACTCCACAAATTGAAAATAATCTTCACTATATATAAAACATGAATTACAAAATAAAGGTAACTAAAAATTCTAATAGCCTTCAAGTAATACTGAAGTTGTCTACAACTTTCACACTCTACCTTGCACCTTACAAAGCGATCCAAAGGTTCTCTATTTCCAACTACACTTTAATTAAAAAATAGTAATTGATGGGGTGAGCCACACATCTAGTAAGTAATTATACAAAATACACAACGGAATAGAATCAAGCAAAGCACGAGTTTGATTTCACAATTTCACTCAAAATATCAAATATAGTTTTCCAAACATATCAAGAACCACTTAATGCATATATAATCAAATCTTAAAGTTATTCGAAAACACATACAGATAATTGATCAAAGCATAGTGTCACATATACACATCGCATATTCTCACATACAATCCTATGAACGGATACCAACATCTAACCCCTGCTGGTGAGGGATCAACACATATTCTCACATACAATCCTGTGAGCGGATCTACACATATATCTTATCAGTCCTATAAAAAAAAAAGCACTTATTTTGATTAACATATCACAAAACAAAGTTTATACAATATAGTATAATTTTCATAATATTAACAAGTATTCCAACAATAAAGGCAAATCGAATATCTCAATATTAAATTAATATATAAATCAAAGGATGCTTGACTCCCTTAGGGAACAAATAGGAATTGAGGAATATGACTTTAAAATCACTTGGTTTTAACAAATTTAAAGAACAAGAACCTTTTTAGAAAACCTACTTTGAACCTCAATTCTTTTCGGAAAATAGTTTAGTTTAGAAATCATCTTTTAAATGAGATTCAGACATTCAAAAAGTTATTTAAAATTCGAAATTTCTCTTTAGAACTTCTTCTTCTTTTTTAAGTCAAAGTTTCTCTTGATGTAAAAATGCTTTTTGATAAAATTTTAAAAATGTAAGCTTAAAAATATAACTTTTGAAAATCTTTAACTTTTAAGAACCTAAGGAACAAATTTTTTTGCATATTATGCATAATTACTTACTGCACTTGAATCACTCTGAAAGTCCAACTGAAACACCCTCCAAATAGTCTCAAAATACTCTTAAATTGGATCTATAATCAATCAGGGAAATATACTTAAAGCTTATAGAATTATACAAACTGACTCACTAGTATTATACTTTGTTAAACTAATAACACTTTTAACACTAAATTAAAGTTTCTCTAACCAATAATGTTCTAACCAATAATATTCCCTTGCATTAATCGAAACTCATATTGCCATGAGGAAGGCAGTAGCCAAAATATCATTGACCTAGGATTTAATATAAAACCCCAATGAAAATGTAGGAGCCACATACCTGAATAGAGATTTGTAATCCATGGCTTGTTTTAGAGACACACAGTGGCCAACCTAGGATTTAATTATATAATTCCGATGAAAAACGTGAAGGCCATATTCATTAATAATATTTTGATCCATGACTTTGTTCATGGATACACACGGTGGCAAAATCATTGACTTCAAATATATTATATATGTACATATCCGAAGTAAGACATATGCCATAACCATAGATCCTTGAAATTTCGTAGCTCAAATCTAGGATTATATATATATATATATATATATATATATATATATATATATATATATATTAACCACAATTGAAGTTTTACAGCCGTGTTCTTGAATTAGGAATTGAAATTCCATGAATCTGTTCAAGAACCCACGTACTGGGCAATGGGCAACCCAAGATTTAATAGTGTAAACACAATTCTAGGAAAAAAAAAACCCTTTTTTTAATAATCTACACATCACTAAAGTTTCCCATGATAAAATTCTAACTCCTAAATTCTTTGTTTCTAATAGTAAAAAATCACCTTGAACAATCTGATTGTTTCTTCAATTTATGTGCTCTAAACTCCAAGGAAAAACACCTCTTAGCCTCTTTGATAAAACTTTTCCTATGAAAACCCTGATTATCTCTTCCTCTACCCTGTAGCAAGTATTAGAGATGTGGGCTTAGTGTGGTAGCAGACTGCAATTACTAATAAAAAGAATACCTATAGCTCATCAATTATATTAAAAGAAAATTTTAATAATAACCTCAAATAAAAGCATGTGGGGTATTACACAAACAAAGTCGCCATAAGCGTGTGTTAATCAGAAAAACAACCAAATCCACCATGGCTAGCTACTCAAGCTCTTCTCTCAACCTCCTACGACTCACCAGCAACGGCAGTAGTCTTCCACTCTCTCTCTCTCTCTCTCTCTCTCTCTCTCTCTCTCTCTCTAAGCCTAGACCCAAAACCAAGATCATCCTTCAAAGCCATAGCTAGCTTGTCGCCGCCACTCCAGGTCGTGGTTCTCTTTTCTTTTCTCTCATCTCAATTTGTCTCCGCTTCTCTCTCGGTCTTAATTTGTGTTAGACCCTCTTATCTCTCCCTTCAATCTACTCCACGCTCTTTGATCTATAACTTCTGTGCTAAATTTTCAATGGGTCTATGTTTGGGTTTATCGACTTCAGATGGGCAATTGGGAAAGGTTGTGTCTTCAGCTTCAGTTTTTTTTATAGGTCTTCAAATGGGATTTTTAACAGGAAATACACAGTGTTTTAATGTCGTTTGGTGAATATTTCAAGGAGACACATGACTGAATTTCAAAGAGGAACCTAAGATACAAGACATAAGGAACTGTACCTAAGTTTTGCTCTTATCCAAAATATTTCCCTAGAACGTTATTTTTAACAATAATAAATAGAATAATATTATTTTTCCCTAAACGCATGAGACGTGAGTATCATTTAATGCCAAATTCAAAATGATGCACTCTATTGTCATATGCTTTGAATAGGCACCATACTTGTGAATTTACATGTTGAGACTTTGGATAATATTTGTATACTATAACCTACACCACATTTGTCAAAGAGACCCAGCCCAAGCCTAGGGCTAGTCCCATATCCAAAATCTACATAAAAGGGTAAATTATCTCAATTAGGGTTTACAGCGACCCATCTGTAATCTGAATCTATTTGTTAGGGCCATCGTCAATCTTCTCTTTGTTAGGGCCATCGTCAATCGTGTTAGGTTTACGCTGATAAACGGCACATCCACTCTAAGAAGAACCCAACGGCACCTGAGGAGGAAGTGGACAAGGTGGCAATATCGAAGGAAGTGGACAAGGTGCACTACAATGAAAAAAAAAAAACTATTGCAACAAAATTTTTTATTGCAATATGCTTCAAATTGTTGTAATAAACTTCTATTGCAACGAAAAAATTTTGTTGCCCACTATTGCAATAAAGTCTGTAGCAATAGACTATTGCAATAAAAAAAATTTGTTACAATGGAGTGTTTTTGCAATAAAATATTATTTTATTATTAAAAATACTTTATTGCAACAAAAAATATTGTTACTATAATTTATTGCAACAAAATTTTTGACAATTTTTTGTTGCAATATGTTACCGCAACAGTAATTTTTTTTCCAATAAAGTACCTATGGAACTTATTGCAACAAATCTCTTTGTCACAACAAGTCACCACAACAATAATTTTTGTAGCAATAAATTATATATTTTTTTTAAATCTATTTTTTTTCCACTTAATACATCATATTTAACCTATTAACATGAAATAAATAAATAAATAATCGACAAAAGAATATATATATTCAACCACATAAATCTATTATCATAAATCACCAATATACAACTAGTTGAATTAATAAAATTTGTAGGTCAAACATGCTATATTATAAGTTTAAATTTTTTTTTCTTTTTCAGCTTCTTTGGTAGCAACCTGGACTAAACTAATATCACCAAGCTCACCAAAACTGCTTTCCATGTTTAACCACTCTTCCAATAGCTTTGCCTTTTCCTCTTTCAACTCACGTGCAAATGTTCTGTAGTAGTTGATGGCTTTCTTAAAAACCCCTGATTCATAGAAAACAACAGAAAAGTGTTAGAGCTTGTTTCATTGGTGATAAATTTAAAAATAATCAGATTATCCACGATCTTTTACTCTAGTTATATCAAAATTGGATTAAGTTGTAGAAAGTAAAATTTTCACAAACATCTTCTCTTTTCATACATTAAACATAAAAATAAATGGGTTAATTATAATTATTCACCTAAACAATGAGATATTTGTCATGTTTACATTAAACAACAAAAAGATACAAATTCTTCCTCTCTTAATTATTGTTTTTATTTGACATTTTTTAAAAGGAAAAGATTATATTTTTTATTGCAAAATATCAAACGTTACAGGCGGTTCTATCATTCCTCATTGATTCCGCTATGAAACATAGAAATTACCCATCTATACCCTCCCCCTCCCCCTCCCCCCCTTCCCCAAAAACTATGTAAGTTGATTCTTTTCTTTTTCTCTTTTTTATTCCACCAATAAATTTTTTCCTTAATTTATAAAATATTAAAAAAAATTAAATAAGAAAGCCTGAGAGTTAATTTATACCAACTCTATATGTTATATTCTCATTTTTTTGTTCAACCAAACAAAAAAAAATTTATCTGTCTACTTTTCCACCCACAACTAAACATAGATGAGAAAAATCTTTTCTATTGCTCCGCAATTTTCAATAGCCTACTTTCCCATCCTCCAACTAAACAAAGCCCTAGGCATATCTACTATTTGATGAGCAACGACATTCCCCTCCGATTTGATATGCACATGCTCTATAGTGTTTTTGCATCTACTAATAGGTGTCCGAAAGTGGCATCATCATGTCTCTACTTGTAATTCTTGTGTAACCACTAACCACAGCGCTAACTCCCCCTAGTTCAATCTCTGTGAAGCTCAACTCTAAAGTGATGACATTAAATCTCAAATCTTCATCACATGTGTCTTCGAGCAAGGTTGTGTTGGGATGATATTATGGCAAAACCTCCACGTGAATAGCTTTACCTTGTTTTTAAGTTTCATCCTCAAGATCATTCCATAACCCACTGGCAGTCTCTCTCGATTCGAGCTTGTGCCTCATGTTGATGTTTTTCGGCCTTAAATCAATTGATAAGCACTAAGCGCTTCAGCTTCTCACCAAAAATGTCATATGTGGTATGTGGTCAGGGGCAGAGGGAGGGGGGGGGGGGCAAGGGGGGGCACCTGCCCCCCCTGAAATTTCAAATGTTTTCACTAACAATACTAAAATACCATATTTGCCCCCTACACAAAAGACAAAAAAAAAAAAAAAAAAAAAATTCTCAATGAAGTTCATTCACGTTACCTTTCCTTTCTAGCTTTCCTTTTTTTTTTTTTTGGACAGAAGTGATAAAACCTTTCCAGCTTTCCTAGTAGTAGTAGTAGACTTCTACCCCTAGAAGTAGTACAATTCTAATGATCTCTATAGTCTATACCAAGCAACTGTAGAAGTCTATCAGTCAATGAATTCACAACATTCAATAAAACCATGGACCCCATTGCTAGAGGAGGTTTCTGCATTTTGTGCAAAAAATAATATTGATGTTCCTGATATGGATGATTTTTATCAACCTCGGCCATGACGAAAAGCTCAAAACATGAAAATTTCACATCATTATCAAGTGGAGCTTTTTTATACTGTTATAGATATGCAACTTCAGGAACTTAATAGTCGTTTTGAAAATTTTGAATTATTACTTTGTGTTGCGTGTTTGAACCCAGATAACTTATTTTCAGCATTCAACAAGGAGAAATTGATTCGGCTTGCTCAGTTTTATCCAAGTGATTTTTTAACAGTTCAAGTTTCTTTCTTGGATAACCAACTTGAGACATACATCCATGACATGCGATCCTCTGAAGAGTTTTCAGCACTTAAAGGAATTGGACAGCTTGCTGAAAAGATGGTAGAAATGAAAAAGAATGTTTCATATCCATTGGTTTACTCATTAGTGAGGCATTAATCTTACTAGTTGCAACAGTTACAGTTGAAAGAGCTTTTTCAGCAATGAACATAATTAAAAATCGATTACGCAATCGAATAGGAGATCAGTGGATGAATGATTACTTAGTCACATATATTGAGAAACATATATTCAAGACTATTGAGTGTGAAGAAATCATGCAGCGGTTTCAAAATATGAAAAATCGTCGAGGGCAATTGAGTAAAATAAGCTAGGTGTGAAAAAATAAATTAAAGTTTACATTTTATGTTAGATTCTGTATGACAATTACATTATCATATAGTTGTTTACTTATTTTGTTATTAACATTGATTAATTTTTTTAGATTAGTTTTTTACTTCCAATCTTGTCTTTTAATCTTGCCCCCCCTGACCTAAATTCCTGGCTCCGCCACTGTATGTGGTCAGTGCTATTGTTGTTATTATTATTCTTATTTGATATTTTCTTCTTCTTGTAGTTGTTGTTATTATTATTTTTTCTCAATCTATCTTCCTCTTTCAATTTGCCTCTCCCTTCGGTACGGTTATGAACATGAATCAGCGGACTTATCCTTAAAAAAGAAATGTTGAATAGGTGAATAAGATACCAATTCTTGAATATATTTCACATTTTCCCTGCGGTGCAGATGATAGTTACATTCTTTACTGTTTTTGTTTTTTGGATAATCAAGAATTTCATTGAAAACAAGCTGAAAAAACCACCCACGCTTTACCAAAAGCTGAGAAGTCAGCCAAAACTAATACAATACAATTTCAACATACCAGCCACAACTAACAAATCACATTCTTTACTGGGTTTCTACTGCATGTGTTATAATTAAGAACAGAAACACTAAACAGAAGATTTAAATTTAATTAACATAACTGCACCAATCGGATTCTCATATGAACTCAAGGAAATCTGGCACACTATCAAATAAGAGGTAATAGTAATACATATTATTTTATTCTTTGAAATACACCTACTTTCCAATTACAATTTTTATGTTCTACCTGCTTGTTCTGCTATGGGAATGACAATCTGGACATGAAGCAGTATATGACAGTAAGAACAAAACCTGTTGCAGCTCCAATTTCAAATGGTAGACCAATAATTATTCTCTTTTTCTCCCTGGGAGAATGAATAGGAGTCTGGTCAGACTGACAGGTACAGTACTCCGCATGACAAAGACCATTGTTTCCCTCAAAGCTTGCACTTGGAAAAGTATCGAACTGACCTCCTTTAGGGATTTCCCCACACAAATGATTATAGGATACGTCGAAAGTCGACACAAAGGTAAGATTTACCAATGAACGAGGAATTTCACCTGATAGTTTATTGTGAGACAAATCAAGTTTCTCCAAGCCTGTCATCCCTGATAAATTATTTGGAATAGGGCCTGATAGGTTATTCTCTTTCAGGTTCAAAACATGGAGCCTTTTCAAATTCCAAAAATCTGGCCAGATTGGGCCTTGGAGATTGTTGTAACTCAGGTCTAAAGTTGGTCGAAAGCTTGAAATCTGCCTATAACTTAAGATTGGTCCACCTTGTCGAGCAGTGCGAAGTTGAAAGCTTGAGACAGGCTCATCTATTGTGATATTCCCACTTATGAGACTTTGTAGTTCAGTCAAGCTCTTTGGTATCTCACCTTTGAGAGAGTTATTAGACAAATCCAAGTAAAAGAGAGATTCAAACTTTCCAAACCATGATGGTACACTTCCAACCAAATGATTCCATGATAAATCCAAAAGCTGCAACTTGTGGCAACTACTCAACCATTGCGGGATTGAACCTCTGAGTTTACAATTGGCAAGAATTAGACTATTGAGGCTTTTGAAATGCAGATTCTCATCATTCGGCATTTGTTCATCATGAAAATTCGTTGTAAGGACCAACATACTTAAGTTCCTGCAATATTGTAGAATCCTGAGAGCTGATAATATATTATTGAGGCTAGTGTTTGACAGTGAGAGATGTGTTAGAGACTTCAAATTCCTGTAGTTGTTGGGAATTTTTCCACTGAAATTGTTGCGGGCAAGATTTAGTGTTTTCAATCTTCTGCAGGAAGAAAGACTATTGGGAATTGGACCATGGAATAGGTTAGAACCAAGGTCTAGGGAGAGAAGATTTTTCATTGCATGACAGTTGAGATTGATTGGACCACTTAGAGAGTTATTGTTTAAATTTAACATTTGAAGTGATGGGGAGTTTACCAGTGAATTAGGCAAATGACCAGTGAATAAATTTGACATGGCTGAGAAGTGCTCAAGCCTTGCAAGTCTCCCAAAAATGTCTGGAAGAACTCCAGAAAACAAATTAGAGGAGATATCCAGTTTGACAAGGTTAGAGAGGTTACTAACTCCATTACTCAGTGACCCAGATATACTATTACCCTGAAGATTCAGTTCACTAAGATTTTTTAGCTGGAAGAGACTCTCAGGCAAACTCCCTGATAAACCATTTTCATCAAAAGAGAGATGTTGTAGGGAATTACAATTTTCCAAGCCTTTTGGAACTTCTCCAGAAAATTGGTTATTAGAGAAATTAAGCACTTGAATTCTTGTAGATATTTTACACATACCTTTGTTTTTGATGGACCCAATAAAAGCATTGTTGCTTAAGTCTATGATCTCTATGTTTGGCAGACTAAACAACTCATCAGGAAGTGACCCCTGAAGGAAATTATGAGAGAGGTTTAGAACTCTCAATTGATTCAAGCCTGCCAGGGATCCACAAATCTTCCCTGAAAGTTTTTTGCTGCCAAGTTCCAAGCCAACCACTCTTCTGCAGGAAACAGTGGAATTGTCACAAGTGATGCCAGTCCAGGTGCAGCAACCAGGAGAGGAAGTGTTGTTCCAACCAGCAATTGTTGACTCTAAACAACTGGAGAAGCCATTCAAGGCTCTCAAGTCATCCAGATTGCATGTTAGTGTCTCAGAATTCAGGTTCTGTATCTCGAAACTTAAAGCCAGTAAAACAAAGAACAAATAGAAACCTCGGAATCCCATTGTAGTTGGATGCCAAAGACATGCAAGTATAGAAAATAAAGTAATATGAAATATATTATGCGCTCTAGAGGGTTGCCATTCGTTATCTTGTTTCTCTCTCCTTGTCAGTTAATATTTCCTAGGAGTTTGAAGTTTTAAATGAAGTTTCAATCTTTAAATAGGACTTTCATTTTCGTCCCAAAAAGTCTACGGAGTATGGACAGAACCATGTTAATAAGATTAAGATGGATGGCTCTGAGTGCAGCATTGCTCAACAGTTAAGACATACTTGTGGAAGTGGGTGATTAGTAGGTCTGGTTAAGTCTTTTTTTTTTTAATAAAAATTTAGAAGCCTGGCTAAGTCTTTAACACGGAGTAATCTATACGTGAGAAGCACCCCACAGAAACCGTTTCACTGATTAATTTGTAAAAGAGTAGTGTTTTTTATTTAAGCCCTATCTCTTCTCTATGTTTTTTTTTTTTTTTTTTTTTTTTTTTCCTGAAAAGCCTGGTTAAGTCTTTCAAGTAGGTAATAGATTGACTAATGGGCAATCTGGGAGTAATATGCACGCATGAAGCGATCCTACGGAAACTATTTCACTGGTTTTTTGAAATACGTGAGAAGCACCCCACAGAAATCGTTTCACTGATTTTTTTTGAACAATTTGTAGAAGAGTAGTGTTTATTATTTAAGCCCTACTTTCTTCTCTATGTATTTTTTATTTTTATTTTTTGAAAATCCTGGTTAAGTCTTTCAAGTAGGTAATAGATTGACTAATGGACAATCTGGGAGTAATCTGTACGCACGAAGCGATCCTACAGAAACTATTTCACTGGTTTTTCAAACAATTTTTTAAAAAGTTAACCAAAATAAGCCCTAACCTCTTCTCTATGTTCTTTGGGGATCATTAAAGAATGTATTTAATTGTCTCGCATTTCCTTTATGCACTCTCAGTACACATCAAGTGTCACCATGTATTAATGTGGACATTCGTGTAAAAGTGTAATTTTCCTTAAGGAGTGTAATTTTCCTTGAAGGATCAAATCTAATGATGTAGTGAATTGTCAATAAGCCAAGTGTTCAAACTCGCAACTCTAGGGTACCCGGAGAGTGAAATACCTATAGAATACATCGGTGTGGTGTCAACCAAAAACCCTTTAAAACACAAAAAAACGTAATAACAAAATAAGAGAAGAATGTTTAAACAATAAACTATATAACATATACTATACTCATGCCAATGTGCTAAATGACTAAGTAAAACTAAAAGTAATCTATTTAGAGCAGCAAATTGATACACAATCTCAAGTTTGGAGAATTGAAATAGTGAAAAGTGATGAGTAGAGTAGTGTGAATAAAAGTGAGAGAACAGTGCATTTTTTAAAGAAAAAAAATTCTTTAGGTTTTCTCTAATTTAAATTATCATATTATCACACACTAAATAATAAAGAAGTCAATGGGGGTGTACCTGTTAATATAAATTTATACAATTAACAAACCAAGCTAGGTTATTAAAATCCAGTCGGCCCACACGGTTTGCTTAAAACTAGCCAAGTTTTATCGGTTTTGACCAGGTCTTATATACATTCGATCCAATTGATGACCCAATCCGTTCTATGTACCAAGTCATCGGGGTTACCAAGTTGGGCCAGGTTGAATAACGCTGACATATATTATAAAAGTTGAATCTCTACAACTTATGAATACACAAAATGCTAATACAAGTCTCTTTGACAATACATACAACAATGACACATATCATCTTTGGTAACTTCCTCTATTTATTAAGTATGATATATGGAAAATAACATCACCACGTGGAAAACAACTACCGATACATGTCAATTTTTTTACTATGTATCACCCATTAAAATATATATATATATCTTAATTGCCTACTAAAATTCTACTACTTTAATAAATACTCCTCTACCTTTCTTCAATTGCTTTTAGTCATTACCCATTATATCTCTTTAAAAAATGGCCGACATTTAGTAGTGTATTATCTAACTAAATATTCTAATATTTTCAATATTTTTCAGGATAGTTAGATTGGTAAGTACGTTTACTGGCTTTCATCTAAGTTCATCACCAGCATTACTTTTTTGCTTATCACTAACAATTTGTCACATTATGAAAATTTTTGTCAAATTTTTGTATCTATAGACTTTCTCTTACCGCTTCCCATCTTGAGGAGATCTCCATTTTCCACTAGCTGGAGGAGTGCTTCTGAGCTTGATAATTGATTACTCATAGATTTTATTTAGGCTAATTGTGTATATGACTAAAAAAATTTATTTTTGTGTTGAAAAATCCCGAGTTCAGATTTTGCCAAAATATTCAACTTAACAGTCCAAATTTTTATTCTCGTTTTGTAAAACCATTTTTCCCTTTTCTTTTCTATGGTCCAATCTATTCGTTATTCCTTATTTGTTACACTATCAGTTATTCCATGATGGAGCGAACAATTGATTAGGTCTCAACTCACTCTCCTTGCACTAGTTTGTTGATTATATATCTTTTCCAATGCTAACTGTTAAGCTGAATATTAGTATGGAAATACGAGTTATCTAAAAAAGAAATCACTTGCCTCGTAATTAGTGTTTATTACTCCATTTAGTAACGATTAAACCTGGTAGGAATTAGTGAATCATACGAAAAATTCCTCAACATCTTCGTTCTTTGAAGTTTTCGTAGGTTGTCTCTTAAAATAAAAAAATAAAATATAAAAACTCATTTCATTAATTAAATGAGGAAAAGTACTTAAATACAAATTAATGCAAATGCAACCATTAATCATAGAGGCGTTGATGTATCCAAAAACCACTGCATTCACCACCTTTCTGCCTACAAATAGAGACCTTTTTCCATCTTCTATCTCCACCACAAAAGATCTAGTGACCTTCAATTTTAGCAACATGGCAGCATCCAGCAACATTTTTGTTATGATGATCTTCTTCTTCATTGCTACACTGTCAGTCACACCGGGGCTTGGAATCTCGAGTGATCAAGAACTTCCACCAGATCCATCACCAGAATACCGCAAACATTTGTATGAGTGCGCACAGAAGATATCAGAAGACTGTGGGGATGAGGTCTTTTATAGTACATTTTTCAATAATGTGACAGTCTCTAATGTTTGCTGTGTTCAGCTTCAGCATTTGGGAAAAAGTTGTCATGATGATTTGGTGAAATTTATACTCGAGGCCCCTGAACTTGGGAGCAAGGTCTCAGAAATCTCAACAAGGAGTGAAAAAAATTGGGATAAGTGTGTTTTGGTAGCTAAAAGTGGTTCATCTGCCCCTCAGCCTTCTGCATCGATTATTGAAGACTAGGAGTTGGTATTTCTGATCTTATATGCTATGAATTAATTATAGATTGAAATTATTATCTTCAAATTTTGGTACGAAAATAAAATTGTGACTTAAATGGAAATCTTTTTTTTTTTTTTTAACTATTTGCACAATTGATGGTATACTAAATTGCAAATCATTGGTTTCACTGACTATCTCTGACCTTCATCCTCTTCCTTTTTTAAAGCACTAGCATTGGGGTGTAAAAACCCCTAAATTGCTATTTTAGCAACTAAACCCTTAAATTCATGCTCCATCCAAGTATTTAAACGCAAAAAATTTTACATCCCAATTACAGTAAGGTTGCATATATGCAACCTCACTGTTCATGGGATTGTAAAGAAAAAATTAATTTTTTAATCCCACACTCTCTCTCTCTTCCTCTCACTTTCAGACTCTTTTTTTTTTCACATTTCCTTCTCCCACACTCTCTCCTCTCTCAAGATCGGTTTGTAGGCTTCAAATCGACATGGCACAAACCGACGTGGAGGCTTGGGTGGGTGGGATTCCAATGGGCATGAAGGCTTTGGGTGGATGGGATTCAGATCGTCATGGGCCAGTGGGTGCTCGTGGCTTGCCGTGGGTGGGGTTCAAATCGCCATGGGTGGGTTCAGATTACGTGGGTGGCCGTGGGTGGGTTCAAATTGCCATCAATGGCCATGGGGCCATTGGTACAAGTGGGTGGCCATGGTTTTGCTCGGCGTGGGTTACCACGGGTCTTGGGTTTGGTGGTTGTGGCAAAAAATGGATTTGATTTGGTTTTTTTTTTTTGTTTTTTTTTTGGGCTTGTGGGTATAGACTTGACATTGGTGGCTATTGATGCTAGTGGTGGTGGTGATATTGCTATTGTTTGTTGTAATTGTGGTGGCGGTGGCAGTGGCGGTGGAGGTGGAGGTTGGTTGTGGGTTGTGGTGGAGGTGGCTAGTTTTGATTGTGGGTGTGTGGTGATTGGTTATATTTGTGGTTGGGGTGTGGTGGTTGGTTGTATTTGTGTTTGTGGGTGAAGAGTGTTAAGGTACAAATTTTTGAGCCCTAATTTCTTTAGCCCACTCACAAAAAATACCCACACAAGCCCAAGAATTATTTTGAAGCCCACATAAATATTTCCCACATATTACTCAAATATCCTCCATGATTATTGGGCTCCCACAGATATTCCCTATATATAAGCCCCACAAATTGTCTTGGGCCCTCTCACAACTATTACCCATTATATTCCACATATTATCCAACTTGGGTTTTCACAAAAATACCCATCACTTTGCTACCAACATTGGGCCACAAATTACACTTCCCCCACAAAGAAGCCCAAAATCATTTAACTTGTGAGCAAGACCCAAAAAGCCCAACAAAACCCTTTACTAAGCCCGTTGCTACACAACACATTTCTAAGTCCATTGCTACACGGCACCTTACTAAGCCCGTTGCTACACAGCACCTTTTCTAAGTCTGTTGCTACACGGCACCTTTTCTAAGCCCGTTATTACACGGCACCTTCCTAAGCCCGTTGCTACACGACACTCTTACAAAGTCCATTGCTACACGGCACCTCTAAAGCCCGTTGCTACACGGCACCTCTAAAGCACGTTGCTACACGGCACTCTTACAAAGCTCGTTGCTACACGGCACCTTTACAAAGCCCGTTGCTATACGGCACCCTACAAAGCTCGTTGCTACACGGCACCTCTAAGTCCGTTGCTACACGGCAATCTTACAAAGTCCATTACTACACGACAATATCTTTACAAAATCTCAAACTATTTTACAAAGCTCAAATATTAATTTGGCAAAATATTTTACAAAGACCAAATACTAATTTGGCACTATTTTACAAAGCTCAAATACTAATTTGGCAAACTATTTTACAAAGCCCAAATATTAATTTGGCACTATTTTACAAAGCCCAAATGTTAATTTGGCAAACCATTTTACAAAGCCCAAATACTAATTTGGCAACTATTTCTAAAAGCCCAATATTATTTTGGCACTACTTCATAAAGCCCGAATATTGTTTTGGCAACTATTTTCAAAAGCCCAATATTATTTTGGCACTATTTCATAAAGCCCAAATATCGTTTTGGCAACTTTCTAAAAGCCCAATATCATTTTGACAATTATTTCATAAAGTCTGAATATTATCTTGGCAATTATTTTATAAAGCCCAAATGCTATTTTGGCACATATTTACAAAACTCAAATATCATCTTAACACTTATTTCACATATACTAAATCTCTTACTCATGGGAAATATAAATACTCGTCCTTCAAGAAATACTTCTTTTACAAAATTTATAAAAGTTCATGTATATCATTCATGGCAAAACTATTCATTTTGTAAGGATAATCAAGCCCAGAGAAGCTCAAATATAAAGCCCAGCTGGGCCAGCCCAGCCCAGCCCATACTCAAATCCCAGCAGCTGAAGCTCACATGAGCTAATCAGCCAAAACTCAGCACAATTCAACAGCTAGAGCCCACTGCCATCAGGTCCCAACTTGTCCAATCGGGTCAAAAGGGGACACATGTCCATCAGAGGTTGAACCCTTCCTTCACAAGCTGAAATTTCATCATTACTCATGTGACAAAGCTGAAGCTAACTTGACAGAAAGCTTAAGGGCTTTAGCCAGCTATCTCTTCTTTCTCCTCCAACTCATTCAGTCAAGCATCAAATGCAGCCATAACTAGGCCATTAAAGCTCCTAAAACAACTTGAAATCAACTCATTTTTATGTTAAAAATGTGTATTTTCTGGTTCATGGACCAAGCACATGAACCCCTAATGGAAAAACTTAGGGAAATGTGGTTTGGAAAGCACCAAGGGGATCCCAACAGAATTCTCAACAAAGGCTCCAAGGTTGACACCTGGCTTGGGGTGATACAACTTGCCCTAGGGAGCTCTGAATCTAGTAGTAACACAACCAAGATCATTAACCTAATGCATGCTCTAATCCCATCAACCAAGGCCAATCAACATTCAATGCTAAGTCAGAATCCCAGTTGTTATTGCCCAAAATAGCAAGAATCTTCCAAAAGTTAAGCTTACCACTCTTAGCTAAAATCCTAAGAATGATTCTCTAAGGATTTTTCTAAATATTGAGAAAGATTTAGTAGAAGTTATTTGCTAATTACCCCTTAAAACCCAACTATAAATGGAACTCTTCATTAATGCTTCAAAGGACAACAAGGGGGGGGGGGGGGGGAGGGGGACAGGAACATACCAAAAAATATACTCAGAGAAAAACTCTCACTAAACCCTTCTGTTTTAGCTTTCTCTAAACTCCAGCAAATTTCTAAGTCATTAAGCTCTCAGCTTGAAGCATAGAAACTGAGTTCTTCAGCTCCTAGCTCAAAAACACCCCTCATATCTCTACTTAAAATCACACAGCTCCCCCCAGCAGAAAGTCCCAACAGCCTTACCATACACTCTCACTCGTTACTCATACTACTCACAAATGACTCTCTCTACTCATTACATATACTACATCCACGAGCATGCCGTAACACCATAATGATCTTGCTGCGCTAGCTGGGATCCCTCTCTCTCCCTTCATCTCACACTAAACTTTCCTCATTATTTGTTATTACGGAACCCATGATATTTACTTATTCGTTTACTATTGATGGTTATGATGTAATTGTTACCATAGAATTTTTCCCTCATATTATTGTATTAGGAGACTCTTCTCTAGAGCTAACAGATAATGAGTCTGAAAATATGGATGTTTCCCTTAATCTGAGAAAAACTTTACTGCTGGGTTATTTTTCTGCAAAAACATTTTACAGCTGGGTTATTTTCTGCAGAAATACTTTACAACTAGATTACTCTTCTCTACAGAAACATCTTACGGCTGGATTACTCTTTGTTGCATAAGTACTTTACAGCTAGGTTACTCTTTTCTGCATAAGCACTTTACTGCTGGGTTATTTTCTGCAGAAACATTTTACTGCTGAGCTATTTCTTACAGTAGACTTTTTAACCACGCTGACGTGTTTGCTGTAGGGATTGTTTATGGGCCGTTCTTGTAAGTCTCAATCTAGGTCCAAGGTATAAAAATACAGTGAATTATTTGGATCTTCGCCGATAACCTTTGGGCCGTGCATCAAGTCCATCGTGAAGTTTCGGTTTAGGCCCTCGACCCAACATAAATCTCATTTGTCGAAAAGGAAACTTTTTCGCTCCGACAAAGAGAAAAAAAGGGTGGGAGAAAAGAGAAAGAAGAACACTTTATATTATTTTATTAAGTAGTTTATATTATTTTAATGAGTTGTATGTAAAAATAAACACTGGAATGTAGAGTGTATTATAAAGTGAATTGGTATAATAGATTAAGAAGGTTTTAGATGGTAAAATAGCAACCGGTACCCATCCCCTGCTGCTAGTGCTCTAAATGTTTGGGAAATAGATTTGGCAAACCTCTTTTGAACTTTACATTTTGGATCTGGAAAAACATTTTCTTAACTATTTTGGTGTAAGAGCGCTCACAATGGTAGTGCCAAAAAGCTAAATTGTTATTTTTAGCACAAAAATACTAAAAAAAAACATGCTGCAATGTGGATGTTAAAGTTAAAAATTTTGGCACTTAAGCTATAGTAAACTACCAAAAATGACCGTTTATTGTCGCTACAAAGTTATAAAAAAAATTTAGTTTTTTATTCATAATTCATATCTCTTCGACTCTTCCTCTATCTCTCTCTCCGTCTCACTTCGTTCTCTCCCTTTACTTGTATTCTTACTGAAACTTCATCACCCATCTTCATTTCTCCTTAGGAAAGGTTTTGGAGCAAGATCCACTCACTTGATCATCCCACACATACCCATATCAGGTCCACCAGTGCCAATAACCATTTCTTTTCTTGCTTCCAAATATATATATTGATAAGATACATTCAAAACTAAATAATAGATAAAGATAAAAATAGAAGAGTCCTATTATCTAGCTAATCCTTGATAAATTGCTCTTATCTTTATTTGATGTTGTGTTTGTTTGTATCAGAAAATTCTGCAGATTACTTTGCTTCAATAGATCTAACCCAACCACAAACCCACTGAGCAAACCTGTTATCGCCGGCATTACACAGAGCTAAACAAACCGCAAACTCATTCATCTTCGTCCTTCATTTGAGGGAGAGAAGAGAGAAGAAAATCCATAGATTCAGAGAGAGAGACACAAAGAGAGAGAGAGAGAGAGAGACTCAGAAGAGATAAGAAGAGGGAGAGAAGAGAGAAGAAAAACCATAGATTTAGAGAGAAAGGATGAACAAAAGAGGAGAGAGAGAGAGAGAATTAGAAGAGATAAGAATTACAAATAAAAAACTATTTTTTTTTATAACTTTGTAGCTACAGTAAACTATCATCTTTGGCAGTTTACTGTAGCTTAAATGCCAAAATTTTTAACTTTAGCATCATTATTGCAATATGTTTTTTTAGTATTTTGGTGCTAAAAATAGCAATATAATTTTTTGACACGACCATTGTGAGTGCTCTTAAAATAGATAAAAAGAGCTTTTTGAGTTACTAAAAGCTAAAAATTTTAGCTCTACCAATGCTGCTCTAAGTCAAGAAAAAAGGTGGGAGGAAAAGGTAAAAGCATAATACGTTTTTAAAAACATTATATATATTCAACATACTATACTACTACAAATAAATAAATATATAAAAATCTTCCAATCATAATATCTCACCATTCAACCCCTCTCCCCAAACCAATGGTTGACCTTTTTCCAAAGAACTCTTTTTTTTTTCCTCAAACCAATCACTTTCCCACTTAAATTTTCATATATGTATACACACACACACACATATATATTTTGTAATTTGGGTCTGTTCTCCAAATTTGAGACTCCCAAATGATTCAAAAATATAAAAGATTTTCCTATTTGGAGTTTGTGATTATGAACAAAAGTTTTAATTTATATAATTATTTAAAATTACCAGCGATGGTAATGACTTTTTGTTTGAGTAAACAACAAAAAAATATTTTTGACTATAATTTTTAAGGAACAAAGTTTAGCTACAAATTTGGTTGTAGTCAATGGCTACAATCTTTTAATTGGATGTGAATTTTGAGAAATCCAACCCTCTACATTTGCAAAGTTTTCAGAAGATCAAAGATTAATAACTATGTAATCAATCAAACATACTTTAAGGAATTTTACAAAGACTTCAAACTACAAGCGGTTCAATGACACATCCAAAACCAAATATATCCCAAAGGATTACCACTTTGCACAGCAGCAAATAGGGACCCAAATCAATTAAATGTTAATCATCATAATGCAACAATCCAATTAAATGTAGCACTGCCACCAAATCAGAAAATAAATCAACAGCATAAATGACATGGAACAACATTTAACAGGTATTAAAATCAAATATTTTTCCATTAAGCAGAGGACATATATTCAGACAAAAAAAAGCGGAGGACATATTTGCCTTACTTTTGGTTGTTGTTGAAATTGGCAGTGTAAATAAATCCTTGCCTTGAGATCATGAACTAGAGTTATTTGGCAACCCTAGATGCCTGTCCTTTCTGTAGAGTTTCATTTCACAATCCTTCAATGTCATTTATGTCAGGAAATTCGTCTATGGACCTCAGCTTTTCAAGAATCAGCTTTTCTTGCTTGACATCTATGTATTCTCTAGTTAAGGGTCAAAGTTACATGCAAAACGACATTAAATTTAGAAGATGTGAACAAAATTTATCATGCTTGCTGTAACTTTAAAATGCATAAGCAGTGACATATATGTTATTTTTATTTTTCTGCGTAGTATAAAGTAATGAAGATAAAAAATATAAGAAGATAACAGTCTACTACATGGCTAAAAGACATAAAAACAGACAGATGCTCTTGGCTATAAGCTCAAAAGTCCATATTATTAACCCTCAACATTGAGAAATTGTATTTACATCCTACAATTGTGTTTGAATTAATTTTGCAAAATATGACTTTGGTACCCTGAACAAATTGTTTGAAAGTAATGCCATTACATCCATGATGAATTTTTTTCCATGACTATGCTGAGAGTTTGGGTTTATTTATTAGACGTCACATGTCAAGGCAGACACAGGCACCACTTCACCACATACTGGACAATATTATTTTCTCAAATTAATGTCAAAATCTCTTGGGTAAACTAATACAAATGATAGACATGTCATGTTCCTTTTTATTGGCATGTTTGCAGTAATGTTTTCCTCTTATTGAAGTTGCACATAAGCACAGCTTGTTGAGAGTTGATGCATGCATGCCTACATGGTGGTTATGCATGCAAAGACAATAGGAAAGGATACATTCCTGATCAGGGTTTTCAGCAAAATTGGAGTGCAGGGCATTCCCAACACTATCCACTATAGCTGACGTAGTCATGGATGATTCAATGCATAAAATGGCTGTAACAGCATCTAACCGAGTCACCTCATTTCGGAACATTAGTCTTGCATGTGCTGGAAATGATTCAATGCAGAGTCAAACTTGTAAGGGAGAAAGAAAAGAAGCTGAGATAGGATAATTGCTTATGGAAGGTAATGTACCTTGAGCTAGTCGTATCAAACTCTCCAGCATGCGCACAGTTGTCCTAGCTGCATTAAGAATGCACGACCTAAACAGATGGAATAATTGAAACCACTGATTTAGCATAGACGATTAATTTAGGTCGAACCTGCATTATGAGCTGCAGATTTTCTTTGGAGCTGATAATAGCTTGAAATAACTGTTTCAGCCTCCTTTGTTAGGACCGGTTTGAAGTATCCTTTTACAAAGTGTATATACCTGCAACTTTGAAAACTTAAAAATTCGTTCCATTTCTGTGCAAAAATGTAGATTGTGAAGAAACAATGGTTGAAAATTGTTAGAGAAGCATTTAGAAAGGAATCATATGCAAAAGATTGAAAAAAGATAAGCTAAAAAATCTTGTCTAGCCTCATCCACTATATTCCACATATATGGGATAGTTACTTACAAAAAATAGGGAAGATTCTTGACAATGACAACTGGTGAGGTACACCTCTCCCCTAGGATAGTCTAGACTCTTCAATAAGGTAACAACACAATTATTCTAGAGTACCATGGTACTACCAACACAATATTGACTCTCTAAAATTCCCTTAAAACTAGAGCATACATATCATACAAGTCCAGCTTGGAACAAATGTACTCTAATCATTTCCTACAAAATGACTTCGTAAAGGTATCTGCAAGTTGATATTTAGACTTCACAAATGGCGTAGTAATTTATCCATTTAGCAAATTTTCCAGTACAAAGTGGCAATCTACTTCAATATGCTTGGTCTGCTCGTGGAACACAAGATTGGAAGTAATGTGTATAGCAGCTTGGTTATCACACTATAGTGGAATAGGAGTAGGTACTAAGAAGCCTAACTCCTAAAGAAAGTGTTGTAACCAAGATAGCTCACTTGCAGCAAGTTCCATTGCTCTGTATATTCAGCATTTGACCGAGCAACTATGTTCTCTTTCTGACTTTTCCAAGTTACAAGGTTCCTAGCGTTAGGCCCCTATTGAAGGCGTTACTGCCCAATATGCCACAGCGAAACCTTCTATTCTGAGATGACCATTCTTAAATAATACGCTCGGACCTAGAGCTTTCTTTAGGTAACAAACAATCCAAATGAAAAGATCCCAATGTGAAATTCTCGGGGCTTATAAAAACTACCACACTAACTGCAAGAGAGGTATTTCTTACTTACCTGATTCCTTTCTTATTCCACTCCACAGAGGAGCTAGCAGAACAATCAACACAGGAGAGGAAAGTGAAATTATATATTATGGAAAGCAGTGCCATTGTATGTGTTGTGGACAATTTGATGGGACAGAATGACGCAAGACAAATCCAAAAAGATGCAACAACATAATTAATGAACAGAAAGTAAAGGATAGGTAACATAGGAGTCAGCACCTAAGGCTTACTTGGAATCAGCACCAAAAAAGGAAACCTTATGTACCACTAAATCGTTAAATTCTTCTGGAATTACAAAGTCAATGTGGAATCAATGTTACACATAAACAACCTGATCATAAAACACAGGGTGGACCATTGTATCAACAGTTTCCACTTCATCAAGACTTTAATCTTCATGCACCAAGGAGGGCTAATTGCTGACCAGTAGCACATGCACCAAATTATATTGTCACATAATGATGCACCCTCTGACTGTTTCACTCTAGTTGAGTTTCTCCTCATCAATTATAGTGAAATCTTCCTCAACAGTAAGCAATATATCTGACTCTTAAACAAATTAGTAAATGTACTAAACATGGTTCAGATATCTCACCTAGTTGTTTAGGATCTACAATATGTTCCTCTTGCTGCACAAACATTGAATTAATAATTGTTGGCACTTGTACTCCTTTTTGAACATTAGGTTCTGGTGGTACTTGCTGTCCCTTCATTATTAGGATCTCATTATCAATGTAGTATTCTATGTGGGGAGCAGTAATCTCATCACAATCAATCATCCTTGAGGCTTTTAATGAATTAAGGAAGGCATTGGTGTCACCATGCATTCAAACACTAGCAGACATGTATTGAATAATTTTCGCTAGACTCTAACTTGGCTTCATGGTGGACTACACTGCAGTGAGCTAAGGACTAGAAATTGCACAAACATTTATCTTGTTTTCTTCACGTTGTTCAACTGACAGTTAGTTCCATTGTTTTATACTATCTCCTCGATCTAGAAAGTTACCATAATGAGATTGGGCCAGATAATTCTATTGATAAGACTGGTAAATATTCCACACTAAGTTGTTCTTTCATTTCTTCCCAAGTAATTCGAAACATATAATAGTTCCAGTGATCCTAAGGTCAGCCAAGTTTGTCTCTGTCATCTGATAATTCTACTAAGTTGTTCTTTCTTTTCTTTACTTTTTTTTTTTTCTTTCTTTTTTGGTGTGACTTGTCAGCTTTAGTATTGGGTGTTCAGTTTTTTTTTTTTTTTTTTTTTGGCCAGGTTAGGTGAGAATTTAAATGGGTTAGGTTGGGCAAAAGGCTTGGATTTCAAAAAATTGGGTTAGGTCACGGGTGGAGCTGGGAAACAGGGGGGATTGAAATGTGGCATCACAGCATAACACTAGAGTCACAATAAAGCAGCAAGACGGTGATTGACAATCAAGATCAAGGTTTGCAGCACACGAGCAGTCTATATGAAACCTTATCGCCTAGCTCAACACTGCCTTTCTTCCATCGGTCAATCAGACCAGATCTCTAGCGAGCAGACTAAGGTGGAGACGTGGGCTGGATGGAGAGAACTTGATTGGTCCGAGATGGCTAAGGCTAGTTTGGGTTGGGCTCTGAGTAGATCTGGAATTGGAGAGTTTGGGGTGGAGTTCCAGATCTTAGCAGCAGCAGTGGCTTGGGATTGTTATTGGTTGTCAATGAGAGATGGATTAAAACAATCTGGGTTCCTTTTCTTCTATTCTGGCTTAATCCACAGCTTCAAATGGACTGAATTTTGCTCTAATACCAAATTTGACTTAAGAAGACAAAAACAATACAAGATACGACAAAAATTAAAATGAAATAAAGGATAGGTAACCTAGGCACCCAGGCCTGCCTGAAGTCAGGCCAAGAGAACCTCTAGGAGGCAACATCTAGGGTTAGCTGGAGTTAGCACTAGACCATAGGGACAACTTGAAGAGAAATATTATTCATCATCTTAATAATCCATCTTCATAGGCATAAAATACCATGCTTATATAGTTTACTAAACCCTAATTTTAAGTTTTTAACTGACATAGGAAACCTTATTTCTAATCAACCTAGGAAACCTAATTCTAAATGACCTTAGAAAATCCCCATTATTGGATTTTAAAAATAATTTTAAAATAGAACTCTGTCCCCCCGCATCATAGGAACAATAGAACTTTTGAGGGTGTCACCCAAAGCATGTTTTTAAGCAATCTGTAATAGGATCTTCAATGGATTGGATGACTACCTTGGCTTAGATCTCTTAAATATCTCTTATTTAGGAGCTGTCCAATGCACACTTTGGGTATTCAAACTAGCTCCTCTTTCTATCGAAAAGAAAACTAGCTCCTCTTTCAAATGAAATTATCTTACTTATCAAAATAATAATAAAATAATAATTGAACTTCTTTCTACACAAAAACCTAATTTTTTGTATTCAAAGTAGCTCCTCTTTCAAATAAAAATAGACAGGGCATAAAAACTAAGGTATTAGTTGCTAATTCTCTTAAGTAATTTTACCTCTGAAGCATAGGAAGTGGCCAGATATTTGCTAGCTCTTCATCATGCTTGCTTTTGTCTGATTCACCCTGCACATTACTTTCATAAAAGTCAAAATTTGTATTCAATTAAATGCTTGATAACACCACAGAACCAGTTACATGATCTCAGGAGCAGATTACCTCAGCAAGAATGTGAGAAGAAACAACTGCATCCCATTCAGGATTCTTTGTATCCAAGAGGACCAGGACAATATCAAACCTGCTCAATAAGGGTCCGGAGAGTGTTGTATTGACAGACAGAGCTAGATCAGGTTAAGGAAAATGAAAATGAGAATGATGGAAACTTTAGAGAAAGCCTGTTCAAAAAGAACCAAGACTTAAGGAGACCATGTATGTTATATTTTGCATTTACCTGAAGTCATATATGCAATAAAATTTAAATTCATAGCTGCCTCATTATAAAGCTAGTCTACTTCCAGAATCAACAGTTATCTCAATAGTAAATCAAACTATCATATACTCTGAATGAAAGTGATACATTGATCAGGATCGTAATGTCCCTTAGGATTTGTTGCACCAAAAACGATTGTTCTAGTGCTGAGAGTCGTTACAAGACCAGCCTGGAGAGAGTGAGAATGTCATTGAGTAGCCAGGCTTCTACCAAGCATCCAATAGAGCAAGATACAAATTAATCAATAATCATAGATAAAGAACCTTCAAACAAAATAATCATAGATTAAGAAAGAACTGATATTTATCTTGACGAATTTTTAAGAAAGTGTAAAACGATAAAGTAAATCAAATGGCCACACTGTAAGGGCCTAGACAAGGGGGCACATACAATATTATTACACACCATCAGAACAAATATTAATAAAACAAGACACAAAGGGACATGCGATTAATAGACATTTTATCTTTAATCAAGACATTACATTCTAGTATTTAATGGTATCCTACTTGTCTTTCCTCTACTATCTTTTTATAATTTTCTTAATTATTATATAATTTTTCAATAGAAAGGAAAAGTGCGTTGTGAGGTACTCGGGCATGTTTAACCTGAATTGTCAAATATTAGCCCTGAATATCATATGTCAGCGTGTATGACATCTAAAAGCTTGTGCACAGTCCCAAACATGACCTCAACAAGTCCAACATGTCTAAGAATGTTGAGTCCTGAGGACATGGCAAAAGATCCTAATAGAAGTGTCCGCACATAAACTTCTAAGTTCTAATTCACTAATTCCAGCTTAAAAATGAAAAGGTGACAAATGTCATATCTCAACACAAGAAAGCATATCTCACCTTAAGAAGAGTTATGTAACTTTAAATTTTAAAATAATGAAACTGTCAGGGACTAACGAATAACTATGGGAACATTATGTACAGATAAAATCCACATACTCTCCAACAGCAGGTACTAGATTTGTAGAACCTTTTTAGAATTCTTAACATCCAAAGGCAGTGTTGCCAAAGCCTTTAGGAAGCTTCTAGCTATTGGGCCTTCTTAATCAACACACTAAATCTCAGAACAGGATATGAAGCAAGTAAATTTAACCAATGTATCCAAAATTCTTGATTTAAATCTTCAAGGTTTCAACCTACTTTATGTAAATGTTAAAGAAGATATATAACAAGATGTTATAAAATAATTGTAAGTGAAAGATAATTCACATTCATTTGTGCATTTGTTTGACTCACAAGCAATAAAACAAATCAAGACATTGTGAGGATTGTTATACCTTATTAACCTATATTCTACATAATGTTTAATGCATAGAAAGGACAGAGCTAAATCATATGCTACATAATAAAAGTTATGTCCTACATGTTGTCGATACACCATATGACTCAACATAAGTGTTACACATCATATGGCACATTATAATTTAATTAAAATTATTGACATAGTTGGTTTTAAGTGAAATTCAAGAAGTTTAAAAATACTAGTCCGATTAAAATTCTATTACCACAGTTTTAAAATATTTCTCTAATTAAAACTATTGTACCAAAATTTCCAAGAGATTTAAAAGAAGTTTCATTATTTATTCCAAATTAGTTTTTAATCTATTATAGTTTTTGGTTTTATATGTCCTTTCCCCACGTAACTTAAAGGGATTTTTTTAATGCTTATCTTATCATTCAAATTCAATTATATTATTGAAATATTTTGTAGTTCACATATAATGATAAACCCATGCATCAACCAGGCATGACAGTAGTTCTCTATAAAATTCCACAGTGACAATTAATAGAGATGAAATTATTCATGTGTCGTCAATCCTCTTAGAAAACCCCATGCAGGAATTGAATGGCAGGAACTCATGCTTGAACTGGATCATGATTACATCAAGGAAAACAGACGTAATTCAAGCTTAGATGGATGCCAAATATGATATAAATTATTAAAGGACTAGTTAACCACAATTGACATAGAGGCTTTGATAATTATTACATCAACTAAAACAAGATATTCTACCTTGGCAACACTTATGGTCTGCTGCTCCATGGCTTCATGTATGGTTGACCTATCATGTTCTCTCATGCTGTCAAGCAAAACTTAAGTTAGTTTCTTGGCAAATTTAAAGAATCAGAACCAAAAATCATCTTGGTCTACACAGCTTTGCTTTTCACGGGAAATACTACTTCATGTCCAATTTGCATGTTATACATGCCACTAAAAGTCATTTAAAGGAAAATTTTCATGCTCCAATTGTTTAAAAGTGAGTTTAGGGGAGAGATTGCATTTAAACTGAAGCGCACATGCATCTTTTGTAGCCTCCGGTATCATAATCAAGAAAAGAATGAGTGCAACTAAAGTATTAAGGCTTTTGTTCCTACCCTAAGGTAGAAATTAGAATAGCGCTTTCTATAACATAGTTTGGATATAATGCTATTATAATCTTAAAAGAGAATAAAATGCACAGGACAAAGACCTAAAGTTACTTGATGTTGGAGAACCAATTGGCCCAAAAACTTAAGCTAGTAGGGCATGAGCCAACTGTGTATATGAGGCTTCACACATATTAACACTTATATCATTATGTCCTGTAAAATAATTTGATTCCGCATACTCAAATATACAAAGATTTTCTTGCAATTTTATTTTTTCTCTTAACTACCAACTTTGATCACAAGCTATGTTTGGCCTAAACAAAATAGAAATATCTTAAGAGATTGCGGCCCTTTGAGACTAAATGCAACCCAAGTTTCTTCAAAATAATAAGTTTCTAAATTCATAGGTGAATTCAAAGGAGATAAGGATAGAAATAAATATCAAATGTCTTCCCATAAACTTTTAAAATAAAAAAGAGAACTATGAACTTATATTTATAAAAAATTTCCAAAAAATTTCTGAATTCTAATATCTTAAAGAGCAAATCACCAACACATGGACTATAATCATTCAAACAGAAAGAAAATGCCAACAGGCCTACTTAGCCCGTTCTTGTTGACATGCTCTGCATAAGAGAAAGAGACACAGAGATGCTTAGATTAAGCAGACATGAATACTGTGGAAGGGAAGTTGCCCTGGACTTTGATGGCTTTTATGCATCTCTCCTAATAGTTTTTAGTTGTTTTGTAGTTGCCAAATTTAGCTTCATTTCACAAGACTGTTATCTCACTAGTCACTACTGTAGTCAAATTACCAAAGCTAAACCAATAGACCCAACACAAGCAGCAATCCTACAATCAAAGGCTATCAAACTACGAGAATGGTCTCACTGAACATTCTAGGACCTTTTGTCTTCCAAATCTGAGATTGCTCCAATCACTGCCTTTTCATAAATAGTCTCATTGACCAAGAGTCACTTTTTAAAATTAGATTATCAAAGTTATACATACAAAGCAAATGCAAATACATTTTTGGACATGATCCTTATCCTTATAATCATTATGATAAGCTAACACAAGGAAAAATCTGACACTGGAGTATGAAAAAGATTCGTACTGAAACAGTGAAGTTGAGCACCAAACAGATAAAAGCTAAAACAGAGTTCTTTCTTGGCATCGCTTCTTACCTATCAAATTCGTCTATGCAACAAATCCCTCCATCTGCAAGAACAAGGGCTCCAGCTTCTAACATCCACTCCCCTGGGAATTTGATAAACATGGTTTATTAATGTAAAACAAATATAGGAATATTAAGCACCAATATGGATATGGATAATGATATTGATACAGATAATGTAAATTCCCAAAAAATTTATGATCTAATACACGATAGGGATCTACTAATTGATTAAAACATAACTAAATGTTTTAAGTAGATACTATGCTAATGTTTAGTTTGATAAATATCAAAGCCATAAAATACATATAAATAACAACCACAATCCATGTTTCGTATTCATTAAAAATTCGGAAATTTCAAGAATTCTAACTTTCTAAAACATCTGTTTCTTATGAAAAACCAACTTATACAATCCAAATATGGACATGCTATATACACCAGATTTGGATTGATGGTGCAATCATAGTGATTGGAGAAGCAATACCCTCTTTTGAAGCCTAAGATTAAGACAAAAGCCAAGAATAAGTGTCCATCTAGGAAGCACGGTTTCCCTGATTGGGCCCACGCACCCAAGTCGGATACGAACGGATGCGCCGTGCGGCCGTAGACGTGGCCAAACTTTTTTTTTTTTGGTTTCCGATTCAGCCCGATACAGTCCGATTTGGGCCAATATGTCCAATTCAGTCTGAAATGGGCTGAACAGGCCCCAAATAGGTCCGATTCGGTCCAAAACAGGCCTCGAATTGATCCGATATGGGCCAAAATAATTGTCAAAAAAAAAGTAAAATATTTCATTAAAACACACCGTTTTGACAACCTACTTTAAAGAAATAACCCTAAAATAATTTCAAAGTTTCTTGTTCTCTCCAACGCTCCCTCAAACTCCCTCTATCTCTCGCTTTATTACCTACTACTGCTCTTAAATTCTATGAAGCACGGGTGCGGGTGCGGGTGCGGGTGCGGGACTCGGCAATTTTTGAAAAAGGTGGGTGCGGGTGCGGCGGGACTCGGCGATTAAAAAATTATTAAAAATATATTTATTTATATTTTTAATATATTACTAAGCATACTTTTTCACATTATATAAACATATACCAAATTTAAGAACAACAGTAGATAATAACTAAAACATGATGTTCATAAATTAAATACAACCCACAAGATTGAAACTAAAACATTCCAAGATGTTCAGAAATTAGAATACAACTCATAAGTTTGAAACTAAAACTAAATAAAAGACAATCAACAAGACAATCAAATCCCAACATCTTCATCATCAAGATCAATAGATTCACTTCGAACTTCACTTTCACTAGTAGCAGCACTAGTGCTAACATTCCCAATAACTATGGCCTCCAACTCTGGCTCATCAAGAGTAAGGTTTGCACTCTCAAGAATTCCAGCTCCTCCATGTATGTCGCTCTCATTCCAAGAGTCTCCTCCAATGTCCCACATCTTTGTTGCGGTATGTATGTACTCCGCATTGCGCCTTGACAAGAGTCGAAGATTAGAATGCACATATACCAAATCATCAGCACGTGCAGGAGCCATTTTGTTTCTTTTTAAGGAATGAATGAATTTGTATGTGCTCCAATTCCTCTCAGCACATGAGGATGAACAAGGTTGTCCAAGAAGCTTAAGGGCAAGGGTTTGAAGAGTTGGAAATGCGGTACCATGGTATTGCCACCAATCCAAAGGTTGTAAGATCCACCTATCTGTCAAGGCAGCTGGTGAAGGAAACCTCCCTCCTGAAAATGCTGCAAACTCAAACTTCACCACACTTAATTCATTCCCATCTTCAAAGTATCGATCTAAACACTTGCACCTTTCCATAGAAATTTCATAATCTCGATGTGGAGCAACGCGTTTTGGATTTTCCGAAAGCCATTCAATGGAGTAATACCTAGAGTTAAAGATTAAAAAACAAATATAAATAAAAGGTGTGTTTTACTAGAAAGGGGAACTAAAGAAAATAAAAAATAAATGTACTTACTTAGGATTTAAGGAATGAGCTAAGCAATGTAGTGGTATACAGTTTTTAGTCCATCGATCAATGAGTATATCATACACCACACTCCAAAATGAGCAATGCTGATCATCTTCCAAGCCTTCGTGCCGATATATTGTTGCTTTCACCTTCTCTATCATTGAATCCCACATTTCATACATAAGATGAAGACAAGGCTTATCTGGGTGTCGGCCATTCGTAGCATATCATAAATAGGTGCTGTGAATTCAAGGATATAATCAATATTATCCCACCAAAGATCACTTAGAATCGATCTTTCACTTTTTGAGCTTTTCCAACATCATCCTCCCTATAAGAAGCCCATTGGTCACTAATAGCCATGGCTTGAAGGCATCTTTTTATCAACTTCAACCTTTTTTAGCATTACAACAACTCGAAGCAAATCTAGTATCGCAACTTGGAGCGCTTTAATGGACAAAATTCATTAAACATTGCCAACCTCATTGAATGGTTCATGATAAAAACACGTATGAAGGATGCATCATCACCAATACGTGTAATCCAACTACATTCCTCATATGTAACTTCATTCTTTTCTGTTTTTTGCCACAAATATTCTTCAAAGCTAGATTGAGAGTGTGGACAACGCGGGTGTCCAAAATATTTTAGGATACTCACTTTCAATAAGAGATCCAAGCACTTCATCACACTAGCATTATCGTGATGACTTGGACAACTTTTTCATGTCCAATCTCTTTTATAGCATCCTTCAACACCCCAAGAATATAATGTTTGTCTTTGAATTCACCTTCGACCCATCAATTGCCTTTATAAACACCGGACCCCCATTCGATACAGCCATAATATTAATAAGAGGCCTCCTTTGTGGATCGACCATCCATCGAAACTATACTTACACCATGTTCAAGCCAAAAGTCCTTAATTGGTTTCGAAGTCCTTCAACATGAGCTCTTTCTTTTTGCAAAAGTGTTGTTCTCATAGCATTGTAGACAGGAGGAACATAACCCGGTATGATATGAGTAGCAGCATATGCATAGGAATTACGATAATATGGGTTCTTTGCAAAATTAAACGGAAGCCCGGCCGGTGTAAAACATCCTAGCAATTGTACTATCCAACTCATGTCTAGCATTATCTCCGGTATGCTTT
Source organism: Castanea sativa (assembly GCF_040712315.1). Lineage (NCBI taxonomy): Eukaryota > Viridiplantae > Streptophyta > Magnoliopsida > Fagales > Fagaceae > Castanea > Castanea sativa. The sequence goes on along the minus strand of NC_134019.1, from coordinate 18,579,507 downwards.
CTCCAAAGTATTATTTACACCACCTTCCTCCTCTTACCATCAATCGGATTTGTACTATCACTCCTTTCATGTCTCCGAAATTGGGAAATAGGTATAGGCCCACGGCCTGGGGGAGGTGGGGGTAAGGGAATTTGACTTCTCCGTTCTCTCTCTAACTTATCATTCTCAACTTTATCATACATTTGTCGCATTTCCAGCCTATGACTCGGTGTCACCTTAGGGCACGGTTTAATTCCTTTATTAGGAATTTTTAACAAATGAGCCTTAACCCTAGAATAAGATCCCATATAAACTACACCACAATAATTGCACTTAAAGTATGTGTTTCCCCCTGATTTAACAACATGCACCACTCGGTTTTTCTACTTTAGTCACATACCGCCAAAGAGAAGATTCATCATTTGGCACTTCTTGATTAGACGAAGGTGAAGTTTCGTGCTAGTAACTTCGTTCATTGCAAATTCAATAAATTGAATTTAACCTACAAATAATAACTATTAACTAAATAAATTTAGAATAAATCAAACCAAGTTCACAAATTCACAAGTGTCACATTCATAGATTCACAACATGATATTAACCAAGTTTACGATTCACAAACTATTATTCTCAACTCAAACTATTATTTGATAACTATTAACTAAATAAAACTAAGAATTTGAAAGTGAAAGCTAAATCAAACTAAGATTCACAAATCACATTCACAAATCACAAACTAAGATTCACAAATCACAAATCAAACTAAATCAAACTAAGATTGAAAGTGAAAGCTTTATTAATACCTGAGTTGAGACTTGAGAATGCGTGAGAGAGAGTTGAGAATGCGTGAGAGAGATTGAAACTTGAAACTTGAAAGTGAAGGCCGAAGGGTTGAAGGCTTGAAGCTTGAACAGGGGAGACGGAGAGAGTAAAGGCAGAGATGGAGGGCTGAAGCTTGAAGGCAAAGACCAAGATGGAGGGCAGAGCACACAGCTCACAGCTGAGAGGCAGAGCACACAGCTGAGAGCAGAGAGGCAGAGAGCTATGAAATAATAAGAGCACGGATGAGATTTTTTTTAATTTGGTGAAGTGAGAATGTAGTGTTCTGTTTTGGCTGAAGTAGGTTTAGGTTTAGTTCATACGGTGCGTTTCGCACCTTTCTATTTTTTTTTTTTTTTGAATTTCGGCCTGAATCGGCCGTATCGGGCTGAACCAGAAATTTCGGCGATTTCGCCCGATACGGCCGATTCCGGCCGATTCGGTGCGATTCCGCCCGAGTCAGCGCGAATCGCGCCGAGTCCACGCCGCGTCGGCGCGAGTCGGCGTGAAAATCCATCTGCCACGTGGCCGACGCGGCCGGACGCCGCACCGACGCGCGAGCAGCGGCGTCCCTCGCGCGTCGGCGAGTCCCGCCGCGTCGGACGCGGGTGCGGCACCTCCGGTGCCGCGTCCGTGCATCCCAGCTTAAATTAGAATATATTTACCATTATATGAAAAAAAAAAAAAATGCTTAGCAATATATAGAAAATATAAATAAAAATATATTTATTAATTTATTAATAAACATATCCCGCCGCACCCGTATCCTATTTTTTCAAAAATTGTTGTGTTGCCGCACCGCACCCACATTGGCACCCAAACCAAAATCCGCACCGTGCTTCCTAGGTGTCCATGTTAGTTAACTAGGTTTTTATATTTGATGTTATGTTTTATTTGGTTATTCTAGACTCAAAGATATTTTAGTATTTCTGTTGGGCCTTGGATTTTCTTGTATTAATAAGTATGTCGTTTTTAGTTTATGGGTCTTTATGCATGGGCTTTGATTCAATTCAAATAGGATTTGGTTTACTAATCAAAGTAGAAGTCCTAGTTCTCCTAGGAGATTTGGGGTCTATATAATTTTGTCATTGTACTAAAAAAATATGGAGTTAATCAATAAAAATATTGAGTGTTGTGAGCATTGAAGTATGTTGGCTGTGGGTACTCAGGATTTTCACCTCGGACCAAGGGCTGGCCTTGTAGTCATGCTGGCTTGACACCTTTGGTATCCCACATCGAAGAGAACTCCTCCCACTTTCTCACTTATAAGCTTGCGCCATGGTGAGGAGTGTACCATCAGTTATTAATAACTGATGGCGCAAGCTTATAAGTGAGAAAGTGGGAGGAGTTCTCTTCGATGTGGGATACCAAAGGTGTCAAGCCAGCATGACTACAAGGCCAGCCCTTGGTTCGAGGTGAAAATCCTGAGTACCCACATTGGCCATCATGTGTTTTTCTTTTTTTCTCTTCTCTCTTTTCTTTATCTCTTTCTTGTGCTACAGTTCATGAACACTATTCATACAGCCTTTGAACATCATTAAACAGAATAAAATTATAGAAATGCAACCTGAACAATAGGATAATCCCAAGGTTCAAACACAGGAACTCTTAAACATATAACTTTGGACACCAAGTTTTGAATATAAGAAATAATAGAAGGGGAGTAAAAAGACATAAAAGAGAAAGGAACAATGTCAAAATTCACTTTAATATCCAATGAAAGACTGAAGGTGGTTTCAACATGTGTCCAGGTAAATCAGAATAGCATGTCAATAATAGCATCGGGTACTGTCACAGCTTCCACTTAGAAGGATCTGCTCTACATTTGTGTACAAGTACTTTCTAATTCTATAGTGACAAACTGCAGCTTGTCCCAGAAGTTTAAGCTATTAGGAAATGGTGAATTTAATTATTCAATCAATATTCTAATATTCGCCATCACATGTGGGCCTAGACTCTCCCTCAATAAGTGCGTCTCAACTTGTGAGATTTTCAACTTTTTAAATGGGAGGTATAGTGGAGACAAGGTTCAAACTGAGGACCACCTGATTTAATACAATGATAAACTACCCATTGTCCCAAAAGCTTAAACTCTCATGAGAATGTAATTTAATCATTATTCTAACATATAGTACAATTCTAATTATAAAAAAATAGAAGAGGAATAAAGAAGTTAAACCACAAGAATAATGTCAGAATAAATGAAGAAGAAATTAATGGAACAAGATATTTGTAAAAATTGTCCAACCTCCAAAAGAAGGTTTAAGGTAGAGGTTAGGTGAATGTTTACCTCCATCCTTGACTGCAGTGACAGTCAATCCAGCACTGGTGCTTCCTAACCCAGTAGTGATAACAGATCGGTTGCTCAACTTTGCAGCAAACTTTAAGAACTGAGACTTCCCAGTACCTGTGAGATATATCTAGTAATGTTTACTTAATATTTATCATGCAATTTTCAACAACTTGTATGGATCCCTCTTATTCATCCTATCAACATCTCCATAAGCAGATGGAGTATAGAAATACACACACACACGCACGCACACTTGTATGTGTGTGGAGCAAGAGAGACAGAGAGAATGAAGAGTATCATATAATTCAAAATAGAAGTAAAAAGTAACAAAAAATAAGACTGCTACCTGGATCACCAACCAGAAGCAAATGAGACTCTCCTCGAACTTTTGTCCCAGAAGCATCAATATGTTGCACACCCCCAATAAGTGTTAACGCAACTAAATTGAAGATTGAAAAGGTAAATGTGATAAGTAGGAATTGATGATCATACTAAGATTTGGGGGGGGGGGGGGAGAAAGACACATCAATTACATTTTTTTTATTACCAAATTAGGCAAAAATTTTAATCCGAACATTTTGAACCCAAACAATGCAATGCAGTTTGAAAGTATAAAACAGATATATAATTATTAGATGTTGTATGGGATGACAGCAAACCTGCAAGCTTGACAGTAAAGAGTCCAAAAATTTGTGGGCAAATACCTCGTAGGATGGCATTTCTCCCTGAGTAAACATTGAACAGATTTTAAGTTATACTAGATAACAACATTGTAAATTTTGCAAAATAATTTTTTATTGATAATTCAATAGTTGGGGGAGGTGGGATTTGAAGCCTAGACATATACATTGAAAACACCAAAAGGTGCTAGTTGAGCTACAAGGTTCTTGGAGAATCTAGCAAAATAAGAAAGCTAAACTTTAAATAATATACACAGAATGAATAATAAATATAAACTATTCTCTTCAAATGAAATATTGACAGTCCAGAAAAATAAACTCTTCAGTTGCATATTAATTTATAAGATAAGTATATGGTCAACAATTTTTACCTTTTAATGGTGCATCATGGAAATCTGACCAGAACTGCTTGAATTTCATAATAACATCATCAGGTATATCAACTTCTGACTTTAGCTCATTGGTTCTTCTAAAAAAATGAAAAGCTAAACTTTAGCAGAAAAACACAGAAGGACAAGTGTTGTAGCTTTTCATTGCATAGAGTGCCAGAACAATTGACTGTTTTTTTCATAATAAAGTAACTAAATTTTATGTTGGCCATCAACCCACCATGACCACCCTCTTTTTTTGGGGCTTGGAACTGGCTATAAACAAAATATATGACACTAAGCACAGAATTAGGTCGCAAAAGCACCAGAATCATGCATTGCTTAACAAGCCAAAAATGCACCTTTTCCTAATTTTCTTGCACCTTTACTTCTAAATAAATAAATAAAAATTTGGTGGATAGAAACCCCCCAATTCTCCATAAGTAGTATTAAATCTTTTGACAATTGAATTCAATAAGTATAAGACTTACCTCACATGATTAGCAATTAGTATGGGATCAAGGTCACAACGCACATCTTTTAAGTCTGGAGACCACTTTGCGGTTAAAATTCCAGTAACGATTACGTCATCTGTGACAGGAAGTAATTACCACACAAACCTCCCCTCCCCCAAAAAATTAGATAATCTAAACCATATAATATGTTCAAAGAATGGCATGATTCAACAGCTAGTATAAGCATATAATTGGATATTTGTTATGAAGTTTTTGCTCAAGGTAATGCTAGGAAGTAAATTCATAGAAAATTGAAAAATAGAGCTTCCCAGAATTTCTTACCTCCAGCTTTAACAATGTCAACAAGATCATCCTTCAATATGACAGGAATTGAACGAGGAATCGCCCCAACACCCAACACTTGTGTGCTTTCTTGGATTTTGATTTCCTGATAATCATGGCGTATTATAGAATCTTCTAATTCCTTGAACTTCGTGCCTTCACAGGGTTTTGAACTCTAAGATTGAAGACAATCAATTTACTATCAACTCCAAAAGAACAACTAGATAAGACAAACTAGACATATAGCAAAGAGCCAAATAATGTCTTGTTGCAAACATAAGAAGGTAAAATATATAATACAAAAAATATATTAAATCCATCAAAATGATGATAAAGTAGAAAAAAATAAACAGATCTCATGCCTCAATTCATAAAATTCTTATCTTAATGCACATGAAGATCAAGAATGCATCCTAAAATGCAACTGCACTTATAAAATTTTGCAAATAGCTTAAGCACATACTATAAGTGATACTTTTATCATATTACATAAAAATGTATGAGACCATCCGATTGTTGCTACCACCACTTATGTTTTCTTCAAAATTTTCATATGACACAGTTAAAATAATGTGAGATATAACCAGAAATTGAGTAAAATATATACCAGAGAAGGGCAATATGAAGGTAGTGATATTGAGTTTCTAGCTTCCAGCTCAGGATAAACTAGGAATCTGCAAACATCATCAACCATAAGAAGGTAAAAGTTTAGTGCAAACTACAATTGGCATAAAACAGGTATCTCCAAGTAGATTATGACAGGAATGTTAGTCTCAAAGATAACAGATCAATACACCCTAGGTAAAGAATGTCAGTGACTATAATATGTCATTCAGAAAATTTTGAGGAAAAGTGACTGACTGCGTAATTATGGATTTCAAAATTATGCAGTCCATATCAGCTGGAGTTTGAAGTTGTTCAGATTGTTGTAAGGCCCTAGAGGTGGCATGGCAGTGTCAGAAACTTGGAGGACACTGGCACTTTCGTGAAATGCACCCAACATGCATCATATGTGCCATGAGCCACAAATATTTTTTTCATTAAGGGAAATGCCTGGTCATGTACAGGATATGGTGGGCTATGCAAGGGATATGGCTGGAACACACAGAGGTTCCAGATTGGAAACAGCTAAATACTCAACAATTTAAACTTTTTTTTTTTTTTGGGCATCTTGATTATGGATTGGACACAAAAGGAAGACATAGTACAAGCATGCAAGGATTGAATGCTAAAACTTTGTTGTTTTGCTTGGAAAAAACCAACAGATGATGTTAACTTGTTATGTCAGAATATTTGTTCTCTCTTTCATATATCTTTTTGAAATTCTAAGCTACTTGATTGAAAATTTTGAAATACAAAATGAAAATATATTTGGCAATGTTTGAAGATGTGTTTATCAGCATATCCCGAAAATGTCATACATGTCATTGAGACATGTAATTTAGCTTAAAGGCAACCCTCTTTCCTTCACAAGGTTTAAGAAGAAACTAAGTTGACAAGATAGATTGCACTATTTTTTCTGCATTCCCATTCATAACCACCACAATACACCAAGAAAATTAAGCTACTAAAAATGTTATAGCACAATACAAATGTACATTGGTGCATCAAAAGTAACCAAATTAAAAACCCTACTTGTGCTTGCATTTCTGGCACATATACCATCTCTCCCCTTCATACATCTTGATCGCTCCGGAACGAATCACGGTCCCTTTGAGGGTGAGAAGAATCCCACGATGCTTCACTCGAACACTTCCAATGCGTGGAAAAGTCTCTAACCAAATCCAAACACATTCACACACAAATCAAACAAACAATTATCCAAGCAAAGAGTTGAAACAAAACCAATATCACAGAGAGAAGAATAGGGAAAGAAAAAAGAAAAAAAAAAACCAGGGCATTCGAGTGGGGAACCGCTGATGTTTACACGAACATGAATGAATTTCTTCTCAACCACACTTTTGTGACCTTTCAATTTCAAATCCCCCAATACAATTTTCTACATACACAAAGCAAAACACAGCCAAATCAAAAAGTGTACTTTACTCGAAGGAAAACAAAATGCGCATACTGACATGAGCCCAAAGAGCAGCATCGTCGAAGAGGCGCAGATGATCGGTGGGTTGGGAGAATAGCGATTGCGCAAGCGGCGGGTCGTCGTCCATTAGCTCTGCAAAACTGAGAAACATGGAGAGAGAGAGAGAGTGAGTTTTAGAGAGAGAGAGAGAGAGAGGAAAATGAGAAGAATAGAGATGATTGATTGATGATATTACTCGATGTGGAGAGGGTAATGAAGGTTGGGGTCAGGAGAGAGAGCGATGGAGCGGAGCTGGTCGGAGTGGCGGCGAATGAGAAAGGCAGCTTCGGCTTTCAGTTGAGAGGGAGAGGGAGAATCGTCCATTTCGTTTTCGTGCAAGGAGGACATCGCCATTATTTGCTGTGCACTGTGCACACTGCACACAAAAGAGGAAAGGTAGGAGACGGGTTTGGGCGGGAAGATATAGATACATTGGTCACCAACCTAGACAAAGCACTAATATACTATACTATGGGTCAAGATGATTTAAAATTTTTAAAAAATAATAATAAGATAAAATTTCAACTCATAGGTTTAATTTTATTATAAGTCAATAATTATTTTTATTGTCAAAGTTAAGATATTAATTGATTTTTTGTTCTATATATAAAACTTTTTTTTTCTTTTTTGAGAATTTGGGTTTTGCCTTTTGCTACATTAAATTAGTCCATTGATAAATGGATTTAATTAGTGTAAGGACACAAATCGAACCTTCAATCCATAATTAAATGGGAATAGGCTTGAAAGGCCTTTTACAATAAATTTGTAGAGAGTGAGCTTGAAATCTAGATTTTGAGGGTGGTTCAAACAACAGAAAATAAACGAGCCTCGGACCCAATGGCACAAACAAGGATCACCTATAAGAAGATGAATGAAAAATCTCTTCCTCGGACACAATCCGAGGATAGTTTATAGTATTGCTTCTCAAGGGTGATTACAATTATAGATCGTTAGCTTATCATCTACTATTGTCTTTCTTCTCATAGGAAAGAGCTCTCTCTCTTCCGAAGGTCTTTTCCTTTATTTATACTCCCTCTTCCCCCTCTCTATCATCCTCCACCTCATGGTTATAACGCTGGCTTTGGATACTTGTCCCATCAAATTTTTCCGAATTCCTCTAGGATCAGGGACCAAGTTCCAAAACCCATGTTCAGGTCTCCTTCCTCCATTAATGTAGTCAGTATATCAATTGCAAAGTCTTTAATGTGTGGGCGGTGGTAGCAGCTTTACCTTAGATATTCCACCGCCCTTCTACTGTCTTCCACGTGTACTGCATCTTCCCGTAGCCATAAGATTGTTTATATTATAGCTTTGGGGATATTAAACCTCCTTCCTATGACCTCGGCTTCAATATCCGAGGACTAATATCTTCCTCGGACTCAATTGTTCACTTTTTTATCACATCTTTACCTGGCATTTCCTTTAAGAGGTACACTAATGTACTCCTAGTTTGTTTGATGTCCTCGGATTGGGTTTTTAGCCCAATAGACTTTGTTGGGCCATCCTTCATAAATTACTGGGCCCAACGTCCCTACAATAGCCCCTCGAGATTCTTATTTCTTCAACTCGGGATGAAAAAATGATCTCGACTTAAATCTCCCTTTATCCTGCAGATTTCTAGCAATATTGCTGACAGGGACAATGACCTTTGAACTACTCATCGCATATTCCCGAAGCTTCGGCATGCGAAGCGTCCCTGAATTAAATTCTGGCGTCTCTATATTCCCCACGTTCAGCGATGTGACACATATCTAACGGTTGAGATTTGTTCTTGGGATGAGGCGGGAGTTCTCCCGCTTCATAATTCCTATTGACATATAAATATTAATTTCTTTCAAATCTTCTTACACACTACAACACTCCTGTATCATGCCTGCCATAATTTGCCAACTCCACGTGCTTTCTCTTTTTACCAAATACCTTGTCCGAGGTGACCGTGCCTTCTTCTTTTTCTTAAAGTAAATTCTCCCCTACTCTCTCCATTTCTTATCAGCTCTTGTTCTTTTTGTTTTTCTTCCTTTCTTTTTCCTTTTCTCTGTACTCCGTTGTCCTCGGCTTAGTCTAGTTAGTTACTTTACACCTCTTTTTTTTTTTCTAAAAATGGGTAGATTTGCATCCTTGGTGGATTCAAACGAAAAAATAGAGCAATTTAAGACTAAATACCGAATTCCTTCGAACGTATCAATTAGATACTGTAACGAAGAGGAGTATTTTGAAAAAAGAAAAACGGGGGAGGTAGTAATCCCGATGATTGCATTCATCGAAGGAGGAATGAGAATTCCAATGGGGATAGTGACTAGGGATTATCTTAGGGCCTTTAAACTAGCCCCTACCCAATGCGCCCCAAACGTCTTTAGGATCCTAGGTTCTATAGATGCTTCAAATGAAAAAATGAACCTAGGGCTCACTCATCATGATGTGAACTGGGTTTATAACCTCCATTACCTAACAAAAAAAGATGAGTATTACCTAAAATCTAGATATCTAGCAGTTAGGTTAATTCAGTGTCTGCCCGAATCCAATAAGGGTCTAAAAAACGACTTCCTGATCATATCAAGAGATTGGCACGACGGCTTACCCTGTCCGACAAGGGAGGGGACCCCAGGTGAAGTTTTGGATTTTTATTTAAAACTCTTAAAAACTATCCCTTTTATCCTCTTATTTATTCTTACCTTTGTCTTCTTTCGGACAATACTGTAGATCCACACGCAGCAGATCGTCATCCTTTCCTCGTCGATTTTGGGCGATTGGACAGAATTTTACAAGCCGAAGTTTTCGTGCATTCAGACGGTCAACTCCAAGCGGCTCATCTCATCCTCGGCTACGATCCAATATCCAAAGCTTTCCAAGCGCCGAAGTGTGTGATCAAAGCCAAGGACCCCCGCCTTCCCCGGATCAGCGTTGTCGTTGAAGGTTTCCTACTACCCGAGGGGGCTCTTATTCCTCAGGGTACTCTGGTTACTCAACCTATACAACCGCCACAACCCGTTCCAGTTGGGATTCCCCTAATCCCTATTCCAACACAAAGCATACTTGGCGAAGCCACATCTTCCCATCCTATCGTAAAGGAAGAAGAAAACATCGTCGAGGTATCTGACTCCGAGGACGAGTTCGAGGTTTTCAATCAACCCCACTCTCCCGAAGACCCAATTCATATCCTCGATAACCCCTCTCAAGTCCTCCAAGATACTGTTCAACAATCTGATAGTATGGGCATTCAGCGTAAGGCCAAGCCCAGTTTAAAAGACGTACTTGAGGGTCACGCAGGTTCTCAAGAGCCTCCTAAGGAACTACGTCCAAGACCCCAAGATAAGGGTGTTGATAAAGGCCCCGAGTCTAGGGTCCCTCCTCCTCCTCCTCCTTCCCAACCTCAACGTACCAACCTGACTGACCTTAAAAGGAAAAGGCATCAGCAAAAGGGAAAGGAAGTGATAGAGGTAGGAAAGGGCTCTCTTCCTAAAGAGCCCGAGATTGAAAAAGGTGGGAAGCAGGCCCGCACCATACAGATGAGGACGGACAAATGGACCGAATCCCAAGTGGCCGTGCACGCTCCATTATGGCTCCCAGACATGACGATGGACAACCGGGCCATTACTGTTGACGCGTCCATCAGAAACTCCGATGAGGGCACTGCTGCGTGTGTAGCAGACGCACTGGAGCAAGCATTGTTGCTCCCTAAGGACATGGGTGAGCTCAGAAAGAAAAGAGACCACAATGTCTTCATGATTCTGAAGAAGGAGCTTGCTATGGTAAGTTTTTCTTTTAGACCTTATCTGTTGTATATATATATTTTTTCTATTTTTATAAAAACTTATATATATATATATATATATATATATATATATATATATATATATATATTGTTCACAGGCTGTTCAATCTGTCCATAGGGCAGAAGAGATTGCCATCAGCTCATACAAGTCTCTGAGGGCCGAGGAATCAAGGCGTGAAGCCGCCCAAAGGATCTCGGATATTCAGAAGAAGAAGCTGCAGGAGGTCTCAGCCAAGTTGGTTAAGGCAGAGAGTGAAAGGTCAGGTTTAGAGGCCGATCTCAAAACAACCACTAAACAGGCCGAGGACCAGAGACTAATGCTCCGACAAACCGACGAGAACCTCGCTGCAGCACGAAAGCTTATTGAGGATCTGAAAAAAGATCTGAAGGAGTCTGAGAGGGTTAAGGAGGAGGCCATCAAGGGAAAAGGCAAAGCCCTTGAAGAAAAGGAAAAAGCTGAAAAGGCAAAAGAAGAGGCCGAGAATTCAAAGGAGCTAGCTGAACAAGAAGGTTACGAGATAGGTGTGAAGGAGACCACGGAAATGTTCAAGGCTCAGGTTCCCGAGGTATGTAGACATTACTGCCTCCAAGTGTGGAACAAGGCACTTTCCCAGGCTGGGGTTGATGCCTCTTCTACTCTTTGGAAAGCAGAGAGTGTCTACTATCCTCCAGCAATTCGAGCTTCTGACGTTCCTCAAGCTGACAATGAAGCTGCCCAGGTATCATCTGAGGATAAGAGAGGTGAACAGGCTCAACACTCACCTCTTTCTGAAGATCTCCTCAAGCAAGTTGATCCCATACAAGAAAAGGCACTAGAAGACATACAACCTTCAAGTGACCTTCAGGAATCTTCCAAGGATGAGCTGGATGATCAAGCAAATCCGATAACCTTAAAGGATGATTCCAAAGGCAAAGGAGTTGCCGATGAGGCCTCGGCGAAGCTTCCACCTCCTCAAGACCCTAAAGGCCCTCTGAAGATAAAATTGAAGCAGTGACTGCCTTTCCTTAGCTTTGGTTCTTTTTTCTTTATTTTCTGCTAAGTGTAATTTCGCAAGTTCCTTGTATTTACAAAGTACTTTCTAAATCTAATGTAAGCGCAAGTTCTTTTTTGTTTGATGGCGTTCACTTTTGTTTTGTTTTGATCATATCGCTTCATATTTGTTTTGCTATATATTTAGAACAGTAATTCTTTTGCCCTTATTAATTTACTAAAGTCAAAGCCATAACCTGGATCGAACTTGATACCATAGGTAGGTTCAATATGCCAGGAAATGCATTAAGTGATGCTTATGAATTTCTTATCCATTTATCACTATGTTAGGGAGACTTTAAGCAGTTGATTTTTCATTTAGACCTCTAATTGATCTATGTCAAATATATGAAATAAGGCATACCAAGCTTTGACACTTTAAAAGAAAAAGGAATGTTAATTTTCCCAAAGTAGATGATCCGAGGACTAGACATAACTAAGGTTCTGTTTAACACTTAATAAAAATATCAATTTAGACGAGGCATGTGGTCCGAGGATCCAGACACACCAAGTTTCAGTTTGATACTTAGATGAACCAATTGAAATGTTAATTTTCCCAAAGTAGGTGATCTGAAGACCAGACATAACTAAGGTTCTGTTTAACACTTAATAAAAATATCAATTTAGACGAGGTATGTGGTCCAAGGATCCAGGCACACCAAGTTTCAGTTTAATACTTAGATGAACCAATTGAAATGTTAATTTTCCCAAAGTAGGTGATCCGAGGACCAGACATAACTAAGGTTCTGTTTAACAGTTAATAAAAATATCAATTTAGACGAGGTATGTGGTCCGAGGATCCAGGCACACCAAGTTTCAGTTTGATACTTAGATGAACGAAGACAATGAACGCAAGGCAGTTTTAACAAAAATGGCCGAAGTGCCTTTCATTTAATAATAGTACCTTCGTAGGTTATTTACATTCCAAGGACGTTGTACAACATGTTCGTCCAAATCCTCAAGATTGTAAGCCCCTATTCCGGCGACCGAAGTAATACGATAAGGTCCTTCCTAGTTGGGCCCCAGTTTTCCCCATGCTGGGTTCTTTGTTGTGCCCAAAACTTTCCTCAATACCAAGTCGCCAGGTGCAAGAGGTCGCAGTTTTACATGAGAATCATACCCCTGCTTGAGCTTATGTTGATAATAAGCTAATTGAACCATGGCATTCTCTCGTCGTTCCTCAACTAAGTCTAAATTTCTCCTTAATAGATCATCGTTGCTATCTCGAACGAAGGAGCTTTTCCTTAGGGTTGGGAACCCAGTTTCCAGGGGAATTACTGCCTCGGCTTCATAAGTCATGGAGAAGGGTGTTTCTCCTGTGGATCTTCGTGGGGTAGTTCGATATGTCCACAAGACATGTGGCAGTTCTTCCACCCATCTTCCCTTAGCGTCACCTAACCTTTTTTTGAGTCCATTAACTATCACTTTATTGACAGCCTCGGCTTGGCCATTCCCTTGGGGGTAAGCTGGAGTGGAATATCTATTCGTGATGCCCAAATCACAACAATATTTCCTAAAGGCCCTGCTATCAAATTGTAAACCATTATCCGAAATGAAAGTATGAGGGATGCCAAACCTGGTAACGATGTTTTTCCATACAAATTTTTTTTCTTCCATGTCTCTGATATTTGATAGTGGCTCAGCTTCAACCCATTTGGTGAAATAATCCGTTTCGACGAGGAGCCATCGCCTGTTTCCTGTTGCTTTTGGGAAAGGTCCAACAATGTCCAAGCCCCATTGAGCAAAAAGCCAAAGGCTAGATAGAGGATTAAGGACACCTCCTGGTTGATGTATGTTTGGAGCGAATCTTTGATATTGGTCACACTTCTTCGCATAATCCTGCGCCTCCCTCTACATATTGGGCCACCAATAGCCTTGAGTAAGGGCTCTATGAGCCAAAGACCTTCCCCCAGTGTGACTTCCACAAATCCCTTCATGCAACTCTTCCAAAAGTAACTCCGTTGCCTCGAGGTGCATACATAACAAATATGGTCCCGAAAAAGAGCGTTTGTATAATTTCTGGTCCTCGGATAACCAGAACCAAGTTGCTTTCCTGCGAATTTTATCTGCATCGACTTTTTCTCCAGGCAAGATGTCATTTTTGAGAAATGTTACTATTTGATCCATCCAACTAGGACCAGTCCTAATCTGGAGAATTCGACTGATGTTACCATTCGTCCCAGCGGGTTTCAACAGATCTTCGACAAGGATAACCCGCGGTAGGCTTTGCACCGAGGACGTTGCGAGTGTGGCTAACGAATCGGCATGGGTATTCCAACATCTGGATACATGTAATAAAGAAAAAGACTCAAATTTAGATTGCATACACCTGACCTGAGTTAGGTATCCCTGCATTCTTGAATCTCTTGCTTCTAGCTTCCCTTCTACTTGGCCTACCACCAATAATGAATCCGAGAACATTTGTACCGTCTTCCCTTCCATTTTATGAACCATGTTCATCCCTGCGAGGACGGCCTCATATTCTGCTTCGTTGTTGGTGGCCGAGAACCTCAATCTCAAAGATTTCTCAAAAGTAACTCCCTCCGGGGATACCAAAACTAACCCTATACTCGATCCTCTTTGATTTGCTGCCCCATCAACGTGCACTTTCCACAACGGAGGCTCTTTGTGTGAAATCATGCCTACTGATTTTTTACCCGCGCCTGATCCTTCAATATATTCTTCTAATGAGGGCTCAGTAAACTCTGCCACAAGATTCGCGATGACTTGTCCCTTTATAGAGATGCGAGGCATATATTTGATGTCAAAAGCTCCTAGGATAGTGCCCCATTTGGAAATTCTTCCCGTATAATCCGCACTCTGAAGTATAGATTTGAGAGGGAGTTGCGTAAGGACAGCCACCGTTTGGGATTGGAAGTAATGAGGAAGCCTTCGTGTAGCATGCACCACCGCCAAAATAGCTTTCTTCAGTGGCAAATAACTCACCTCGGCTTCATGCAGCGACTTACTTACATAATAAACTGGCCTCTGGATATTATAATCATCTCGTATAAGAACCAAACTAACTGCATGGTTAGCTACTGCAATATATGCAAACAAAACTTCATCAATTTCTGGCCGAGACATAATGGGTGGTTGCGAGAGATAATCTTTAAGCTGTTCAAAAGCCACCGCACACTCCTCGGTCCATTCAAAACCCTTCCATTTATTCAGCAATTGAAAGAAAGGCTTGCATCTTTCCGCGGACCGAGATATAAATCGGTTGAGGGCAGCGGTCATACCTGTTAGTCTCTGCACTTCTTTAGGATTTCGAGGTGGGTGTAAGCTGTTAATGGCCTTAATCTGAGCAGGATTCACCTCAATTCCTCGGTGAGTTACCATGTAGCCTAGAAACTTGCCCGATCCCACACCAAAAGAACATTTAGAGGCATTGAGTCGCAATTTATACTCTCTTAGCGTTTGAAAAGTGTTGCTCAGATCTTCCAAATGCGTAGAAACTGCTTTACTCTTTACCACCATATCATCCACATATACCTCAATAGTTTCTCCTAGCTGTGTCTTAAACATTCTCGTCATCATCCTTTGATAGGTAGCCCCTGCGTTTTTCAAACCAAAGGGCATTACCTTATAATGGTAGTTTCCTGTGGGAGTGACAAATGCAGTCTTCTCCTGGTCCTCCACAGCTAAAGGTATTTGGTGGTAACCTTGGAAAGCGTCAAGAAAGCTCATCCAAGGATGTCCAACAGTAGCATCCACCAATTGATCAATCCGAGGCATAGGGAAAAAGTCTTTCGGGCAAGCTTTATTTAAATCTGTGAAGTCCACACAAACTCTCCATTTCCCATTTTCTTCTTCACCACTACCGTATGGGCCAATCATTCAGGATAAAAAACTTCTTTGATAGCACTCGCCTTTTTGAGTTTCATCACTTCCACTTTCACAGCCTCGGAATGCTCTTTGGAGGACCGCCGAGGTGGTTGCCTCCTTGGTACCACAGCCGGATTGACCTTTAAATGATGACAAATGAAACTCAGATCAACCCCAGGGGCCTCATAAGCATTCCATGCAAATACATCCATGTTTTTCCTCAAAAACAAAATCAGCTCTGCCTTCTCCTCCTGTGGCAATTGAACACCTACCTGAAAGAACTTCTCAGGGTCGTCATCTATGAGAATCTTCTCCAATTCCTCACATGCCGGTTCATCTACCTTGGCTGCGCCAAAAGACTTTGATTGCTATGCCTCTCCGCCAACCGAAGACGAGGATTCCGGCTCAGGTTGACGCAGAATTGCAGCCGTGACACACTGTCGAGCCACAGACTGACTCCCAAGTAGCTCCACCACCTGGTCTCCAGAATGAAATTTAACTTTGACATGCAAGGTTGAGGAAATAGCTCCCAATGCATGCAGCCAAGGTCTTGCCACAATAGCCGTGTAGGGAGAGTAGGCATCCACCACGATGAAATCTACGTTTACCACCTTTGGGCCTGATTGCACAGGCAGTCCAATTTGGCCTTTTGGAACGACAGCCTTTCCCTCGAAGCTTATCAAGGGTGAGTCATACGCCGTAAGATCTTCAAGCTTTAATTTTAAACCTCTAAACAGGTCAGGGTACATGATATCTACGCCACTGCCTTGATCGACCATCACCCTCTTCACATCATAGTCCCCTATTCTCAAGGTTACCACCAAGGCATCTTCATGAGGCTGGATTGTCCCCATTTTGTCCTCCTCCAAGAAACCCAAAACCGATAGGATATTTGCCTTAATTCTCTTCGGCTGATCCCTTGATTCTTTGGCTAAAGTCCAAGCCACTGACACCACCCTAAAAGGAGCTGAGCCAGTCCTTCCAGGTGCTGCGAAAATTACATTGATTGTACCTAGAGGAGGCCTTGACGAAGGGCCCCCGTGATTTGCCACTCCTGATTGATTTCCTTGCCCATTAGGCTGATACAGGAATTGTTTTAGCTTTCCCTCCTTAACCAATTGCTCCAAATGATTCCACAGAGTGCGACAATCCTCGGTGGTGTGACCCCTCTCTTGGTGATAATGGCAATGGAGATTTTGGTTGCGTCTCAAAGGGTCCCCTGCCATTTTATTTGGCCACTTGAAGAAAAACTCATGCCTGATTTTCTCCAACAGCTGTTGCACTGGTTCTTTAAAAACGGTGTTGACCACATGTGGGGGCGTATGACCAGCTTGTCTGGAAAAATCTCTTGCAGGCCTATTGTTGTTGTATCTGTCCGACCTGAAATCCCTCCTTTCTTGTGGGATAACCTTCGCCTTACCCTTCCCCTGCTGCTGATCTTCCTCAACCCTTTTGTACTCGTCGATGCGATCCATGAGCCGGCGCACGCTTCTGACAGGTTTCTTTGTTAAAGACTTCCTCAAGTCATCCTCCGTCGGTAGGCCAACCTTGAAGGTCCTTATCGCCACATCATCGAAGTCTTCGTCAATTTCATTGAACATCTCCCAATACCTATCCGAATACGTTCTCAGGGTTTCCCCATCCCTCATGGCCATGGATAATAATGAATCCAATGGCCGAGGAACTCTACTGCATGTGATGAAGCGGGAACCAAATGCTCTAGTAAGCTCTTTGAAAGAACTAATAGAGCCTGCCCTCAAGCCATCAAACCATCTCATGGCCACGGGCCCTAGGCTAGAGGGAAAGATCTTGCACATCAAGGTCTCATTCCTGGAATGTACTGCCATTCTCTGGTTGAAATGGCTCACGTGCTCCACAGGATCCGTCCGGCCATTGTAAATAGTGAAGGCCGGTTGTGTGAAGCGCCGAGGTAACCTTCCTTCCTCCAGTCTGCGCGCGAAGGGTGACTTGGAGATTTGGTGCAACGCCCTACCCATCACATCATTTCCCAAGCCCTTCGAGGAGAAGTCCCTGCCATGCCTCCCATGCAGGTTGTCCTCCTTGGAAGAGAAAGATTCACCCGGGGGAGTCCTGGACCTCTGCCTGTAATTGTCATCCTCGGATCCCTCCGAAGAGGGGTCGGATTCCAAAGGAGTTCGCCTTCGCCTTTCGTGACGCAACTTTCTTTTCAGGCCGTCAATCTCCTTCTGCATGGCCTTGGTATTCCTTTCGTGAGGACCTCTACTTCCTCCTTGTGAATGACTCGTACTTCTAATAGTGTGCGTAGTATGTACACTACCTTCCCGGTTCTCTCCGTGATCAGGATGCAAGGAGTGATCCTCATGTTGGGAGCCTACGGACTCTGCACTGCGTTGTGGTCCTGAGCCCACCATGATGTTCTAAACCTCCTCAAAGACTAAATTCCCACCATCTGGAGTCAGGCTGGGCAATCACCAGACCTTGTATCCCCGAAGTCTCGGCGAGCGCGCGCTCGTCGTCTGAGAGAATAACAAGTGGATCTCCTCGAGGCCTTTTGACATCCTCGAGTTGAAATTGGTCTATCTCTTCGTCCAACGAGTGTTGCGAGGACGCTTGTTCTTCTCGGACGGCGGTTGTCTGGGAGTGCGTCGTGAGGGGAATCGCTGCGAAAGGGCGTGTGTTTAGAATGGTGGTGGGATCGTCGGGAAGTTCGCGATTGGATAGGAAGCCTGGTCTTACCACGTTTATCCTTCTGCGTCGCCTATCCCCCGCAATGATTGCGTTTTCAATTTCCTGGAAGTCCACTGATATGGGGTCGTATCCCAATATCAGGTGGGCAACCCTCACTTGTAGGTCCTCACTGACAAATACTTCGGAGCAGAGGACACGGTTTAAGTTAGCAACGTTGCAAAGGCTGAGGCATGGACGTACGTGTTATTTATCTGTGAGAAAAAAAGCATCCGAGAAAACAAACATGGTCAGATTAGTGATAAACATTAAGACAAGAAGTAATAGTGTGCAGTATGAATTGAAAGAATAAAGGTAACGGGATTGAATTACGAGTTAAGAAATTTAACTCCTAAGGAGTCACACCTGGGTCTCCCCATTTGACTGGGCAATGAGGACCGTCATACTAGTTTCCTGAGGTGATGAGGTAGTCGTCCTTCATGCCTTTGTTGGATTTAGGAAGACAGGAAATCAGCCTAACTATGCTAGATCGGGATTTGATGTAATATTCTACATTTTTGAGTTTGTGACACTCGTACATATAGGCAATGTCGTGCCATGTAAGGTTTAGGCCCATTTGCTCGTTCAGAGGGTCGACATTACCTAAGACCCTAAACACGTTTGACGCACACTAGTCTAGGCATAACCTATGGTTGCGAAGGCATTCGTTGGTCACATTTCTCATGGGGAGAGTCATCCCACCTTCTATGAAGGCAATCATGGGAATGATGACTTCTCCATCTCTCCTAGCGCTACCTACGGCTTCTACTGGGCAGTATCTCAAGCCTATGTCATTGGGAATTCGGTACTTGGCCCTAAAACCCTCCATACATCGTTAGAATCCACCAAACACTTAAATCTATCCATTTGGCGAGAGCGAAAATGAAAGTTAAAGGAAGAAAAGGAGTTTAAATGGTGGCCGAGGACAGAAGCCGAGAAGGAATGAATAAAGAAAAGCGAAAACTTACGGGAGTTGGTTATGCGATACTTCACGAGCTTCTGGAGAGAAAAGGTGATGATTGACACTTAGATGCGATAGATCTCTGAAAGAATGAATGAAGGTACAGGTTCCCAGGCATTTTGACGTGCAGGAGGCGGCCTCGAAATTAAACTTCTCCCGCTTAAATTTTCGGAGCCAAATTGGACCGTTGGATGTTCATCTCACCATTGAACGTGGGGAACAGGATGTAACTTGCGGTCATAGATGCGCGCGTTCCGGGTTTTGAAGCGTCAGAAGCGTTTTCAGGAAACGAAAGGACCCATACACGCGTGGCGGTTTACGAAGCTTGTGGGAGGTATGCTCGTCGGATCAAAACTCTATTTCTCTCCTTGGATGGGAAGGGCAAAATAAAGTTTTAAGGGGCTATTGTGGGGGGTAAAAACTCTTGAATAAACATTTGGACTTTGGGCCTGATTGGCTGGTATCAGTTTGTTTTGATCAGGGCCTCTAGGCCCACAAGTCAGTCTATACTGTAAAGGTCTGAGAAGTTGTCCGAGGAGGAATGTCTCCTCGGACAGGCTCGGCAATGACCCTGGGACTTACTAAAGGGGTTAGGGGCAAGCTTCTGGAAAAACTGATGGGTAAGAGGGTGGTCTAAGCACTCTTTAGAAGCAAGGATGTGTGAGAAATATCTGAGAAAAAAGCTGCTACCACCACATTAAAGACCCTGCATCTACCTCCTTAGCCGCATTAATGGGAAAATGACCTCTGAACAGTAGAATTGAGCCTTTCTGCTATTGTTTAAAGACTTCACGAAGGTGGCGGATGAGACAAGTATCCAAAGGAAAGATTTGTGTGACACGTGGATGAACCGGTAAAGAAGAAGTATATAAGGAAACGAGAGAGAAAAGAGAGAGGGATCTGCACCTTCTACGGAAAAAAAATAGGCGTATGCCACTATTTGTGGCGTGCATACGGTATTCTTTAGTAAAAGGCGAAAGAATAGTTCGCTCTGTGCTCACCGCGTGATATGGGGTCGTATCACCATTCTTTCGCCAATTGTAAGGACACAAATCGAACCTTCAATCCATAATTAAATGGGAATGGGCTTGAAAGGCCTTTTGCAATAAATTTGTAGAGAGTGGGCTTGAAATCTAGATTTTGAGGGTAGTTCAAACAACAGAAAATAAACGAGCCTCGGGCCCAATGGCATAAACAAGGATTAACTATAAGAAGATGAATGAAAAATCTCTTCCTCGGACACAATCCGAGGATAGTTTATAGTATTGCTTCTCAAGGGTGATTACAATTATAGATCGTTAGCTTATCATCTACTATTGTCTTTCTTCTCCAAGGAAAGAGCTCTCTCTCTTTCGAAGGTCTTTTCCTTTATTTATACTCCCTCTTCCCCCTCTCTATCATCCTCCACCTCATGGTTATAACGTTGGCTTTGGATACTTGTCCCATCAAATTTCCCCGAATTCCTCTAGGATCAGGGACCAAGTTCCAAAACTCATGCTCAGGTCTCCTTCCTCCATTAATGTAGTTAGTATATCAATTACAGAGTCTTTAATGTGTGGGCGGTGGTAGCAGCTTTACCTTAGATATTTCACCGCCCTTCTACTGTCTTCCACGTGTACTGCATCTTCCCGTAGCCATAAGATTGTTTATAACATAGCTTTGGGGATATTAAACCTCCTTCCTATGACATCGGCTTCAATATCCGAGGACTAATATCTTCCTCGGACTCAATTGTTCACTCTTTTATCACATCTTTACCTGGCATTTCCTTTAAGAGGTACACTAATGTACTCCTAGTTCGTTTGATGTCCTCGGATTGGGTTTTTAGCCCAATAGACTTTGTTGGGCCATCCTTCATAAATTACTGGGCCCAATGTCCCTACAATTAGCATAGTATCAATATTTTTTTAATAAATTTTTTTACTAAAATATTATTTTCATGCTTAAAGTTTATACAAATTTCATTTTTCATCCATGAACTTTAAAAAGAACCCAAACCAATTTTTGATCAACTAAATTTCAAACTTGAATTCACTATTAATCAAAGTGTAACTCTCTCCATCTCATCTACCAATAAATCTCTTACCTCAAGATCATCTCCCCGACTCAATACTCTTGACTTGCCATGAGAGAGAGAGAGAGAGAGAGAGAGAGAGAGAGAGAGAGGTGGAAGATAGCTGAATGGTGGAGAGAGAAACAAATAAAAAATGATTTTTTAATGTTTTGTTGAGGAACAAAAATCTCAACAAATGTATGGATGTTAGTTCAAAAATTATTTTGGTGTACCATCTGTGGAGCATGTTGCAAAAGTGTTTTAATTGAGGTTTTTTTTTTTTTTTTTTTTTGAGGGAAGTTAAGTTTAGCTACATTTTAGCTTATCAAATTTTGGGTAAAAAAAGAAGAAGTTGATTTTATGTGCCTCTACTAATGCCCAAGTAGTTAGCCTAAAAATCAGTCTTAAAAAAAACAAAAAACAAAAGATTGCTTCTAGCAAATTATTTTTGTTATTTTTTTAATAAAATTTTATTCTTCCTTTCCATGCACGGGTTGTCCTTTTTTTTTTTTTTTTTTAACTCATGGTTAAGTGCAAGTTTTGGTCTACAGTGGTTGTCACCAAAGAAATCATCACCAAATTATTGTCTCTTTTATAGTTTTTGGTTGTGTTTACCCTAACATCATAACAAAATATCTTTGGTACCATATTTTAAATTTAATAATGCCCGAACATATCATTATGGGTTTCCATTTTTCAGTTTGCAGGTATTAACAATAATTACATCAACATGGATGAGTACCATGTCACCACTAAGCTCCAAGCAGGTATTTTATACACCTACGTACACTTAATTGATCTTTCAAATTGTTGAGGTCTAAAATGTATGTAGAAAGCATGGTAAAAGGCCCAAGGAGGTGGTACATTGGGCCAATCCATGGGAAATTAAAAAAAAATAATTGGAAAGGAAGAGAAAGATTGGGGCTACAAAGGAAAGAGAGATGATGGACCTGAGGCCCAAAAGGGAGCAAGGAGCCCATAGGAAACACAGAAAGGGGAAAGAAAAGAATTCAGCCCGCCAAGACCAGAGAAAGAAAAGGAGCTGGGGAAGGACACCGGGGGGATTGCATGGGACCTTTGGATGTACGGCATGGCTAAAGGAGGATTAAGACAGTTTAGAAGGTCCCAGGAACAAGAAACAGATGGGTCTTCTTCTTGAAGCGACCAGTAATATAGCGCAAGGCCTGAAAATTTGAAAAGCAACAGCTCAGGGGTAGGAAGTCGGTGTCTCGGGAACCCAGAATAAGAAACCCACGAAAGGAAATGGCTAGGGAAACCTTCGGTTTTCCCAGAAGAAGACTTCACTTACTGGGAAAAATGACAAAAGGAAGGAGCGACTAAAAGGGGTTGAGCCTGAAAAGAGAAGATAGACAAAAGGGGGACTTGGAAGGCAAAAGCGTCTTAAAGTAGAAAGTCAGCAAGACACTTTCAAAGAAAAAAACATCAAAAGAAGGAAGCTATGAAAAATAAGGAATGGAGTAGTCGTCAAAAGAGCTGAGATGAACAGGGGGCTCTAGTACCCAGTGGGCCAAGGGAGAAGAATCAATGGTACCCCGAAACCCTAATGTGACACTATAAAAGAGGGAGATCAGCCAACATTAAGGGGCATTCGGCAGTAAGGAAATCATATAGAGTCATTGAGAGAAAACTCTATAAAACTCAAGGAAAATAGGGGAATATCTCTCGGTATCCCAAAAACAGCCACTACAGTACATACTTGGATTCAAAAGGATTCAAACTTTGCAAGTCTTAGATGCTTAAATAGTCATCTAAGTCTGTTTGAGCTTATTTGGACCTTGTATTATGTCTTGGTGATCGCATTTGTAATCCATAACTAAGAAAAATTAATGGATCAGTTCTTATTGATCTGAGGATCCCGAACAATTACTCTGCATTTTATTGTTATAATCTTGTCTTCCTTTGCTGTTTTCGTGTTGCTCAACACATATTCTCGCTTGTTAGTGTGTATGTATTGCAGGAGTCTTGGCCTGTGCACCACTTGGTTTTGTAAACAACCCATTTAGCTGCGATGAACCAAGCCCAGTCCCTTCAAACTACAACAAGAGGGCTTGGTGTCTTTGCTTAAACTTGGGCCTGGACACCGTCCAAGAAATTGACCCTCACACAAATATATGCATACTTTATTACTTTACTAGATACAACCATGCACAAAAGTACATACTCTTTTATATATATAAACATCTAAGTCTACTACATTAGGTCTAAAAACCGATAGGTGTTTTGATATGATGATAAAGAACATAATCATAAAAAACAAACGCTATAAGTGGAAACTCTATTAAAAAAAAGGTCTAAACTAAGTTAATAATTATAAGACTTCTAAATATATGCATACAATCACATTTATGGTACCATTAAGAGTTTACAGCAATTTTGATTATCATTTTGTAACTCAATTAGATACACAATTCCAATGCAAACACATCATTACGAGCAACTACAAATGTTATATAATAAGACCATCAGTACGTTAGATGCGAATTCTGAAGTATGTTGTAACTTATAATCATTCATATAGTTATTGTTTACAAAATAAATTATATACTAGCTAGGTTCTCAAATGTTATTACGTACAAAAACATTCAACGGCAGATGTCATAATTAGATAAAGTACGTGTTATGAGTAGGGTAGTTAGAAGGTAGTTACTAGTTAATTCTCTTTGAAAGGGAGGATCGTGGACCAACCAATCCTATTGATCAATTTCAATGGACAGAGGGATATGTAACCACTGATTCAAAAGTAGATCCAATTAGAGGTTTCCCTATCTTTCACCTCTTCTTTTTTGCTGAAAGAGTAACTATCTTTCACATAAATTGACAATTTGACACTAATAACACTTCATATATTACTGAGACAACATTATGTGAAGTGTGTCCATGTTTGTGTGCCCATGGGACACACTTCACATAAATTGACACTTAATCATCCTTTGATCCATTTATGTGAAGTGCGTCCCATGTTTGTGGATTTGAAGCTAGCCTCGGAAGCACTCGAGTGCCAAGACTAGTGTTTCTAATTGTAAAAGTGAGCACAAGACCTCCTTTTCCTAGGGTATCTTTACATGAACCTATGATGAGACGCTTGGTCTGGACACCACTTCAATCACACATAAGCTTAGGGACCCGGGCACCATGTTGTTATGTTGATGAAGCAACCAAAGTTGGATTTCTACTCAGAAGTGGATCTCCAAATTTAATAGAAATAGAGAAGATAATTAGGGTAGGTACCATCACCCAACATACCAACAATATGCTAGTACAAGAAAACAAAAGAATGGGCACATCAGGTGATGCATGGACTTCTAAGACCTGAACATGCCTAACAAGATGATTTCTAGTTGCCAAGCCTACTCAATTGTACATGCAATGTTGTGAGATGTTCTCTTTTATATATGATTTCATTGACTACAACCAAATAAGAATGCATCCTTAGGATTCATAGAAAACCCTTTTTTCATATGCTAATAAAGGCCACCTGTGCGCTCCACCATCTATTATTACATGTTCCATGATATCATAGAAGACCATGCAGATGATATTGTGGTTAAATCAGTGGTGGCTCCAGGATATTTTTTAGGGGGGCCAGTAAAAAAATGCATCTTGAGTAAGAGATGAATTTTGCAGTTTACATAGTTTCCTTATTCAAATTTGTCTGTAATACATACTAGCAATAGAATGAAAAATAAACTATAAGTTCATTTAACATATTTTCTCTTAGTAAAATGAACATATTAATTATTGTTGTTAAGTGAATTTTAATTATTACTGCTTAAAATACTTTTATCTATTAGTTTAGGACTATTATATGTTTAGATTGTACTATCAATGTAAGATTTACATTGTAAACAATTATACTATACACATTTGTTTAGAATCAATGTAAGATTTACGTTGTAGATAATTATATTTTACACATTTGCAAAAAAATATACAATATTAATTGTACTATACACATTTGTTTAGAAACAATGTAGATCTTATATTGATAGTAAATTATAAACTATGAATTTTCTACTCGTTTATTTCAAATCTTTTTTAAAATCTAAATGGGCTTTTTTTTTTTTTTTTTTTAGATTTAAGATGAAAAAAAAAATTTACTTTTGTTGTTGGGCTTATTATCTCCCCCACCCCCACCCCAAAGATGTTAGATAAAATTGGTTTGTTGGTTTTTTTTTTTTTTTTTAAGATCAAAATATTGTTAACATGATCATATTTCAGCTTATTTCAAGTGGATTTAAAAAAAATTAGGGTCAGCATGTTCAAATTTTTATTTTAGGAGGGTCAAATTAAGAAAATAAATATATTATTTATTAAAAAAAAAATTGCCAACTCAAGGGGTTCAAATGAACCCCGTTAAATCAAAGTAAGCCATGGATCATGTGCAAAAATTGAAACAAAAACTAATAAAAAAAGTCCCTTCATGTGGATGATAGTAGGAAATTCACTATCCACAAAAAAAAAAAAAAAAAGGTCCCTTCATAGAATTTCTCTCTTTACCAGCCTTGAACCTTTTCCCTTAATGAAGATAATATTAGCACTTTCCAACTGTGTGTGTGTGTGTGTGTATAATCGCGAGGGCTTGGACTTGTACAATATGAATTAGTATTAAGCAACATTTCAGAATCATTCTTTGATGGAAGCCAAGTGCATGAAAAAATCTGCAATGGCTTCTGCATGAAAATATCTGCAATGGCTTCCTTTCTGGTAAAAAAATAGATTTATATTAGGTCGGAGAAAAATGTCACATGTATAAATGACTATACACAAGATGCATGCAGTAATCTACCACATGCTTACAATTACAGTACTTACCGGCTGAGTTCCCCATAAATCACTCCTCTTCAAATCATGGGCCATATTTTCTTTTTACATTTACCCCCAATCAACTAGTAAAAAATGTGTGTGCTTTTAGCATGTTGAGAATTCTCTACACCACAGGTGATCCAGTCACAACAGAATTTGTTGAAGAGTAAAATTCAACTATCCTAGAAACAAATCTCTAGAGTATTAAGTATTAACCCAAAATGATTATACCTATTTTCATAATGTGTAAGAGACTATCTGGATGATCACATCTCCCTGATGTCCAAGCCATGATCATCATCATTGTAATAACCTCTACGTTCATGGTTGGCTGTTTCAATCGCTCAAATATTTCACCAAGTGATTCAGATGAGGAAACATCGTCGATTTTGGTTTCTTGACTCTGGCGTAAAGGAATCAATCTCTAGGCAACAATGTAAGACTTCAAGTTTTGAAAACTATTCTTCATGGCTTCCCACTTTGGTGAATCTAGATGATGATCCTGCTGTTACATTTTGAAGATTGCTTGAATCAGCTGTTGAGGAGGTTACATTTTTCTCAACCAAATCCATATTGTTGATGGCTTCTCTGCTTGTGTCAATTAGGGCCTCTTCCTTTAAAGATTGTAATTGACCTCTCTTTCCATCCTCCATCACTTCCGTTGATTTCAATTCAGTGTCAACCTTCTCCTGTTACCAATTTCAAATATTCATTATGAGAATATAGAGGAAAAAATAAACAAATTGCTATGTCAAAAAAATCCATGTTGGCAGTATAAACATAAGAATGCATGAATATCATCATTGGAATGCTTTGTTAAAAGGAATGATGAAACAGGAGTGCTTTCTGATGATTTTACATACCACGCTATTGCTCCCAGGTTCAATGTCAATGGTAATATAGTTGAATTCCTTGCTAATGGAATAACATGCTCACCAACATAGTTTTAATTATTATAAAACTCAACTAACAGTTAACAACTTTCATTTTTACTCAAAGCTGATATATTTGAACAATTCTAATGTTTTTTTAAAAAATTATTCTTCTTTTCTTTTTAATATAAGTAATATTTCTTGTGCAAGACTGCAGCCAATAATGTTCCCCCAGATTTTCGTAACACCTAGTGCTTTTCAATTAAGCAAACTACTTCAGTATGTCGTAATTTGCTCACCTTTTTTCAGAATAATTACTCCTGATTGATCAAATCCATCCATATCATCTAATTCATTTTGAAACTTGAATATCTTCCAATTCCAAAAGTATTCGATCACCCGACGAAAAAACTGCTTGCAATCAAAATGGTATATATAAAACGGCATCATCTATATTTCCCATTTTCTGTGCAGAAATTTAAAAAAAAAAATTATCACACTTCGAGTAAAATAATGAAATCTGGAGAGAGAAAAAAGAGGGGAGGGGGAGGGGGGAGTTCATAAGAATGCAGTATTTCTGCATAAAGTTCAAAATGATTTGTCACCTTTTGTGGCTATCCTAATGTTCACAAACCAATACATATAGCATCCATTAAGTTTAGAAACAGGTATAATGTAATCTAAACAAGGGAAAGCTAAACCAAAATTCTTTGGCTATATTTTTATGCTGAGAACTGTTTGTAAGAAGTGTTAACCAAACCATATATTGCTCTATTGCTTATTTCCACAAAGCTGTAATGTCCTAGTAAAAAACATTTTTAAAAAACCCTCCCACAATGCTGAAGGATAACTCACAAAAATAAACATTGATAAAGGGATTCTTAAAATAAAAATAAAAATAAAACAAGGTACACATTGATAAATTGAAATAGTTAAACTAAATCATTGAAATATTGATGCGGGGCCTACTAATTAGTAGATCAACCTAAACAATTTCCTTTTGTGAGTTAACAACCGTTCCCAACAATATAATTATCATTTGAATTTAAAACCATGAAAAGTATATGTGTACCTGAATTTTACATAAAACTAGAGGGAAAACAGATTGCAATGGTTTAGCCGGTAATATGAAACCGACAAATGAGAAAAGTCTATTCATTTTATTTCAAATGTTTTATCAGGTTTTGCCCACTTTGTCCTAAAAAGTTTGACTTGTATATGGATTTTTTTTTTTAAATTGTTCTAGTGGAATGACTAGATGCCAATAGAAAGTCTGATTTCTTCCCATCAATACTTTCAGATCAAATGGAAGGATTTTCTGACTTGACTGCAAGTCAGGGATCTCTCTAATCCTGTAAGTGGGCATTTTTGTTAAAATCTCCCCAGCCCATCCGGATACTTCTCCACAAACCACAACCATGGCCACCCTTCCCAACTTAGAGGTCCTTCCCCCCAGGACGCAAGCATCTAAATCAAATCCTTTGGCAACACCCAAGATACACCAAATAATGAAAACACAAATGATCAAGAATCTCTTGCCACCAAGCAATGAAGTAGAGGATGAACAATTGATTCCCACTACATTTTCACATGTAATACCAACCAATAGTCACTGTGTTCCAGCTTGGAAGATTATCCACAATTATAATCTTTCCCAAAGCTGGTGTCCATGTCAAAAAAGTTATCTTCTGAGGCACCTTAGCACCCCTAATACTTGTCTAGGGGACTTTACTCTTGTAGATCCTCTCAAAGCATCATAAAATAACCAAATCTCAAAATTTCTAGACTTAATTAATCTCCAGACATTTGATCTACACCTCTACTAGAAAGCAAATGTGAATGTAACATATCAAAAAGCTTAACCATGCATTCCAATTCCCAATTCCCAATTCCCAATCTTGCAAAGCACAAATAAAACAAGGACTCCAATATCACATTCTTCTGTTTGTTGAGTTGCTATATAAGATACAACTGAAGCATAACAGCAAAATAATTAGATCAAGGAATAGATCCTTTGTAGAAGCATCACCACACCAAACATCATGCTGAAAATAGACTTGTATACCATCTATAACAAGAAATTTAATATTTTTAGAAAATAAGATCCAACCTTCTCTAATGCTCTTCCATAAACCAACCGTGTGATCCTCTTATTCTCTTTTCAATCCCCTACTCCCATGCTTCTCATATTTCACAATAATGACACCCCTTCAGTGTGTACAGGTTGGGTATCCAAAAAGCCTTTCCAAACCCAACCCTCTATATATTACATGCCAAAACATCTATTAAATTTAAGGAATTCCATCCCAAACTCATCCCATTATATTTAAAAAAACTCAAACCAATCCAAAATTCGTCCTACTTATCTAATTATGGGTTGGGTTATTTATCTAATTATGAGTTGGGTTGAATGGGTCAAGTCAACCTAAAAACTGAACCTCTAAAATACTCTCTCTTACACTAAATTAAGTCATATTTAGAAACATAATCAAGTACCATAACTATGATAATTTGATAGTTACTTCAAAGGGAGAGGAGGGATTTGAACCATGGACGTCTCTGTTGGAAACACTAGGAGGTACCTGTTGTGCTATAAAGCTCTTAGCCATAAGTGCCAAAACTACTCAATTGTCATAATTCATAATGTTCAAACCAATTAAAAATACTGAAAATCCAATATCACAATTTACATAACATAATTTTTTTTTTTTTTTTGATAAGTACATCACATAACATTTAAATTCTAACCATCTAAGCAAACATAACTTATCACACATATATCTAAACAAACATATATGTATCTATATAATTCAACACATACATACACATATTTATATTTATGGATGTAATTATATGTCTGTATTTTACAAATGCATAAAAATTATCAACAAACCTTGTTAATTGAATAATAAACGATAGAAAACACATAATAGAGTAACAAGTATATGGTCTTAATGATGGCTTATTCAAATGAAGATTGAAATATGTGTTCATACAATTATCTATGTTGTACGCTTCCATACATATACAAATTCATGTGAACAAAATAAGGAAGTGAAATTTATATACATGTATGGTTGTACTTGTATACACATACACCCACTGTCACATATACACAGACACACACATACAGAGAATTAAGCATTGACATTTCTCAGATTAAGAAATAAATGAAAGAAGACTTAGTAATCACAAATACTAAGAAGCTGCTAAATTCAAAATGACTCAACTTCCACTCCATTATCCTTACAATTCAAGTCATTCCGGCCATTCTTGATTTAGAATTCGTAACTTCCATCTTGTTGCAAATTCATATCATAAACATCATCAGACTGTGAATCTCTCAACCCCAACAAACCATTAACTTGAACATTCCGTCTAATGGGGCCCTTTTCTCTATGTTTTCTATCAAAACCAATATCATAAACATCATCAGACTGTGAATCTCTCAACCCCAACGAACCATTACCCCGAACATTCCGCCTAATGGGGCCCTTTCCTCTCTGTTTTCTATCAAAACCAGCTTCCCCTGACTCCAACCCACCGGAACCAATGGGGCCCTTTCCTCTCTGTCCTCTGTCAAAACCAGTTTCCCTTGACTCCAACCCACCGGAACCATTCGAACCCACATCCTGAAACCTATTCCTATTCACATTCTTTCTCAATTTCCCATTTCGCCTATTCACACCCGATAATTCCAAACTATGTTTCTGATACGAACTCCCCGAATCCAATAAATTCTGACCCTTCTCCTCCTTTAATTCATCCAGCCCACCATTTCTTTGATAGGGTTTGATACTATGAACAACCCCTTTAGGGAAAAAGCTAGCTCTAGCTGAGGGTAACTCATCCACAGTCTCAGTCTCAAACAACTGAGGCCCATCTCTCTGAGTCCACAAATCGAACCCACCAGGCCTTTGGAACCTATCAGCCAAGACTTTGACTTGCTCATCAGCGCCAACGGAGAGCAAGTTAGGGGCTCTCTCGACAACCTCCCAAGGCCTCTCGAGCTCTGACACAGCAGCCTTGAGCTCTGCTCGCTTTCGCATCTCGTAAATATTGCGCTCGCGAGCGAGGCGGGCCTTGAGGAGCTGACTGGCTTTCTTTGCCTGCATTCGCTTCCATTGCCACTTTGATACGCCACCTGGGTAGGTTCTGGGACCCCCTCCCATACGAATAATAGTCGTCGTTTTGAGTGTGATGGGTTGGGAGTAGATTGAAGAGATACGGGGTTGTGGGTGGAGGAACAACTTGGTTGGAGTTGGACCTGTCAAAGAATTTGAGAGTGCTTGGATTTGAAGGATTGACATTTTTCTTAAACCAAAACCAACAAAACGAAGAAGAAAAAATCGTGAAGTTACCGTGAATGGTTTAGGAGTCGGGAGTGAGAAAGCATAGAAGAGAAGAGAAGAGAAAGATAGTGGAGTTTGTGGTTTGGTTTGTGTGAACAACGAGTTAATGCTGTCCTGGGTCATTTCTTTCTAGCTAATGGGTTGGGCCAACTTGTAACGAAGGCATTTGCGCTTGTGTACTAGTGTAACGTGTTGAGTTCCATTTCCCCCTCGGCCCTCCCCTCCTCTCTGTTGTTGTCGAGTTCCATCACTATTTAATAATAGATACGGGTCGTCTTGTCTATTAAAAAATGCCAATGCTACTCATATAATGCAAAGTGTCATCATCATATTATTAACGAAATGGATTAATATGAAAACGAAATGAAAATTTAGATTTTTTTTTTTTTTTTTTTTGAGAATGGAAAATTTAGAAATTTTAATGGGCAAAAGTGTACTTTACTCGAAGAAAAACAAAATGTGCATACATGAGCTTAAATAGCAGCATCGTCGAAGAGGCGCAGGTGATCGGTGGGTTGGGAGAATAGCGATTGCGCAAGCGGCAGGTCGTCGTCCATTAGCTCTGCAAAACTGAGAAACACGGAGAGAGAGAGAGAGTGAGTTTTAGAGAGAGAGAGAGAGAGGAAAATGAGAAGAATAGAGATGATTGATTGATGATATTACTCGATGTGGAGAGGGTAATGAAGGTTGGGGTCAGGAGAGAGAGCGATGGAGCGGAGCTGGTCGGAGTGGTGGCGAATGAGAAAGGCAGCTTCGGCTTTCAGTTGAGAGGGAGAGGGAGAATCGTCCATTTCGTGCAAGGAGGACATCGCCATTATTTGCTGTGCACACAAAAGAGGAAAGGTAGGAGACGGGTTTGGGCGGGAAGGTAAATTGGTCACCAACCTAGACAAAACGCTACTATACTATGGGTCAAAGATGATTTTTTTTTTTTTTTTTTAAATAACATTATAACATTTTGATAACAAATTCTAGCTGGCAGATAATTACAGGTTTTAATTTTTTTTGAAGCCAATTACAGGTTTTAATATAAATCTACTACTAAAATTACTTTTTTACTCACTAATAATAGTAAGTAACAACCTGCCAAACAAGATTTAGTGTAAAAATATTATGGACATAATAGCATTTCTCCATAAAGTTTCAACTCATAGGTTTAATTTTGCAATAAGTTGATAATAATTTTTATTGTCAAAACTAAGATATTAATTGATTTTTTTGTTTTATATATGGAACTTTTATTTTCTTTTTTGAGAATTTGGCTTTTGCCTTTTGCTACATTAAATTAGTCAATTGATAAGTGGATTTAATTAGTTTCGTCTCAATATTTTATTTTTTATTTATTTTTATTTTTATGAATTTTTTAAAAATATTATTTTGGTACTTAGAATTTGTACGAATTTCATTTTTCATCTATAGACTTAAAAAAAAAAAAAAAAACCAAATTAAGTGTGCGTTTGGCTTCAAATTAAAAACTAATTTATTTTACTATTCAACTTATTTTTGCTACTATTTATGGACTTCACTACACTTTTTGGTACTAAATAGTAATTATAGATCTCACTGTACTATTTCAACTAACTTTTACCTTTATCTACAGTACTTTCAATAAAAAAAAAATTCTAATTTCAACAAAATAAACAGATCTCAAATAGACCCTATTTCTAACCAACTAAATTTCAAACTTGAATTCATGATCAATCAAAGTGTAACTCTCTCGATCTCGTCTACCTATAAATCTCTTACCTCAAGATCGTCTCCCCAACTCAATACTCTTGACTTGCCATGAGAGAGAGAGAGAGAGAGAGAGAGAGAGGTGGAGGATAGCTGAATGGTGGAGGGGGAAACAAATAAAAAATGATTTTTCAAAGCTTTGTTGAGGAACAAAAATTTCAATAAATGTATGGATGTTTGTTCAAAAATTATTTTGGTGTACCATCTGTGGAGCATGTTGCGAAAGTGTTTTACCTGAGTTTTTTTTAGGGAAATTAAGTTTAGCTGGTGAAAAAAAAAAGAGTTGATTTTACGTGCCTCTATTAATGCCTAAAGAAACATCACCAAATTATCGTCTCTTTTATAGTTTTTGGTTGTGTTTACCCTAACACCATAACAAGATATGTTTGGTACCAAGTTTTAAATTTTAATAATACCCGAACATATTAGTATGTGTTTTTATTTTTCAGTTTGCAGGTTGCCATTAACAAGAATTACATCAACATGGATGAGTACCATGTCACCACTAAGCTCCAAGCAAGTATTTTATACACCTACATACACTTCATCGATCTTTTAAATATAAGCATGCTTTATTACCCTACAAGATACAACCATGCACAAAAGTACATACTCTTTATATATACACACACACACACACACAAACATATATATATATATAGAGAGAGAGAGAGAGAGAGAGAGAGAGAGAGAGAGAAGTACATACCTTATTATTTTGCTAGGTCGTTTGCCAAATTAAAACATCTAGGTCCACCACATTAGGTCTAAAAACCAATTGTCATCTTAGTCTGATAATAAAGAGCACAATCATAAAAAACAGACACCGTAAGTGAAAATTCTTTGAAAAAAAATTGAAAAAAAAAAGGTCTAAACTAACTTAATAATTATAAGACTTCGTGGGTTCCAACTAGCTCAATTGGTAAAGTCTCTGATGGTTGAATAAGAGATCTGGGGTTCAATCCTCGCCTACACCAAAAACTGATTGGTGTCTTAATCTGATGATAAAGAGCTATCATCAGGAGCGGACGTCATAGGTTAAAACTCTAAAAAAAAAAAAATTGAGTTACAAAATGATAATCAAAATTGTTGTAAGCTGTTAATGGTACCATAAATGTGCTTATACGCATATATTTAGAAGTCTTATAATTAAACTAGCTGGAACCCACTTTTGTAACTCAATTAGATACACAATTCAAATGCAAACACATCATTACGAGCAACTAAATGTTATATAATAAGATCATTTCAAAACAAAAAAAATGTTATATAATAAGACCATTAGTACGTTAGATGCGAATTCTAAAATATGTTATAACTTATAATCATTCATATAGTTATTGTTTACAAAATAAATTATATACTAGCTAGGTTCTCAAATGTTATTACATATAGTAATAAATATGTTATTACTTATAATCATTCAATAGCAAATTTCATAATTAGATAAAGCACGTGTTATAAGTAGGGTAGTTAGAAGGTAGTTACTAGTTAATTCTCTTTGAAAGGGAGGATCGTGGACCAACCAATCCTATTGATTAATTTCAATGGACAGAGGGATATGTAACCACTGATTCAAAAGTAGATCCAATTAGAGGTTTCCCTATCTTTCACTTCTTTTTTGCTGAAGAGTAACTATCTTTCACATAATTTGGCACTGATAAAACTTCATATATTACTAAGACAACATCAGCAAAGAAGCATCCTTTGATCCCTTTATCATCCATTCATGTGAAAAGTGTCCCATGTTTGTGGATTTGAAGCTAGCCTCGGAAGCACTCGAGCTCCAAGACTAGTGTTTCTAATTGTAAAAATGAGCACAAGGCCTCCTTGTTCTAGGGTATCTTTACATGAACCTATGATGAGACGCTCGGTCTGGACACCACTTCAGTCACACATATAAGCTCGGGGTTGAACCAGGCACCATATTGTTCTGTTGATGAAGCAACCAAGTTGGAATTTCTACTCATAAGTGAATCTCCAATTTTAATAGAAATAGAAAAGATCATTAGGGTAGGGTTCATCAAACTTTACCATCGCCCAACATACCAACATTATGCTTGTAAAAGAAAAAAAGAATGGGCAAATCAGGTGATGCATGGACTTATAAGACCTGAACATGCCTAACATGATGATTTCTAGTTGCAAAGCCTACTCAATTGTACATGCAATGTTGTCACATGAGATGTTCTCTTTTATATACGATTTCATCGACTACAACCAAATAAGAATGCATCCTCAGGATTCATAGAAACCCCTTTTTCATATGCTAAAGGAGGTATTCTATATTTCTGTAGAGGCCACCTGTGCGCTTCAGCATCTATTATTACATGTTCCATGATATCATAGAAGACCATGTGGATGATATTGTGGTTAAATAAATGGTGGCTCAAGGATATTTTTTAGGAAGGCCAGTAAGAAGATGCATCTTAAGTAAGAGATGAATCTTGCAGTTTACATGGTTTCCTTATTCAAATTTGTCTGTAGTACATACTAGCAATATAATGAAAAATAAACCATAGGTTCATTTGACATATTTTTTCTTAATACAATGAACATATTAATTATCGTTGTTAAGTGAATTTTAATTATTATTGCTTAAAATACTTTTATCTATTAGTTTAGGACAATTATATGTTTAGAATTTGTACTATCAATGTAAAATTTACATTGTAAACCATTATACTATACACATTTGTTAAGAATCAATGTAAGATGTACATTGTAGATAATTATATTGTACACATTTGCAAAAAAATATACAATATTAATTGTTCTATACACATTTGTTTAGAAACAATGTGGATCTTACATTGATAGTATAGTGTAAACTATGAATTTTCTATTAGTTTATTTCAAATCTTTTATAAAATTTAAATGGGCTTTTTTTTTTTATAGATTTAAGATGAAAAAAAAATTTACATTTGCTGTTGGCTTTTATTTTTTTAAAGGATCATAATATTGTTAACATGATCATATATCTAGCTTATTTCAAGTGAATTTAAAAATTATTTAGGGTCAGGATGTTCAAATTTTCATTTTAGGAGGGTCAAATTAAAAAAATAAATATATTATATATATTAAAAAAAATTGCCAGCTCAAGGGGTTCAAATGAACCCCATTAAATCAAAGTAAGCCAAGGATCATGTGCAAAAATTGAAACAAAAACTAATAAAAAAAGTCCCTTCATGTGGATGATAGTAGCTAGGAAATTCACTATCCAAAAAAAAAAAATTCCCTTCATAGAATTTCTCTCTTTACCAGCCTTGAACCTTTTCCCTTACTGAAGATAATTTTAGCTCTTTCCAACTCTGCAAAGATGTGTGTGTATGTGTGTATATATATAATCGTGAGGGCTTGTACTTGTACAATATGAATAAGCATTAAGCAACATTTCAGAATCATTCTTTGATGGAAGCCAAGTGCATGAAAAAATCTGCAATGGCTTCCTTTCTGGTAAAAAAATAGATTTAAATTAGGTTGGAGAAAAACGTCACATGTATAAATGACTATACACAAGATGCATGCAGTAATCTACCACATGCTTACAATTACAGTACTTACCGGCTGAGTTCCCCATAAATCACTCCTCTTCAAATCATGGGCCATATTTTCTTTTTACATTTACCCCCAATCAACTAGTAAAAAATGTAAGTGCTTTTAGCATGTTGAGAATTCTCTACACAGGTGATCCAGTCACAATAGAATTTGTTGAAGAGTAAAATTCAACTATCCTAGAAACACATCTCTAGAGTATTAACCCAAAATGATTATACCTATTTTCATAATGGCTCTGCTTAATGTGTAAGAGACTATCTGGATGATCGCATCTCCCTGATGACCAAGCCATGATCATCATCATTGTCATCATTGTAATAACCTCTACGGTTCATGGTTGGCTGTTTCAATCGCTCAAATATTTCATCAAGTGATTCAGATGAGGAAACATGGTCGATTTTGGTTTCTTGACTCTGGCGTAAAGGAATGAATCTCTTGGCAACAATGTTAGACTTCAAGTTTTGAAAACCAGTCTTCATGGCTTCCCACTTTGAGACGAATCTAGATGATGATCCTTCTGTTACATTTTGAAGATTGCTTGAATCAGCCGTTGAGGAGGTTACATTTTTCGCAACCAAATCCATATTGTTGATGGCTTCTCTGCTTGTGTCAATTAGGGCCTCTTCCTTTAAAGATTGTAATTGACCTCTCTTTCCATCCTCCATCACCTTCGTTGATTTCAATTCAGTGTCAACCTTCTCCTGTTACCAATTTCAAATATTCATTACGAGTATATAGAGGAAAAAATAAACAAATTTGCAAGAGCTATGTCAAAATCCAGGTTGGCAGTATAAACATAAGAATGCATGAATATCATCATTGGAATGCTTTGTTAAAAGGAATGATGAGACAGTAGTGCTTTCTGATGATTTTACATACCACGTTATTGCTCCCAGGTTCAATGTCAACGGTAACATTGTTGAAATTCCTTGCTAATGGAATAACATGCTCACCAACTTTATGTCCTTGCTCAAGCCCAGACCGTTCTAAGTATGGAACAAATTTAATTATTATAAAACTCAACTAACAGTTCACAACTTTCATTTTTACTCAAAGCTGAAATATTTGAACAATTCTAATGTTTTTTTAAAAAATTCTTCTTCTTTTCTTTTTAATATAAGTAATATTTCTTGTGCAAGACTGCAGCCAATAATGTTCCCCCAGATTTTCATAACACCTTTGAGTTCTTTTAAATTAAGCAAACAATATATGAACAACTTCAGTATGTCGTAATTTGCTCACCTTTTTTCAGAATAATTAATCCTGACTGATCAAATCCATCCATATCATCTGATTCATTTTGAAACTTGAATATCTTCCAATTCCCAAAGTATTCAATCACCCGATGAAAAAAACTACTTGCAATTAAAATGGTATATATAACCATAATAAGGGGATAGATTTTGTTGAATCCTTTTCCAAAGAAAGGGACGGCATCATCTATATTTCCCATTTTCTGTGCAGGAAAAAAAAAAAAATTATCACACTTTGAGTAAAATAATGAAATCTGGAGAGAGAAAAAAGAGGGGAGGGGGAGGGAGGAGTTCATAAGAATGCAGTATTTCTGCATAAAGTTCAAAATGATTTGTCACCTTTTGTGGCTATCCTAATGTTCACAAACCAATACATATAGCATCCATTAAGTTTAGAAACAGGTATGATGTAATCTAAACTAGGGAAAGCTAAACCAAAATTCTTTGGCTATATTTTTATGCTGAGAACTGTTTGTAAGAAGTGTTTACCAAACCATATATTGCTCTATTGCTTATTTTCACAAAGCTGTAATGTCCTAGTAAAAAACATTTTTAAAAAACCCTCCCACAATGCTGAAGGATAACTCACAAAAATAAACATTGATAAAGTGATTCTTAAAATAAAAATAAAAATAAAACAAGGTAGACATTGATAAAAAGAAATAGTTAAACTAAATCATTGAAATATTGATGCGGGGCCTACTAATTAGTAGATCAACCTAAAAAATTTCCTTTTGTGAGTTAACAACTGTTCCCAACAATATAATTATCATTTGAATTTAACACCATGAAAAGTATATGTGTACCTGAATTTTGCATAAAACTAGAGGGAAAACAGATTGCAATGGTTAAGCTGGTAATATGAAACAAATGAGAAAAGTCTATTCATTTTATTTCAAATGTTTTATCAGGTTCTGCCCACTTTGTCCTAAAAAATTTGACTTGCATATGGATTTTTTTTTTTAAACTGTTCTAGTGGAATGACTAGATGCCAATAGAAAGTCTGATTTCTTCCCATCATTACTTTCAGATCAAATGGAAGGATTTTCTGACTTGACTGCAAGTCAGGGATCTCTCTAATCCTGTAAGTGATAATTCAATATAGATATTTTAAAGATGTAACAACACCTTAACTCACTAGTTAATTGGAGCATCCATTTTACTCGAAAAATAAAGGATGAATTATAATCCAGAAGAAGATTTCTTATGGGGTGGTAATTTAACACATTAAGATTAGTAAGTCCAGATTTTTCTATCCGTTAAATAGAACATGGAGATGGTGTTTACTATCTTCTCTATGAATCATTTTGGTTTCTGTTATTAATCAAAGACATGTAAAATATTTAAGATTATTCTGTTCTTATAATGCTCCAAGCAACAAGAATAAAGGTGCTTATTTTTGCTTTCCAAACAAGATGTTTTACTTTCATTTTTCCAATTGTCCAGCAGATATTGCCTTTAAAAACATCTAGGTGAAATTTCTCATATATTCTATGTGTACCATGCCCTAGCCATTTTCTTTTATAATATAGTTCTTATTACTTGTAGGGTAAACTACTATAGTAAGCAGTGTTAAGACAAAAATTGCAATGATCTTTTCTTGAAATCACTCTGGGTTGCACCAGTGGCATCACTTCAGAGTACTATTTACTTCTGTTCCAGACAAATTCTAGTTGAATTTTTTTCCACTCATTTGTTCGGCCTTATAACTGGCTTTCACAATCTACAAGAGTGTAAAGAAACCACCATGCCACATGCATGGCACATTATGTCATTTTACAATCTGATATTTGATAAATACCTCTAGATAAACTAGACAACATGAGAGTTTCTGGACAGCAAAGCTGGAACTGATGAACATGCTTACAGAGGATGGATCTCAAAACAAATATATAAAAAACAAAAAAAAACCCTACTAAATATAAGATAATATATACCGTGAGGGAAAGAAGTTTAACGAAACAAACACATATAAGAAGTACATCTGAAAGTGACAATACTTACGTAATCAAAGGAACCTCAAAAACTATCATATCCTCTGTGATTATTATATTTTAACCCTTATGTCAATCACTTGACTTGTTAAAGAAATGATTATAAAACTAGGAAGTAATAAAAAGAAAGGTTGTATCTGGTGCAAAAAGCTCCCACTTTTTGCAGGGTTTAGGAGAGGTCATGATAGGCAGCCTTATTCCCAATTTTTTTTGGAGAGGCTGAATCCTAGACTCAAACCCGCACTATCGCTTTTGGTGGAAGACACTTGCCATTGCACCAAGACCCAACCTCTAGGAAGTAAAATAAGGAGGGGCAACATAATTCCCATCTAGAATCGGAATATGACCAGCCATATGTGATTATGCACGCTACAAAGATTGAAAAACCAAATATATCAATGCAAAACCAACTCCTCTATCTTCAAGATTTATATCATAATTTTATTTATAATAGTTTTGGAGGACTGATAAATGAAAAGATTATATTTAATATTTTAATATGACTAGCCATATGCGAGTTATGCATACTGTAGCAGAGAAAGACCTGTTCAAAGATAGTTTTTTCATCACCATCAAGACGAATGAGATTGAGAAAGTTGTATGAAATTGGAGGTGCATATCGCGCAACCATCCTGGAAGAAATGTGAAAGTGAGATCTAATGACCAATTCCTTTTAAAGAGAATGTTTATAAAATAAAATCCATTAAGGGGTGAAAAAACATATTACAGAGAAAATTACAAAACTTACGAGCATATCATAAGCAAGCTGACCGAGCTTGTTTGCCTGGGTGTCAGTGAGTAAAACATCAGCATTCCAATTTTGAATAAGGAATAATATGTGCATATGCACATATACATCAGAGGAACAAAAGCAGCTACCTGCAAAAACAATCCTAGAATTAAACCATTATGACACAAGAAAACTTCAGAATAGGAAACAACCCCCGTGAAATGCAATGATGATCTTTATTTACTCCAAACAAAGAGGAGGTCCTTGGACCTGTGAACTGGCAGAAGAGAGCTATTGAATTTAAACAAATTTGCACAAGAGTCATGGAAGATAAAAATTGGAGATGACTGCAGGCACCCCATCACTCAAGCAATGACCACCTATAATTTAATCTCTTCTTTAATTAATTAGATACTGCATAAATTGAAGGAAGTAGATTCTCATGCTCACTCAAGTTTTCTTGGAGCATCTGGACCAAGAATGAGAAGATTCAGGGGTTGTCTATAAGAGAACCAGCTAAAACGGTAAATGTGGAAATGTCATATGTGAGTTCTAAGATTAAATACAGGTTCTCTAAAAATGTCTTTTGCGCTCTTGCCATGCATTTTGAGCATGAAAGGTAACTGGAAAACTTGCATGTTCACGCAATGTCACTGTTCTATCTACTGTTCACATGCATTGTTCTCACTACTCTCACAAATTGTTGGCAGGTTTGATTTCATTTTCTTCTCACCTTTTTTGCAATCCTCAATCGAAATTTTATTCCTTCCCTACTAAAACTCTAGTAATTTCAAACCCTAATTCTTCTTTGTAAAGTGTTTTTTTTTTTTTTATAGGTAAGAAAAAGTATATTAAAGAAACTACAATATGCATAAAAGGCACATAGTAGTCCAAAAGCACAAAAAGCGTAAAGAAAAAAAAAACAAAACAGAAAACTGGATACAAAAAAGAAGAGAGCTAATGAACAAAAGGATTGAGTCACAAGCCGTGAGTTCTTAAGCCGAGAACAATCAAACCAATAACCCAAGATCCACAAACCCTCTAAACCCTAAGCTCACCACAAGTGCTGATGGACAAAATTTTCCAATTTGTCCTATGTCAGCCACTCAATGACTACTTGTAAGGTTTTTTTCTATTATCAAATCCTACACTGGCCAAATACTCTCTACTTACACTCTGTATGCCAAATATTAAATTAATTCATCAAAAAATAATCAAAAAACTTTATATCTATCAATCTCTAATCAGAATCATCTATGGTGGGCATGTTGGTCAAGAAAAGAACAAAAATCCAAAATCCAAAAGAGGGTTTGTTAAAATATAGCTCCGAAAATTTTTTTTACAGGTAAAAGAATATTAAAATATGTTATACTTTGAGTTATTTTTTTATATTAGC
The DNA here is from genome assembly GCF_040712315.1 of Castanea sativa. NCBI lineage: Eukaryota > Viridiplantae > Streptophyta > Magnoliopsida > Fagales > Fagaceae > Castanea > Castanea sativa. Next base: position 18,537,434 of record NC_134019.1, on the reverse strand, counting down.
ATGTTAATAACAAAAATACCCTCATTAACAAGCTAATAAAAAAATAATTCAAAGTAACTCTAAGAGTTTAGTTTTACACCAGTGTAAATGGATTGTCCATTCATTCAACCATGTGAGGTGACCTCCAAACCATAGAGAACCAACCAACAAATTTGTCTACAAGAAAGAAGAAAAACATCACCATTTCAAAGTAGTCACCTAAACAGTAAAATCATCACAACACCACAGTAGGTTGTGTTGTCATTCCCATTGTAATTCCCATCCTATTCATCCAGGGTATACTTTCATTCAGCAGTACAAAAAAGAAGAACTAGCACCAAAAATTACCATCCCCAACTTTAGGTGAAACTAAATAACGCAGACCACACTTCTGACATTAACATTATGCCACTTGGAGTTTCTATGCCGGTTGTAACCTTTTATGCTCCAAACCACTACAGTACCCTAACTCCCCAACTTCTTTTTCTACTAGTACCAAGTACCAACACATAAGAAACCAAACACCCATCAGTCACTAATCCAAAAGATCATACATCAAGGATGCAAAGGCCACTGAAGTTCCATAAATTATAATTTATCACCCAGCCATCCCTCCTTGCAACATTTAAGCTTTATCCATTTTCTACACTATCTTTAATTATAAATTCATTATGCTAAGATAATGGTCAAATGATTAAATTTACCATTTCCAACAGCTTAAGCTTTTTGGACAAGTGATGAATTATCAAATATTTTGAACATTCAATAGAGAGAGAAACCCTCTAGAAAATGGAAAAATTCCATGCCTCAAAAAGAAATTTTACCTGCACAAGTACCTCCTGCCTTCCTACGGCATTTATGAGAATAGAGAAAAGAGATAAATCAACTCCACTGGGCAGTATTGTGGCCTCCGCTAAAAGAATTGCAGCTGACATGCAACCTAATATAATTGCCAAGAGTTTCTTAAGTTGCTTTCTTAGAATACACCGCCACATCAACTCTGCAAAGAATTGAAGTATATGAGAATCAATGGAATTCATATAGAAATCATAAAAAAATGTATTTAAACAGTTACTTTAATGCACAAAATCATTAAGAGTACATCCAAATGAAGCCTTGCATCATATATCATCCAAATAAAGAAATTCAACTCTTTTCACATTCAAAATTGTATTTAGAATGTCAGCAAATTATAACATTTCAACTTTTTTATATGATTATTGATGGTTTACTTTTTTTATGGAACAAAAAGGTTCAATTTCTTGTAGCAATTCCATTCTAAAAGAGAAATTGTGCTTTCGAATGATAATGAAAAAAACATTGACTCATTTTATTTTATTGGAACAGAATAGAGCCCTGTTGTTCAGTAGCTCCAGTAATCCAAAATCCCATTGTAAGATCATCAGATGAATGACAAAACAACCATTATTTAATTGTCTGTGTGATTATCATGTTCCACCATCCCCAAAGTACCCCCCATTTGGAAAACAGAATTGAAATTACATACATATACAGAAACAATATTCAGATTCTGGTAATTACCAATCATATCAAGAAAAGAACCTAGTGTGCCTGATCGTTCAGGCCTAAAGCTTGAAATATATTTCCTGCAAAATTAAAATACGAATAACTAGCATCAAGAAAAAGCAGCATGAAGTGATCATCAATCCAAAAGAAAGGTACCAAGCTGTACTACTGATGATATTACCACTGATCATCTATAATTATGTACTACAGTTGATTGTTTCCAATGTGTGACAAGAAATTTTTTTTATAAATAAATATACTTTATTGATAAGAGAAGAAAATTCAAATACACAGGATATTTATCAAGCTACTCCTAGAGAATTACAATCTGAAATCTAAAAAGTTTAAAAATACTAAAAAAGGGCATGGAAAGGACATTGTCTAAGGTAGGCATCCGATCGTACAAAGACCAAAAAAAAACTACTTTATTACATGCAGGAGATGACGTTCATGGCTTAAAAATTCCTACTATTCCCTCTTTTTATTTTTTCCAAAAGAAACAACAGCGGCATTCCATATTGATACAGTCTCATGTCAACCAAATCATCCTTCCAGCACGCAAGCATCTAAATCAAATCCTTTGGCAACACCCAAGATACAAAATATAATGAAAACACAAATGATCAAGAATCTCTTGCCACTAAGCAATGAAGTAGAGGATGAACAATTGATTCCATGACATTTTCACATGTAATACCAACCAATAGTCACTGTGTTCCAGCTTGGAAGATTATCCACAATTATAAACTTTCCCAAAGCTGGTGTCCATGTCAAAAACATTATCTTCTGAGGCACCTTAGCACCCCTAATACTCGTCTAGGGGACTTTACTCTTGTAGATCCTCTCAAAGCATCATAAAATGACCAAATCTCAAAATTTCTAGACTTACTTAATCTCCAGACATTTGATCTACACCGCTACTAGAAAGCAAATGTGAATGTAGCATATCAAAAAGCTTAACCATGCATTCCAATTCCCAATTCCCAATCTTGCAAGGCACGAATAAAAAAAAGGACTCCAATATCACATTCTTCTGTTTGTTGAGTTGCTATATAAGATACAACTGAAACATAACAGAAATATAAATAGATCAAGGAATAGATCCTTTGTAGAAGCATCACCACACCATACATCATGCTGAAAATAGACTTGTATACCATCTCTAACAAGAAGTTTAATATTTTTAGAAAATAAGATCCAACCTTCTCTAATGCTCTTCCATAAACCATGTGATCCTCTTATTCTCTATTCAATCCCCTACCCCCATGCTTCTCATATTTCACAATAATGACACCCCTTCAGTGTGTACAGGTTGGGTATCCAAAAAGCCTTTCCAAACCCAACCCTCCATATATTACATGCCAAAACATCTATTAAATTTTAGGAATTCCATCCCAAACTCATCCCATTATATTTAAAAAACTCAAACCCATCCAAAACTCGTCCTAATTATGGGTTGGGTTATTTACCTAATTATGAGTTGGGTTGAATGGGTCAAGTCAAGTTAACCTAAAAACTGAACATCTAAAATACTCTATCTTACACTAAATTAAGTCATATTTAGAAACATAATCAAGTACCATAACTATGATAATTTGATAGTTACAACAAAGGGAGAGGAGGGATTTGAACCATGGACGTCTCTGTTGGAAACACTAGGAGGTGCCAGTTGAGCTATAAAGCTCTTAGCCATAAGTGCCAAAACTCCTCAATTGTCATAATTCATACTGTTCAAACCAATTAAAAATACTGAAAATCCAATATAACAATTTACATCACATAACATTTAAATTCTAACCATCTAAGCAAACATAACTTATCACATATATATCAAAAAAAACATATATGTATCTATATAATTCAACACATACATACACATATTTATATGTATGGATGTAAGTATGGATGCATATATGTCTGTATTTAACAAATGCATGACAATTATCAACAAACCTTGTTAATTGAATAATAACTAATAGAAAACACATAATAGAGTAACAAGTATATGGTCTTAATGATGGCTTATTCAAATGAAGATTGAAATATGTGTTCATACAATTATCTATGTTGTATGCTTCCATACATATACAAATTCAAGTGAACAAAATAAGGAAGTGAAATTTACATACATGTATGGTTGTACTTGTACACACATACACCCACTGTCACATATACAGACACACACACATGCAGAGAATTAAGCATTGACATTTCTCAGGTTAAGAAATAAATGAAAGAAGACGTAGTAATAACAAATACTAAGAATCATGCAGATAAGCAACCAATTTCCTAGAATCAGAGATGCTGACCCAATTCACATAGTTCATAGCACAATCAAATGTTGGATACTTTTGCAGCATCCATAAAAGTTGAATCTTTTAAAGATAGAAAGCACGTGTTAGACTTAATAAAACCAAAAATAAGTGGTTTTAGAGCAAACCATCCAGTCACATCACGGCGCTCATTATTTTTCACAGTATCTTCCAGCTCAAGGGCTTCCAACACAAATTTGGTATATTCGCTGTGACAAAATAAGTTAAATTTAATTACTACTAGAAAAAATATACAATTAAAAATAATCAGAAGCAAAGTGAATTAATATCATCTCTGACTTTAAACGTTAACAGCATAGCAGAACTACTTGCGTTAAAAAGCAATAAAATGCCAATGCTTTTATAAATGAAATTCAAAAAGAATACCATCAATCAAAGACCTATGCTCTTTTCTTATATACAAAATGCATTTATATAATTACTAAAGGTAAGGAATAGCTTTGTAATGAGAAATCAGATCGATGAATTACGTGAAGTGGGGGATCCACAGTTCTACCACAAGGAAACAAATGAAAAATATAAGAAACGAACATGAAAAAACTTTCACTACAAGGCACCAGAGAGGAAAGTCAAATCTTTCTGAAAAATCAGTATTTGAATACACACACACACTTACACATGCATAAAATGTTGAATAATTCAGAGTGTACAGCACCTAAAAATTCTTAACCAATTCTGTTAGAGTTTACCTTCTATACCGGTAATACTCCTCTCGAGCTCTCCTAAGTTGACGCCTTAATGTTGCCATTGATTTCTCATCAGTGTCGTAATCCATATCATTTTCTCCTAATCTCCCACCTTGAGGTTTGAAAGAAGGATCTTCTTTTAACTAGAAAATAGAATTAAATATATATATTTTTTTTTAATTATAAAATCAAATAAAAAAACATTTTAAGAGCAACTAAATGAATTCAGTACAAGTATTACTACCATTTGAAACAACATATCATCAATGATATTCATGTAGGGTCTCAAAGTATCACGCTTGGACATCTGCTTTGATGTTGCCTGAGCAATCTGATCATACACAGCATCAGAAACTATTTAAGGGGCAAGTGAAAAAAGATTTATAGAAATAAACCAGTTACAAGACATGCATAACCGAAAATTATAGAAATCTATATAATGCCAAACAGGAAACCGGTGGTGCAGAATATTACAAAAATCTATATAATTTTGTGACAATATATCAACCTAAAACAGGTTTGGGGCTGGCTGGTTGGACGGGGATGCAAAAAATATACCAATACAATGATAATTTTGATGGTTGAACGTAGGTGGAGGTGTCAATGATGAACAAGATATGAAATTGGCTGATCATTGTAAATGAGGCAATTTTTGGATATATTGAACATGTTTGTGGAATTTATTAGATTACGATGTACATATTTGCTTAAGCTTTTTGGACAAATAGTATTGTATGTATTTGAGCAAGAGATCCTGGACTCTGAAACCTCCCACCTGTTCAAACTCACATTTGGCCTACTCATTGAAGGAATTTTTAAATCTACAGACAAGATATTGTTGAAATAGATAAATCTACCCATTATTAACAGCTTAAGGTTTTCAGTGAGATGCTTTAGAATAATATCTGAGTCCACATGCATCTGCCACATTGGTTGAATGTGGAGCTCCATTTGGGTTTACATGATAGTTTGGCATCTCTGCCTAATAGCTTAAACTTTTGGGTTCGAATATAAAGAAGGTAGACTCTAACATGGATTACTGGTGATTAATTTCTTACTAAAATGATTAAACACTTCAGACTTATATCTTCACTTCAAGGGAACACAAGATTAGACATTCAGGCTAAGACTGAAATTTTAAAGCACCAAAAACAAATGCTGATTAACTACTTAATAAAATGACTAAACACTTCACATCATTAAACAAGCAAAAAATATATACAATGAAGACCTCAAAAATTTATAGAGAAATCACGCTCCTCATAGCTAATTATATAAAACTGCCAAATAAAGCTTTGACTTTCACAAGGGGAATTAAACTTACCACAATAGCATTTGAAAATTCTTGATGTGCATCATCAAGTTCCACAGCCATTTTGGCAACTTTATGTGTCAGAGCCTTTTGGCGAGCAGTCCAATCTGCATTTTTCCAAATGCCTTTTGGAATTTCACTCAGACCAAAGCCAAGAAGAAATGCACCAGTAACAAGTCCAAAAGTATTTGAGCAAGCCATGGCTAAACCCAGAATACCACCACTCCTGTAATAACTGACTGTTAAGAAATGAAAGAAGAGAGAGAGGGAGAGATAGAGAGTGCAATCAGCTGGAAACAAGCAAACAAGGAACTCATAGTGCTTAGAAAGATAAAACAGACATTAATGCAATGCAAATTGAATAAAAAAGAAAAGGGAATTCTATAATTTCAGCTTCTCAATCAGACACTTGCCTAATGACAATGCATGAAACATCAAAAGGCTAAGATAAAAAATGCTTTCATCTCACATACACAAATATTAAAACATTGCAAGAACTATTCTCCATGCTTTGCCTCATGTAGGACAAAATATGTGTGTCAAATGGTTAGTGTTCCTACTATACCCCAAAGCTGAACATAAACAGAAGTTTTGAAAGGGGCTTTAAGCTATAATTTTATTGCTAAAAAAATACACTTGAAACATTCTTCAAAGCTACCTTCTCCCATCCAAAATGGCAGCTAAGACCAGTGTATTTGATTTGATCAGGACATATAGGAGTTTTAACTGACTTCCATGATGGAAATAAAGTAAGAAAACAAGTGGTAGGCAATGGCTCTACCAGTAATGCTTCCTTCCAAGAGGTATTTTCGTTATGACTTCGACTGTGGTAAGTGAGATTAGCTTATTCTCCTCCTGCTGATCTACCAGGCTAACAGCTTTATCTGACATTACTACGATCATTTTCTGATGCATGCAATTTCAACATTTATCTCTCTCACTAATCTAAAAAGAAAACTTATTCCTTTTTTTCAGAATAAAGGTCATGTGTGAAAAGTTAAAAGCATTTTATCTCTTTCTCATAAAAAAGTATATTATGGCAAAAGGAACACATTGGCATTAAAGAATAGAAGGATCACAGTCAAACAAAGAGATAAATGACAAGAATAACAATAATAAGTTATCAAGGTAAGAAGCAAACCAATTTCTGCGTAACAGAATGAGTAGTATTAGTCCAAAAAGTCCAATAGCGCCAATGCATACGTAAAAGACTAAGTTTGCATGTATGCTCGTTTTCAATCTTTCTGTCACAGTGAAGTCTCCAGCATCTTCATATCCCTGAATAGTGGGCGCCACAACCCTGCTTAGAGAAATATTTTAATATAAATCTATGAGAATACACGTTTTCCCAACCCAAATTACTGTTAGGCACCATAAAATGCCATGCTTACAAAGTCAAATCATTAAAAAAAAAAAAAAAAAGATCATAAAGCATAAAGTTAAACAGCAAAAACACTATATTGCAGTAATTCTAAAATCACTCCACTTAACAAATCCTTCATCCCAACTAATTGAATTAGGCTCTATTAATACCTTCATCAACTAATAGAAGTTAGTTACTTGCATCCTTTTTGCCATTGTATCCTATCTAAGGTCATACTCTATCACCACTCTTTATCATTTCCTTTTTCACTACTTATATTCCTTTTTCACTACTTATATCCATTACGCCTCTCTCAAGTCCCTTTCACTCCTTCAACTTAAATCATAGCTAGCACTTACAAGGGGTGGATGTGCCAGTTGAGCTAGAGCTAATTGGTGAAGATCTTCATTTCTTATTCTGTATTTCCGGTATTCCACTCATCCAAATTAACATTCTCATTTCAACTATACTCAATTTAAGAACATCTTACTTTTTAATAACCCAATCCAGTCCATTAATCTCTATTTTTCTTTTTCTGGATAAATAACATTACACTGTTTCAGTTACAGCACTCTAAGTTGGTTGTTATCAAAAACGGCTTAAAATGGGGGGAAGAATTCTCAGTTGGTTGTTATCAGTTACAGCACAGTAAGTAACACATGTCAACAAGAAAACTTCAAGTTAGTCTAGCAAGTGATTGTAGCGATTATACACTACACTAGCTAGTTACAAGTTCTTACAACAGCCCTATAATATAAATTAGGGTAAGAACTTGTAACTAGCAAGTGTCATTTATAGAAACCTCAAGGGGGGGGGGGGGTGGTCGTTTATACAAACGTTTGGCAAAAAGTGCCATTTCAATAAACTTCAGAGTAGGTTAGTGTAATTTACCCTCTAAATTAAGTTCCAATTTTTAGTTGCAACTTATGTTTAGTTGAAAATCAGGAGTTGCTTTCTTCTGGTCAAGAAAGACTTGTTATCAAGGTTTGCAAATCAATCTAATATTTATAATAAAATATCACTGCTTATGTAATCCTAGGTGTGATTGCCTAGATTTCTCTCCTTTTAACCTCTCTGCAGTCAAATAAATATTTTTTTTTCCTACAAGAGCTCAATCCATTTTACTGTAAAATTACTGGTTTGCATATTTGCATTGCAAATTTGGAGATCCTCAATCTTAATTCCACAGACACCACATAGTCTTCTTTTCCAGCATCCAATTAACATAAGCATAAGCTCCTATTGCTAGATTCCAACAAATTATTATAGACTTCAAATCCTGCTTTGGAAATTTCTAAGAACCGGAAAGGGAAGATGTTCAAGGTTTTAAGGTCAGGTTAAGGTTTGAACTCAATGTCATAATTATTTTAGTAATTAATTCAAATACAAATATAAATAAATTTGTAAATATTAGTAAAATTAACTAAAAGAAATTTAAACAGCTTTCAATTGAAATTTATGGATTTTATAAGGTAAAATAGAAAATAATAAAAGAACATGCATAAGAAGTATTGTGTTTAGTAATCCTTCAAGTAGAAAACATTTAAATCTAAAATAAGACCATTTTCAAAACAAAAAAAAAAATCAAAAATAGCACATTCACATGCAAAAATAAAAATATTAAATCACAAACAAATTTAGCAAAGAAAACAAATCGAACGGTATTAATATATTTAGAGAGTATAATTAACAATTAAACCAAAGAAAAATGTGTGTGTGTGTGTGTGTGGGTGGGGGGGGGGGGGGGTTTGGAGGGGTGGTTTCACAGGTTCAAATCCTCATGGTAACCTTTCCAAATTTTTATAAAAATAGTCACTTTATTGAACCATGAACGATTCAGTGGTTTGGTAGTTCACCCAGTTCATTAATATTATTTAAAATGCAAATTTCTAAATAAAAAACCGGATTGTATTTTTATTACCCAAAATGTGGTCCAGTCCGGGTTTCAAAAACCATGTTTAAAAGTCATCCAAAAAAAAGGAAGACTAAATGGCTACTTTCATTTACCTCTCTTGTACATATATCCAGTACTGCATTAGGCAGTTCTTCATCTGAAAAGAATTAAACTATCCCAGTTAAACCATTACTAGCTAAACAATGAGAAATGAATATGCTTCATTAAACCCATCAAATAACAGAAAGATTAAAACATTCATGCAGTTCAGCCTTTCATCCTAGATATTCTCCTTTCATGAACTCCATGATTAGCTGTTAAAACATAATGCCAGACATCGTCAAATTAAAGGCAAAGTGATTTACTATTGAATAGTAACATATTTACTACAATAGGAACTATCTCATAATGAATAATGTACAGAAAGGATTACATTCTGGACTAGCTTTTTTTTTTTTAAAGTAAAGTTTATTAAAACAAAAGGAATAAAGAAAAAGAAAATGGGTGTTATCTGGATGGCTATCCTCATTGTTTGATTTAATGCATTTGGCGAGAGAGAAATAAATGGTGTTTTGAAGACCATGAAAGGACAGTAGCAGGCTTAAAACTTTTCTTCTTTAAAACACTATCGGATTGGATGTCTATCATAGCCAGTCCTTCTATTTCTTTGGTTTATGATTTGATGGAGGCCTCTAATTTGCGTATTTGATTGTTTTCATCCCCTGTTGTATACTTCCTATATACTTGGGTAACTCCTTTCTATGACTTTGAATAATATTTTTCATTACTTATAAAAAAAAAAATTAAAAAAAAGGGTGCTATCCAAGTACTGAAGGAGTATATAGCGAGTATAGACAAAAACAAAAGAGAACAAGAAGCAAAAATAGAAACACTAAGACACAAAGCTAGTGAAAATTCAAGGAATTGAGAATCCCACAATAGAAATCGTGGGATTTTTCTATTCTAGCGAATACAGACAAATACTTTTGCATGATGTAGGGCATACATCATGATGAACTACTATAGCAAAGAATACCATACCCTTTGTGATACCTCACCCCAAATCAAACATATGTTGCATATTCATTTCATCATGGATGAACTAATCTTGTAACATACGTTTGAATCAAGGTGAGATATGGCACAAGGGTTCATTTTTGGCATGATCATTGGTGTGGGGATGACACTTTTAAAAATGGATACCCAAAGCTCTTCATGATAGCTAGAAATAAAGATGCCCACAGTGTTGGATTACATGGATGCCTTAGATGGCAGTGTGAACTGGGTTCCTTCTTTTACTCTAGCAGCTCATGATTATGAGTCACTATCTAAAAATCAGCCTTCTAAAAGTAATTCTAATTATCAGGTTCAAAGAAAAGGCGGTGACAAGTTTTTTCCATGGAAATCAATTTGGTGTGTAAAATGCCCTCCTCAAATGGTATTCTTTGTTTGGACAGCTGCAAAGGGCAAAATCCTAACAATTAATAACTAGGGGAAAAGAGGTATTATAATTACAGATAGGTGCTGCATGTGTAAATCTAATGGGGTGTTAATGGATCTCTCTTCCTCCATTGTGAGGTTGCAAGAGACCTGGGATCACTAGGAATCGTTAAAATGTCAAAGGGCTCACCTGAACCAGATAGATCAATGTGTGAATTGCTACAAATCTTGTGCATGTTAGGGGTGTGTTGGGCAATGATGAGGACTGTACTTGAAGATTTGGCTAGCTGGATAGGTCTGTTTGGTAAAAAAAGTAAGTTTGGAGACTTGGAAGGTCATTTCATTGTGTCAAATGTGGTGTTTTTAGAGAGAGAGAGAGAGAGGAATGCGCAAACTTTTGAAGGATCGGAATTATCCGTAGCTCAACTGAAGTTTCTTTTTCTGCAGTCCCTATATACATGGGAACATGCTGTCAGTTTCATTGACTCATCAGATTTTTGGCTTTTCTTGATAAATTGAATTATGTATTTATTTTTAGGTTATACTTTTATACATCTTGTGGACATGGTTCACGCCCCCTTTTTGTGCTATGTAATTGAAATTTTATATCTTACTCATCAAAAGAAATACATTTCAAATTAGTTAGATAATCAGCTGATAAGACAGTTACAGTAAACAACTCTTCTTTTTACTCTTTAATGGATTTAAAAAAGGAGCGGGTCCTACTTGCTGTTTCAAATAATTTAAAACTGCAGTTTGAGAGTTATATTTGGTTGAATTTGATAAAGGTTTTTTAAAACCAACTTGCTGATTGAGGTAACTTACAACTACTATTGCAGTACATAGGGATTTTAGTAACAAGAAATTCATTACAAAAATTACTTAAACCAACTTCAAACAAAGTCATTCACAAACATTTTCCACGGAATATTAAAAGGACATACACATGCACATAAAGTTAAGCAACTAGGCACATAGGCTCATAAGTAAGCTCTTTGACTTCTGTAACAGCAAGCAGTGAGAGAGAAAATATAGAAAACAAAAAAACAAAAACAAAAATCTAAATTTTCTAATAAGTTACCACAAAATCATTCTTAAAAGATTTACCTAAGTGACTGCTATAAGTTTAAAGAAAATATAGAACAAAAAAAGAATAAATCTAAGGACTTCTACTTAAGGTTGAAGATTAAATGAAACAAAGAAGTGTAACAGATATTCTAAGATACCAAAAATAGGTTCCAATGAAATAAAATTTCCATTACAAACTAGATAAGCTCAGATGAAGGCTAAACCTCCTTTATCATAGGGCTCAGGAAATAAATAAATATAAAAGATAAACTAATTAGTCCATAGGTTACCAGGTAAGTAAAAAAGTACTCCAATATGAAAAGCTCCAAAAGAAAGATATCCCTCCATTGTAGTGGCCCATTATTGTCTGCATGATAAAAATTAAAGAATTATGTCATAATCATTAAACCAATCAACTCTGCAGCCAAATTTAATTAGAAAACAATACACAATATCACATCAAACACACACACAAAAGATTAAATAATAAATAAAATAGAAATTAAAACTTCATGTCTGAGGAGATAAAAAATGAGCATAACAACACATTATGTATAGCAAATCTACATTACGAACATAGCTTCAAAGCTATCAAGCAAGAGAGATGGAGACCCCAAAACTATAATAAATAAATAAATAAGTTTTTATTCGCATTCTTGCTCAAAAGCAAAGAATTTTTCAAGGGCTGAATCTGATCATCATATAATATTACAATCATGCATTTAGAGAAGTGTTCATGTGTGATAATCTAGGAGGGAATGACAACTTATCAAGGTCAATTGGGCGTCATCCACGACGGGATCATTAATAACAAGATACAATAGGATTTAAACATATGACATCCGCTCCATCATAATTACTCTTTATCATCAGTCTAATAAACCAATTGGTTTTTGATATAGGCGGGATTCAAAGCCAGGTTCCTTATTTAACAACAAAAGACTTTACCAATCAAGCTAATTTTACGTAAATTAACTCTTCTTTTTAATAATATAAAAACGAAGTGTTTTCAGCTAATGCATCAAATACTGTATTCTATATACCATTTCCATAATCAAAAGAAGTAAATATATAGATCGATGCTGGATTTATTTGAAAGGTTTGGATACGCAGATGATCAAACCAACCATGACCCATCATAGATCATATGTGAATATTATCAAAAATCTTTATAATAATTCAAAAAGTTGCAAAATGGAAAATGAAAATTACGGTCCAAATGTCGGCGGGTACGAGGATGATGAGAGAGAGAGAGCAGAACCAGGTGTATCCAACGGTGAAGAGAACGTATCTGGGGACATGGGGACCCGCGAAATACTTCAAGGTCATCACAACCATCCCCATCGTTAGAGGCAGCGATAACAGATAGAATACCCACATTCTTCTTCTTCTTCTTCTCTCTTTCAAGAAAATTTCTGTTAATGAGAGAGAAGAAGAAGAAGAAGAAGAAGAAGAAGAAGAAGGTTGTAGAGAGAGAAAAGGAAGGTTTTTGTGGTTAACGCTTTGATTTCATTTGAAGGCAAAGAGAGAAGAGAACTGGTCAAGAGGGAGTTTTTTTTTTTTCAAGTTCCTGGACCGCCTAACATCAACCCCACTCTAACGACTTGAACGTTTTTGTTTTGTTTTGTTTCTCTCTCTCTCTCTCTCTCTCTCTCTTTATTACACCAAAGATTTGTTTTGGTTGGGCCAAACAAACACTGCACCTCTTTCTCAACAAAAAAAAAAAAAAAAAAACAAACAAACAAACACTGCACCTAAATTATTTTTCTTACCAAACGTTTGTATTGAAGTATCCACTTTTAAGGAGCCTTTGGTTTTGATTTTTCAAATTCTTGGTAATGTGATAGGCATCCAACTAAGTCTTTGACCAAGAAATAAGAGAATTCACACTACCATTGTTGGCAAGCCAACCGGGTTGTGAGTGTGGTGGGAATGAGCTTCCCAAAAAGCCAACCCCGAGCCGAGGTTAGCATAGAATGAAGGGGACAGTCCCAATGTTGGGGGGAATGTGCAGACTAGCGGTGTGAGGGGCATCTATGTAATAAGTTAGGCAACGTTTGAAAGAATAAAGGAAACTAACATCTCGAGTTTTTGAAACTCGAGATCCACATTAAAACTCGAGTCTCAAAGACTTGCTTTGTGCTCGCTGAGGTGGACAAAAATGCCACCTAGATCTCGAGTCTTAAAAACTCGTTTTGCGCAAAATAAAAACCGAGTCTTTAAGACTCGATTTTCTTAGGCAAAAAGTAAATCGAGTCTTTAAGACTCGAGTTCCACTAAACAAAATAATAAAAACTCAACACTCAACCCGTATTATATAACACACGCTCACAGAAAAACCCAAAAACAGAGCATCCTCAGTAGTCTCTCAACCTCACTAACTCTCACCCTCACTAACTCTCACTCACTCATAACTCTCACTCACCCATAACTCTCACACCACATTGCCTCTCACTCTCACAAAACCACATTGTCCACTCTCATTGCTCTTCCCTCTCAGCAAATTCATATTTCAGGTAAGGGTTTGCATAATTTGATTGTCATTGTAGTTGGGTATGTTGTCTATGGTTGTGGGTTAAAGAGTTTGACTATTTATTTTGTAGATAATTAACATAACTTAGGACGCGTCGGACATGGTTGTGTGCTCAGCTGCCTACAGGAAGCATCTCCAATAGCGCTAAATGGCTTTCAATCTGAAACCGAGAAAGAACCAGTACAATCAGATTTGAGACATTTACGTATCAATTGTAGAATGGATAATATAGTACTTATTAATCTACTCAAATACTCAACTAAGATATATCTAATTAGAACACATTACCGATATATCTAATTTTGCGCTGTTGCGGTCGACATACTTTCGAGTGACCGGACGGTACCAGCGGTAATAGTCATGATCGCGAGGCATCTCACCAGTCTGAGGAGGTGCATGGCAAAGTCATTGTTGTCTCATATCCCATGTAAGGATATACGGTCCATGCTCCTCCCTCCAATTCTTTTCCACCTTCCCACGCAAGTCTATTCTATGCAGTCTTTCATCATACACAACATGGTCGGGCCGCTCTTGCACCAACCCAAACTGACAAAGGACACGATCTGGGTGGTGTATCTCTACTATGAAAAAACACACAAGTGGCATCCTTGCCGTCCACGTATCTTTCCCTGCAACGCAAAAGTCAAGAAGGTGGCCGAAGTCTGTCTCGTATGGCTGCCACACAATCTACAATAGAAACAAAAAACAATTATCATAACATCAAGGAATGTGAAACAAGGGAGAATACATAAATAAAGGGAAAAACAAAAATTAAAACAGAAGATATGTTAAAGGATGAAGCAATCATATTCTTAAGGAAAATTAACATAACCAAACGAAATTTTTGTATACTATTACTTGGTCCGGCTGCATTCTAACTAATTGCTCGCGATAGTGGATCAAGGCCATGCTGGATGGCCTACTCTTCAAGCTTGGCACCCGCACCCACCTACAGTTACGAGCGAATAACATAAGATAAGATAATACCCATGTTATAGTTACTAAGAAGAGTACATTGCAGAACACACTAAATATCAGGAAAATACTTACTTAAATGCAAGTGGAGCATATGGCCATGGGCCATAATCACATCCAAGTGGGGGCTCTATCCTCGAGCACAAGAATGGCAACCTTGCCCATGCCCAATACTGGACCAATGTGCATGCCCCACCAATCTGCGATGCCCCTTTCTCGCTTGCCCGACACAACTCTCTGTACAACTAGGCCAAGCAACCACTACCCCAACTATACTGTGGCGGATCACGAAGGTCACGCAGGAACGCCAAGAACATCAGATGCACCCTATCTCCCGACTTGTCCATGAAAAGCTTATCCCCTAGCAGCGCTAAAATATAGCACCGGGCATACTGGTGTATTTGCATCTCCGTTGCGTCATAAGGCAGTGGCGCTGCCATGGCATCAACAAGGCAGCTGATGAGAATTCTTTGCTCCACCAAAGTTTTGTTGTCATTCGTCGAAGTAAAACCAAGCAACTCCATGCACAGATCTCGCCAATCCCCATCCACCATAGCAGTCGGCCCAACCAAGACCTCACCGTCTATAGGAAGTCCAAAAATGACCTCCACATCTTGTAGGGTGATTGACATCTCACCATGTGGAAGATGGAACGTATGAGTCTTCGGCCGCCATCGCTCAACTAGAGCCGATATTAGGCAATGATCTATCTCTCTGGTAGGGGCCCTAAACAATCCTTCTAGCCTTAGCAACTTGATAATGTCAATCACCCGATTATCTCCCATCTGAATGTTTGCCATCTCCTTAGTGCGACCACGGCACGTAAGTGGGCCCGGGTCCTGCAAAATCCATAAAAATTATAGCGGTTGTTACAACTACAAATACAACTTTGAAAGAACTTGCTAACTAAACATCAAAGACAACATAAAAATTAAAACAGTTGTTAGAACTAGATATTTCACCTCGCCATTTCAAATGTCCTCTGATCGATGATATCGTTGTCGCGTCAACAATGACTTATCAAGCGGACCAGGGTGCAAGATCTGTGGCTCGTCATCAATCCGAGGCTCCATACTGCAAAGAGTGCTACTGTGAGATCATTAATAGTATGGGGCCAAAGGAATGCTATTCTATATGCAAGGAAAATCTATACTGAAGAGCAGCTTATTGGCATTATTTAAAAAAGGATGCTAAAAGAATGGAAAGCAAGAAGAAGTACATCTATAACTAAAGATTAAATAGAGTACTTTGCTATAATTGGGGATTCAATCCAACCTTGATCTTTGTTGTTCCTATGTAATTGGTAAATTATTTTTAAAAATAATACCTCAATACAAGTGGAATCCTTTATTTCTCTAGCCTTTTCTGACACACACATGCACATGTAATGTGCAAATTAGTTAGAGTCGGCTGTATGTATTTTTTTTTTTCTCCATTCTACTCTACCTAAAGTCATACTTTTTGCTACTCCCTTAATTGACATGCTCTTTTTTATTATTTCTACTAATGTGAGTTTTGGTCTTTTTCTACCTTTTTTTGTTCCCTCAACTTAGATCAACTCACTCTTTTTTGCTAGTGCATTAGTTGTTATCCTTTGAACATGACCTCACCATCCTAATTGACTCTCCCTCATCTTTTCATCAATAGGGGCTACCACTCTCTTTAAGCAATTTCCTCATTTCAAATCTTGTCTTTCCTTATATTTCCACTTATCCATTTTAGCACTCTCATTTCAGCTACACCCATTTTAATAAGATTATGCACTCATTTCAGTGACACCCATTTTAATAATATGATGCTCCGTAATAGCCTAATATCTGGTAACATAGAGCTGGTCATATCTTACAAAAATTTTTCTTTAACTTATGAGATATTTTATGATCGCACAACACTCTTGATACACTTCTCCACTTCATCCACTTTGCTCGTATCCTATGATTCACATTCTCTTCGATATCTCCATCTTTATGAATTATATTGACCAAAGATATTGAAAGTTGTCGCTCTTTGGCATCTCTTGACCATCAAGTCTTGCTAGTCTTTTAATTATGTTTCTACTTTTACTAAATTTACATCTCATGTACTCTGTCTTAACCCTACTTGATCGAAAACCTTTAGATTCTAAAGTGTCTTACCAAATTTCTAACCTGCCATTAACTCTACTTCTAGTTCATCCACTAAAAATATATCATTTGCAAAAAGCATACACCAAAGCACTTCCTCTTGGATCGATTTAGTGAGCTCATCCATCACTAGTGCACAGAGATATGGACTTAGTATTGATCCTTGATGCAAGCTTCTAACATTAGCAAAAAAGAAAATAATAAGAACAATCAGAGGGCAGAAAATAATTAGCCCTGGCTCAAATGACACTTCCTCCTCTCACAAGTATAGGTGAAGGGTGAAGACATGGGTTCAAACCCACTAAATACATGTAACTTTCCAAGAAACTATCTCACTCACGTTCACTCTTTAACCCTTTCCACTCTAAAGATATTTAAGGTCAATATTTTTACATTCAAATCAAACTACTTCCATGAGACTAGGTTAGTATTGTTGATATCACCATATATGATCAACAAATTCACATTTCTTACATTTCGAAATTTTACTTTTAATTGATTACTCCAGCAAATGTCTGCCAAATTCGCTAAATATATCATAATACTTTACATATGGATCCACATTTATTCCACACATCCAATATCACAAAAAAATACATGTCTGAAAGGCCTTACCTTGTTCAAGAAATCATGTTTGAGATGGAGTATTAGCATATGCCTTGAATGAAGTATTAGCAAGAATGAAGTATTAGCATATGCCTTGAATATGTGATCGCTTTTAGAGAGGTGTGAACAAAATTTTAGGTAACAATCACTTTGTGACTTGCTTTAGAGAAAGGAGTGTCTAGGACACCAAAGTGGCCAAATATATTAAGCCACAATTCCATCAGGTGTGCGCCATGAAAAAGGCACAGTAAAATACAAATTTGCCTAATTCACCAACTTCACTCCCCTGCTTTGTATAATGGTGAAATGCC
This sequence comes from Castanea sativa, assembly GCF_040712315.1. NCBI lineage: Eukaryota > Viridiplantae > Streptophyta > Magnoliopsida > Fagales > Fagaceae > Castanea > Castanea sativa. The sequence goes on along the minus strand of NC_134019.1, from coordinate 18,519,284 downwards.
TTTTCATTCAGTAAGGCTTACGCTAGTACACATCTGCCTAATTCACAGACCTCAATCCCTTGCTTTGTTTCATGGTAAAATGCCTTTTCATTCAGTAAGGCTCAAGCTAGGTATCATACTTTAATAAACACATATTTTCTAATTATGCTGATTCATCTCTAATGTCTTAAAATGTTTGCATGAATCTAAGTGAGGTTGTTAATATAATATCTATTTTTCACCCTGAAAAATTACCATTATCCCAAAAACTTAAGTTATTAGAAAAGAATTTATTTACTTGTCCTATATTCAACACACTGTTTATGTTATTTTGCCTTCATATTGCCAAAACATAACCATATTCTCAGAACACCAACAAAAAAAACCCAAAAAGATCCAAAAAACCCTAGGTCACATCATGAAATTCCAAAATCTAAAATTGGAGAAAGAGAGAGAGAGAGATAGAGGAATCTGAGAAGCAAAAACGACAAAGTATTGAGAAGAAAGAGAGACTACCTTCGGCACGGTGGGCTACGAACGGCTTTGACAATGAGCTATGATTGCTTGAGAGACTACCTTCGTGACAATGGGCTACGATTTTGCTTCAGCACTGGGCTACGAATCTGCTTTATGAATGAGTGAGTGAGTGAGTGAGTGAGTTTCAGAGTGAGTTTCAGAGGGCGGAGCAAAAGGGTGTTCAAGTACTCAGTGTTTGAACTTTGAGGATTTTGTAATGAGCCGTTTGAAGTGGTAATTTAGATTGACAAATAATCCAATCCAATATACGTTATTTCAAGTTACCATAATGTCATTTCACATGTTTTATTCTACGCTTGCAATAGCCCAAGATGTTTGTAATGTAAGCATTCCTTGAGAAGGAACTAGATTACTTTTCTTTTCTCCTTCTCAACAAAAAATTTAATAATTTGTTTAATTATTATTAATATTAATTTTATTTTTATGACAAAATATATAATCCTATATTATATGTACCTCATCCACTTCCCTTTTTCTTCGAATGTCCTTAAAAAAATATTAATAAAAATCATTCTAATTGCATCCCTCAATTTGGATGGCTGTGGACCTGTAATATTTTGTTTTTATAATGCAGATTTCGAGCTTTAGAAACTCGAGTTCTACGTGGCAATTTAGATTTCGAGTCTTATAAACTCGATTTCTATGTGGCTCCACGTGAAAATTTTGTCCAAGTAAGGTAGCACAAAAACATTAAACTCGAGCTTTAGAAACTCGAGTTCTAATTAAATCTCGATTTTTAGAAACTCGAGTTGCTAGTTTCACATATTCTTTCAAAACCAGCCAACTAACGAAATTGTTAAAATATTATTGTTATTTAGAAAGGGTGTTCCCCAATGTTGTGTAAGCAAAGCCAACTTCTTGGGTTGTGGGCAAAGAAGACTAGACATGGAGACTTGGGTTGAGGCGTAGTGTAACTAAGAGAGTCATTCCATTTAGGGCGAGACATTGATAATGATGTTTGAGAATATAACTATTTTTTTCAGTTTGTTTTAATGGATCTTATATGAATATAGTTTTCACATTTTCCTGTATTTGGTAGTATTAGAAAAAAAAAATGAATCAGAAAAAGATTATCTTTTAACTTCTCGTATTTAACTTAGCATGAGATAGAGTTGTTTTTTATTAAAATTTTTCTAAAAAACAACTTTATCTTACGCAAAACTATATAAGGGAAGTTAAAAAATAATTTTCCAACTCATTTTAAGGTTTCTACTATACATAGGAAAATTAGATAGTTTTTTTAGAAAAATCTTTTTGAAAAATTATTCATTTTCCATAAAATGTTAATGTCGAAACAAACAGAGCATAGATAACTATATCTATGTTTGATTTAATTAAGAATCTAATAAGATTTGAATATGAGATTCTTGTGTTTGGTTTACTTTTAGGAATTATTTATTTTTCTCATTAGATTTGTAAGCAAAATATCAAGCCATTTTTGTTATATTCCTCCGAATAAATAATGAGAAACAACGTATAAACATAAATCATGGCAAATTCACAAAAAATTATAGTCTAACATTTCTTAATGACATTTACAATACAAAAATAATTATCTAAATTATTTTTCTTCATTATAATCATGTCTTGTTAATAAAAAAAAATTATTTTCTTTTAGCATTTAACTCAATCCCAAATAGGAAATATCAAAAGAGATGGAAAATTCTATTTCTTAACCATAACTTTAGTTTTATTTCTATTGGTTAAAAGATAGGGAAGAATGGATAAAATTGCCAATTTATATATATAAAATTAACTTTTTTAGTTTTTCTAGGCCCGTGAATGTGGATACCTACTCTCTCTTTTTTTTTTGGCGGAATCCACATTCTTACAAAAATGGGATTGAGTGGGAATCTAGATACCTACACATGTGATTGATTGATTGATTGATTGATTTTTTTTTTTTTTTTTTTTTTTTGTGATTTGTAACCAAACTTGAGTGTTAGAGGATCTCTTGACATTCCTAAGAATTTTGACACATTACTCAATACTAAACACCTCCTTATAGAATTCAAGCTTGGGTCTTGAGAAAAAATCCGATCTACTTAGTTTTGAATTGAAATCTTGGAGGGCCTAAGCTACAACCTTACGTCACTAGAAAATGTAGTGCTTATTATATGAGTTTCATAGATCCCAACTCACAGCTTGTGAGAGAAAGATTTTATATGCGCTAGTCTCACGAGACCTATGTCTCAAACATATGGATCTCACATGTCAATGAGATATGAGTCTCATGAGACTGACACAGGAGATCTTTTCTCTTGTGAGAGACGTTTTATAAATTGAGCATTGGAGATATTTACCTAGTTAAGCATGAAAAAGAGACCGAAGATGACTTCACTTCCCTCATGCCAAATATGTAAACTAATATATTGATGATTGACAAATAATCCAATCCAATATACGTTATTTCAAGTTACCATAATCTCATTTCACACGTTTTATTCTACGCTTGCAATAGCCCAAGATGTTTGTAATGTAAGCATTCCTTGAGAAGGAACTAGATTACTTTTCTTTTCTCCTTCTCAACAAAAAATTTAATAATTTGCTTAATTATTATTAATATTATTTTTATTTTTATGACAAAATATATAATCCTATATTATATGTACTTCATCCACTACCCTTTTTCTTCGAATGTCCTCGAAAATATTAATAAAAATCATTCTAATTGCATCCCTCAATTTGGATGGCTGTGGACCTGTAATAGTTGATTTCTTTTGGTTTACATTACATCAAGCAGATGGGGAAAAAAAAAATAGTTCTCTGTTGAATCAATTAAAGGAGCCAGCCCAGGGGCTTAAACAAGTTGCAAAGTACTCAACACAGGGCACATGCAGAGATACTATCACTGTTCAAAAACATCAACTGGTTTAGGTGGTTTTTGGCTGTTATAATAAGATGTACAAGACACATTCAAATGGCAAGCACGGAGAGCAGTAAAGTAAAAACTCAAAAAACATAAAAAGACAAGGGGAGAGAAACAAACCAACAGAGAGAGACTGCAAGTCCAAAATTCTCCTCACAAAAAAAACCTAGCAAATTACAGAAACTAAACTTTCGTTAAAATACATCCCATCCCCCATACAATGTGAGCACAATGCAGAGAAATCCCAATCACATAAATCTTAATGGAGAGAATCCAACTCTTAACATATGTAATGTTGTCACAGAACACAGGAGAATGTCATCTCACCCTCTACCAGCAAAACTAAAAATTACGTCAACCGCACAACTGTGATGCATCAACACACAAGACGGCCAGCAAAACTTATATTAGATCAGCAACATTCATTGGCATTTCATCAATCTGAGTACTGTAGTACTGCTCAATGTCTCGTAGGATTTTAATATCATCACTTTTGACAAAGTTTATTGCAACACCCTGCAAACATCAAATAGCCATTTTCAGAGACAATGCCCAGATTAACCAGAAGAGAAAGAGAGAGAGATAAGGAAAACAAGAATATTAGCTAGCAGCTAGTCAGCAAGAAATGAATAAGAATGAGAAAAATGGAAAAAAGAGAATATGAGACAATAAAAATGCACATATATTTCTGCAGCAAATTACAAAATCAAGCGTAATTGAGTTTGCACTAACGGGTTAAGTGGCATCTGCTTGCAGTTAATTGCACTTTTAAGTTTACCATTTGTTTCACTTCACAAGCAACATGTAGTTTTACTCTGTTTAATTTTGCAGTTGGAAACAAAATGTTTTAAATCTATTCAGTTTTGCACATTAGAAGTAATATGATGTGTTTTGAATATCCTTCATATAGAGAAGAAAAAAATTGATAGTCAACTTCTTGCACAGAAGGCCAGGCCGCCAAGTATTAAAATTCATCCACAATACATAATAGAATAAATACCTTTCTTCCAAAACGACCAGAGCGACCAATACGATGAATGTAAAGCTCACGATTGTTTGGGAGGTCATAATTGATCACCAAAGAAACCTGACAAAAGAAAAATGAAGAAAACATGAATGGAGAAGTATAAACACCATGAGTTGTTCTTCCACATAAAATATACAAGTGGATATATACCATGATTATTTAACTTCAAGTGCACAAAGGGATGTGATTGTTCATGTGTAAAACAGACAGCTTAAGGAGAAAAATGACAGCAAAGAATTATAACCTGTCTATGGAGGACAAAACTCAGAATATACAATTTATGGACCATTTTTAATAGATCATTTTCCAAAACCCTCCCTATATATATTACATCCAAGTAGAAGCACACATCAACACTTGACAACATGAAACACACCTAACTATTGTACCACAAGCAGGCAGCAAGTTCTAACCCCCCCACCCCCCACAAAAAAAAAAAAAAAAACTGATAGGCATCTAGGTTCATTAGTCACAGTACCTAGAAGTCCCATACATTTATCAACTCACAGAATTAAGAATTACCAGTCATTCTAATGCAAGTCAGCAAATTTTCTCAACAATTAACTTGGTCCAGTAGGGGAGGTATTGGTCGTTTGCCACCTCATTAAATCCAAAGTCAACTGAATTTTTTTTTTCCTAATGATTGAAAGTTACACTTACACAACCATTGTGTGACGTTTGCCTCCACTCACATTTGTGTGAGAATGAAGTGTCATTTGAGCTAGCTCTCATTGGCACTGACACTGACAGTGTTTTAACGGGGTCGCAACTTAAGGTCCTACTCATTTTCCATTTCAAATTTAGCTTGCTGTGGAAAAGTAATACATAATATATTAAAGAAGAGACAAACAACTTGCCTGTTGGACATCAATCCCCCTGGCCCAAACATCTGTTGTTATTAGGACACGGGTTTGACCAGCCCGAAACTCTTCCATAATTGCATCTCTCTCCTTTTGAGGCATGTCTCCATGCATTGATGAAACAGTGAAGTTATTGCTACGCATCTTTTCTGTTAGCCAATCCACCTGTTCCAAGATTAATTTAAGTATAACATCATATTCATCAACCAGTACATAAAAGCCAGAAGGAACAAATAAAAAAAGGGCAGTGAAATAGGAAGAAATCTAGATATGCTAAGCTAAAAGGGGAATAGGGATCATTCTACACCCTGTGAAACTTTAAAGAACATCTTACTCACTTGGAAAGCAAAAGACAATACTAAAACTTTTCCTTTGTCTCTATTTTACTTCACTGGTGTTCATGTTAACTATTGCACTTGCATGAAGCCATATGGCCAAGAATATTACTTGGTAAACTACGAACCTAACAATAGACTGATACTTGAAAGCTTTCTTCATTATATTCTCAATATTAGGCAAGATAACACTACAAGAACTTGAATCCAAAATTTGATCAAGGACAGCACTACCTTTCTCTTTGTGTTGCAGAATATGACAGCTTGGGTGATCGTAAGGGTATCATAAAGATCGCATAAAGTATCAAACTTCCACTCTTCCCTTTCCACGGCAACAAAAAATTGTTTGATGCCCTGTCATCATAAAAAGATAAAAAGAAAACCATTATCAAACTACAGATTTACAATGACATAAAAACTTGCATTCAGATCTACATCCAAAGGTAGCTGATACAACATACAAACATTACTTACCTCCAGAGTCAACTCATCACGTTTCACAAGTATCCGTATAGGATCTGTCATAAACTTGTTTGTCATCTCCAAAATTTCATGAGGAAGGGTAGCAGAAATCAAGCAAACCTACAACAACTTATCAATTTCAGTACCAACATGGCCAGTCTCTGCAGAACCTTGCATGAACTTATAACAGGAGACAACAAACTATTACTTTATTCCTAATAGCGTAGGCATCAAAAATTGCAAAAGCAAGTCATCAACATAGATTAAAGAGAAATTTACAACAAAACTTATGTTGTAAAAGAACACTAGCAATGGAACATAGGAAAATCTTCCAAATGATTGGAAACGACGAATCAACTTCAATCAGAAAGACCAAGTGCACACTTGATGCCAAAAGGAATAATGCATTATGCTGTTGTAAGGTTTCCTAGCCATGTAATTTTTTTTATTAGAGCCTTACGTATCAAAAAAAAATTATTAAAGGCTCAATTTATTATTGCTAAGTTGATTTCCCACAGGCTTTACTCATGTTTTCTGAAATCCTATTAATTCATGGACATTTCCTTTAGTTTAGTGTCAGATTCAGTGGAATGTGCTGTTGTCATGGCCCATAAGTCTGCTTATCATTTACATGTTGATGTAGCTTTGAGTAAGATTCCAACTTACTTTACTAGTCAAACTATTTTCATTCCCCCTTTTCCCCCAAAAGAGAGGAAGTTGGTAGTTCATTCCAAAACAGCCAACATGAAGCTATGTGATCTGTCAATTAAATTTATCAATTTGAACACAGAATTTTCTGCAGATTTTAAAGTATCTTTCAGAGAATGATTTCGTTCTTCTATAATGCAATTGCTTAAAACATGTGTAACTGTTAAGGAAACCTAGACATGATTTCATTAGTTATATTTCATTTTAGCTTGTTTTTAAAATTCTAGAGTGGACATGATAATCCGTTACTTACTATCAAAATTTCAATTATTTTTTATTTGTAAGTTATACATGCATCCCATGACTTAAACCACAACCTCACTCTCCACCCAATTCTTTATGTAGGTAGGAAAGCCATTTGAGCTAGAGCTCATTTGCCCACCAAAATGACTATTATTCTAAACTAAACCTAGCAATTACTGAACCTAATTAACATCACACCACAACCAACAAATCCTCACAATGTGCTGAAAATCTAGGAATTGAGCATCAGCTGTGGTGTTGAAACAACTTGACCTACATCAACTACTTTTTCTTTTGGTAATGTCACTAACAAGTAACAATAGCTAAAATTACAGGACTTGTTACAGAAAGCAACCCATAACTATTCAACCAATGACAACAGCAAATCAACACGCAGTTCCATCGCAGGAAAAACTTAATTAGCTAGGTAGAATTGTTATTTTTTTTCTTTTCCCTTTTTATGGTGGGGAGAGAGAGAGAGAGAGAGAGAGAGAGAGAACCTGAAGCACTGGTGGCAGATATCTGTATATATCATAAATCTGATCCTTGAACCCTCTGCTCAACATCTCATCAGATTCATCCTGTTGGAGCATCACAAAAATTAAAAATTAATCCCTACCAAGCTTACACACACACACACACACGCACACAACACTAAAAACGTCAGATTAATAAAGAGAGAATTTACTTATAGAGAGAGAGAGAGAGTTAAAAGAGTAAGGTTAGGGATCACAAAACATAAACTTACAAGAATTAACAATTTGATGTGTGTAGTTTTCAGTGTTCTCCTTTTGATCATGTCACAAACTCTGCCTGGAGTTCCAGACACCACCTGAACACCGTTTTCTAGCTTTCTGATATCATCACCCACACTCTTGCCTCCAATGCATGCATGTACTTTAATACTTATGAAATTACCCATTGCCAATATCACCTTCTCTGTCTGAGATGCCAATTCTCTTGTTGGTGACAAGATCAAGGCCTGGACCCTGTTTAATTTCAGACATTTAAAAAATAAATAATAAACCATTATGAGCATAAACCAGCTGTAACAGAAAAATGAAACCAAAAGATAGAAGCATCCCAATAGCTCCTAGCTATAGAAGTAAGTCATCATGAAACACATGATAATGCCTAGAATGATCCATTAAGTGATATTATGTTTACCTCAAGAAGTCACATGTCCTAATCATTAATCGATTAAAAATAGTAAAGATTGTAAATCCTTTCAATGGTCTAATCTAAACTTAATGACAGTACATAACACAACCAACTATGATTATAGCACACAAACATGACAAAGCTAAAGCACTCTGGTTTTCATCAAGTATCAGATTAAACAAAATCAACCTACATCATCTCACCTATGCCTTTGACTGAATACATCAGCTTCAGCCCAACAAGGTTCTTATTTAAAAATTGAACAGTTAAAGTTGCCAGTGCATCGGCCATTCGGCAAGTAGGAAAATTCAAAGCACAAGGTTTGTCAATGTATAATGTTCGTATCAAATATCTTTCACAGAGTTAGTCAATGAGCACTGAATGTGCCATAATGGGTACTCTTAAAAGACATAAAATATAACACCTATAATCATCTTTACATATGAACGATGAAAGGGCCGTCTCTAGAGAACTAGAACATGAATCCAGTGGCAAGTCAAGGATCTCCTTGTCAGTACGCCTATTGAAGCAAGGAAGGATGGGGCAGCAGGCAAGGCATCCTGCTACTATTCCCCTAACAACTTCAGGCCATTGTACTTCTTAAAGTCCAGTCTTTAAACTAACAAAGATAACATATTAAAAAACTTAAGACTGACTATCATCATGCTTGAAGGAAACTTTATTCACAACATTCAAGCTCGGGAATTTCCTGACACTAAACGAGGCCTTCAGTCTAAGAAAAAATGGTGGTTAAGAGCCTCCAACTCATAAGGGCTGAAAGTTAAAAGTTAACTAAGACCATTCCTATTTCTTGCGTAAGAGGACATTTATCTTGAATTGTCATAAGTACAGTTCCGTATCTGAACTCAAACCATACCTCTCGAACAAGGAAGTCTAAAATCCACAAACCTCAAATGCTCTGAAGTCCACCAACAATAAATTCAAACAACTAGTTAAATCTACCAATAAAACAAAAACGAGTTATCTTTTCTTAGGACAATTAAATTCACCTAATGCACTGCCCTATAGGGTAATATACCTTTAAAAAAAAAAAAAAAAAAAACTCCCTTTTACTGACACCCATTTTCATAACTCGTTGATTTGTGTGATTGTAGCGGTCAATGAATAGTGGTGAGCAGCAAGTATCTATCACTCCCACAAGTCAGCAAATTGTAATTTTTTTATTTATAGGAACAAGTTGTAAAATTGAATGTGTGATTAGATGGGTAACTATAACTATTCTTTTACTAAAAACCCATTATATATAATACACAATAAATTACCCTTTTTCCCCCAAAAAGAAAAAATTAGGGTTTCAGTTTACAAAGTTCAAACCCTAAACTACACTCCACAACCAAAACAAAACCATAATTAAGAAAACAATGAAAAAAGTAGTACAGAAAAGGAAAAGAGATTAAGAGGACGCACTCTCTGCTGGTTGTATCGACGGTCTGGCAAACGGTGAGGCCAATCATGGAGGTTTTTCCGGTACCGGACTGAGCCTGAGCGATGACATCCCGGCCCTGGAGAATGGGAACCACGGCGCGCTGCTGAATCGCGGAGGGCTTCTCGAAGCCATACTGGTAGATGCCGCGGAGCAAGTCGTCTTTGATTCCCATGTCTGCGAAGCTGGTTACTACCTGGACCTCCTTTGAGGTCTCGAACTCCAGCGCCTCCTCCGGCGCCGTCACCCGCCGTGGGTTTTGGCGGACCATGCTTGCGCCGCCGAGGTCTGACATTTTTCTGGTTTCGATTTTCTGTGGGTTTAGGGATAGTGAGAAAAAAAGAGAAAGAAGGATCGAGATGATGAGAGTCTAGAAGCTCCAAAAAATGAGTAAGGAAAAAGGGATGAGGTGGTGTTTTTTTTTTACATTCGAAGACTTTATAATAGTAATACCTTCGCCGACTTTTCTTTTTCTTTTTCTTTTTTTTCTTTTTTTTTTTGGTTAAAAGATGATATATCAAGAGTTAATAAATATATATTTTAAAGAAAAAAGTTCTACGTCAAAAGCCAACAAGTTCTCTATCATAGGCAAATATTTCATGAAAAGATATAAGAAAGTTATAGATCCGATCCAAACTTTGTTAATGCATCAACACATTGGTTAGTTTCGGTAAACATATTCAATCTACCTTGTTAGACATAGCTTTTAATAACGTTTTAACTAAACTTATAGTTGGAGTTTCATTCGGCTAAATTGGGGGTTATTTTTATTTTGGTTTCTAAAGTTTTAAACTTTTTTCTATCTTTTTCCTTAAAAGAAAATATAAAAGTTTGAAACTTTTCTTTTCAACTCATAAGTTTGACTCAAATTAGTCATTACGTCTCACCGACTTGGCTATTAAAGTGTTAAATTAGCACCTAATCACACCAAATTGACTATTTAGTTGCTAAATTAGCACCTAATCATGTGTCTAGCGTCTACATCATTGTTTTTTTGTCCAATTAACCTGAACTAGTGATTAGTGCAATGCATAATTACATTATAAAAATGTTTTGTAAAAACTTGTCTTTTTAATTCATGTATAATACTTATTAGGTACTATTATTGAGAATTAATTAGTAATATTACATGTCATTCAATAAAGAGGAAATGTGAAATACTTTAATTGATATAATTTAGTATATGAACATATTGTTTGAATGAACTCACAAATTTTTAATTATTCTACTAACTTAACTGCATGATTATTTTCTATATTTTTTTATTGCATGTAATATTATTTTTTTGGAGAACTGTTGGTTTTTGTTTCAATTATTGCTAAAGCAATTAAATTTGAGCAATAATGTTATATTTCCAAATCGGTTGTTTTTTACTATATATTTCAGAAAAATAAACATATAAATTATCAAGATGCTTGTGCCTCAATGGCATTGCCTAGAAAAACCCAAATTTAAATCATTCCTCCAAACTTATTGTGAGCACCTAAACAAAAAATTATATAAATTCCCTTTATATGTTTTTTTTTTTTTTTGAGGAAACAATAGTAGACTTTATTAATTGATAAATATGATATACATTGAGGAAGAGAAAAGAGGGACATATGACCCCCTTTTTCTCTTTTGCAACACTAGCATACGCTAGAGTAGCACGATTACATCGTAAATAAAAGAAAGAAAAGAAAGAAAAGAAACAAAGAAACAAAGAAAAAGCTTCAAAATCCAAACTACTATAAGAAAAGTGAATCTTCACTTGGATGCCCAGAAAATCTGAAAAAAATGTCAAATGACACCTTCTTGATTTACATGGACATCAAAGTGATGAGTGTTTTTTTATTTCCTTTTTTTTTTTTTTTTGGTTGAGAGAAACTTGGAAAGCAATTAGGACTAAGATTTTTTCATGGAGATAAAGGGGGGTTGAGTACCAACCCCAATGATGGGAAAAGCCGAATCTAGTTTTGTCTGCTTAGGATGTGGTTCAAGCTGGGTATTCAAATCAGAGACTTCAGCAGGCCATTTGGAAAGGAGAAATGTTGGATTGATAGAGATTTTTGAATTTGAAATCCCTTTATTTCTTAAAACACGCTTCCAACTACGAAGGGAATATTTTCTCTGCTCCATATTTTCGGTGTTGACATCTGAACAAGATTCCATTTCAATATCCTCATAATTATCTCCAAGCACTTCAATAGAATTTTTAAAATCTTTAACACTTATCTCCAAATTTGGACCATTAGGATGTAACACCATAGAGTTTGAAAAAGATTCTTTGATAACCTCCCCACAATTAATGGCCTTATCACTAAATGTTTGAGCATTATAAGGAGACTCCTTATATGTATCTTTAAAATCTAAATTAAAGATATAATATATAGCCAACTAGCCAACGGTGTGCTCTCGTGCCTAAGTGCATGTGGAAGCAGTGAGGGTCTTCCAGGTTTTCCTTGCAAAAGTGAAGTGGTTCTTGTTCTTGTACGTAGGACCAGCTGAGGTTGTGTGATATGGTTGAGGAATTAGAAGAGCTCTGGAAAAAGTTATCCTTCACTAAGGAGGAGGATGAAAGCTTAGTTTTAGGAAGTAGCTCTATAGAAGTTGCTAAGGCGATAGGAAAAAATTGCCTTGTGATGAAGGTGCTCTCCCCAAAGAGCATAAACATTGAGGCGCTTAGAAAGAACCTCAGAATGGTTTGGAAACCAAGTAAGAGTGTCCAGATAAACGAGGTGGAGGACGAGCTATATCTAGTGGAGTTTGGGGATGGGGGGGATAAGAAAAGAACTATAGAGATGCGCTCATGGACGTATGAGAAGTCCCTGATCTTGCTTAAGGAGTTTGAGGGTGAGCAGGTCCCAAAGGATATCTCTTTGTGGTAGTCTCCGTTTTGGGTGCAGATACACAACCTTCCGCTAAAAAGTAGAACAAGGGAAACGGGGCAGGTGATAGGGACAAGTTTGGGTGAGGTTATGGATGTGGACATATCGGAATTGGGGGTTAATTGGGGTAAGTGTTTATGGGTAAGAGTGTTGATGGACGTAACAAAAAAACTAGTGAGAGGGAAAAGGATAGTCATTGAGGGAGGGGAGCAAAGGTGGATAACGTTTAAATACGAGAGGTTACCAAATTTTTGTTACAAATGCAGTCTGCTCAGCCACGGGATCAAGGAGTGCAAGAATAAGAATGGTTCGGGTGCTAATACGGAGCTTAACAATTTCCAGTATGGGGCGTGGCTGCAGGGTGAGGCATCGAGGAAAGGTGGAGGTGATTTCACAAGGTTTAGGCTTATGGAGGAGAGTTTCAGTAAGGGTGGTCCGATGCGCAAATCGGAGGGAGGTCAATTGCCGCGGAAAGAAACACCAGACGGAAGAAGGGAGGTGGGAAATGTGTCCGAGTCAACGGCGACAATCACAGAGCATTGGGTAAATAAGAATGAGACAAAAACAGGGGTTCAGGAGTGTCAGGAGCAAAGGGGTGATCATGAGAATGAATGGGCAGTAGTCGTGGAGGGATGTCCAAAGGGATCTTTCCTTTCTCAGGTAAGGATACATTAGAAGCTGGAGGGGCTCAAAAAAAGTCAGAAGAAGGGATGCAGGGGGTGACAGAGACGTGTCAAAGGATTGAAAAACATTTCGAGTTCAGGATGGTGCCAAATGGGAAAGGAAAAGTAAAAGCAGGCGAGGCTGGGAGTGTGGGATATGGGCCTAGCCCAATGGCATTATGCTTTGATGAGAAGATGGGCTGTGTTGCAGAACCTTTGGGCCCAACAAGTGGCCACTGGAAGAGGCTGCCAAGGGTAGTTCGTGGTGACAATCCGGAGAAGGAATTGGGCCCAATGCCGAAGAAAAGAGAGAACCCCACACCCATTCAAGAACTGGAACCAAACAACCAAAATCAGAAAAGAACAAAAGTCTCTGTCCAAAACAAAACACAAAGTGAAAAACTTGCAACGGATGGCGGTGAGGCGGTAGCTGTGGTGTAGCACCACCGAGCCCAATGAGGGTGTTATCATTGAACTGTTGGGGTTTAAGGTCATCTCTGGTTGTCCGGCTTCTCTCCAACGAAGTGAAGTAAAAAAACTCGATATTGGTTTTCCTTATGGAAACCAAAGCAGGGGTGAATCGGATAAAAGGACTACAACAAAAGTTGGAGTTAACATAGGGTATCACGGTACCGAGTGATGGGCGGAGCGGGGGTCTGGCTATGCTGCGGTGAGGGTGTGGTAGTGTGCTTGAAGAGCTGCTTAAATACCCACATCGATGTGGTGGTGCAAGGTGAAGGAGGGGTAAACCCGTGGAGGGCAACGAGCTTTTACGGCCATCCTGACACTAGTAAAAGGTACATTTCTTGGGAACTTTTGGTGGCTCTGAAAAATCAGTGTGATAGCCAACTAGCCAATGGTGTTGGTACCTCATTTTGGAGGCAATAATGAGGAGGTTGGGTTTTCAGGAGGGGTGGATCAGGCTGATCACGATGTGTGTTTCCGCAGTTTCCTACTCGATGTTAATCAACAAGGAACCAAAAGGCAATATTATTCCGACTAGGGGGCTGCGACAGGGGGATCCGATATCCCCCTACCTTTTTCTGTTGTGTGCCGAAGGTTTAAGGGAGTAAACGGAAAGGCTGATAAGAGGAATCTCAGTGTGTTGAGGTGCACCTAGGATCTCTCATCTCCTATTCGCTAATGATTATATAATTTTTGGGGAGGCAAGTGTAAAGGAAGACAATAGGGTGCTAAAGGTTCTAGCAAACTATGAGAGGGAATCGAGGCAAAAATTGAATAGAGAAAATACGGTGCTCTTCTTCAGCAAGAACACATACAGTGATGTCCAAGAGGAAATAAAAACTAGCTTTGGGGCACAAATTATTCATAAGCATGAAAGGCATTTAGGATTGCCTACCCTAGTGGGGAGGGGAAAAAAGAAGGCTTTTAACCATATAAAGGATCAAGTTGGGAGGCGAATAGCGGGGTGGAAGGGTAAATTGCTATCTATAACGGGAAGAAAAATTCTTATTAAGGCGGTGGCTCAAGCGACTACGACATACACTATGAGCTGCTTTAAACTTCCGGACTCCTTGTGCAAGGAATTAATCTCCATGGTGAGCCAATTTTGGTGGGGGCAAAGAGACAAAGAAAGGAAGATGGCGTGGATGTCTTGGGAGAGTCTTTGCACACCCAAATCAGAAGGTGAAATGGGATTTAAAGACCTAAGGGCCTTTAATATGGCAATTCTAGCAAAGCAAGGTTAGTGGCTTAAGCAAAACCCACATTCCCTCACCCATAGAGTTTTTAAAGCTAAGTATTTTGCGGGGTGTTCTTTCATGGAAGCACAGGTAGGAAAGAAACCATCTTACGTATGGAGAAGCATAATGGCTGCGATGGAAACCATCAAGTTTGGATCGAGGTGGATTGTGGGGAATGAGAGAAGTGTGAAGATTTGGCGAGATAGATGGCTGCATTCCCCGGAGTCATTCAAAGTGACTAGTCCTCAAGGACTGGGTACGGAGCTGGAAAAGGTGGATCAACTCATTGGCAGTGAGTCTGTGGGGTGGAAAACAAACCTGATAAAGAAGACTTTCCTTCCCATAGATGCAGAGAAAATCTTCAGTATCCTGTTGAGCCCTCGGCTGCTAGAGGACATTGAGGTGTGGGTTTGATCTAAAAATGGCCTTTTTACGGTTAGGAGTGCTTATGGGGTGTCTTTAAAGCTCTTGCAGAGGGCGGGTTCCTTTTTAGAAAGGGGAGAAGGGTTGGACAAAGCTAAAAGGTCTCAGTTTTGGCAAGGAATATGGAAGCTGAATTGCCCAAATAAAGTAAAACATTTCTTTTGGAGGGCTTGTAGAGATATCCTAACAACTAATTATCGTTTGGCTGCAAGGAAGGTATGTACAAATGACAGATGCGGCTTGTGTGGTGGCTGTGAGTCTTCAGGTCACATCCTATGGAATTGCAAATTTGCAGAGGAGGTCCTGAAGGAAACTGAGCTTGGGTTGCTTGGGTTGTATCAGCCAATAAAGGGCTTGGGCTGCCTGGGTTGTATCGGCCAATAAGGGACTTTGTGGATGTGGTTTGGGCATTGAAAGAAAGAAAGGTGGATGTGGTTTGGGCATTGAAAGAAAGAAAGGTGGATTTGGATTGGGATTTGTTTGCTATCACGACGTGGCTCATTTGGAACAATAGAAATAGTTTCAAACATGAAGGGAAGTCCAAAGAGGCGAAGAGAATTGCCAAAGAAGCCCGTGAGTTGGGGAAGGAAATTTAGGAAGATTAGAGCTCAAACTCGCGTGGAATGGCATCGGGCTACAGCCAGTGGAGACCTCCGACGAAGGGGAAGTATAAGGTAAATGTGGATAGGGCGGTCTTCGCGAAAGTGGGGTGTTGTGGTATTGAGGTAGTCATCATAAATGAGGAAGGATTGTTAATGGAGGCAATGAGTAAAAAAGTGCATTTCCCTCTTGGGGCCATGGAGGTTAAAGCGATGGCGTTGGAGGATGGAATTCAGTTGGCTAGGAACTTAGGACTGAGGGATATTGGTATGGAAAGTGATGCTCAAACGATAATGTTGGCTGTTGGAGGGACTGTCCCAGGACCGTGCTCAATACAGAGAATCGTGGAAGGGGCTATCTGCTTTCAGCTCATAGAGCTTTGCTCATGT
This sequence comes from Castanea sativa, assembly GCF_040712315.1. NCBI lineage: Eukaryota > Viridiplantae > Streptophyta > Magnoliopsida > Fagales > Fagaceae > Castanea > Castanea sativa. The sequence continues at coordinate 18,503,015 of NC_134019.1, read as the reverse complement.
GCGTAGACAGTGCAATATGGCTGCATATCTCATGGCTAAGGAAGCTTTTAATGTAAAAGAGTGTTTGATCTGGGTGGAAGATACCCCCAGTGCTATTGTATCTCAAATTCACATGGATTTTACCGCATTGGACAGTTGTCCTAAGTAATGAAAGTTAAGTATTGGTTTCCTATAAAAAAAAAAATCTAGAATTAATGAGGGAGTTACCTAGGGAGATATCTTGGATTGATCCAAATCTTGAATCTGATCCTGAATAATCAATTTCAAATTCGAATCAAAAGCTAGAACCGAATTTAGAACAACTGTGCCCTTTTGAACATTTGAATCTTCCTGAGTAACCGTAGAAAGAAGATTTTCCCGCGCTACAATAGTTGTACTGCTTCCTGGTGTAGTTGCCGTAAGAGTTGGATTTCCGATCCCAACCACGATGGGAAGCTCCTTCGCTGGCCTTCCAATATGTTGGGACTCCTCAGGTTCCTTAGACACTGATAAAACATCCTCATCATCCATTTCCCGTGCCACTGAATGAGGGATACCGGCATCTTTTTTCCGTCCACCCCGTGGAGCCATATAGCGAAGCCAAGGTCCATACTAAAAATCATCCTCATTAGTGGCAAAACACCCTGTTTTCAACTGAGGACACTCATGATCTTGATGCCCAAGAAGACCACAATGGTAGCAAAAAATAGGAAGTCTTTCATATTTAAAAACAACCCAATCTGCATCAAGGTTCTCAATCTGGATCATTTTTCCACGCATGAGAGGCTTAGTGATATCAATCCTTACTCTGATTTGCAGAAAGGGTCCCTAAGCAAAACCACTTTTGGGAGCATCCACCATAATAAGCTCACCCATCTTGATAGCAATGTGAGCTCCTATATCCTTATTCATACTTTTAATTGGAATATTAAAAATACGAATCCAAAAAAGGGAATGGGTAAAGGTAACCTTAGTTGGACTAATATCACCACAAAAACGTTTCATCAAAATAAGTCTTTTATCGAAAGACCATGGACTCTTATCAATGATCTCCTGCAAATGTTCTTCAGAACCAAAGATTGCCAAAAATAAATTCTATCCTACCTCTTTTATGGTTACTCCCCAAGACCATTGCAAGTGAATCACCTATATATATATATATATAAAAAACTTAGAAATGAAAACATATACCTCATTAAACACATGACAAAAATTTAGGCTATTACAACTTTGAATAAAACATGTGGAACAAAATTGTTAGTTGGGAACTTGGGATAATATATATTGGACAATACGTTAGTTTGCATACTTGACATTTATATGTTGGCAGGGCATTTATAGGTGTCACAGGGTCAATTTTTCTTTTAAATTTTCTGCCTGTGATGGCACTAAGTCTCTGACTTAGTCTTAGCCAAAACACCACACACACACTGCAGGAACACTTAGAACATAATTATCAAGGGAACACTCCAATTCCCCATACTATAGTCAGCGACTCATAAAGCTCCTAACAATAGGGAAGGTTTAATGAATCAAGTCATTCAATTTTTGCTTAGGTGGAATGTTAAATGAATGGTATCAATTTCTTTTCAAATGAAGAGTGACAAGTGGCACTATTAAAAAATGAGGTGAGAGGCTAAATAAAAAAATTGCTCTAACATTGTGTTACATGGCAAAACCTTGTGCATATATAATCCTCCTAAAATAGTTCATTAAAAATTATACGTAAATGAAAACAAATTTAGAAAAATAAAATAAATGAGAGGAGAAAACAAATTAAATTACCAAAAATCATGAGCACACTTACATATATCAATACCTAAACTACCCAAAATTAAAATACACATTAACCACCCTTTAATAAACTCACCACAACCAAATCTACAACAAACCCCCTCTCAAACAACCCCTACAATTGGACAAACTCACGCACAATCCCAATCAAACTCACTCCATCATGCTACAACCTCCAATAGAGAGCTCATGGCACTACCAATCTTGGAGCAAACAATATCCCTACGTTCATTGCTAATAATGCTTTGCCTAGTGGTGGTGACAAAGGAAATGAAAGGGGGAATAATCATTTTCTCCAAAAGGACTTCCTCCAACAATGACTTCACTGTCACAAACTCCAAAGCCATCACCTTCTCCCCCTTAGAGGAAATTTATCTCTTAATACCAAAATTTTAATTGTTTGAAACTAATTATGAAAATATATAAACTTTTGAAATTTTATTTTCAATATGTAATTTCAAGCTATTTCAGATTTCGTTGTTCGAAAAAAAAAAAACAATTATTTTTGAACAAAAAAAATTACAAACATGTTTGGTATGGGTGTTTTTGTTTTCAAGTTATAAAACTTGTCTGATAAGGGTATTTTCGTCTAGCGGGAAATTTTATTACTCATCTGTCCTAAGTGTTCCCAATGACCCCCTCTCTGTCCGTCTAGCTAAATAACCTTAGGGGCCGACGGTCCCATCTATGTGTCCGTCGTCGCACGGTCCCTTTGATTCGTCATGTTAATGGAAGGGAGAGCACGTGACGAATAGGAACCGATAGACAGACGAATCCTCATCTCCTTATCTACATATAGACGGACAGATGACCAAGCCGATAGACAGAGGTGATGGGTTCTACAATTCTTTACGTAATCTCCACGCATAGGTTCTCATAAGGAAATATCTTGCACATTACATCCAAAGACCTTACTACACGTCCATATCCTCCTCATATGGAAAAACACCCCAAAATCTCGAAAACCCTAATCCTAGATCTTCTCTACATGGAAAGGTCCCCCACATCCAATGGATCTTGGCTCATTACTCACCACTATATAAGCATCAAGTCTCATTTTCTACCAAGTATGTAGAAAATCCCTAGCTTTCTCACTATAGAATTCTTAGAGATTTCTCATTTACTAACTTGACTTTCGGAAGGTCTTTAACCAGTACCACACTAGTGCTCTCTGTTAGGTTCTTGGTTTCTTGTTCTTCAGGTATCCATTGTAGCAATTAAGGACAATCAGCTTACTGACAATTTTTGTGCGTCATCACCGTCAATCAAGAATAATTGTGCAATCATGTTTATAAGAAATTTTTAAAAAAATTGATGTTTTCTATTTTCAATTGTCTATTTTTAAAATAGTGATGACAAACTTATAATAAGACTAGTCCTCCTAGTGAAATGAAGCCAAGTATGCTTTTTTTTTTTTTTTTTTTTTGAAGAATCGAAGCCTAGTATGGTTGGTCATTCATAGAAGGGTTGAAAAAAAAAAAAAAAACAAGCAAGTATCAGGTTGACCATGTAAACAAATTTAAGGCATGATCAAATATTTAGAATAAGCCGATAGAGAAGGAGAGAGGACAATAGATAGAGAGACGGTAAGTCCGAATAACCGTTAGATAGATGTGATGTGAGAGACAGTCTGAGGGGCGCCACCACAAGCTCTGCCATCACCGTCACGGCCTCCGCCCACTATCAGACTACCGGAGTCGCTCTAGGTTTAATTTTACAAATTGGGGTATGTTCTGTTAGTACTCTCAATCATGTTATGATATTAGAATCGTAATTAGAACTTGGGATAATATATATTAGTCCTCTGTGTTGCTGTTGCACTTACTGTTTATTTTGCAACACAGAGGCAAGATTTTGTGTGAAGGCACCAATTAGTTAACCCTTTTGAAAGTTTTTTATTATTACTTCAAATATTTATTTGTTTGCCTTTTGTTTTAATGTGTAAAACAAATCATAGTTAGTCAGCACATATGTAAATAAGAGAAGCGTTACATTAATGATAATAGCTTTGGTGATAGAGTTAGGGGTGGTGGATGTCATTGCAGTGCTGGCAGCATGGTTTGAAAGAGATTTGGGGTGGTCATGGAGAGAGCAGTTGTTAAGAGGTTATCAATCTGGTGGTTATTATTGTAGTGTCTGGTAGTGCTGAAGATAGGGAAGACAGGGCTTGAGGCATTGGAGGAGATGCTCTTCATGGTTGAGCTTAGTTATGTTGTAAAATATTAATATATAGTGTTAGTATTTTTGCTTTTACTTTCTAAAATTGTCCGACTGTCTTATCCCTACTATGAGTCTGTTTGAGATCCGCTTAGTTTACTGAAATTGAAATACTGTAGATAAAGGTAAATGTTAGTTGAAACAGTACAGTGATACCTATGAATAGTACCAAAAAGTGCAGTGAGATCTATAAATAGTAGCAAAAATAAGCTAAATAGTAAAATAAGTTGGCAAAAAATAAGCTAGCCAAACAAACACTATATGTTGGGGTTTCTATGGAGACCATAATGCAAAGACAGAAGGTGGAAGAAGGAAAGGAGCATCCAACATTCTACATGTGAAGTTGATGTGATTAGTATCAACATGTGGGTTGAAAAACACCATAATCATGTTTAATTTTATGATTTCATAAAAATTTTGAATAGATTTTTTATTGTTACATGTCGAAAGTTAGATGAAGTTTCTTTTAGTGTTTATATGTCATTTTTTGGATTTTTTTTCTTCCTCTGAATGACTTATTAATTCTTTTTGTTTGCGTCTTTTTTTACTGATAACAAGGGAAAAGAAATAAATTTCAAGAAATCTTTTTGATCTAATTGTTTGTTTTATATTGAATTTTCAAAATTTTTGGGAAAAAGGCAAAGATATATTATTTTCATCCCTAAAGTTTGCTTGAAGTTCATCTTTCACCTTTTAACTTTTATTTTCTATATTCTGGCAGCCCCACTAACTGCAATGCTGAATGGAGAGAACCTTTTGGCTGAAGTCCAGTATGTCTTCTTTTCTTGGTTTGTATGGAACTGAACTTTTATTAATATACCATAAACTGGCTGTATCTATCCTTTGTCTCTCTTTCTGAGAATTTCAGATTTTAGATAAAGGCATTTGATTTTCATAGGAATTGAAATTTTATGGAATATGTCAGTGTGTTGGGTCAAATATTTTCAAATCTTAGCTTCTATCTAGAGATGGTTTCTTTGAATAGAAGGGTACCCCGTGCATAGTATGGGTATTAGGCTAGTAAATGAAATGGAAGAGGGGAGAGAGAGAGAAGGAGGGAAGGTGTTGAGTCTGATAGAGAAGGCGACCAACTCCACAGCTGCTGAGGTGGACCCACGTCTCCTTAAGGCCATCAAATCCGTAGTCTGCTATTTGGATACGGAACTCCAACTTGCCGCCAATACCCTTTTGGATCTCATGAAGCGCGACCACTCTCAGGTATGTTTTTATTTGATTATGCTGTTTTAATTTAATTAAGATAGATTTAAATTATTTTTCTGAATTCTGATATTTACTTATGTTGAGGTGAGGTATCATCCCTGATTAGGCTAACCATGCTATATAATCTGTTAAGGAAAAGAATAGATTAGATATATAATCTATTAATGAAGATAATATATGTGGCCAATCCTTACCAATTTGTTGATGATCCATAGTTGACCCTTAAAATTTGGGGCTAAAGCTTTTTGGTTGTTGTTGTTAATGTTGTGGGTTTTTTTTCACTTTTGTTTTTACGATGATTATTAGGGCAGGGGGTGATTTGTTGGTTTATTAGTGGGTTTTAGTATAACATTTTGGTAATGAATTGAATTTCAATATTTGATTGGTACAGGTAAGGTACCTGACACTCCTGATAATTGATGAACTGTTCATGCGTTCGAAGCTTTTCAGAAGCATTCTTGTTGACAACTTGGATCAGGTGCTGAGTTTGAGTGTTGGATTCAGAAGAACTCTGCCTCTCCCTGCTCCTCCTGCTGTCGCTTCCATTTTGCGCTCTAAGGCAATTGAATTCTTGGAGAAGTGGAACTCTTCCTTTGGGATTCATTACAGGCAGCTCAGATTAGGGTTTGATTACCTTAAAAACACCCTCAAGTTGCAGTTTCCTAATCTACAGGCCAATGCAGCTCGGATTCAGCAGGAGAGAGCAGAACGGGAAAGGCGGTCAAGAGAGATTTTGCTAAAGAAATTTGAAATGTTCAAGGACAATTTCTCATCTATTAAGGAAGAGATCATGTCTACCATTGACGAGATTGGGGAATGCTTAGACATAGTCCGTACAAATGAGGAGTTTACGCCTCTGCCTCCTGCAGATGATGAATATTTCGAAGAGTTTCGTTCTTCTGAACTGCTGCAAATCCGTCTCAATACTTTAAAAGAAGGGGAAAAGGTTCACGAGAACAGTGACAATAAAGTGGTTTTTGATGCATTAAGGGAGCTGTACAAGCTTCTAGAGACAAAGCATTTGGTTTCAGTTCAAGAATGGATCTCTTTTCTTCTAAGGGTTGAAGTGGCAGACAACAGGTTCAGAGATTCCGCTTTAAAGGAGTTAATTGATATCCAAAATCGTCTCAAATCGGTGAAGAAGAAGTGTGAAGAATCAGGTTGTGCTCTTCCAAACACTGCAAATCGTGATGAAGAAGAAGATGATTTCTGGGAGGAGGGTAAGATTGGTTCACTTGAGAGCGAGAGATCTACTGTGCCCAATAAGCAAGATGAAGATTTTTCCATGAAAGTAACATCTAATAAGTTCAAAAATAGAACTCCTGAAAGCAGTAAAAAAGATTGTAATGACAATGAGATTCTCAGTCCTGAAGGCGGTGAAACCAATTTGGACCCTTTAAGAAGTAAGCTTCTGGCTGAAGCTCCTGTGATGAAGTGGGGCTCTTTCTTGGATAACTGGGGTTCAAACAGGAAGGTTTTGGCTAACCAGCGGGGATTGGAGCTTGAAAGTCACTGGGGTAGGGTGGATTATGACGCGGTTATTCTAGCTGAGAAAATGCCCGAACTGAATGTACATGCAACTCTTTATGAAGAGCAGCAAACTGACATTCAACCCTGCAGGGCTCCTTTGAGCAAAGGGGGGCTTTGTCAGAGAAGAGACCTGAGAGTTTGGCCATTTCATGGACCTATTATACCTCGAGATGATGAAGGAAAGCCACTCAATCAGAACTCTTTAAAAGAAGAGATATCTCTTGATTTGGGGATTGATTCCATTGAGCAGTTAGCAAAACAAGCTGTGAAGAATGTTCGTGAGAGAGATAAAGAAGTAGCAAATAAGAGAGAAATTGATAAAAAGTCACTGAAGCATGCAAAACTTGCAAGAATTCGGGAGCACAATGAAACAGCTCTAAGGGATGCTGCCTTGACATCAACTTCAAGATCTGCATCTGTTGGAGAAGATATGGGGGTGACTGATGGTGAGAAACCGTCAGCTAGAAACAAGAAGGAAACACTCTCATCCATGCTGCACAAGAAAGTGACACCAAAAGATAGGATAGCTCAGAGGCTTTTGAATTCATGGGCAAAGGATTCAACAACAAGACAGCTCACATTGGGTGAAGATGCAAATTACCGAGAAGCCTTCCCAAATCAATGGCAATGAAAATATCCTTTTTAGGCTTTTGAGTACTTTAGAGGAATCAGAATTTCACAGATGCACATGTTGGTAACATGGCACCAGATTCAGATATACTAGTGGAGACTTTTGGTGTTTGCCTCAAACTGATTGCACCCAGGGATAGTGAGTGATGGCGAGGATCTCTCCTTATCAATTTTGTATTCTATCATTCTATGTAGATATCTTGTTTATTTTTTCATTGGTTAAATATTTGTGAAATATTTGTATATATTTGAGGTGAATAATGAGTTGGATTGAAAATTATTAATTTTCTACGAAATTTCTATGAATTCCAAATCTGTTATATATTTTATTTTAATTTCTAGCCATTTCAATTGTGTCTCAAATTTTTTAGTTCATATCAAATGGTTCTTGTAAGTTCAGCAGGTGGGGAATTTCAGAATGTTAGATGATAATCCAAAATATTATATTGAAATTTGAAACCCTATATTTATTGACACTGTTTTGTTAGGAGAATCTTTGTTTTTCCCCGTTCTTTTTGCTGGGAAATTATTTAGTTTGATCTGCTTGCATGCATAATGTTTGAGTTCCATTTGCTTTAAGCAATGAATTCACATGTACGAAATCTTTTTATTTTATAATTCAATAAAGGAAGACCCCACCTTTGTCACTGATGGGCGCTTGTGATATATTGTAACATTAATTATGCAGTTAAGAGTCTTTTTCTTCAAGAACTTCAATTTTTATATGATATAGACCTCATTTTTCCGAATTGGTGAATAGTTGGAGGTTGAGATTCTTTGTTGGGTTGTATTTTTTGAGCCTTTTATTATGTATTTGAGTCATGCTGGGTTAAACAAGTTCTCTGTGATATGTGGAAGTGCCAGGAATGGCTTTGCCAACTTGTCTCACACAGGGTCCTTTTCCCCTACCTATCGCATGTAATGCCTTTTCTTTGCAAATAGTGGGAAAGAAAACTAAGACAATATTGTATCTTTATATCATTAGTGGATCTGTGTCAACATTATTATTACAAAGTGAAAGACATGATAATTCTTGACTGTTGAATTCAATATCACTATTTGGTTTCATCATATGAATGACAAAAATATTGCCACCTTTGTGTAATGACATGTAATATGAAGTAATGAACTTGATGTATGTAGAAATTCATTTCTCTCTCAAGATATCTTCAAAAGTGATTGAATGCTTTCTGAAAGATTATGGTTGCTTATGTAAAACTCTTTAACAGCCGAGCATATTTTGACAAGAGGATCTCAAAGGAGGTCAGTGGAGATTCTTTGGGTGAGGTAAGCTCTTCCTAACCCTGTTGGATTAGTATTTGTACCTCACAGTGGCACAGATCTTTGATATATTCACCTTAATAGACATGTTTTGTTTGACAGGAGTTCAAGGGCTATGTTTCAAAATCATGGGAGGTTGCGACAAGCAAGGATTCCCAATGAAGCAGGGAGTCCTGTCCCATTCGTGTTTGTCTCTTGCTTCATAGGGGTGGGTGAAATGTTTCATGGTCTTGCATAGCATCTAATTCTCATTTTTATATATTATGGCTTTTGAAATGTGTATTCAACATCCCTCCTGCCATAACAGATTCATTTCTGAGCTATTGTTCACTTATCTTTTGGTTGCGACCTTTCTTTTTTATTTTATGTGATGATTTTATTGTTTAATGACATGACTTTGCCTTGAATTGGGTTGTAAATTTGAAAGGATTGATGTCTTGTAATTGGTCTCTTATTGCTCCCTCATTTGTTTGTCTCCATATGGGCCTTTAGAAGCCTTATTAGCTCAACTTTCTGTTGGCTTAGCTTGTATTGCCATTTCACTTTCGCACAAAGGATTTATCACATTGCCTTTTATTTATACAGGCACCCCGTGCTTCTGTGGTTATGGAAGATGCAATGGAGAGAGGAGGAAGTTAGTTTGCAGATGCATTTGAACTTGGTTATTGTGAAGAAGGGTGAGAATGATCTGCCTGGATTAACTGATACTGAAAAACCAAGGATGAGGGGTCCAAAGAGGGGACCCAAGATTCGCAAGCTTTTCAACCGCTCCAAGGAGGATGATGTGCGGAAATATGTGAACACCTACCGTCGAACCTTCACAACAAAAGCTGGTACAGTGGCTTGCCTAATTTTAAATATACATACATATATATATATATATGTATATATTAATTAATTAATATTTCTTTGGCTTAGTTGCTGCTTTATTTTATTTTTTATTTGATATTTTAGGCCTTTAACCCAAAAATTAATCTAACCAATGCTAGACATGTGCAGATGATTTTAGTCTGAAGAAATCTTATTTTATTTTATTTTTTTAATTATAAATTAAGTATTTTGGCCCTGGGAAATGATTTTGATGTCTCTTTTTAGTGAGTTGTATATTGCCTTAAGCCTAAATAACACGTTAAATAATGAAGCCTTGCCTATTTATTTTCCCAATGGAAATTAGTTCTCCCTTACGTAGGGATAAATAGTTAGTCACCTTGAAATCTACTTGATTATTGTGAGAAATGATTGGTTGCAATAGTCATTGTGCTATCGGAAAGTTTTCTTGACTAATATACCAACATTCTTGTTAAAGTTGCTAAGGGATGGAAGTTAGGAGTGGAGAGGAGTTGAGAAGGTGGCTGAGGGTTGGTAGTTAGACTCAAAGTTGATTTGACTGTAAATAACTATAACTATTGATTTGTTTGGCAGGGAAGGAAGTCAGTAAAGCTCCAAAGATACAGAGGTTGGAGCGTAGTAGGATTACAGAGAAGAAGAAGAGAATCGCAAAGTCCAAAGCAGTTGCAGCTGACTATCAGAACTTCTTGCCATCGTAGTGGGAACTTAGCAGAAAGGAGATCCAAGCTTTCTGCTGCTTCTAAGCCATCTTCTGCTGGATAGGCAGGATATGAAATTTGGTGAAGGTCTTCAGTTCTAAGTTTTTGGTAGTTTTACATGATAATGTTTGTTTTCTGGTAATACTGATGCATTTTGTCAGAGTTGGTTTGATATTTCATGCATGTTTGTCATTTCAATTCATTAAAAAGTGTTTGACTCCTAGTTCTTGCATTTATTGTGGATGTGCTTTTTTTTTTCTTCCTTTGGAATTTGCTCGTCAAAGTAAATATTTGGTAATGTATGGTGGTCATAGTTTTTCATTCACACATCCTTTAAAATAGTATGCTTTTGCAACTTTGTTGATTACTCCTGAACTTTTTTATCTCCACTGATAAGGGATGTGCATGCCTTAGATGATTTTAAGGATTCCCAAGATTCAGTATGGACTATGGAGATGGGTATGACTTGATTATGCATCAAAGTCAAAATGATAAAAGAACCCTATAGAAATACAATAAAAAAGACGAAGAAGAAATCAGCAATATGTTAAAAGTGTCGAAAAGTTGGACATTGTAGATCTAATTGTAAAGGAATAAAAAAAATTTGTTAAGCTTATTAGATAATTCAAGTGATGACGAAGTTATAGGGATGAAGAAATTCAATATGATCAATTGTTTGAAATACAAGAAAGCAGTTGATATTTCAGAACATCCATTGAATCTTCTTCGGAGCACAAGTGATGTTGAAACTCTATTCTTGTAAAGGTGATTTATTTAAATGTACGAAGCCTATAACTATGGTAACAAAGCAGGAAATCAATCCTCGGTCATAGATGCAATATTGCATCTATGATTGATATGCAATATGCAAGATGATCTTTCATCTTCATCTTCAGTAAAACCACAAAATATTGCTGAATCCATCGTCACTAGCCTTGAAAAATATACCAGCTGGTCAGGACAAGCTATAAATCTTTCAAAATCCATTCATTTAACCATGGAGCAGGTTAACAATCTTGATTCCTTGTTAGAACTCAAGAAAATCTCTTTGTTTTTTTTTTTTTTTTTTGTCCTGCCACCAAAGTTAGTATCATTTTAAATTCTAACACATCATTTTACAAGAGTCCTCTGTTCTATTTTAACATTAGACAACATTAAAATAATCTAAAAAAATCCACATCTGTATTAAAAATACAATTAACAAAAGAGAAAAGAAAAGAAAAGCAAAGTTGCAAATCCATGAACTAAACCCACTTCTCTTTCTCAATATCTCTTGCCTCCCTCCTTTCTCTCACTCTCTCGTCTCTCTCTTTAGGTTGTAAAATGACTAAGACTGATCGGCTGGCTTTTTTGGGTTTGCTATGGCAGTAAACGGCTAATTTATGGTGGTGGATTGGTTTTTAATGGTGGCTACTGATTGGTGATTCGGTTTGGTGGATTTAGTGGTTAAGGTGGTGCTTGGTGGTGCGAGCTTGAAGGTAGATTTAGCCAGATATGGGTTTTGGTGATGCCAATGCTCTTAATTCTTTGGTCCTCCAATGTGTCACTGAAAATCTTTCAAAGCAATCTCAGCGGTTGGAAAGCAACTCAACCCTTAAAACAACCAAGACAACCCCTTCTCCTACCTACTAACCTACGGTTATTATTCTTTTTAATTTTTTTTTATATAGAGATAATTACAATGTGTTGCTAATTCCACAACTCGAACTATAGTGAGGTGACAATTCAGTTACAAGGTGTTTAGGTATTGTCATTATTTAAGTGCTCACCGTTGATTAATATAGCCCCTAAAGCCTCCAATATTAACCACATATATATTACATTCTCTAAATTAATTTTAAATTATTATTTTTTAAGTTTGTGTTAATTTATAGTTTAAAATGCAAATTGCACCCTTTAAGTTTAATTGAAATTTATTTCAATACTTTAACTTTACTTTCATTCAATTGAGTGTATTAAGTTTCATATTTATTCAATATAAAAATTCCATCCAATTTCGTTAAAAAATTGCCATTAAAAAAATAATTTTCTTGTATGAAAAAAAATCTATAAAATTAATATTTTTTTTATTATAGATTTTCATGTGAGAATTTAAAAAAAAAAACTATTTTTATTAGTTAATTGCATACTTAATGGCTATTTTTAACGAAATTGGAAGAAATGCTTGAATTGAATAAATTTGAAATTTAGATAATTCAATTGAACGAAAATAAAGTTAGAAAACTGAAATGAATTCCCAATCAAACTTAGAAGATGCAATTTTCATTTTACCCTAATTTATATACCAACAAAAGTTTTGTATACTTTCTAAATGGAGCAAGTTTTAAAACAGAAACCTATTTCTTTTCTTCAATATCATAATCTACACAATATTAAACTATAACACTTTCAACTCAAAGTGATCTAGAGCTAGATTTACTTTGCTATCATTCGCATCAATCAAATAAGACAGGCTCCAAAGAAGAAGTTTTCTTCTTCTTCCATAAATATCCCACCATGCCTGTGGTGGGTTAAATACAATAAAGAAAAAAAATAATTCAATTAAAAATTTCTCTTTATTTATGGTAAATCACAACCCATATACCCCCATACATATTCCCAAGGATAACGTTTAATCTCCGTAATTAATATACTTCCTCAGACTCACTCTCTCTTTGGTGTTGCTCGTTCTTGCCCAAGATGGTCAGCTTCGCCGAGGTGGTGCTCTCTCCGGTGACCGGTCTATGACACGGCTTTGATTGCCCTCGGGTAGGTTTCATCTTCAACATCCCCACATACCCCATTAAAGAAAGATAAGTCTAGAGGCAAAAAAAAGTGTTTAATGGAAACTTTCACAGAATGACTAATAACTTGTACAAGATCCAAACTTGGTGATCATGCATGGCTTCATAATTTGAATTTTGATAAACGGAGAATGCATTTTTGGCATACATCTAGCAATACACATCATGTATTCCTCGAGGTGATATCGCCATCTTCTGCAGTTACGATCACACCGTTTGACACAAACTAATAAGTAACTATCCTCATCACATTACACTAGACCTAGTACAAGCATGATGAAGATTGTCAGCACAGTTACCATTACATGTTTTCTCATACCTTGATCCCTAGCATTCCACTATAAGTTGCATAAAAATAATGAATAGTATCATCAGCGATCGTCACCCCTTTTGAATCATGCATTGAATCATGCACGAATTATTAAAAAAGCAAATTTTTTATTTTGAAAAATTGATTCAACCATATGATTTAGTTTTTTTTTTTTAATGTTAAAACAATTAGCATTGGTTCGAACATAGGGCTCTTTAAATGCTCAACTTTGGACCAAATATGATGACTTTTAAGTGACTTTCTATTAAAGTTAATTATGATTCTTGATTCATATTGTAAGTTATTTCAAAGGAATCATGTAATGCCTATTTATTTTCATGAAAAGTTATATATATATATATATATATATATATATATATATATATATTGTAGCAATTCATTATGTAATCACAATGGTCATAAGAAGTACGTAAAAAAAATAAAAAATAAAAAACATCATAATATTTGGAACGAATTAGATTGAAGAACTTTGTTTTTTTGATATAGCGAAACTTTTATTATACACAATGAACCTATTTCAAAGAGCTATTACTTTGCATGTAAGTTCTATAATGAAAAAGCAAAATAGACTACACGTCAGTATTGAAAATTAATGGTTATTGAAATGATTGTGCACATGTTGAAAGGACAACTTATATATTACCATATGATAAGGATAATTTTGTAGTTAAACCATGGCAAGGAAAAAAAGCGACAAACCCAATGATCCCGTTGGCATCGCTTGCCACAAGTGATTGCATCATGAAGTCTTTAGCTTCATAACGAAGCTGACGACCCTAACCAAGTGACGACTCTAATAAAGTGACGATGCCATAAGCTGACGACCCTAATAAAGGGACGATGTGGTAAACTAACGAGAACAAGCTGAAGAAGGTAAACGAACCTCCATCTATAGCCTTACTTGATCTCTACGCATACGTGTATAAGGAGAGTTCTTGCACCACACGCTTAACCCTAATCAAGAAGACTCCTATAAGGAAATGAACTTTAGGAGATACACAAAATCCAAGAGGTTCTTCCTTGAAAGAAAAGAACTTTTTAGCCAAGGCACGGATGTCAACTCCACACTACTATAAATACCCCAAAACCCTCATAAATCAAGGTACACATAATTCATTCCCAGCTTTGGCACTCTAGAGTTGTGAACAAGAGATTTCTCTAACTTGACCGTTGGAAGATATTTGGCCGTTACTACACCGATACTCCTCTTAAGGTCTTAAGCTTTTGTGTTGTGTAGGTTCTATATCGGGAGCACGTGAAGACTGTGTGACTTACTGACGATTTTCGGCATTATCAATGTATATCATTCTACCCAAGGTTTGAGTTTATAGTTTAAACTTTAAAACTAAATTCTTGCATCAAAACAAAGATCAACAACTTTCTAAATAGATACAGAGGGCAATGATGTTTACAATTTTAAATGAGTATGCACCTCATCATGGGCTCATCTAGTTGTAGAATGACCTTAATGACGAAAATTAAAAATTAAAAAAAAAATAAAAAAAGAAGAAGGAAAATATTGGTATTATGAGAAGATAACGATCTTGTCCCTAGCTCTTTAGCTCGAGTAGTGAGTCATGGACTCTATTCAACTAGAGAAGTGGGCCACCATTTTAGAAAAATCGGGAATGGTTTGACCCTCTTTTCATTAATCCAAGAAACTCTTACCCATACTTGTTTTTATTCTTTGGTTTGGGCAAGTTAAAGAGTTTGAATGATTGGCTATAACAATAAAGGCCTATTTGGTTGGGGTAAAAACAGGGAAGATGGAAAAGAAGGAGGAAAAAATAAGGTGAAAAATGAAATTTGCTCTTGTTTGATTTAGGAGAGAAAACAAGAGAGAAAGAAAATAGTGTGAAAAATAATCCTTCTGGGCCCACATAATTTTGTCCTCCCAATTTGAGAGAACAACTAACGAGAAAAGATGATATGGGTAATAAATTATACAAATATCCTTACCTTTATTGCACCCACCTACCTCTCTCATCTACTTTTTGTCTTTCCATTTTTTTTTCTGCCTAAATAAAATTTCTTTTGGTTTGCACCATACGTTCACGTTGGCTTGGTTTTGGTTTTGGTTTTGGTTTTGTTTTTTGTTTTTTTTTTTTTGTGGATAAAATTTTGCACAATACATGTTGGTTCTTTTCGTTTGTTTTTAATTTCTTTTAATATCCTTTTAGCATTTTCTTATTTTATAAATAAATAAAAAAAATTAAAGTGTTCATACAAATTTTTTTTAGGCAAAAATCACATTTTTGTCCCTACATTTTTAGGCGATTCTCGTTTTAGTCCCTAGATTTTATTTTTACCGCTTTTAGTCCCTATTTAGAAAAACGCCGTCCATTTAAGTCCTTTCTGTCAGTGCCCTAACGGCAAAATCTTAGTTGGCAGACGAAACTATTAAAATAATAATAAAAAAATTTATTTTGGCATTAAAAAATGTCATGTTAGCATCTAAATTAAAAATAATTAATTAATTAATTTTAACTAAATAAAAAAAATTAAAAACAGAATTAAAAACCAAAAATCACATGAATTAAGATCTAAGTGTAAATTAAGATCTAAGTGTGTCTTAAACAAAAACACAAACCCAGAAATTAAAAAAAAAAAACCAACACAAATTAAACTGAAACTGAGCTCTCAATCAACTCTTACGAATTGAAATTTCCCTCTCTTACTTTCTCTCCTCCCAAACACAAATTAAATAAAAAAAATGTCTTCTCCAACTCCATCTTCTTCTCCAATGTACTGCATAGGCTACGCTCTTTCCCCTAAGGATGGCCAACGCTTCATCCAAAACTCTTTAATCAATCTCTCCAAACAACGCAGTATCGATCTCATCGAAATCGACCCACCAAACCCTTAGCTCAGCAGGGACCGTTCGATTGCATCATTCACAAAATCTACAGCTCCAATTAGAACAACCAAGTGTAGCAACTCTCTCTCCATTACCCAAACGTCATCGTAATCGACCCGCCGGAAGCAATCGACCATCTCCACAACCGTGTCTCCATGCTTGATGTGGTCACCAGCTTGAAAATCCCTCAAGGGAACCAAACCTTTGGGGTTCCAAATCAAAGAGTATTGGAAGAGTCTGAGAATCTTGTGGATTCGTTTGGAGAAAAAGGGTTCAAGTTTCCGTTCATAGCAAAAATAGTGTCGGTTGACGGCAGTGCCAAGTCACACAAGGTGTTCTTGGTGTTCAAAGAGAACGGGTTGAAGAAATTGAAATTGAAAAAACCATTTGTGATGCAAGAATTTGTAAACCACGGCGGAGTGATTTTCAAGGTGTATGTGGTGGGCGATCACGTTAAATGCGTGAAGAGAAAATCGTTGCCGGATATATCTGAAGGGACATTGAATAATATGGCGTCGAACAAGGGTTTGTTGTTGTTTAAGCAGATATTGAATTTGATTGTGAAAAATGATTCTTCTGAGGTGGAGGGATATAATGTGGCGCTGGATGAGATTTTTTTTTTTTTTTTTTAAATTTCTGGGTTTGTGTTCTTAATTTGGGTTTGTAAACCCCATACCTGAGACATCACATTCTACCACAAACGCCTTAGTAAAATTAGGTAATGCCAACACAAGTGGAGTAGACACAACCACCTTGAGAGCTATGAAGGCCAATTCAGCCTGTGGAGACCACTGAAAAGCTTCTTTCTTAAGTAATGTAGTTAAGGGAGCTGCAATAAGCCTATAGTCCTTGATGAACTTCCTATAAAACCCAGTCAAACCCAAAAACCCTCTCAAGGCTTTCACTGGGGTAGGAATAGGCCAATTTTGCATGGCTTTAGTTTGCTTAGGGTTAGTTTTAACCCTTTGACCTGAAATCAAATGCCTCAAATACTCCAGCTCTCCACACCTAAACACACATTTGCTTTGTTTAGCATACAATATTTGGGGACAAAGTTTAGCTACAAAACCAATTATAGCCTAAGGCTACAAACTATTCTAATAAATTGACATGTGTAAAAAATGGCATGTGCTTTGCACATGATTACTTAAGTAAACTTAACCCAACTAACCCTAGTTAACTACACCACCTATTAAAAAAACAAAAAATAAAAACTAAAAACCTAAAAAAGGACCAAATGTATTATCTCTCTCTCTCTCATTGAAGAAACCCGGCTAGCTCCCAAACCAAAGACCCAAACCCTCCTGTCTCCACCGCCAGCTAGCCAACCCAAACCCTTTATTTCCACCGCCGGCC
The DNA here is from genome assembly GCF_040712315.1 of Castanea sativa. Lineage (NCBI taxonomy): Eukaryota > Viridiplantae > Streptophyta > Magnoliopsida > Fagales > Fagaceae > Castanea > Castanea sativa. The sequence continues at coordinate 18,485,489 of NC_134019.1, read as the reverse complement.
AACTTCAAATTAGTTTGAGATCCTTTTGTTTTTGTAGACACCTTAGAATAAATAATAGAATCTTTCTATCTTTCTTCGGCCTTGTTTGTGTAAGTGACGAGAAGTTGAAGATTTGTCAAAGTTCTTTTTTGTTTTTCTTTCCTGAACCTTAATAGTGGAGAACTAAGGACTCCGAAGCTTAGTTGACAAAAGTGATTTTTTTATGATGTAGTTTTGGAATAGCACAGATCCTCACATCTACATGAGTTGGATTTGTAGTTACTGAACATAGAGTTCGAATTAAGGTACTTAGGTGAAGTATGTGATTAGAATGTACTGCAGGTTATCTCACCTCTAGGATAATGTTCTTGTTCTTCATGATAAGGAAACTTAAGTGGTTGAAATTGGACTCACATTGCCATTAGAATTCATGAAGGGTAAATGTGATTGACGACTCGTGAATACATAAATTGCCATCCTTTATTTGGTCTCAGTTCTGATTGCAATTTTGGATTTGGATTGGGAAGCATTTTCTAGTGAAAGTCCCATCTTGTCATTATTATTTTTATTAACAACTTTATTGTGTTGGCCGGTGGTGGAGACAGGGTTTGGGTTGGCCGGCCGACGGTAGAGACAGGAGGGTTTGGGTCTCTAGTTTTGGGAGTTGAGTTTCTTTGATGAGAGAGAGAGATAGAGAACGATTATACATTTTTTCCTTTTTAGGTTTTTAGTTTTTATTTATTTTTTATTTTTTAATAGGTGGTGTAGTTAACTAGGTTAGTTGGGTTAAGTTTACGTAAGTAAGCATGTGCAATGCACATGCTATTTTTTACACATGTCAGTTTACTAGAGCAGTTTGTAGCCTTAAGCTACGATTGGTTTTGTAGCTAAACTTTGTCCTACAATTGGTTGTCAAGCAACACAATCAATACCACCCTCAAACGAGAAACATGCTCCTTTATAGAACTACTAAACACCAATATATCATCAAAGAATACCAAAACAAATTTCCTTAAATAAGGTTTGAACACTTTATTCATTAGTGACTAAAAGGTGGATGGTGCATTAGTTAAGCCAAATGACATGACTAAGAACTCATAGTGCCCTTCATGTGTCCTAAAAGCAGTCTTATGGATATCACATTCCTTCATTATGATTTGATGGCAACCAAATCTGAGATCTAGCTTAGAAAAGATAATAGCACCACACAATATATCAAGTAATTCATCTACAATAGGAATAGGGTATTCATCCTTAATAGTGGCCTTATTCAAGGATCTATAGTTAATACACATACGCCAACTCCCATCAGCTTTCCTTACTAAGAATACAGGTGATGAAAAAGGGCTATGGCTAATTCTAATATAGCCTGCTTCAAGTAAGTCATGTGCAATTTTCTCAATTTCAGTTTTTTGATAAAAGGGATACTTGTAGGGCCTTTCACAGATAGGTTCAGTATCTTCCTTTATGACAATCTGGTGCTTATGGCCTCAAAGAGGAGGTAGAACAGTAGGTACTGCAAAAACCTTGTTGAATTCTTGTAGTAAATCAATAATGATCCCATGTGGTTGCACTGGTGTTGTGAAGTAGGACAGGATATGATTTGCAGCAATAATCCCTTCTTGATAACTAGTTTAAAGAATTGATCAGCATTTTGAAGAGTGAGGCCTGACGGTTGTAATCCTGTAAGAAAAATCCCTTTTCCTCCAATATTAAACTCCATTGTTAATTTCTTGAAATCCTATTGTATGGGCCCAAGAGTATATAACTATTGAGTACCAAGAACCGCATCACAGTCACCTAGGGATAAGACATTCAAATCAACCTAAAAGTCTTGACCCTGAATTTTGAGGTTAACATCATGGCAAGCACCCTATGTTCTGAGCATATCACCGTTAGCAACCTTTACAGTGAAACTGTCTTGAGTAGACAATGGCAATTTCAAGGATAACCATGAAGAAGCATCCAAGAAATTGTGAGTACTACCACTGTCAATCAAGATGATCACATCTTGATGATTAATTCGCCCCTATACTCTCATTGTACCTGGAGAGGGGCTTCCAAGTAGGGAATAGAGAGTGATTTCTATAGAACCTGCCATCTGTTGCTGCAATTTCGTTGAAGCATCTTCCTCTACTGACCCATCTTCCAAAGACACTTCTTGATCACTTCCCTAATTATACAGCTGAAACCCATCAATAAGGAAGATCTTTGGAGCCTTACATTGGTGTCCCACATGCCATTTATCCTTACAATAGAAGCATAGCCCCTTCTTTCGATCCTCAACCTGCATAGAAGTAAGCTTCTAGATAGGGAGTTTGGTAGTCCTCATGTCATTCTTGATTGATGAGAGACCCAAAATTGAAGGTTTGGACACTTCACCCCATGGTCTGACATTCTTCTTGCAAGCAAAAAGATATTCTTCTTGTATTTTGGCAAGGCCAAAAGCATAATTTAGATTTTGGGGATTCAACAGTCTAATTAGCAATCGAATTTCATACTTTAATCCACTCAAGAAGCAACCAAGTCTGTGTTTCTCAGATAGTTCCTTAATTCGATTAGACAATGCTTCAAATTGTCCTTTGTAAGTAGATACAGACCCTACTTGCTTCAATTTCGTTAGAGTTTCCATAGGATCATCATAGGTAGAAGATCCAAACCTCACATGCAATGCTTTAACAAAAGCCTTCCAACTAGTGAATTGGCTAGCGTTCTCTGCATCTTGGAACTAAATCAAAGCCTTATCTTCCATATGATATGAAGCTAAGGGTGCGTTTGGTTGGGTGTAAAATATTTTCTGAGAGTAAAATGATTTCAGCTGAAAATATTTTCGGAAAAAGAAAATATTTTTAGGTGTTTGGTAGCATTTTAAAAAATACTTTGAAAAATATTTTTAGGTGTTTGGTTGTGATCTTAAAAATATTATAGAAAATACATTTTTTACTTGTTGCTCACATTTTCTCAGCTTCCAAACAAATATCATTTCTCAATACAGAACAACAAAACCCAAAAAAAAAAAAAAAATCATCAAATTTTATCAAGAACAACAAAACCCAAAAAAGAAAAACTCATTAAATTTTCTCAATACAGACCAACAAAACCCAAATTCGGTTAGAGAAGAACGAAGAGAGATTTCTCAATACAGAACAACAAAACCCAAAAAAAAAAAACTGCTCAAATCCGGTCAGAGAAGAACGAAGAGAGCGGCGATTGGGTTCGACGATCAGACTGGGTTCGACTGGGTTTGGCGACTGGGTTCGACGAAGAGAGAGGTGAAGGCGTGATCTCACCGGCACGGGTTAGGGCGCGACTCGCCGGTGCGGGTTGGGGCGCGATCTCGCTCTCTCTACTCTCTCTTCGTGCTCTCTCTCTCTCTCTCTCTCTTCGTGCTGTCTCTCTGGATTTTCTAGAAAATTTCTATTTGAAGGTAAAATAGAGATGGAAAATGATTTACGGGTAGGGAGGGATTATTTTACGGTCAATGATACTGATTTTCAGTTTGACCAAAATTTTAGGTGTTGCCAAACACCCGCAAACGTGTAAAATAATTTCCTGAAAGTGTTTACCGTCGAACCAAACGCAGCCTAAGAGAATCTTTTGGCTGACTAGGGTATTATACAATTGGAAAAATTGGTTGGCCTTGTAAATCTAACCTGATGGATTCTCACCCTTAAGCCTCGGAAACTCCAATCTCACAGTTTTAGGAATAGTTGCCAGAGTAGAATCTTGATGATTTACCATCATTGGAGATGAAGTTCTTGGAGGAGATGTAGCCCTTTGTTGCCAACCATTACCAACTTCCGAAATTCCTCGCACAGTTTCTGATAGGGTCTGCAACATACTTGTGACTGCATCTAGCTTCTAATGAACTATACAAAATTCTTGGTCGTGTTGCTCTATTGTCAATGACAAAGCTCTGATTTTTTCATTAAGAAAAGCAGAAGATTGAGTTTCTACCATAGTGACAGAATTGGCTCTGATACCAAATTGATAGGAATTGACAAGTTCTTAAGAGAATTAAGAAAAGAAGAACAAAGTTTCCAGAGATAAGGAAGAATAGAGAGATTAGGAGAGAAGAGAATTAGGGAGAGGATATTAATTTTAATTCTATATTCCAAAAGCTGACTCTACATTCTTGTTTTCCTCTTTTATAGGTACTAGCTAATTACAATACATTCCCAATCTTAACTACCAGTAACTAACTTGCCTCAGCACAACAACTAACTGCACATCAACTAACTTGATAGCTAATCACTGCCAAATCAGCATTACTCTAACCACTAGAACCATACAGAGTCTTTACTCTTATCAACGTTGTTGGAAAAGTATCGTCATTTTCATATAAACATGTGTAAATTCTAGAGTCAAGAAAAAACTAATATTAATATGAGATACATATTAAAAAGAGGTTAATATATGTATTATGTATTGAAGGGTCAGGTTGGGTCTTGGTAGTATTAAAAAAACTCAAACCACCACCAATTCGATTAGTGGCTTTAATAGTTGAACCCATCTAACCCGCTTGAAAATCACATTCATATCCTTATAGTCAAAGCGGGTTAGATGCTTTGAATAGATTGAGGGGATTAATGCACATTCCTAGCTACAAGGCTCTTTGTCGTGTTCATAAGCTTAGGAAAATACTTAAATCCAAATGACTCTAGTGTGCATTTTTTGGCACTAAATTATAAGCTAGTTTTTTACTTCTTTTATGCACAGTTTGCAAATTTCACACTACATTTTGCCTTATTTTATTTTAAATAATATAATTTACTGCTTTTTCAAAAGAGAACCATAACATTTTCATAACAAATCTTAGGTAGTAAGTTCTTATTGGTTCTAATTTGAACTGACCATTAAAATTACATTTTTACCCACCAATAATAGCTAATAGCAACTTGTCACGTTGGAATTGTTATGAAAATGTTGTAGACACAAGTGGTTAGTAGTTATTGATTATAATTTGAACTCATCCCTTAAATAACTTCCTTACTTATATACCACCAATAACAGCAAGTAACAACTAGTGGGCGAGATAACATTTTTCTAACTTTCCTCTTTTATTTCTTAGCTCTATTTATTTGTTTAAATTTATTTTTAAGCTCAAATGGTGAAGAGAATCCAATGCTTACATCCATGTACTTTCGAAATTGGGCTTCAGATTCACGCAATCTAGTCAACCCCAAGTCTTTCAATAAAACATACAGAAAGACACAGAGCAAAGTCCTCTTGGAATTTAATTATAAAACCGCGAAGTGTCCCAGCGCTTTCAATAGCACTAAAAAAAATCTACAAAAGTCAAGTCTAACGGACCCTTCACTCCCTGCCCTTTTGTTCCTCTTCCTCAACACTTTCCCAGAAAAATCAGACAATATACTTTGAGTTCATATCAATCCAACAAGACAAAACAAAGCAAGACTTCTTTTACCCAGTTCTGCTTCATAATTATCAAAGCCGTTTCTCTTGTTTCCTTAATTTGTGTCACTGTTTTTTTACTTCAAAAACCAAAACCCAAAACCACAAAAAAAGCATAAAAAAAAAAAATGCCTCCACGGACACTGAAACGACCCACCACGGCCACAGCCACAGCCACCACCAATATTGTCAAGAAAGAGCCTCTGCCGCCGCGGCGCAACGACCCGGCTTCACGGCAACCCTCTTCTCCTCCTCCTCCTACTCAAGGTACCACTTTCCACTCTGACCCAATTGATTAATTTTCATTATTTCACTACACAGTCAACTTATTTGTTTTTATTATTGCTTGAGGAGTACTAATTAAGGGTATTCTTTGTCCAAATTTCTATTATATAGATACCCATTTGAGGTTTATTGATTAAAGTTTCAATATTTTTAGTCTTAGCAACCTTTTTGTTGAATTTATATCAAGATTAGTGTTATTTTACATATATATTTTATGAATGAATGTATAAACTATAAAGTATACTTCATTTTCTTTGCTTGAGTGGGAATGCATTTATAATTGTAGTTGTTAATATTTGGATTTGTGATCAAATTTTGTAACTTTTGGTATGTATTATATGTAAGTGTGTAAAATTTGGTTTGTGACAAAGGGTGGTGTATTATTACCTTGTTGTATCAGAGGACAAGAGATCAGAAAGATTGGAGCTTGAAGATAATGATCGGCGGTATGAAGAAGACGAGAATAGTGGTGGGCGGGAAGGGGTTGTGAGGATGGATGGTGGGGATGAGCAAGATGGGGTAGCGGGAATTCGTGGAGATTACATGATCGAAGAAGAGGTGGAGGAAGAAGAGGAGGTGGAGGAAGAGGTGTTTGAGGACGATGTTGGAGATGAGCTTGTGGAAGAAGTGGACTATGAGGAAGAGCACCATAATGTGGTTAATGAGAGGAGGAAGCGTAAGGAATTCGAGGTGTTTGTGGGGGGATTGGATCGAGATGCTACTGAGGAGGATCTTAGAAAGGTTTTTAGTCAGGTTGGTGAGATCACTGAAGTGAGACTTTTGAAGAACCCAGTAACTCAAAAGAACAAGGGCTTTGCTTTCTTGCGGTTTGCAACCATTGAGCAGGCTAGACGAGCTATCCATGAACTTAAGCATCCAGTGGTATCTTTTCTATTTCATTTTTCCTTGTTATTCAATATACTTGAGGTGCTATCAAATGTAAATTTGTTTGAATGTTTCTAGGAAACTTATCCTGCAATTATTTTTTAAGACTTGTATTATTTGCGAAATTTTCTATTTTTGAGAATGGTGGTTCTTGGTATAATAGGTCTCATCCATTGGACACCATGAATGACCTATTTATTTATTTATTTCCTTAAAAAAAAATCATAGCATATTATGGAGATACTTAGTACAATAACATTCTTTGTGTTAAGACTATATATTATATTCAATAGAATGTGTTTCTTTTTCTTGATAATTAATATAAGGGAGCCTTGGTGATTATCAACAAGTTGATCATGTATGACTATGAAATTTCAACTGTCAGGTTAATGGGAAGCAATGTGGGGTGGCTCCAAGTCAAGATAGTGACACTCTTTTTGTTGGTAACATATGCAAGACATGGACAAAGGATGTTGTGAGTAATCTATGTTCTTCTTACCTTTGTGTCTTTGAAGCCATACTTTTCACTTAGCAATTAGGTTGTGTGAATTGAGTATGTTTGGTTTTTGTCCTTTTATTTCAGTTGAAAGAACAGCTTGCACAATATGGAGTTGATAAATTTGAAGACTTGACACTAGTTGAGGACATGAAAAATGAGGGGTTGAATCGGGGCTTTGCTTTTTTAGATTTCCCATGCAGGGCAGATGCCTTGGACGCTTGCAAGCGATTGCAAAGGAGGGATGTTGTGTTTGGTATAGATAGAACGGCAAGGGTCGCATTTGCAGACACCTTCATTGAACCTGATGATGCAATTATGTCTCATGTATGTACTTGTTTCTTGTCTTAATCCCTCATTTGTGTAGGTTCTTGTGCACACTAGGAGTTAGTTACAAAATTGGAAGCTGCTTCTCTTAAAACTAAAATTTACATATGTATTTTTATGTGTGTGTGCTTGTTTTTGTTTGAATATGTTGGATTCATGGCTAGCCACAAATACAGGAAATTGGCATGCCTTAGTTAGTTTTTGACTCCACGAACTTCTTTGAGCATTTTTTTTCCTCTTCAAGCAAGTTGTTGTATTCTGTTTGTTTTTTGTTACTCCTGTTTAGACATTGAAAATTATTGCTTAAATATAAGTGTGCTTATAGGTTGTGAAACAAGTCAAAGTTGAATGGTTTACTTCATATACAGGAAGAATTGTGGTGTAAGTGTGCTTATAGTTTGTGAAACAAGTCAAAGTTGAATGGCTACTTCATATACAGGAAGAATTGTGGTGTATTCTTTGAATGGAAGAATGCTTTGAATTTGGGGAGATTTTATCTTCCACCTATTTTGGAGGTCATCCTAGTACTTACAATAAGTTAGATTTTCTTCTATTATGTTTAAGCTAGTTTTTCTTTTCTAACATTAAGGTTTCATACATATATGCTGTAAGTTTTCACTAAGGAATTTGAGGCCTTTCTTGATGTAGTTTAAAAATATTTTTGTACTCACTCAACTCACTATAATGCCAGTACAATGCAAGTTGTTCCAAATTTAGGCTAATCCCTTGTTAGTGACAATAGTTTACTCAGATGAACAATGATAACTTTCAACCTGTTGTTGTTATAATTTGAAACTAGAAATGTGATTTCTATACTAATTTGATTTTGTTGAACCTTTAAGCAGTGGCTTTAATAGGTTTTTTTCTCTCTCCTTTTCCAGGTAAAGACAGTATTCCTGGATGGTTTGCCTCCTGCTTGGGATGAGGATCGTGTCAAAAACATTCTCAAAAAGTTTGGGAAGATTGAAAAGGTGGAACTTGCTCGAAATATGCCAGCTGCTAAAAGGACCGATTTTGGTTTTATAACATTCGATTCGCATGATGCTGCAGTGGCTTGCGTGGATGGTGTTAATACTGCTGAGGTTGGTGATGGAGATAGGAAGGTATGCTGCTGTTTATTGTTTAATCCTATGTATTTTGCACAATCTTTAAGCATCATTGTGGAAAATGTTTTTTTCTTATTCAACATTCATGTTGTAGAAACTTCATAAATGTTTATTTTATTTAATAATGTAAAATGAAAATAATAAACTATCCACTGATAGAAGGTAGAAAATACCTTTTTAGGGGAAAAATAACGTAGGAGAAATTAACATGATTTGTTTCATGCTTCTATAATACTGCCTTGAATCAAGCTTGTGCAACAAAATCAGAACCTTTACTGAACTTTACCATAGTTTTGAAGAAAATCAAATATCTACAAAAAGGTGAACTTTGAAATGTTAGAAGAGTTGGGATCTTAATGTTATTGGTGGGGCACATGCAGTGGATGTGATAACTGGAGGGTGAGTCAAGATAAAGAACTACATAAATAACTTAAATTGCTTAGAAAGAGGTAAAAGATCACGAGGTACACAGTTAAATCGCTGTAACTTTTGAGTCTTTTACATCTAATCTTATGTTTTTATTTTACTTCTAAATGTTTTAACATTTCCTTAATGTCATTTGTCATGAGTATAACTTGCTGGACAGCCTGGACTTGATGGCGCTGTAATTTAGGAAAATGCAGTGGCAAGCTAGACTCTTTTTAAAACTTATGCAAGTATCATAGGCTCATTAAAATAATTGCAATTTTTCCAGATAAAGATTAGGGCAAGGTTGTCTAGGCCACGGCAGAGAGGTAAGTCTGCTAGACAGGCTCGGGGAGGTTATGTCATTGCACATGGCAGTGATCGTGGTAGCAGGGGTCCTTGGGGCTCTAGCAGCTCTCGCTTTGATCCTCACAAGTCTATAGATCGTGTTGGGAGAAGCATTCAAAGTCGTGGTGCAATTGATGGTGGTCTTAATCGAGCATATGGTCCAAGGGACAGAAATGTTGTATCACATGGAGTTGGGAGTGGACGGCGATTTTCTTCACCAGAGAGATCATATGGTAGAAGGTCCACTGGTATATAATTACTATTTGTAATAATAACAATACTAGCATTTTTTCCCTCTATTTATTTATTTATTTTTTCTTCTCTCCCTGACTCTCTTTTTGACAGTTCAAACTTATGGAAAGACCAGCTCAAAAAGGGACTACATTCAAGAAGATGAACTATTTTCTAGGCCATCTGATTTTGGTAAAGTTACTATGGATAGTCACTCTTATAGAGATGCATACCCTTCACGTGGATCTGGGTACTTGGGAGGTCCTTCAAGGAGTGGTTCTCGTGCTGTTGCCCGTAGGCCTGTCCCTTATGATGATTATGGCTATGACAGATACATGGAACAACCCTCAAACTATCATGACAGTCGTATCAGTGATTACAGTTCTATTCCCACCTCAAAGCGTCCCCATTCTGCCATTGTGAGTGATCTTTTTGAAAATTTTTGTACAGTTGCTGCGGTTTTTCCCCCTTTTACCCTAGTCTAACCCTTTTACTTTTATAGGAGGAAGATCATCCTCGTTATGCTGAACCTTCAGCTAGGCAATCACGAGCTCGTTTTGACTATGGGGGAAGCAGTTTTGACTTGCCTTATGGTGATAATTCTTATGGAAGCAACTCTACAAGGTTGTTTGTTGCTTGGGAGTTTTACCCTTCTTCTCTTATTATTTTAATTTTGTCATTGTTACTTGCAACAAAAAATTGTCATTGTTGTTATTACTTTATAATTATTATTCCCAATGTCTCGAAGAAACTTATGTAAGGTTTTCCCTTTGGAAATGTTAATTAACTTAATTTTGAAAGCTGAATGCTATACTTATCTCAGTTCCCTTAATAGCCCTTTATGTAATATAATCTAATTTCAAAAACATTGGTTCCAATCATTTAATTTTACTGCCAATAGCAAACATTTTGGAGTTCAACAAAAATAGTGGTAAAATATGGAAGATATGATTCATTTAGTAGTGTGAAAATGTTGATTTATGTCTCCTTAAATGCTGACTTTTTTTGAACGGTACACTTATTTTGAGACATCGCAATGCTATTTTTATGGCTGATTTTATTGCTATTATGTTAGGCTGGGTCGTGGGTCTCGTCATGGTTACGATGAAGGTGGTCGGAGATCTGAAGGGCATTCTCATGTACCATATGAGACTAAACCATCAACAATGGGGTACAGAAGAGGTACCTGAAAATACTCACACAAACTCACATGTCTACAAGTATATTATTTTCCCATCGATAGCTATATATTGAATGTTGTTCGTTATTTCACTTCTTGCAGATGAGATTAGTAGGAGGGATGCAGAAAGAGTCTATTCCAGTTATGAAAGGGATTACATATCCAGAGATTATGTGTCGTCTCGATCAGATGTACAGTTTGTGTTGTGTTATTGTATATACTTGTCTTGATATCTTGGTTTAGAAATTTTCTTATGTGGGTAACATGATCAAATTTGCAGCTAGGTGAAGATTCATACCCAGCTGATTACTCTACTCGTCGCCTGAATGACGACTACCCAAGTGGTAGGGGTTCAAGCTCATATTACTAAGGTGAGTTTGCTTGTGGTCATTCCAAGACCTTTTGTGAATGTGTATCAAATAGTACATCTTGCATACATAAGCTGGCCTCTCAATTAGGAGTGCTCCTTTGGAGGTTGATATAGTGGATGTCATGAGTTACTGCTTCATCCATTACCAAGACGAGTTTGTTGTTAACGGAAAGACTTCTCATTAATTGAAGACCTCCAGAGGAGAGTTTGACTTCGCCAATTGGTCATATGTACTCTGGAGTTAATTAAGGAATTGGTATTAAGACTGAAAGCTTTGAGGATGGGGTCTTCAGTGATAAAATATTTAGAGGAAATATGAAAACAATGTGTTTGGAACTTCATTAATAATTGAAAAGGAAGACTTTATGGACTCATTATGTACAAATTGAAGCTGATGCTACTGATTCCTCTCTTTGGTGTTACTTCAGTCGGTGGATAAACTTAAAGTGTTATAAAACAGCAAATTCCCTGGCTATATATTGTTTATGGTCTTGAATATTCTGTGGATTTCCAGTTATAATCTTCATGGAATGCCTTTATGTGATGGATAACAAAATTATGATCTTAAGTCAGTATAAAAATTGAAGTGGGATGTGGAACACATAAAAATAAATTTTGTGGGAGAAATCCCTTTAAGGGTTTTCTGTATGTGTTAATGCCTACATTCTTGTTATACTTCCATTTACACACACTTGGATTAAGTATGGGATCTATAGGAAGCTGTTTCGCTTCATATATTTGATGGACTTGGGTCACACAGGGCTTTCTTTAGTAGAGGATTTATTTGACAAGTAAAGAATGTGAATTGCACTCATGAAGCATATGGTTAACAGGTTAAGTTGCTCATGAGTTTGCTTTTGGAGCTGCAGATGCTTGACTTTGGGTAATGATTGTTGTGAAAGAATCATTTCAACATTCAATCTAAAAAATACATTTTTGATATAAGCTAATGTAACTTGGTAACCTTATGACTTCAGGGTTTTTTTTTTTTTTTTCAGTGATTCAAAACAAAGTTTATTTGGTTGGCTACAGTACATTTATATTGAAATGCAATAATTCATGGAGAATATATATATATATAGGAGTATGAATCTGAAACCAATCTAAATATAAATTTTTTCAAAAACTGGTTTTGCTCTTCTAGCTTTGTGTGAATTGAGTGATCTCAGCATTGTTTTTAGGATATCGTCACTCTTCAAATCTTCATGACTCTTAATTCTGTGGAGATAAAGATTATGGGTATGGTCATTGAACTAAAAAGGTTTAAAGAAACAAAATCTAGATAGATGTGACATATGTGACATACTACAATGTAATGGTGAGTTGTGAATGCCTGAGTGATCAGAAGGTAAAATTTCTCACCATCAAAAGAGTTGTTACTTGGGTTAGATTTTATGATCTTTCAGCAGTATATTACTGCCGAATCTGAAGGGCTAAGAACCCTGGCAGTCATCTGAGTATGTGATGCTGCATATGATAGGATGATCGTATATATAGACCAATAACTGCTGCAATCACCACTGTTTACATTAGTACAAAAGAATAAAGTGGCTGTTTGCTCAGTTTCACCTTCATGGTCTGATCACTCTATATAATTGTATGAGATTTAATTATTTAAAGGGGCAATACACTGGTGACTGAGATCATGGGAAGATTGAATCTATGAAATTTATAATTCCCAGGGGCTTCTTGTGGATGGCAAATAGCTTTGTAGATTGATTTTTCATAAAGAATTATATTTGGCAAATAGTCTGTACTTTCAGGCTTTGCATCCTTAAGTAGTTTTCATGGTTAATTTTCCAGATGTTTAGCAGGGTTGATTGTGTGTTTTTTGTTCTTGTTTATGTAAGTCATGGTTAATTTGTCTGAGACTGTGAATGCTCGTCCATGCATTGTTTAATAAAGTGAGTCCCGTTGGAATAACATCCTGACTCGACAGGAGAATGTTCGGAATTTTATTGTTCAAGGTTTAGTATGTAGTATAAACAATTAATACTGCAATATCAATTGGTGCTACTTACTCACCTGGCTAATTCCAGGTTATTATGGGGTAAACATTTCACGTAATTTTGTACATTCAAGTGTATCTTGGTCTTGAATCGATGAAGGCAAATAATTGGAAAGGGAATTGACATAATTTGTCACGACGTGAGGAAACATATGGAATTGACATAATTTGTCACGACACGAGGAAACATACCCATATATGTGCCATATTCAAAAAGAACTAGTCAAGTTACAATTACAACGCATAATTTTTTATCTGGTCACAATATATTTAGTAGACATCCATTATGGGGTTTAGTATATGTCCTCACAATACAACTTATACAATTAAATCCAATTAAATCCATACAATCTGGGATAATAACTGGCTATTGGAATCAATTGGTGTGCATATCTAGTTTGTATGAAGAACGTCTATTAATAGTGTTTCAACTTAAACAACCTTACAAATTGAATTCAAACCTCTTTTGAGATCAATAACTAGGAGAAATAATTAATTCCCACAAATTTCACACCTAACCATTTGGCCAAGAATATCATTATGATGCACTTCTTTGCTCCTACCAACGTTTAGACTTTAGGGTGGAGAAGGTTTGTTATACATCCAACTAATTGAATCATTTCTCTCACATGCGAGGTTCACATGCTGTGAGAGAGATGATGTATATGTGGATATAGAAGATAATTATTGATGGATAGGAATGGAAGAGCAAACTCTCTTCTATGATATTGTTGAAATCTCTATAAGCGGACCTTCCAATTTTATTCAAATTTGGTTGTATGATATTGTTGATGTAAAGCAAAAGTGATACCACTGGTTCCAATAAAAGTGATGTTGAACTAATCACAATTTCTCACACCAAGAAGTTGTGAAAAAATTTGTGAAATATGTTGTTTGTAGTGTTGTTAATATAAAGCTCCTTTACCATAGCAGTAGATAGCTTCAAGGAAGCTATGTCCGAAAGAAATTAATATTGATCTGAAAATTTTTACTACATCCTCAGCGTTTGATGGATCATTTATAATTTTGTTTTAGGATTCAAGACGGTAAAATTTAATGGAACTTAAAACCCATTCTTTGGTTTAGTATTATTATTCTCATTATTATTTTTAGATGATAAGAAACGAATACTTGACTTTTTCTTGAGTATAAGAAACACATGGATTGATGCAACTGGTACGGCTAAATAAGATTTGAAAATTTGGCATCAATTTTTTTGTTTTGTTTTGTTTTGTTTGTTTTTGTTCAAATTAAATATATTAACTATTAAGGATCCAGTTGGCATTACAAAAGGAATTTGAACTTTAACTGGAGATTTCTGAAGTTTTGAGGGCATGTCACGGTCATTTTGGAGATTTCGCAATTATTGTTATTGTGATGATTTTGGGGGTCTCTTAGTAATATTAGTGGTTTAAGGGGGTATTTCAGTAATATTAGAGGTTTCAAAGATATTTTGGTCATTTTGGAGGTTTTAAGTTTATTTTCTTGATTATGTAGGTTTAGGGGTGGATTTTTATTTATTTATTTATTTTTTTGGGGGGAGAGGGGGGGGGGGGGGGAAACAATAGTAGGGTTTTGTTCTCTTTGGAGGTAAAATTGTTTTACGCTCTTTAAAGAGCATAGCGTAAAACATTTTGAGACTCAATAAGTGGTGTTTTCTCTCTACAATAAAAAAACGATTTCAAGCTGTCCTAAGTTCTTGAAAATGAGAATAACAATTTATAGAAAAATGTTTTTCGCTAAAACAAATGGGGTTTGTAAATAAATTTTACCAGTTTCACTTTGGACATAAGATTCCAACAAGAAATCACAAGCCGGGTTGACTGTATACTTAGAAGCGGCTTTCTTGTTTTATTCCACCATACACCCTTTGAGACTCGTTGGATGAAAGATGTGATGCCTTAGATTTTATAAGGACTTTCAATTGATTTTATAAGGACTTTCAATTGTGACTAGGCTAGTTGTTTTGGGGTATAAGCGCATATGTAACAAACACTTTTCTTTGAGTCGTGACAAATTGTATCATTGGCATTGGACTAAGTCCCACATCCCTTAGGTAGGGGAGGTCTTGGGCCTTATATGAAGACCTACGTGACGGGATGATGGGTAAGTCCCACATGGGGACAAGTGGACCTTAAGGTGGGGTGGATTAAGGGGACTCAGAAGGCCAAAAGACCTATTAAGTGGGGTGAGGTGAGGGAGAACCAAATTTCGGCTAAGTCCCACATCGCTTATTTTAAAGTTTTTGTAGAGTTTATATACTAGATAATACTTTAATAACTCTAGACTAACCTACCCAATGTTAAGTTACTTGTTCTACAAATACATGGGTTATAATAAGTTTGGGCCACTTGAGCCATAATATGTTTAAGCTCATAAATAGGGGGAGGTCTACGCCTTATACAGAGGCCTTGGACTCTAATTGGTATAAGGCCTTTTAGAACCATGAGAGATAACCCAAAGTGGACAATATCATGCCAATAATGAGTTAGTGTGTGACAAAAGATTTGGATCAAGGTGGTCCAAGATGAACCTATCACTCTTTACACCATATACCATTTGAGGCTTAGCTCATTGAGGACGAATGTGGATTAAGGTAGGGTTTATGAGGTGAATGATATGATGACATGTATCATCAGATCCTTTAAGGTTGGATCAAGCTTCCCCTTAAATCTCCACCTATAAATAGAAGCAAAGTTTAGCTTTATAATACAGACCACTAGACAACAAAGGTGGCATAAGACAGAAAACATAACTTTGTGAACTGAAAAGGAGAGCATGTCCATAATCCATATTACTAGTCATTGATTTGTTTAAACCAGTTAATGAGGGTATGACTCTCCTAATTGTTTGCATTATTTTTCTGTTTCACTTTTTGTGTTCTACTTTATATTTCACGAATCACAACTTGATATGTTATTTGATTTTTTTTCCCTTCATTATAAACTTTGTATCAAGGCCAAGGCATTTTCCAACCAAAATATTAGGAATTCATTCCATAAGGTGCTTTTCGAACCTAGTATGAGTTTTCAGATGATCTAGGGGGTAGTTGGGATTTTGTTCAGTTGAAGGGGAAAGGAAATCCACAACCTAGCTAGCGGATACGGTCATTCCTTGGCAAAGTTAAGCAATTACCACAACTTATTAGAAAACTAAAAGGTGTTATGACTGCCCAAATTAGAAAACTAAAAGGTGTCACGATTTTTTTCTGTCTACATAGTCCATGTAAAAAATTTACTCAACTGCCTCTCTGTCAAATTTGACTTAAATCAAGTGTGTAATAAATTGATAATAAAATAAAAGACTAAATTGCTACCCTTAAATTTAGTGTTTCTTTACACTATTTTTTGGTCATCCAAATGCTATATTTTCGGGCATCCAATTTATACCCTTAAGTTTCATGTTTTTCTGGTAATGTCATCTTTAGGGTTATATTATCATACAGTTTGTTAAGATGTGAAACATGTACTAAAAGTTGCTCTTCTGGTAATTTAATGTTGCAAAATGAACTCCAACAAAGAATGGCTAAAAATTGGATGACACAACTTTGTCACATGTTTGTTGGTGCCAGATTTGACTCGAGACTTTAGAGAGAAACAAAAAGGTTTCTAC
The DNA here is from genome assembly GCF_040712315.1 of Castanea sativa. Taxonomy (NCBI): domain Eukaryota; kingdom Viridiplantae; phylum Streptophyta; class Magnoliopsida; order Fagales; family Fagaceae; genus Castanea; species Castanea sativa. The sequence continues at coordinate 18,468,842 of NC_134019.1, read as the reverse complement.
CCTAAAATCACTATAAAAACACTGTAAGACAGCCCAAAACACTGTAAGTCCAGCAAACTGTCTAGCATGCATGAGACTGGTTATTTGACAACAAATTTTTATATCTCATAACCCTCAATAGGATCTTTGCTTTATCATGATTTTGAAATTGAAGGCATGGAAAAAATCTCAAGAGAATATAGGCCTTGGAACATATTATTTAGTGACTGCTCTAGCCACCACTAGTCCAGCGGCCAATGCAGCTCCAAATAAAGCATGCAATCTCACACAGTAGTACTTAGCCATGAAGATCTTCAGTTTGTCCTGTAAGAGAAAATTTTATTAACTGAAGTCAAAGCCCAATTGAAGTTAGTATGACAAAGGATAAAGAATAGAATATTTATCTCCTTTGCTTCCAGATCTGTCACCAGCCATATGCTTCTTAGTCATAGCTCAACCAAAAATATATGATTGAGAGGCTAGTGGACTGTAGTTTTAAGGAAAATTTGCATCTTCGATTAAACCACTATGTTCCTCTTATCCCAGTGGCAAGACATGATTGTGAAACCAGATTATGGTTAGATCAGAACAAGAGGTTTGAAACCTCAAGCATCTTAGAAGTTTACTACTGACCTTGTGGTTATCTTCAACATATCTAATTACCAGTTTTCCCATGGGCAATGTCAGAGCACAGAGAAGCTGGGAAAAACCATGATTTAGCAAAACAACGATGAGAATATCGTTAAAATGAGTAATCATTCAGGCAGAAAGTAAGAGGTAGAGGAAATAAAATGAAATAAATTGCCAATCTGCCAAAGTTAAATTTGTATACTTTACCAATTTGAAGGACTTACAATACAAGTAAAAGGAAGGGCCCTGATTAGACCAAAGGCAAACAACAAGAAGTAAAGTGCTATGACAGCAACCTTCACTATGCCCGAACCTCTTTCGGTGCCAAGCCTTACCTGCATATAAATTGTAATACAGATAAAATGCCATTATTTGTTTCTCTGTCAAAATTTCTAAAACGTTAACAGGTTAGCTAGAAAAATATTCACCAGAGGGGACATTTTTCCAACTGCCTTATCTTCTTCCACCTAAAACATTGGTAATTCATGTCAGCTGACACAGTCAATCAAGGAGGGTTAAATGCAGAATAAACTGTTATAGAAGTAAAATACCTGATGAAAGTGACTACAGAAAAGAATTAGGGATGTTGTGAAGCCAACAAGGATTGAAGCAGAAAGAATTGTACCACTTAAGGGAAGATAGTTCATCTGACTGTCAAAACCACCTGAATTCATTATTTTAACTGTGCAAAACAAAAATCTAAAGGTATGGCCTGTGACTATATAGGTCAAATAACCTTGTGCTGCCTTGTAAGAGGTAAAAAGCAGTACTAGCAAATGGCCCAAATGCTGCAAAGCACAGGGGCTCTCCCAATCCTTGGTAGCTTAACCGAAATGGAGGGCACTGCAAAAGAGATGATATGGAACGGATGTGAAAACCTTTGTTTCTCATTTCTCATAAGATTTGAACTTAAGACCGCCACAAATTGATCCCAACCATTTGGGAAACATATGTGGAATTCTGGTTTTCCTATGTATTGTGGGGGAGGCATTAGCAGTTGTGAAGCAAATACCTCAAAAGCCAGGAGTTTGATTTGAACCTCAGTTCTTGAAATTTTTTTTTGGATTATAGAGTATTGGCTCCAATGGGAGGGGGAATGGGACATTTAAACTATCAGTTCCTGCAACTAAAATGTGGGATTATTTTTTTCTTTGAAAAATGCAATAGGCATGTCTATACCTGATATATATAACCACAAATAATCGCACATGCCAGAGATATTATTGAACGCATATTTCCTGCCTCTACGGATGTCCATGTCAGCCCCACAAAGCCAAGAACAAGAAATGAATAAGCAGCAAGTAATGTTACTGTACGGCTTCCCAAATGCATTATAGAGCATAATTAGGCAATTGTTATTGTACATTAAAACGAAGAAAAAAAAAAAAATCCGAAAACAAAATAACTCTTACCTTCCAGTGAGGTTTACAACTGATTCTCTTTTGTTTTTATCTGCTCCTGTGTCGAAATCATAAACATCATTGCTGAAGAGGCCAAAGGATAGTAGTTAACAAAGTTCTATCACAAAGATAATTAGTACTAAGGAGTCAACAAATTTCAGTCATGAAGATAACGGGTTGTGTTGGCATTTTGACTTAAACCAACTAGATGGACTCTACAAACTAATGCAGTATTTTTCTCTTGATATAGTTTCAATGGATGAAACTAGACATGGAGTTAATGTCAAGTTAGAAATTTGGATAGATGCTTCAGAATTTGGAAGTGTTGGACTAATTTGGACTAAAACATAGTACATGAAACGCAATTATAGTAAAAGTAGCAAAAAAATGATGTAAGAGTTGCAATACTTGATGGGCCAGAGATACTAATAATTTGGATCAATAATTCATAAGGATGAAGAAATTGAAGAGGATGTGAATTATAGGACAAGAGCAGAGTCAATGAAACAGATAAGCACATTAGGGGCCTTGTGTGATCGTAAAATACCCCTGGATCAATAATTCATAAGGATGAAGAGATTGAAGAGGATAGGGGTGGAACTACACACACAGTAGGTGGCTGCCCTAATTTTTTTAAAGTTAATATGGGGGGGTGGGGGCAACTCCTACAAATTTAAGAGCACCACTGGATTAACTTAAACATTTGAGGGGGCCAAACCCCCATATTTTTTAGGCTAAACCTTTAAAAGTTGCAATAATTATGTATACTATTATTATTATTATTTTTTTAAATTTTGGGGGGAAGTGTGGATTTGGAAAAGGTTCTGAAGGTGAGGTATAAGTCAAATGGGAGTTTTACAGGAAGTCAAACTGTCCAGGATATAACAATTAGCTACAAAGTTGGCCATTTGTTGAGACTTGAGACCTATAGCTTGAGAATTGTAAAAGACTTAATTAGCATGTACAGATTATTAAGAGATCATTAGGAAACATAGATATAGGCCATCCTATCATTTAAGAATAGAAAAAGACTCTAATTTAGCTTGTAATGGACTATCAGGAATTGTGGATGGAGCCCTCCATGTTATTAATGCTCATATATAGGAGGCCTGAGACTTGGTTGAAGCTTATAGTAAGGTACTCAATTAGGATAATATAGCCAGACTGTTGTTGGGAGATAAAATACTCAAGAAGTATTGAAAAGCAGAAAGGAAAGCTGGAAATAGGGTGAACTAGTATCATGTAGTACACTTTGGCACTATAGTTAATTAATTAGTGAGCACCCCATCATCTTTTCATTGTCACAAAGAAAGAGTTAGCTTCAAACCAGAGATTTCTTACAGCAAAAAGAGTTTTGCTAAGATCTAAGTACATCCCTTTCCAAGAAGCTGAGCCTAATTCATACTCTTTTTCAGTCATCCATATCTCATAAATTCTGGAATGTTGAGCTTTGAAAGGTGCAGAATAGATAAAGCTATTTTGGGTTTGCAAACAGCATTGGACTCGACCTAAATGCAAGAAGCTCAAAGACCAACAGCAGACTGAAGCACAGCTGCTTTTGGCAAGACAAAAACTAAAGGACTCATTATGGTTGCTAAGAAAACATCACATACTCCATATGTATGTGTCCTCACACTATAAATGTATGTAAAAGCAAGAAAAAAATGATTAAAAACAAAAAGAAAGATAATATCATCTTCCAAGCCCTACTAGATGAGCAGTTTCTCTCACAGTTAAGCTTGCTCAGATTCAAGTCATAATCAACTCACTACCTGAAATAGTAAATATCACTCACCTTAAATTAAGCCATGTGATAATAAGAACTGAGGAAGCCAGGAGAACAAAATAACGCCTAGCGGAGAATATGCCTGTTTGAAAATAAGCAGCTGCACTACCTACCTGTTTGTGGACACAAAATAGAGTAAGACACAAAGTGCATACAATTAAACTGCAGGGAAAAACACCAAGATAGACGAGTGCATTACTGAAATTTTGATTCCAATGTCTATAACACAATTAGAATTCATTGCTTTAGTGTGGGAGTGTGCAACAAACAAAATTTGAAGGGTCTGATAAAGAATGTTTCACCAAATCAGCACTGGAAATTGAAGGCCTTAAGTAATATCTCTTTCATATTTCTCAGAAAGAGACAAATAATAGTATATTTGCAGTGTGTAGAAAAAAGAAGAATTTACAGGCTCAGTCCCTCCATATCTCAATAGTCATCTTCCTAAATTCCCACCAACTTTAAAACTGTCCTTTTGCTAGCAAAACCCTTGATTTAGGATTCACCATAAGAAGGAAGGATACTGGGTATTTTAATAAATTTATACAAATATATTTAACCCAACTCAATTAACTCTTAATCCTCTAACTAATTGGAGTCAGCTACATGGATCCTTTTATGCCACCTCAGCCTTTTACAAGGTCATACCCCTATTTACTCTTTTAACATCCATTTCCTTCCTTCTAACTTCTACCCACATAATTATCTGTCTCCCTTTTCCTTTTGTTCCTTTCACATTAATATAATCACAATATCACACTGGTTTATTCTCAAGCCTCTGTTATGTCCAAACCATCTTTAATGACTTTCCCTAATTTAAATTTCAATTCGTATTACTCGTCATAAATTATTATGGGGTTGGTTTTTCTGTTTTCCATTATAGTCATCCTTAAAAAATTCATGTGCTTATTTTTCTGTAATATTTTCTATAATCACATCATAAGAATTTGAAAATTAAAATTAAAATTAACAGGGGAAAAACAACACATTCACTTGATAAAATAAAATTGCTGTAATGCTAACAACTACACTCTAAAATGATTAGAATGCAAAGTGTCAGAGAACTCACAGTGAGAGGAACCAAAGCAACAGAATATATTGGTAATTTAACTGCCCTCCATATCAAAATTGCCTTAGAAACATCATTTTCTTTTTCTTCTTCAGTAGTCGTGCTAGAATAGTCTGCATTTCTCTCTGAAAGTACCTGTTGAGATTGGTGTCCTTTTTCTATTTTAAATTTTCTTCTGTAAGTGGTATGGATATGCTTTTTACTGTTACAGAAGAGGCTTGATGATCTTTTGGAGTTTAGATGATACCTAAAAAATGAGAAATGTCAGTGAATGCAGAAAAATTAGAAATGAGCTCACTTTCCCCTCTCACTCTTCCACCAAAAAGTAAATTGGAGTATAAAAATCAAATAATAATCAGGAAGATTCAGGCATGCCAGCAAAAGAATAATAAGTTTCAAAAAATTAGATCATAAGCATTACACCTTGTACTTTTATTGTACAATAGGCCATATTGGATGAGTTCTACACAAATTAAAAGTATCTTCAAACTTCAACTACAATGTTTTAAACTATATTCAACACTTTGAAGAATAAGAAAGAACTCAATTTTCTTAGATGCTATTCAAGAACTCATAGATAACTTCTTGGCATCTTCAAATGACATTTAAGATAAATGTCATATACAATGTTTCATTTTAGTCAATGTTTTTGCAAACAGTTCGTTTTTATTCCCATGTACTACAAAAATTTGTTTCATTTAAGTTCCTTTTTGCATGATTCACCATATTTTGTTTTTCTTTCTGATGCTTTATGCTTATGGCATTTTGAAAATTTTAGAAACTGTACGTTATCCTTATGAACAACGCCATAGCATCCTTTTATGATTGGTTAGCTTTATAATGAAATAAAACAGTCAGCTTTTGGCTTCTTTCTTAGTGTTAGTGTGTTACACTTACACCTTTTTTCCAATTTTAAATTTAGTGCCTAAGGACTTTCCAGAATATATACATGACTATTTCCTTTTTGTATTTCATGTCATCACTTAATAAGACCCCCCTCTTTTTTGTTTTTTCAGTTGCGGCAGAAACATCATCATTTGAAGTTTGGAAGCTCAGAAGTATAACAAATGAACTATCTCATCATTGATATCTTGTAGTTTGAATCGTTAAGGACAAAGAACATAATAGAAATACCACACAAATCAATGTCTCATAAGAACAATTACAGAATGTTTGGGATTTAAACAAAAAAAAGAAGAAGATGAAACTTGCCTTGTTGAGTAACTCCGATGCAGAAGGTATTCATTGAGTTTCTTCAGACCAGACCCTGTGTTTAGGTTACAATATATGGTGGCCATTGGTATCTATGCATTCCAATATTGTCTAGAAACAAGGAGGAATACATTTAATCCCATTCAGCTATGTGTCCCACTAACACTGACAATTCAAAAAAAACACCAGATTAGAAATTGTAGTAACAATAATGTCCACTTCAATGATGAATGCTACTTGAAGATGGACAAATTACACATTTTCGCCCTGTTCTTATGTCCAAATGACCCCATTCATACATTACATAGCAACATAAGCACCAAGTCATCAATCAATATATAACCCAGAACAATTTTCGCATTGAACCCACAAATGCCTACTTTTTTAGTAAAATCCAGATCATCAGAACTTTTGGTTTCCCTTTCTGCCATGGTTAAACCTCTACCATCCGGACTCATTTACGCTTGAACTCTGGTTTCACTACTATTTACATTAATTAAAAAAAAATGTAATTACAAACAAAATTGTCATTTTAATAGACAATACCACTTAAAATGTAGTTATCAATACAAATTTGAGAACAAAAATAACCGTCAATACAGATATTTGAAAAATGAAAACCAAGCCAGGCAATCTTAATGAGCTTAAATTTGATAATTTCATCCTTCACTGAGAACTTTGCTAAGCACTGAATAAGTCTATCCCGTGACATGTTACACTCATTTCTTTCTCTCTCTTTTTTCTTTGGCATAATTATTCAGTTTATCATCTTCCAATAAACACTAAAAATAAGTCTATATCATGACATGTTACACTCGTTTCCTAAAAGAATACAATGGAATGGTTTCATTTCAAAGACAATGGTAACATAATCTTTTAACATTCTATAGATACACAAATTCAAATAAAATAAAATAACCAAAGTTGGGAGCTAAAAAAAATGACAAAAAATAACAGCAGTAAGGAAGAATATATATAAGAGTTTGTGCGGTTCAAGAAAGAGAAGTAGCTTGCAGGGTTAGCGTCTCACCTGGAAAAGTGACATACTTCTGAGACTCTTTCTCTCACTCTCACTCTTGCTTTTGCTTTGTATATGTGATGAGCCTAAGAGATAAGAGTGACAGTTACTTGGGTCTCTTTGGGAAGACAAGCAAAGGTAACTGTAACTCTGTAATGGGAAGAGAGTGTGAACTTTGGTAGTTGAAGAGGGTGCAGCTCCCGAGTCCTATCCACTCAAACTCTATAATATTAATCTGATCAATATGAGCCAGTGACCAGTAAATTTTTGCCACCTAAGATTACAAGTAGGACCCACCAAGACAAACAGACTGACTAGACAAAAAAGAGGAGAAGAGAACCAACTAGCGAGTAGTCTAGTGATGACCATAATTTCCAACTTCGAAGTACATGCTCAATTTTAAGCGATTCACCACGAGTGTTCATCATCTTGAGAATTTAATTTTAAAATTTTTAATACCTTGTCACGTTAATTGAAGAGCTTTTGACTTAATATTTGTTTATGACATACAGATTTAAATGTTTTAACTAATCTCAGGGTGTCTGTCGGGCTATAACATAAGGGTAGGGGTGAGAGAAATTTAATATGTCCTAGATTAAAACCAACCGATCAAAAAACAAAAAGAAAAAAATTTGTAATTTAAGATTAAGGATCCAGTAACTCCGGTTAACTGGTGCCTTTAAGACATTTTTTAATGAACTATTTTAAATAAAGTTTAATATTATTTTTATGAAAAATATAAAAAGTTGTTAAAAAATTAGTTTTTTTTTTTTTTTTTCATAAAAAGTTTTTAAAAATATTATATAAACCAATGTGGGTATTTGTTAACTTTTCTTAAGATTAATATGCTTGTTCACTTATGCATGTGCGTGTGTACATAAAAAAAAAAAATTAAATAAAAGTTTTTAAATAGGTTTTAAGCCATTTATTGGTTTGGAGAATACCCATCTTTTTTCCTTTTTTATTTATACTATTAAAAAAAAAGGTTAAATGATTGCTAAATAAGTTTGAGGAAGCTAATCTTGTTTGGCTATTGAGTTGAGATTTTTAATTTTAAAAAATGCATTTGGAGAAAAGTTGTGTGTGAAGAAATGGTCTTTCATACCGAATTAGTGTATTTGTCAAAAAAAAGAAAAACATATTAGTTTATTATTTTCCAAATGCTGTATATTTTTTGTTTAACATAAATTTCAAGAGTAATGTTATAGACACAACCTATTAAATTAATATTTAACAAACCATTGATGTGGCATACTTCACATCAACTTCAAAAAAAAAAAAAAAAAACCCTCTGCCTCCCTTCGTTCTTGCCTCTTTGGTCTCAAATCCCAAATCTGCTTCCTCTTGCCCCTGCCTCCACCCCATCACACTCCAACACACGCCACCGCCACACAAGTCACCGAATTCTTTGCAAAAGCTGCTGGAGCCGCGGTGAGCATGGTGTCTCCATCCCAAGGTTTGTGTCTTCGTGATATGATTGTTCTAAACGAATGGCTCTGTTTGATGGCATTGTTGGAGATGGAAGGTGAAAACACTTGTCTTTGTTGCAGTCACTCAATAATACAGCCTTTGCAATTCTAGGCACTTCAAATTAAGTTCAAACTCTTTATGCTTAATTGGCTTTCAATTGCTGCAAACCTGCAAACGATGATATGTGACATATGTCGTAAGTGTTGTGTTTAAGAGGTTTTTATTTTCTATTTTTTTATTTGAGTTTGTTAATATCTTATGTGCATGCCACATAGCAGTTTGTAAAATGTTTGTAGAATAGTTTTTTTTGTCTGTAGCATTACTCAAAATTACTCAAATTCCAATTGTTACATAATTCTATTACATAGAGAAAACAAGTGTTAATCATGTGGTTACTAACCAACTTATCTAAAATACAACTAAAAACTACAAGTAGCTTAAGCATTGGAACTAAACAGTAGTAGCTTCTGCAGCTTCCATCTTCTTTATCTTGTTTCTAGGGAAAATTACACTTTACCACTCTAAACTACGCACCAGATTACACTTTGCATCCTAAACTATCCAAATGCACACTTTGCACCCTAAACTATTACACTTATCACACTTTGCACCCTGGTATTACTTTTGCTGTTATGTTTAACGGAATCTTGCTGCATGTGACAAGCACATGCTTCTTACTTAGGTGAAACAAACTTAAAAGACTGAAATGCCCTTCTTCAAAATTAAGTAAAACAACAAGATTCCGTTAAACATAACAACAAAAGTAACATCGGGGTGCAAAGTGTGATAAGTGTAATAGTTTAGGGTGCAAAGTGTGCATTTGGATAGTTTAGGGTGCAAAGTGTAATTTGGTGTATAATTTAGGGTGGTAAAGTGTAATTCCCCCCTTGTTTCTAATCTGGCTGGCTTCATTCACTTGTTCCAAATGATTCTTCTTCTTGCTTTTTTCATTTTTGATAGATATATCTTACTATAGATGCTCCATTTATGTTAGCCTTAATATTTTCTATAGAATTTCAAAGCACAAATGATGTTACAACTTATAAGTCACTATAAATTCTTGTAGTTGTCACATTTCTCTGCCATAAAGCCCATAAGTGAGGTTAAACTTTAATATCTACTGTATTTGATTATCGCTTTTTCATTGTCATTTTTATCATTGTTGAAAATACAGGTGAGTACTTTCATATATTCACTGTGATATAACCACGTATTGCTGTTTGATTATAGAAATTGGCATAACCCACATCACCATTTGTCATTGTCTTAATTTCTTTCTTTAGTTCTTCTCTTTAGGTGGGTTTTGATGTTTTTGGCATGAGGTAGGTTTGAATCTCTAGCATCATTGCTATCATCATTATTATGACAACATTGGTTTTTTAAAACATGATTATAGAATTCAAAATAAAGCAAATTATGAATATAATTAATCCTCAATCATTGATGTATCAAACCTCCATATGCAGGCATCGATGAAAACCTAACCCCCTCTAAATGACAAAAAACACTCACGAAACCTCTAAAATGATCAAAATATCCCAAAACCTCTATAAAGATCCAAAAAAAAAAAAAAACCCACCAAACCTCTAAAATGACAAAAATACCCTGAAACCTCAAAACGAACAAATTTTTTCTTGAAAATCTCTAAAATGAAGAAAAATATAATTATTGGGTTTGAACAGGGCAAGGTCCGATTCGGCGACGAATGGTTCCAGCGTTGCGAATGGGTCCGAATCAGTGATGGCTACGAACTGTTGCGAATGGGTTTGAACAGGGCAAGGTCCGATTCGGCGACGAATGGTTCCAGCGTCGTGAATAGGTCTGAATCGGTGATGGCTACGGACCATTGCGAAATGGGTCTGAACAGAGCAAGGTCCGATTCGGCGACGAATGGTTCCAGCGTCGCGAATGGGTCTGAATCGGTGATGGCTACGGACCGTTGCGAAATGGGTCTGAATAGAGCAAGGTCCGATTTGGCGACGAATGGTTCCAGCGACGCAAATGGGTTTGAATAGGGCAAGCGATTCGGCGACGAATGGTTCCAACGTCGCGAATGGATTCGAATCGGCGACGGCTGGAATCGCGAATGGCTACGAAACCATCACGAATGGGCTCTCAACGGCGACGGTAGGCTCTCAACTGCGACGGTGGGCTGTATCGGCGACGGTGGGCTCTCAACGGCGACGGTGTGCTCTCAATGGCGACGGTGGGTTGGGATGTTTTGGGAGCTGCATCGGTTGGGAGTTTAGGAGCTGAGGATCTTTTGGGACAGATTGTTCAGGTCTCTTGGGTCTTTATATTGAAGTATTTAGCGACGGATTATTCTATCGCTATTTCTTCATTTTCGTTGCAAATGGTATTAGGATTTTAAGTTTTTAGCAACGAAGATTAATTTCGTCACTAAAGAACTTGAATTATAAAAGATATTTAGAGACGAAATTCATATTTTGTCACTATAGAGTACTTTTAGTGACGAAATTTAATTTCGTCGCTAAAACATATAAGTGTAAAACTATTATTATTTTTAGTGACGAATATTTTTCGTCGCTAATTCTTCCTTACAGCGACGAAAATATTTTCGTCGCTAATACTATTCACAGCAATACCTATAGTGACGAAATATTTCGTCACTAAAAATTTCAACTTTTAGCGACGAAAACTTTCGTCACTATAGATTAATTAAGCTGGCGCCAAAGGTTCTCTCCGCTGGCGCCCATTTTTCAGATCACAATAGCGACGAAATTTATTTTTCGTCGCTAAATGTTATAATTTTTTGCATTATTAGCGACGAAATTAATATTTCGTCGCTAAAGCTATATTTTTAGCGACGAAAAATATTTCCTCACTAATTTTCGTCACTAAAAGTACATTTTGTTGTAGTGTTGGAGGTTTTGAGGGTATTTAGGTTATTTTTAGGTTTCATGGGTATTTTTGTTATTTTAGAGGTGTTTTTTTTTTTGTCATTCTAGTGGTTTTGGTTGTATTTTGGTCATTTTAAAGGTTTCGGGTTTATTTTGGTCATTTTCTAACTTTCGGGGGGATTTTGTTCATTTTAGAGTTTTGGGGTATTCTTGGTCATTTTAGAGGTTTTGGGGTATTTTTAGTCATTGTAGAGGTTTTGGGTGTATTTTTGTCATCTTAGAAGTTTAGGGTTTTTTGGTCATTTTAGAGGCTTAGGGGTATTTTGATCATTATAAAGGTTTTAAGGGTATTTTGGTCATTTTAGATATTTTGTGGTATTTGGTCATTTTATAGGTTTCTAGGGTATTTTGGTCATTTTAGAGGTTTCAGGATATTTTTGGTCATTCTAAAAGTTGAGATATTTTTTGTCATTTTAGAAGTTTAGGGGTATTTTGGTCATTTTAGATGTTTTCGTGGGTATTTTGATTGTTTTAAATATTTTTGGGTATTTTAGATTATTTGAGAGGTTTCAAGGTTTTTTGGTCATTTTAGAGCATCTTCAACATGCTCTCTAAACCCAAAATTAGGAGAGTAAACCCACAAAAGGTTGCTCCAATAGCCTCTCTAAATCATTGTTCATTAGCAAAAAATTGTTTGCTAATGAATAGTGGTTCTCTTGTTTTGATGACCTACTCTTCATTAGAAAAACAATTTATGGGAATAAAAAATTCAACCAATCAATTAAAATATTCAGTTTTTGCTTAATATTCACAATGGCTACAAACTCATCCCAAATTCTCTCTCTCTCTCTCTCACTCACGAGGTAAACAATCAAAACAAAGAGAGAATACTATCTTTCATATAAAATAAAACTAATCAAAGCAGAACCAAAAAGAACAAGACAAAGTAGAACGCCGATCTGATCCATATGGTGATTAAGCTGCATGTTCTTAGAAGTGGGGAGGAGGACGAGTGGCGATAGAGCAGACCAAGTGGCGTGCATGAACACTGATTTAAAAGGCCAACTCTTTCTAGCCTTTGTTCTCTGCCGGTGGTTTGTGCGTGTATGAGAGAGAGAGAATTTGTTTGTGTGAGATAAAGGGAGAGAGATTTGTGTGTGTATGTAAGAGAGAGAGAGAAAGAAGGAGAAAGAGGGAGAGCTGGAGATATGTTCTAAAGATCAAGAACTAGAAAAAAAAAAAAGTAAAACAGAAGTGAAGATAGAGTAGGAGTGGGTGTATGTGTGTGGAGGAGAAAAAACGAGAGAAAAAAAGAAGAAAAAAGAAGAAGAAGAAACGTATGGATGGAAAAAAAAAACTAAAGAAAGATTGGAAAAATAATATGAAGAATAAGAAATCAAAATTGAGAAATGTTACCACAATATTTTTACAATAAATTTTAAGTGACAGATTGTTATTAGCTAATATTAGTATGTAAAAAAATAATTTCAATGGTGGGTTCAAATTAGAATTAATAACAACTTACCATATAAGATTTTGTTGTGAAAGTATTACGAAAAAATGTTATGGACGCAATACTTTTCATTAAAAAATATATAATTGTTAATGTTGTTGGGAATTTGAAAAATATAGCCACTATGAATGAATGAAGAAATATTAAAAAAAAAAGAATAAGGAAATAATGAAAAAATAATATTTTAATGGGAAAGAGAAAAAGATAGAGAGTCTGTTGGAAAGTGTATTTGAAAAAGTAAGTAGGTAAAAGGTAAAAATCATTGTTCATTCTCCTAACGGTACAAAAATTTAGAGAGACTGCTGGAGATGTTCTTAAAGGTTTAGGGGTATTTTGGTTATTTTAAAAATTTTGAGGGTATTTTGGTTGTTTTAGAGGTTTCTGGGTATTTTAGTTCATTTTAGAGATTTTGGGGGTATTTTGGTCATTTTTGAGATTTCGGGGTATTTTTTTGGTCGTTTTAAAGATTTTGGGGGGTATTTTGGTCTTTTTAGAGGTTTTAAAGGTATTTTGGTCATTTTAGAGATTTGTGGGTATTTTGGCTCATTTTAGGGGTATTTTGGTTATTTTAGAGGTTTCAAGGTATTTTTTGTTATTTGGAGTGTATTTTAGTCACTTTGGCGGTTCTAAGGGCTTTTTTTATTCTCTTTAGTGGTTTTAGTGATATTTTAGAGTTGAGTAATGTAAGAGCATAATTGCGCCTGGACCCAAAAAATAAACGTGGGCTCAGGCCCAATGAGCATTAAACAATGAAATTTGTAGAGTGTGGGCTCGCAATCTAGTTTGCTGATGTTCGGAGCTTAATAAATAGGCTAAGATGTTATAGTATTTGCAAACAATGGACAAGTAGTGCAAATCAACTTCCTCGGACGTAAGCCGAGACAGATTTATGTATATTATTTCTCTTTTTTCTTCTACAGGTTACAATACCTCTCTCCCTTTTTAATCACCTCCCTCTCTCCCTTAAATACTTCTTCTTCCTCCCACTTTATCCACGTGTAACGCAAATTACCCTACGGGACACCTGTCCCATCCACCGCCCTCTGGAAGTCTTCAAATGATAACAAGAAGGCTGACTTCTACTGTTCAGGGGTCATTTCCCCATTAATGCGGCCAGGAAGGTAGATGCAGAGTCTTTAATGGGGAGGTAGCAGCCTTTTCCTAAGATATTTCCTTCACTTCATGGCATCTAGAAAGTATATAGATTTCCCTCTTAACCAACGGTTCGTCCAAAACACTGCCTTGATCTTCTTGGCGAATCCTAGGGCCTTCGCGGGTCCGTCCGAGGAAAGACTTGTCCTCGGACGAGTCCTCGGACTCTCGACCCATGGGCCGACCTGCAGCTCTAAAAACTTTTAGTCTAAAACAAACTAGCACCCATCAATAAAGCCCAAGGCCCAAATACTTACTTAGGTCCTTCAAGTCCCCACAATAGCCCCTCAAAACTTTATTTTTCCTCATCTGAGGAGGAAAATAGGGTTTTGATCTGACCAGAGCTCCCTTCACACGTTTCATACATCACCACGCGTGTGAGAGTCGTTTCGTTTCTAAAAAAAAATGCCGTTTGGCGCTTCGATTTCCAAAATGCGCACATTTATGACCACAAGTTAAACCTTGTTCCCTACGTTCAACGGTGAGATGAATATCCAACGGTCCTCGTCACCTCCTGAAAATTTGGGCAGGACGCATCCAATCTCGAGGCCGCCTCCCACACGTCAATCTGTGCCCTCATTCATTTCTTCAGAATTCTATCACATCAGAGCATCAGTCATCATCTTTCCTCTTTAGAAACTCGTGGAAACTCGCATAACTCCAAACTTGTAAGTCCTTACTTTTACTACTTTTTCTCCTCGGATTTTGTCCTCAGCTTCCTTCTTAACCACATTCTTTCTTGAAACTTGCCCTTTCCTTTCTCTTAGATGGGTAGATTTAAGTGTTTAGTTGATACCGCTGCTGGGATGGAAGGCGTTAGGGCCAAATACCATATTCCCAGTGACGTGGGTTTGAGATATTGTCCGACGGAAGCCGTAGGTGGTTCTAGGAAAACGGGAGAGGTCATTATCCCCATGATTGCCTTCATAGAAGGTGGGATGACTCTCCCTATGAGAGGCGTGACTAGGGAATACCTTCGCAACCATAGGTTGTGCCCAGACCAATGCGCACCCAATGTTTTTAGGGTCTTAGGAAGTGTCGACGCTCTAAATGAGCAGATGGGCTTAAGCCTCACTTGGCATGATGTTGTCTTCATGTATGAATGCCATAAATTTAAAGGCGTAGGTTATTACTTTAAATCCCGGTCCAGTGTAGTTAGGTTAATTTCTAGTCTGCCCAAGTCCAATAAAGGCATGAAGGACGACTACCTCATCGCCTCAAGCAACTGGCATGACGGCCCTCACTGCCTAGTCGTATGGGGAGACCCAGGTGCGACTCTTTAGGAGTTAATTTATCTACCCAAACTTTAACCCCAAAATTCCCTACTATTTGATTCCTTTTACACATGGCCATTTCGATTTCTTATACACATTGCAAATCTGACCATACTTGGCTTCTTTGGTATGCTTTCTTGTAGATAAACAATTTGTGCGCCCCCATCTGAGCCACTGCAACGTTGCTGACCTAAACCGCGTGCTTCGCTCAGAAGTGTTTGTGAGTGAAGACCTGCAACTTAGAGCAGCTCACCTAATACTAGGGTACGACCCAATATCCTCGGATTTCCAGGAGATAGAGAACGCGATTATCGCGGGAGACAGGAGGAGCAAGAGAATCAACGTAGCAAGGCCGCACTTTCTTGCCGACCACGACCTTCCCGACGACCCCAACACCATCCTGGACACATGACCCATCGCAGCAATCCCTCTCTCGACGCACTCTCAAGCAACCGCCGTCCTGGAGGAGCACGTGTCCTCTTCGTACACGTTGGACGACGAGATAGATCAGTTTTAGCTCGAGGACGTCGAAAGACCCCGAGGAAACCAATTTGTTGTGCTCTTTGACGAGGAAGAAGAGCTCGCCGAGGCCTCCAGGGTTGCAGGTTTAATTGTTGTCCAGCCCGACGACGATTCCGGGGAGGAAGAAATGGACGTGCTTAGCGGCCTTCTAACCAAGAGAGGCGAGAAAGTCGCCCAAAAAAGAGGGGGAAGGTCCCAAATTCCGCCGCCCATGCCACCTCCCCCTCCTTCAGCCGACCCTAAACCTCCGGCTGAAGAGCCCAAAAAGAAAAGAAAGGGGGAGGCTGAGGAGGCTGGTGGCGAAAAGCAAAAGAAGCCAAGACAGCAACCTCAACAAGCTCAGCAGCAGAAACTGGACAAAGGCAAGGGAGGTGCTCGTTCAGTTGAAAGTGGGGAGATTAGGGATGTGGCCGAAGTGCGCCAAGCACCGGCTACCTGGTCTCCTAACTTGAGGTTGGACGGAGCACCAATCTCTTACTAGTCCAGCATCAGGGCATTCCAACAAGGCCACACTCACCACCTGGCCGAGGCGTTGGAACGTTCCCTTCTGCTACTCAAGGATATGGATGCCTTGGAGAAAATGAGCCAGCCTCAGCTGTTCCTTTCTTTAAAAAGGGAATTGGCCCTGGTAAGTTTTACTTATTTCATTTTCATAATATTAGATCATTAGTAAGTATTTTCCTGCATATAACTCTCTAATACTTTGTCACAGGCCATTCAGGAGGTCTTTACTGCCGAGAAATTTGTGGAGGATTCTCGGAAAAAGGTCGGAATGGAGCAGAAGATTCGGTTGGAGACTGAGAAGTCCTTAGGCCAGGCCCTAGCAGAAAACGAGAGACTCTCTTCTCAGTTGGTCAACTTAAAAAGAGAAAGAGACGGCGCCGAGGCCAATCTGAGAACGATGAGGACTTAAGTGGAGGGGCAGCACAAGCTTCTTCATCAAAAGGATGATTAGCTCTCCCAAGCCCAGAAGGAACGCTCGGACTTGGAGAAGGAGCTTGCGTGGATGAAGGAGGAAGCTCGCACCTTCGAGCATTCTTTGGAGGCTGCGAAGTAGGCAAGTTACAAGGAAGGGGTAGCTGCAATGGAAGACCAGCTAACAGAGGCTTTCGCGGCCGTGTGCCGAGAATACTGTAAGCAGGTCTGGGGGGAAGCCCTAAACATGGCAGAGGTTCCTTCAGCCTCCGAGCTGAGGAAGTCCGAGAACATTTGGCTTCCCCTGGACATACAGGAGATAAAAGAGGCTCCTGCCGTTGTTCCTGCCCCTGAGACAGCTCCTTCTGCTCTTCCTCCTATGATCCCAGAGCCCATTCCGGATCCTACAGAACCTTCAAGTTCCAACAAAGAGAAGGAAGGGAGTGAGGGTGCCGAGAAGGGCCTAAGCCAAAGTGTGGAGCCTGTCATCCCTCCAACCACTACAACAGATAAAGGAAAACAAGTTCTGTCTCCCTTTGAGCTGGAATTAAAAGACACTGAGGCTACCAGCACTTCTCAGCAAGACCCTCCTCCAAAAGCTTAGGGTCGTGCATAGGGCTTCTTTTTCCCTGTACTTAGAATGTTTCCATGCAATGATGTATATCGACATAATTAATGAAAGATAGTTTTATTTGATTTTGATTTGTGTTACGTTTATTTCATCTTTTCATCTTTATGCTTACCATAAAAGTTCTCACTAGTACACAACGAAAGAAAGCGTTGAACAATTAAAACTTCAAACAGCAATACACATATTTGCCTTGTGAAGTAAAGCGTTAAAGAACCTATCGAAGACTAACCTGGTTTAGCTGGTAAACAGTACCTCATTTTGCAAACCCATGTGATACTTAGGATTTGCGACCTGAAATGCTAATTTTAGTAAACTGTGGGGCCGAGGATCCTATCTTACCAAATTCCGGCCTAATACTTAAAGATATATAACTTAAGACTCACTTTTAATCACGGTTCTATTCACTTTCCGCTAAATATGTCAATTTAAAAATATATCAATTTCCACTAAGTATGTGGTCCGAAGACCATACATAACGAAGTTTCTGTTTGATATTTCAGAACAGTAACTTAAGATGTTAATTTTCCCAAAGTAGAAGGTTCGAGGACCCGGCATAACTAAGGTTCTGTTTAACAAATAATAAGATATCAATTTCCACTAGGTATGTAGTCCGAGGACCATACATAACCAAGTTTCTGTTTGATATTTCAGAACAGTAACTTAAGATGTTAATTTCCCCAAAGTAGAAGGTCCGAGGACCCGGCATAACTAAGGTTCTGTTTAACAAATAATAAGATATCAATTTCCACTAGGTATGTAATCCGAGGACCATACATAACCAAGTTTCTGTTTGATATTTCAGAACAGTAACTTAAGATGTTAATTTCTCCAAAGTAGAAGGTCCGGGACCCGGCATAACTAAGGTTCTGTTTAACAAATAATAAGATATCAATTTCCACTAGGTATGTAGTCCGAGGACTATACATAACCAGGTTTCTATTTGATATTTCAGAACAGTAACTTAAGATGTTAATTTCTCCAAAGTAGAAGGTCCAAGGACCTGGCATAACTAAGGTTCTGTTTAACAAATAATAAGATATCAATTTCCACTAGGTATGTAGTCCGAGGACTATACATAACCAGGTTTCTATTTGATATTTCAGAACAGTAACTTAAGATGTTAATTTCCCCAAAGTAGAAGGTCCGAGGACCCGGCATAACTAAGGTTCTGTTTAACAAATAATAAGATATCAATTTCCACTAGGTATGTAGTCCGAGGACCATACATAACCAAGTTTCTGTTTGATATTTCAGAACAGTAACTTAAGATGTTAATTTTTCCAAAGTAGAAGGTCCGAGGACCCGGCATAATTAAGGTTCTGTTTAACAAATAATAAGATATCAATTTCCACTAGGTATGTAGTCCGAGGACCATACATAACCAAGTTTCTGTTTGATATTTCAGAACAGTAACTTAAGATGTTAATTTTCCCAAAGTAGAAGGTTCGAGGACCCGGCATAACTAAGGTTCTGTTTAACAAATAATAAGATATCAATTTCCACTAGGTATGTAGTCCGAGGACCATACATAACCAAGTTTCTGTTTGATATTTGGAGAGTTGTAATTGATAAGCCTATATACACTTATAATTTAAACCACAAATGATAAAAGTGCCTTTTATTAATAATAATACCTTCGAAGGTTGTTTACATTCGATGGGCGTTGTACAACTTTTTCATCTAAATCAGCTAGTCGATACGACCCTATGCCTGCTACAGAAATAATCCGATATGGTCCTTCCCAGTTTGGTCCTAGTTTTCCCCAAGATGGGTTTCTTGCAGTACCTACAACCTTTCTCAGAACCAAATCCCCAGGCGCAAGTGGCCTGAGCTTCACATGTGCATCGTACCCTCGTTTGAGCTTCTGTTGATAATAAGTCATTTGGACCATAGCTGTTTCTCGCCGTTCCTCAACTAAATCTAGGCTCTTCTCTAGGAGGCCATTGTTATTCTCTGGTTTAAAAGTACTCGTCCATAGTGTGGGGAAACCAGACTCTAAAAGTATCACTGCCTCGGCACCATAAGTCATAGAGGATGGCGTTTCTCCTGTGGATCTACGCGGCGTAGTTCGATACGTTCATAGAACATGTGGTAGTTCTTCTACCCATTTGCCCTTCACATCGTCCAGGCTTTTCTTGAGTCCACTAACTATCACCTTGTTAACGGCCTCAGCTTGCCCGTTTCCTTGAGGATAAGCCGAAGTGGAGTATCTATTTATGATGCCCATGTCATTACAATATTTCCTAAAAGCTCTACTATCAAATTGAACGCCATTGTCCGAAATGAGTGTATGCGGTACCCCAAATCTAGTAATGATGTTTTTCCAGATGAACTTCTTGGAATCGACGTCCCTAATATTTGCTAAGGGCTCAGCCTCTACCCATTTAGTGAAGTAGTCGGTCCCCACAAGCAGCCACCTTTTGTTTCCTACAGCCCTCGGAAATGGTCCTACTATGTCCAATCCCCATTGAGCGAAATGCTAAGGACTGGAGAGAGGGTTGAGGATTCCTCCCGGCTGATGGATATTAGGAGCGAACCTCTGGCATTGGTCACACTTTCTTGCATAGTCCTGAGCTTCTCTCTGCATATTTGGCCACCAATATCCTTGAGTCAGTGCCCTATGAGCTAGGGACCTTCCCCCAGTATGGCTCCCACAAATTCCCTAGTACAGTTCTTCCAACAGCGCCTCCGTTGATTCGGGATGCACGCATAACAAATATGGTCCAGAGAAGGATCGTTTGTACAATTTCTGATCCTCGAACAACTAGAAACGCGGCGCCTTTCGACGGATCTTGTCAGCTTCAAACTTGTCCTCCGGCAAAATGTCGTTTTTCAGGAAAGAGATCACAGGGTCGATCTGACTAGGTCCAGACCTTATTAAGTGGATCCGGATTGCACTAACAGTGGTAAGAGCTGGCTTTAGAAAATCTTCGACAAGGATAATTCTAGGCAAACCCTGAGCCGATGATGTCGCTAAGGTAGCCAAAGAGTCCGCATGTGTATTTCCACTCCTAGAAACGTGAGACAGGATAAAGGAATCAAATTTAGGTTGCAAACGTTTGACCTGGGTCAGGTACTCTTGCATTCTTGGGTCCCTAGCCTCCATGGTCCCTGCTACTTGGCCGACCACTAACTGAGAATCCGAGAGCATGTGAACCTCCTTTCCGCCCATCTTATGTACCATGTTCATGCAAACTAGGACTGCTTCGTACTCGGCCTCATTATTAGTGGCCGAGAATGCCAACCTTAGGGATTTTTCGAAGACAATTCCCTCGGGGGATACCAGGATGAGCCCGATGCTAGACCCTCTCTGGTTAGCTGCCCCATCAATGGATACGTTCCAAGTCAAAAGTCTTTCGTTCGTAATCATGCCAACTGACTTCTCACCTATGTGTGATTCCTTCAAAGTTTCTTCCAACAAAGGTTCAGCAAACTCTGCCACTAAATCTGTAAGGACTTGGCCCTTCACCGAGGTACGTGGCATATATTTGATATCAAAGGCTCCTAGAATAGTCCCCTATTTGGCCACTCTTCCGGAGTAGTCGGCACTACGCAATACTGACTTGAGAGGTAGTTGGGTCAAAACTACAACGGTGTGGGACTGGAAATAGTGAGGAAGTCTTCGCGTAGCATGAACTACGGCTAAAAGTGCTTTCTCCAAAAGTAGGTAACGCACCTCGGCGTCATTCAACGTCTTGCTGACATAGTAGACCGGCCTTTGCACCCCGCCGTCGTCCCTTATGAGGACCAGGCTGACCGCATGGACGGCCACTGCCAGATACGCAAATAGGACCTCATCTACCTCAGGGCGAGACATAATGGGTGGCCGGGAAAGATATTCCTTAAGTTGTTGGAAGGCTACAACACAGTCCTCGGACCATTGGAACCCCCTCCACTTATTCAACAGTTGGAAGAAAGGCCTGCATCGGTCAGCTGACCGCGAGATGAACCTGCTGAGAGCAGCGATCATTCCGGTTAATTTTTGAACTTCCTTTGGATTCCGAGGTGGCTGTAAAGTTTGAATTGCTCTGACCTGTGCCGGATTCACCTCTATCCCTCTACGAGTAACCATATAACCCAAGAACTTCCCAAAACTCACCCCAAAAGAACACTTCGAGGCATTAAGACGCAACCTGTACTTTCTAACAACCTGAAAAGTGTCATCCAAATCTTTCACGTGCGCAGATACCGTCTTGCTCTTCACTACCATGTCATCCACGTATATCTCAATGGTTTTTCCAAGCTGCAATTCAAACATTCTGGTCATCATCCTTTGGTAAGTAGCCCCAGCATTCTTCAACCCAAACGACATCACCTTATAGTGATAATTCCATGTTGGAGTAATAAAGGCAGTTTTCTCTTGATCCCCTGCCGCCAGTGGAATTTGATGATAACCCTGGAAGGCATCCAAAAAGCTCATCCGAGGATGTTCGACCGTGGCGTCCACTAGTTGGTCGATGCACGGCATCGGGAATGAGTCCTTTGGGCAGACTTTATTTAAATCTGTGAAGTCCACACATACCCGCCATTTTCCATTTTTCTTCTTGACCACAACTGTGTGCGCCAACCACTCCGGGCAGAAAACTTCTTTAATAGCCCCAGCTCTCTTGAGCTTGAGCACCTCTTCCTTAACAGTTTCGGAGTGCTCCTTCGAAGAACGCCGAGGGGGCTGCCTTCTAGGAGGAATAGCAGGATTGACGTTCAAATGATGACAAATGAAACTTGGGGTATTTTGGTTATTTTAGAGGTTTCAAGGTATTTTTTGTTATTTGGAGTGTATTTTAGTCACTTTGGCAGTTCTAAGGGCTTTTTTTATTCTCTTTAGTGGTTTTAGTGATATTTTAGAGTTAAGTAATGTAAGAGCACAATTGCGCCTGGACCCAAAAAACACACGTGGGCTCAGGCCCAATGAGCCTTAAACAATGAAATTTGTAGAGTGTGGGCTCGCAATCTAGTTTGCTGATGTTCGGAGCTTAATGAACAGGCTAAGATGTTACAGTATTTGCAAACAATGGACAAGTAGTGCAAATCAACTTCCTCGGACGTAAGCCGAGGCAGATTTATGTATATTATTTCTCTTTTTCTTCTACAGGTTACAATACCTCTCTCCCTTTTTAATCACCTCCCTCTCTCCCTTAAATACTTCTTCTTCCTCCCACTTTATCCACGTGTAACGCAAATTACCCTACGGGACACCTGTCCCATCCATCGCCCTCTGGAAGTCTTCAAATGATAACAAGTAGGCTGACTTCTACTGTTCAGGGGTCATTTCCCCATTAATGCGGCCAGGAAGGTAGATGCAGAGTCTTTAATGGGGAGGTAGCAGCCTTTTCCTAAGATATTTCCTTCACTTCATGGCATCTAGAAAGTATATAGATTTCCCTCTTAACCAACGGTTCGTCCAAAACACTGCCTTGATCTTCTTGGCGAATCCTAGGGCCTTCGCGGGTCCGTTCGAGGAAAGACTTGTCCTCGGACGAGTCCTCGGACTCTCGACCCATGGGCCGACCTGTAGCTCTAAAGGCTTTTAGTCTAAAACAAACTAGCGCCCATCAATAAAGCCCAAGGCCCAAATACTTACTTAGGTCCTTCAAGTCCCCACAAGTAATTTGGTTAAATGATACTTAGGTCTAATTGGGTACCTAGTTAAAATCCAATTAATACTTATGTTAATTAAGTTTAATAATTGGGTCAATACCCATTCGACCCAATTAATAATTACGTGGGTTTGGATCTTATTTTAGTATGTGAGTAAATGAGTTTGAGTTGATTTTGCCATCCCTACCACTAAATGAGCGATTTTCAGGCATAACTCAAACTTTTACAAGTCTCTAAGTGATAATAGAAATAGGCAGTGAAGAAATTTTAATTATACATGGCTTTAAAGTTGGCAAAAGTAGTTAATTGGTTGCAAAGGTACAAAGCTAGAACTTAAAGTTACAGGGGCAACTCTGTTGCTAGTTATGTACGGTGGTTTAGCCGATGAAGGTTTTTTTTTGTTGTGTGTCTTTGATCAGTTTGTCTACAGCTAAGTAAGGACAAATTATTTTGTTTAAAAATTTGTAAGGGGCCATGCTGTTTGTTTTGGGTAAAATTTTTGACTGGGTTTAATTTTTTTAGCTTCATTATTGATGATTTTTTTTGTTGGGCTAAATGTTTTGGACTTGTATGTCATGTTTTAGATTTTAGATCTATAATTTTTTTATGGTTTTAAAAACTGGAAAATGTTAGAGTTAAAAATTTTTAATACAAATTGCTAGTGTAGTGAGTGATTATTGGTAAATAAAAAAAAAGGTATAAGTGGTGGGCCCAAATGTGAACAATAAGAATTTACTACCTTAACAGTTTGTAAAAAAGTTGTAGAAAAGTTTGTGGTTATAATATTATTCTTAAAATAATCAATGATATTGTTAAGAGGGGGCAAAATGTACTTTTATAGAACAAAATTGCTAAAATTAATACATACATACTGAAGAGGAATAAAATGAGCACGACGGGTCTACGTGGTGGATGTGACGACACGGGGATGATAGATTGATGGTCAACAGCCAAGGAGCTCGGATCCACAGTGGATGGATAGATATAGCCCATTAGGCATTGGTTCCATTAATTCTAGAACAGGGTTTTCACTTTACGACTAAGTCTGGTATGGCTTTGCTTGGTCTCCACGAAAATGTGCAGGAGAAGAATTCTTGCGTTACACGTTTAAGTCTTGATCAAGGGACTCCTATAAGGAAAAGAACTCTGGGAGGTGTGTAAAAGGAAATAGTTCTAATTCTATAAGGAAAGGACTTCATGAACAAAGCACGGAAGTTAAAACCCTACACTACTATAAATACCTTAAAACTCTCATAAATCAAGGTACGCATAATTGACCCAACTCTGTTACTTTAGGGTTGTGAAAAGATCTAACTTGACCTTTGGAGGGTTGTTGGCCGGCACCACACCGGTGCTCTCTATTAGGTCTTCTCTTTTTCTTTTGTAGGTATTGTTTCGATCTGGGAGTGCGTGTAGCTTACAGGTGATTTTTCGGCATCATACATACATATATATATATATATAAATGAGTGGCTCAGTCCATGGTTGCTGGATAATTGGCTCCCATGTGGTCTGCACAGAAGTTGTATAGAAGGGCCTCTTTTGCCACACGAGGAGCAACGACGTGTTAGTTCTCTTCGTGAAAATCACCTTTGGAAATTCGAGGATTTGCATTTTCCCCTTCCCACACACCTTGAACAGCTTATTAACAGTCTTCCTGTCACCCAGCTAACAGTTATGTCAAATACCTATGTCTAGTCCCATATTGAATACGTTCGGCTAAGGCCGCATCCAAGTTCCTATACCATCAAGCTCGCATTCCTTTCAATAAAAATCGGTGGAATTGGATTTGGACACTTCCTTGCCCAAAGAAAATCCAATTTTTTATTTGGAAGTCCACGCATGAGCGGTTAACCACCCGTCAATTTATAACTTTCTCTCGCCCTAACATCAATGACTAAATGTAATAGCATTGAAACCACAAGCCATATTTTACGAGATTGCCCTTGGGCTAAGGTAATTTGGCTACAATTCCCGGGCATCTTGCCTCTTTCGTTTTTTCAACTTCCCCTCAAGATTTGGCTTAAAACAAACTCTAAATTGGAAAATACTCTCTCGGGTCTTGAGCTTCCTTGGAATATTTTCTTTTTATTTCTTCTTTGGCAAATTTGGTTATCGAGGATTGATTATATTTTCAATAAGCAATCAATATCTCAAACCCGTCTGGTCTACAAAACAATTCAATTAGCTACTGAATTTTATTATCTTGCATGTCCTGCAAAAAATATTACCATAGAGATTCCGAGGATTATTAAATGGATTGTTCCATCTGAACCTTTTATAAAATTAAACACTAATGGTAGCTCTTTATTAGGTAATCCTGGGATAGCTGGTGCTAGTGGTATTTAGCAATAATAAGGAGTTCCAATTATAACTTAATTTAGCAATTTTAAGGG
This sequence comes from Castanea sativa, assembly GCF_040712315.1. NCBI lineage: Eukaryota > Viridiplantae > Streptophyta > Magnoliopsida > Fagales > Fagaceae > Castanea > Castanea sativa. Next base: position 18,443,416 of record NC_134019.1, on the reverse strand, counting down.
TTTTACTTTTTGGTTGAGAAACAGCCGTTTTAAGGTTATAACACAGTATTATTACCCGTTCAAACGTGTTTCGCATGGGGACATCGCAAACTCAAATAATAATGGTTGTCATGATGTCATCCAATAAGCTTGATAGATAGGGCATGAGAACGTGAACAATAAATGGTCCAAGAGATGTTTTTTTTTTTTTTTTTTTAATACAAGATAGAGTTTCTACTCTAGCTTTTCTCCTGGAGACTTGAATCTCGACTCTTGCCTTTCATACCCTACAAGCATTTATACTTGTGGAGTAACCACCGCACCAAAAGTACGCGGTGGTCAAGAGATTGATAAATTCTCCACGGTACTATATTGTAGTCTCAATCTCACCTGTAAAGCAGGCGGCCATAAATGAACCCAAAAATATCTATACAGTAAACACCTCCAAAATGAGAAGAATTCTCTCTCTCAAAAATAATAAGGACAAAAAAGAAAAAAGAAAAAAGAAAAAAAAGAAGATATTTTCCTTGATATCCTCTTTTTCTTTCCCAATTCAAACAAATCATAGGTTCACATCCAAAAACAAAAAAACAAAAGAAAAAAACAATCATAGGTAAGGTGAAAGTTACTAGCATATATACCAATACCACACGCAAATTAACAAGGACAAAAGAAAAAAAGCTGATTTTCTTTGATCTCTTGCTTTGCTTTCTCAAATCAAACAAATCTAGGTAAGGTGAATGATACTAGGCTCACTAGAATATACTTACTACACAAGCAAGGACAAAAAAAAATCATAGGTAAGGTGAAAGTTATTGGCATATATTCTAAGTATGTGTTTGGATATTGTTTATTTTGTTGAAAACTGAAAATATATTGTTAAAAACAATAAAAAAATAATTTTTGAATTACTGTTCACATTACAAATACTGTACATTTACCTTAATGCACTGTTTATGTCTCATGAACAATGCAAGAGGCACTGGTAAAAAAAAAAAAAAAAGAGACAAACCAGACATGAAACGGAATCAGCTATCCAAACGGGGCTTAATACCACATCCAAACAAGGACAAAAGAAAAAAAAAAGCTGATTTTCTTTGATCTCTTGCTTTACTTTCTCAAATCAAACAAATCACAGGTAAGGTGAATGATACTAGGCTCACTAGAATATACTTACTGCACGCAAACAAGGACAAAAAAGAAAAAAAAATCTGATATCTTTTATATTTCTCAATTCAAACAAATTATCATAGCCATAGGTAAGGTGGGTGTGATATTATTAATAGCATTTACTACAAGTTCCAATCTTTACAAATTTCTCAATCCAGACAAATTTGTGGGACTCAAACCACGTGAATATCGATTCAATTCCATGTTTCTCACGAATGAGCATGCAATATCTAACAAAATCAAGAAGAAAAATCCATAAAATATGGACATGTAATAATAAGATGTGACACCTATAGAATGTGTTTAGATTTGATACAGTCAGGTACATGTGTCATAAACTTAACAGAGTACAACAAATTTGTTCTTCACGACTTCATGTATGACTTGTGATTTTTTCACAAAAAAAGAAAAAGAAAAAGAAAAAAGAGAGAACTTGCATGCTTTCTAACGACAAATGTGCACATAGGCAGTCATCAAAAGGACTTTTGCATAAACTTGTAAAACTTCATATATTTATGTGTGTATTTTTAATACCACAACATTGACGTAAAATACAATAGCAAGTTTTCCATGGAATGAATAAAACCTTGTTCCAAAGACTAATTTATTGGAATAATTTGCTTCTTTTTTTTAAAATTTTTTTTTATGGCCATCGTAATTCTTATATTTTTTTTGTGCTGGTTGTGCCATAAGTTGCTAGTATGCTATTGATATACATGATGCTCTATGAGTAAATATGTCCCAGAACCAAAAGACTCAAATATAAAACATTAATTAACCTTATGACCTTCCAGAAAAATTAAATAAGGATACCCCAGTCAATTATGCCTAATCCTTATTAGTCTGGTTGATGAGGATTAGGAATGAGGAGATGTGAGATTCTTAGTGATCTTTCAGTTAATTTTGCCTTTTCGATAACCAGCCAAAGCATATACTCATGAACATCACTAATTCCTAGTTGCCCTTAGGGTATTTGTTAATGGGCCATTTTAAGAAAGTTTTATACTATTTTTATGAAAAATATGAAATACTGCAAAAAAGTTAGTTACTATTTTCATTTTTTCATAAAATGTTTCTAAACCATAGGTAACTTTTTTACTCTCTTAGTTTATGTTCAATGCATGCGGATGCCATTTCCGGATCTTTTAACTCTAATTAAATAACATCACATGGAGGTAGAAGTGTAAAGTGGTTGGTTTTATCTAATTTAGCTGGACATTAAGTTATGTGTTGTAGAAGATGATAATATGATAAGAACTTTCAACTCCCTTAATTAATTGAGTTTATTGCATTTGTGGTGCTGTAAGTCTTTTATGTTCTTTAATGTTTTCTTGTTTGTTGTGATGGCTCTTTTTTTTCTTCACTCTTAAATAGTTTTTTCATATATGTTGATACATTGTTCTCCTTTTTCTATCTACCTTCATGATTCTGCTTAATACATTGTCTATGGGGCAAGCCAATCAGCATCACTGCATCAGTAGAATCACTAGAAGTAATTAATTAAATGTAGAACATAAATTTGCCTCAATGATGAATTTCTTGTTTCTATAGGTCAAACAATTTTCTTTCTCTACAATTAATCTTGGAGTAGAAAAGCTTTTAATAAATAAATAATAATAATATAGAAAAAGGTTATAAGTTAAACTCATTACGATTCATCAAAAAAAAGAAAAGAAAGAAGAAGTTAAACACATTACGTGGCATATAAGCATTTAAACCCCACCCTCCGCCCCCTTCTTTCTATCAGAAATTTGTCTTTATTGGTGGAGTATTGGTGGTTTTCACAAATGGTGACTTAATTTATCAATCAACATAGGGAGTAAAAGTAAAAGTGGTTCTCAAAATATTAGGAGTAATTTTACTTCACTCCCTTAATATTTGAATAAATAACACTTTATCTCAAATTTAAAGGGAAAAAATATTTTTCCTCCTTAGATATTCAATTGACCAAACTTTAAATTAATATTAAAAATGTTGAATACTAACATTCCATTTGCTTAAAGATGGGTTTTCAAAATTATATTATTTCATAATTAAAATTTATTATTTTAAATTTTTAAATAAGGTATATATTAAAATATTAAGGGTGAATTTTACTTTTTTTTTTATCTGGTTAAGGAGAGATTTGCCATTATAAGTATTTTGGTACTTGATAAATTTTACATTCTTATTTTAAATTTATTAATTTTTTTACTAAACATGGTTAAAATTTTGAAAGGAAATTCTTATAAGAATTTAGAATATTTAATTACTAAATATAAGCAAAAAGGGGATGTTAATTTCTTCAAACCTTAAGAGTAGTGAATATTTTTTTCTCTCAAATTTAGGATGAAGTGTCATTCTCTCAAACCTTCAAAGAGAAGAGTATAATTACTCTAAATATGATTTCATAAAAAATGACGATGTTTCTTTGCTGGAAAAGTTGACTTTCAAAAATCCCATAGTAAAATCAATTTCTATTTTGTTAAAAAAGAAAAAAAAAAGAAAAGAAAGTGTCGTAGGGGAGGATAGCAATGGTTAGGTAGGTGGAGTCCGTGACTTGATTAATAAATAATAATTGCCCATCTAGAAAGTCCTTCAATGACTCTAGAATAATTTCCATTTACTTCCTGCTGCTCTGTCAACCGCTCAACTCAAGTTGTTCCCAACAGAAATGTTATGGACACAAAAGAGTTTACAATTTACCTTGTTGTGGACTCACAATTTTACTTCCATCATTTATATAACTTATTATGGGTTTAGTTGTGATAAAAGATGTGAATTTTTTTGTGTTCTTAGCATTTTCTTATTTGGAAGTTTGTTAATTAATTACCTGCTAATTAGTCCCTTGATGGCTCTGTTTTCCCCCATTAATATTTGTCTTCACTGTTTTTTTTTCCTTCTATTTATAAAATTGTATTCACCGTTAGTCTTTAGCAAGTTTGTGTTTTATTATAGATTTATTCTTCAATCTACCATGGTTAAAAAGAAATTTAATGTATTTGTGGTGCACGAATAACAATAACATTCAAGCTTTTGAATCCCATTCTACGGTGAGGGGTGAAAACCGCATACGCAGAGTGATTTTTGGGCATAGACTTGTAGATGGTAGATGGAGTTATTCGTCAAAAAAATAAATGAGAAAAATTCATAATTTACAATATTGTACGCTTTTTATAAATGTATATAACATTCTACACATTTTTCATGTCTATCATATTAGTTTACATTAATAGTACAATGTAAAGTTATAAATATATATTAAGCAACTAATAACTAATTGATGTATGCTTTTGAGCATAGGCATGTAGGTGGTAAATGGAGTTGTACGCTTTTACTCTAAATGCGTTGTACGAAGTGTGGAGCTTATCTGGGCCACACAAAAAAGCCACATTGAAGGCAGTACGTAACTAAGACTATTTTTTTTTTTAAGACCAAAACATGAGCCACCAAATTATATATATATATATATATATATATATATATAGACACACACATAAAATAAATTCAAAACTAGATAAATCCAAGAAAAAAAAAAGTCTATATTCAATTATAGCAAAATATAAACCATAGAAAAAGGCAAAAGAATTGTATTATAAATCGTTTCAACCCAATTCTCTCTAATTTATTAACAACTCAAAATTCTTTAAGCCCTAAAAATTATCTATGATTGATTTTTCACTCAATTATGCTGCAATTTCTTGTTGTTGGGTTCTAAGACTTTAGGGATTAATGTATTAGAACTTCAATGTGTATTGTGTTGGCAAACCATGATCAAAACATTTAGTCTAAGTTTAGACTTACTCAAAATTTAGTTTAATGTAAGTTTGGAATCGAGTAGTTGCAGGAAATTACTGTTCTATTTCTGCACGACTTGATCGATCGAAGAATAGACTCGATTGATCGAGAATCGTGCACCAGGAATTTTCTGCTGAATTTTAAGTCGGCCCAAACAGCAGTTTTAGCTCATTAAAGATTATGGTTTCAGATCTACTTCTTCCACTATATAAAGGAAACCCTAAGCACGTTTTTAAAGGCTTCTAAGAGAGAAAAGTGTGTGCTTCTTTTTGTATCCAGGGTTTGTACCCAAAATCTCTCTAGAGTCTTGGTTGCTCATATTGCTGTTTGTGTGAATCACTTGTGAAATCGGAGAGGTGCTTGCCTTCACACAAGCTTAGGATTATCAAAAAGGAGATTATTTCAAGAACTTAATAATCATTCAGTTGCTGCCATAAGAGCTTAAACATACACAAGCGGGAGTGTTTGTACTTATGGGAGAATCCAAGAAAGAAGGAGTCCGTGATCTCGGAGCTTGCATGTGGTCGTGTCAGTAAATTTCTACTGGTGGGTAGCAATAGGATGTTAGTGGTCTAAGTCGCTATTGTACAACTTCGATTCTTTCATAGTGGATTCAGGTTTACTTTGAGGATAGCTAGGTTAAATCCTTCCCAAGTTTTTTACCGGTTTGGTTTTCCTGGGTCATCATATTTTTGTGTTTTTATATTCCGCACTTTGCATTGATATGATTATTTGATTGTGTTAACCTAGATCTGGAATTTGGACTAAGTAATAACTTGGCTTGTTAACTAGGTTAATCCAATTGTGATTTATGGGGTCTAAATAAACTCTACACTTGTTAATATACAAAACCAAAGAGTATTAGAAAATCATCTAAAATTTTATTGTGAAATCCAATTTTAACAATATCCATGTTTTGAGAATACATATTTTATTGTAAAGTCATCTTGCCAATGACATAAAAATAAAAATAAAACCCAAACTAAAGGACTTTAGGTGGAGTTAATTAAGCAATATGAAAATAAGAAAGAGCCAAAATTTTAACTTTGGATAAAAAAAAAAAAGAGTCATATCAGCACAAAGTTACAACAAAGAAGTCATTTTTTTCAAGCTAAGATTAGTATATATATTTTTAATAAGAAAACTTTTGTGGTGATCCCATTGTGTCATGATTTGTCTGTCTTTGTGAACCATACAAGTGACTGGGTTGGGACGTATGAAAATAATTGTTGATTTGTACTGGTCGTTGTGAGCCATACAAATGTCAAAAATTAGGGCTTAGGGGTGGGTTGGGACAAATGAAAATAATTGTTGATTGGTACTAGTCGTTGTGAGCCATACAAATGTCAAAAATTAATGCATTCAATGTTAACAGAATTCAAGGAATATGCACTCCAATAATTCATCATCAGAATTATGTGTAATGCTGATGACTGATTTGCATTAGTCTTTTTCTTACGTCTCGGGTCCTCCGATGTCTCTTTCTATGACAAAAATAATCGTTGTCTTACAATGAACTGGGACTCTTTTCGTTTGTCTCCAAATGGAAAGAGTCTTTTTTTTTTTTTTTTTTTTGTGGATAATTAGAAAGAATATAATCTAATACATTATTCAGATTGTTTTTTGACCAAAGGCGCTAATACATTATTCAGATTTAGTTTTGATCAATTTTGTTTCTCAAAAAAGAGAAAGTTTTGATCAATTTTTAATGCTTTTATATGATGTCACTTTTTTTTAAAAACTTAATTATTTAATAAAAATAAAAATTTAATTTCAAATGATATATATTTAAATTTATTATTTACTATGAGAAAGATTATATTTAACTTTTTTTCCTTCCAATATAGGTAGTGCGTGAAGATATAAATTCATATTCTTCTAATTGAGAGAATTGAATAACGTAATTGAAGTATAATTTTTTATTTTTTTATTTTATGTATAGACACGTTTTATAACAAAAAAAAGAAGTAGTTGATTTTTCTTTTAAACGAAAGCTTTGTGTTTGTCATCGCTGGAGAAGATGTAAATGAAAATCACATGAAAATAATTCTTCCTATAATTGAGGGAGGACAACAATGGAATATACGAAGTGAAGTCTTGGACTCTCAGGGTCTATTCATAGACACATTTCTACACTTTTATTTTATTAAAAAAATAGTTTGATGGTTATAATAACAGGAAAATGAGGATAAGAATCGTGATTGTCTTATTAAAGAAGAGGTTATAGTTGCATAAGTACCATTAAGGGACTTCCATTTTATCTCAAGAAAATTTAGGAGTATAAATTTTGAACCATAATTCATGCTACAACTTTCAGTCGGCCAATTTTTTTGTTTTTTGTTTTCTTAGAGAGTTTCAATTTATGGCATCTACTCTTGATGAAAACTCTTTATCATCAAACCAAGATACCAATGATCAATTTTTGGTGTAGGCGGAGATTGGATCCTAAATCTCTTATATAACCATCAGAAACTTTACCAATTGAGCTAACTGTAACCCAGTCAACTAATTGTTAATATTGGAGAAAAATTGATGAATTCTTATAAAAGTAGTGAGTTCTAGTTAGTTCAACTGGTAAAATTTTTAATAGTTAAATAAAAGATCTAGGGTTCAATTGATTAGTGTTTTGGTCTGATTATAAAGAATTATCATTAAGAACAAACTTTCATAAACTGAAACTCTAAAAAACAAATAAAAGTAATTTTTTATCACTGTCATTCATCATAGATCATTTAATCAAATAACAATAAAAAGTTGTGACAAATAATTTGGTCACAAAAAAAAAAATCTTCTCTCGCACCAACTACTTTCATAAATGTCTAGTTATCAAACTATAATTTGCCGTTTCGTATTTGAATTGTTGAACTCGGGAAACAAATGCTGAGCTCTCAGGATCGCCTTTAAGGCATTAACTACACTGTCCTTTTTGAGCCAACACCTAATTTAGGGCGTTGGTTTCGTTTTTGAAGATTAAGTAAACATTTTTAGATTCACACTTTTAAATTTGGATTTTAATATATATGTTTTTGAAATAAAAAAATTTAGGGGGTGATCCAATAGTCTCATTGTGAGCCACACAACGCAAGTGAATGGATTGGGACAATGGGACGACGATTGAAAATACTAGTCGTACGCGAATTCTGCAACACTCTTTGTGAGCCAAACAATTGTCAAAATGCATTAAATGTTAGCAGAATTCAAGGATTATGAACTTTTGTATCAGTAAGCGTCGAGACATACCAAAATTTACAACAAAATTCACATTCGTATAAGATAGGAAGTTGTTTTTTGAGAAACAAACACACACGTATAAGGGAGAGAGAGAGAGTGATTTTAATATAAAGGTATATCACAACTCTACTCAAAAGTCATAATAAGATAGGAAGTTGTTAATGGTAGATAATAAATTAGCGTTATTAGTGGGTCTATATAATAATCAATAATAACAAGTCATTCAGTAGTTGTGAAATTTGTTGTCAAAATTAATCATTGTGCTTGTAGCATTACTTTGTTTGAGTTATTTTAGAATCACAATTTTTATCCTATCACTTTCATATAAACACACCACACTTTTTTTTTATTTATAATTTTTAATTTTTTATAATTCACAATTAGTTACATAAGAGCGTTGTTGAAAAAGATGTGTGAAAGGATATTATTCTAGAATTATGGATATAAGGTTTCTTTCTACAACCTAGAAAAAAAAAATTGTTTGTCATACAAAATTTGGACTCTTTTCATTTGGTTTCAAATAGAAAAAATATAATGTATTATTTGGATATACATACATACATACATATATATATTTTGGGGTTGAGTTCAAGTTATACTTGAGGTAACTCTAAGCAATGTTACACCATCCAATAACTTGTTATTGAATTCATATTTTGAAAATTTCACTGTTGGATTACATGTTCTATATGTTTTTGATATGCATGCCAATTTTTATACCAATTAGATGTTATTTACTGTTAGGTTCTAAATGTTTAGAACAATTAGTTAATCATGAACACAAACTTGTCTAGATATAGATCCTAGAGTCTATAGTTATTATTAGACAATACTTAAGATGATATAAGTCAAGATTCAAGAATATACAAGCTGCAGAAAGAAAAATTTGAAATTTGCCTGGTTCGATCGATCGAAAGATAGGCTCGACCGATCGAAACACGTATTTGTAGAATTCTATTTCAACCCAAACTCTACTTAAATGTATTGGGTTTCAAGTAAAACACTACTAGTATATAAATGAAATTCTAAGCATGTTTTTATAAGGCTTTTCAGAGAGAGAAGAGTGTGCCTCTTTTGTATTTAGGGTTTTGTACCAAAAAAGCTCTCTCATGTCTTCTACTAGTGTTATTCCTTGAAGAATCTCAAGATCTAGTATTGTAAAAGTTGCTACCTTCTCTAATAATCAAAGGTGCTGATGATCTAAACCTTCAAGGGTGGTCTTAGAGCCACAAACAGGAGATTTTGTGTTTTTTATCACAGGTGTGGGTGCTTGTGTTGCAAAAGCCTAATAGACAAGGAGTTCGTGGATTCGAAACTTGTTCGTGGATTCGAAACTTGTACGTGGTCGTGTCAGTAAGTTCTAAAAGTGGTAGTAATAGGATGTTAGTGATCTAAGTCTTATTGTAAATTTCAATTCTCTATAGTGGATTTGATTTTTACTTTAAGGATAGGTAGGTTAAATTCTCCCCAAGTTTTTTACTGATTTGGTTTTCTTGAGTGATCTTATCATTGTGTTCTTTATTTTCCGTTACTTTACATAAAATGACTTTATTGTTTTAACTTAGATCTGAATAATAAACCTAAGTATTTACTTGGTTAATTAATTAGGTTAAACAACCTAGTTTATAGGGATCTAAAACCTAACAAGTGGTATCAGAGCGGGTTAGCTCTTGATTTTGGTTATTATACCTAGAGTTGATCTTTAATCCTTGTTATCATGGATAATTTTGAAGTGTCTTACTGTTTTTTATTGTGATGTTTTGAATAAAAATGACACTATTGTTTCGGTTGATCTTTTTGAGGCTTGTGAAATGAATTTGCATTATTTCAGTATTTCTCAGAAGATTGGTGTAATCCTTCAAATACACTCTGCTTCTCATGGATTTTCACCTACAAAGTTGAAGACTCATGCTACATGGGTGAGAAAAGATTCTTTAAGGTGAGTGTTGCTGACTTATCCCTAATTTAATTCTTTCAATTATTTGTGAACATGTTTTGTTTCTGTTTTTGGTTGTTTTGTTTTTTAGTTTTTTTTTTATTTAAAAAAAAAATCCAAAAACATTGAAAATTTTCAAAAAGACAAAAATATTTTATTTTGTGACTTATTTTTTTTTTTTTGAGGATTACATGAATTATTTTTTGTGTGGAGAAACATAAAATGTATGTGTTTCTTAACTGAGTGCATAAACTATTTCTGATTTTGTATGAGTATGTACTAGTTTATACATTTACTCAAGGGTTAATTAAGAAATTGATATTTCTTATTTGTGTACCCTTTATAGCTTAGTTAAGCATTGTCATGCATTGCATGTACATTTTTAAACATTTAGCTTAATGTGTGCTTTTAGTTTTGGTCATAAATTTTTTTTTTTAAAACCAAAAAGATTTTTATGTGTTTTGTATTACACGTCATGGTTTTGTAGTTGAGGTTGACCATATTATCTTTGTATAACATACCTGTATACCTTGTTTAGCTTGGATGAGTTTATTTTCTTTTTGCACTTTGCTACTTTTAGCTATCTAGTGCATGTTTTGTGTGAGTTGTTTATAGTTTTTGATCACATGATCTTGATTTTGAAGTCATGCGCTTTTGATTGTAAGGACTAAAAAAATCCTAAAAGAAATGCATAAATAACCATTTCACCACTGTTTACTCATGAACACCTTAGTACATATCGTAAGATTTTGTGCTCGAAAAAGTATAGCACATGCACAAAAAGAAAACAAGGTGTAGCCTTAAAATAAAAATAAAATAAAAAAGAAAGAAAAAGAAATAAAAAAATTCATGTATACATACAATAACGCTAAATAAAAAAAAGTGCATGATTGCAAGCTTATTTTCTAGCAGATGTGGGAGTTATATGATGTAACTCTTTAGGTGATAGTCACTTTCAAACTTATGTAATGAATAATGTAAAAATTATGATTGATTACTATCTACATATCACCTCACATGTATCTTATGCTATTACTAGTTGTACACATTTCACAAGTTATTCTTTGCTAAACTTAGTACATGAAATTGTGTGTGAATTTGGTTTGACCATCCAAGATTATGTTTTCTATGGTTTTTGATGCAAAATATGTTTAAGGGTTAACAAAAATTGTGTTTTTGATGATTAAAAACCTTGTTTTGAAGTTCTGGGTTGAAAACTCATGTTTTTGAAAAATATTTAAATTCATTCTCATGCATTTCATTCATGAAATTACTTGGGTTGTGTTGTTTTTTGCATAGTCTTTTGCAGTTTTTCAAAAATTCAAATTTCCAGAATTTCGATCGATCGAGTGTGTTTTTTGACCAATCGAAAATCCTTTGATTTTTAATCATGACTTTCTACCTGACTCGATTGGTATTCTATCGATGCTCAATCGATCGAAACTGAAAAATTTTCAGTTTTTAAGTATTTGACCAAATTTTTTTTTGCATGTATCATTTGTGTTTAGGATTCACATGCATTGCATTTTTTTTTTTTTGTATCCATTTTGCAGTTTTGCAGTCATGTCTCTCATTGTTCTCACACATAACATTCATATGCTTTGCTAAATTGGGTACTTAACTTGATTTAAAAATTGATTGATTAATTTTTGAGACCTTTGAACATTTTAGTGTATGCTATTTTTTATGTGTGAATTGCAGAAAATATTTTTTTAAAGAGATATGACGGATAATTATGTGCAAATATTTTCTTTACTCATGCAACTATTTATGGGTCACATAGTGTCAAGTTTGCATTTATTGAAAGAGAGAATATTTTTCTTTGTGTGTATCCTCAACTTAGTTTTTGAGTTTGGTTTGTGCCTTTTTATTTTCCCCACTTCCTAAATTTTCTTCTAAATTATTTTTCCCAAAACTTATTTTGTTTTTCCTACTTTTATAGGGGGAGAAGCTTGTTTTTAATCTTTGTTGTTCATAAGGGGAGTTGCCTCTATTTTCTATAAAGCTGGATTCATTTGTTTCCTTAATTCTCAATTATCTCTTGACTTTTGTTGTGTATGTTTTCTATTTACTCTGTATTTGAGTTGTCTTTGTTAATACGTGACAAAAATGGGAAGAAATAGATGAAATTGTGGGAATCCTCTTGTTTAAAAAGGTTTTTAGCATTTTGTTTAAGGGGAGATAATTTGAAAGGGGGAGAATATAAAAACTTTTTTATGTATCTGACTTAGAGGGAGAGTTAGAATTTACTTTTATTTTTATATTGTGTTTCCTATTATTGTTTATATGTCTTTCTTTCCACACATGCGATGATATATTTTTTTGAGTGTTTTCAGGAAAGATAAGTACATTCTGATCAAGACCTTTTACCCCTTATTGCAACTTCTAGGTTAGGAGTCTTAGATTGGGATTTGTGATGTAATTGGGCATTTTATTATATTGGGTTGTTCTTATATTTGAGCATTTCATATTGTATGTAAGTTTTGTCATGAATTGCCTAAGGGGGAGATTGTTAGGTTCTAAAATTTTAGAACAATTGGCAAATCGTGAACACAAACTTGTCTAGATATAGATCCTAGAGTCTATAGGTATTATTAGGCAATGCTCAAGGTGATATAAGTCAAGATTCAAGAATATACAAGTTGCAGAAAGAAGAATTCGAAATCTACCTGGTTTGATCGATTGAAAGACAGGCTCGACCGATCGAAACACGTATCTGTAGAATTCTATTTCAGCCCAAACTCTACTTAAATGTATTGGGTTTCAAGTAAAACACTACTAGTATATAAAGAAAACCCTATGCACATTTTTATAAGGCTTTTTAGAGAGAAAAGAGTGTGCCTCTTTTGTATCTAGGGTTTTGTACCCAAAAAGTTCTCTCATGTCTTCTATCAGTGTTATTCCTTGAAGAATCTCAAGATCCGGTATTGTAGAAGTTGTTGCCTTCTCTAGTTATCAAAGGTGCTGATGATCTAAACCTTCAAGGGTGGTATTGGAGTCACAAACAGAAGAGTTTGCGTTTTTTTATCACAAGTGTGGGTGCTCATGTTGTAAAGGCCTAATAGAGAAGGAGTCCGTGGATTCGGAGTTTGCACGTGGTCGTGTCAGGAAGTTCTATATGTGGTAGCAATAGGATGTTAGTGGTCTAAGTCTTATTATAAACTTCGATTCTCTATAGTGGATTTGCTTTTTACCTTGAGGATAGTTAGGTTAAATCCTCCCTAAATTTTTTATCGGTTTGGTTTTCCTAGGTGATCATATTATTGTGTTTTTTATTTTCCGCTGCTTTACATGATATGATTTTATTGTTTTCACCTAGATCTGAATAATAAACCTAAGTATTCACTTGTTTAATAAATTAGGTTAAACAATCTAATTTACAGGGATCTAAAACCTAACATTTACTATTCGATCCATAAATTCATATTTTGTGCAATATTTTAAATTACAAAAGCTTGAATTAAAAAAATTGATTAATGACATGGCTATTGATCTTTGTCACCTTGGAATTTTGCAAATATGGAGAATGTACAAAGATAATGTAATTCAATGGTTGATTTGTCAAAATTCGCATCTAATTAAAAAAATATTGAGTAGTGTAATATTACATAGAGTTACACCTGGTGTAACTTGAATCTAACCCCTTTTTTTATATGTAAATTTAAGGCTTTTATATGATGTCATGTTATTTAAAACTTAATTATCTAATATAAATAATAATTTATTTTAAATGATAGATTTAAATTTATTATAACTAGAAAATCATTAATTATTAGAAAGATTATATTAAATTTTTTTTTCTTATAATATAAGTAGTGGTGAGAAGATTTAAATTCATATTATGCCAATGGAGAGAAGAATTGAATAATGCAATTGAACCATACAATTTTTGACAAAATATTAACAACATTCATTTAAAAGTGAAAGGATTAAAGGAGGGGATCTTATAAAATTTTCATTTTTATTTTAAAAAAGAGTGGTTCATTTTAAGAAGAATTTGCATTAGTCATTCCTATAGAAGATGGAATGGAAGTCTCAGAAGAATGAAAATAACATGCAAAGATTTTTTTCCCCCCCCTAAAAGTCAGAGAGGACAACGATGGAATATCGTGAACTCCACTCTTGGGGTCTATTTATAGACACCATTGTAGGCTTCTAATATATATCTTTTTTTTAGTAATTTGATAATAAGGACGATGGAATTCAAACCTTCATTTTCTTTATTAGATCACACTACTATATGTAAGTACTATTCTTAGGAACCTGTATTTTATCTTGAAAAGTTTAGAAAAACAATTTGATATCATAAATTTTGCTATAAGTTTGAGTTGATTAATGTGAGTGAAGGAGGAAAAAATTGATGTCATATAATGGACCACTTCGACAAATTATAGGAAAAAAACTGTGGCAAATAGGGCGGTCATAAAAGATCTGTCTTCTCTCGTACCAACCAATTGCAAATATATGTATAGGTGTCAAAATATGACTGGTGACGGATTCCAAAAGACTCTGCCGTTTTACATTTGAATTGTTGAACTCGTGAACCATATGCTCAGTCATATTAATATAAATGCTGAGTTCTCAGCAACGCCTTTAAGTACTAAGCTCTCAAAGCAGTCCTCCTCTCTATCCCTACCTTTGAACACACAATTGGCCATGGCTTCGCTTCTTCAACCAAATGCTAGAAATCTTGAACCTAACCAAAACTCCAAAACTCTGAGTTCCACAGCTTTAGAAGTGGAAATCATAAATAATCCAATGCAAAGCAACAGAGGTGGAAACGTTGTTGTTAGAACTACGGGGGATGAGGATGAGGATGGTGTTTTCTTGACATGGGAGGATTTGTGGGTGTTTGTTAATGGAAAGAAAGGTAGCAAATCAATACTTGAGGGTGTGACTGGTTATGCACGACCAGGGGAGCTCTTGGCCATAATGGGTCCTTCTGGTTGTGGCAAGTCTACCCTCCTTGATGGATTAGCAGGTATATCATATGTTTTTTGTTTGCCTAAAGTACTACTTACACCTTTTAAGTTTAACATTACTTCTAAATTTGGTTTTTTAACTAAGAAAATTTACAAATTTGCACGATCTCTTGCATTGAAACAATATTTATGCACTCATTTCGATAATTTAATTATAATTTTCCTGTACAACTATATAAAAAATGTATTTGTTTGGACAAAAAAGAAGAAGAAAAGAATGTGGTTTTCAGATGGGTTAATGACGAGAACGTGATGAACTATAATGGAAAGGAGCATGTTGACATTTTTTAATAGTTGAGGGCATAAATTGGAAGTTTTGAAAACTCGTAAACCAATTAAAAGCAACCCTGAACTTTTTTTTTTCCCGGAACTTAAGAGGTGTAAAAGGCTATTTAAACTTTTGTGTGTTTTATATATTTTTTAACGCTTCCTAATAACCAAGAATATTATTAAAGCAAAACAAAAGTTGCATCCTTCCTGCAAGCATCCAAAACTATAGTAGGAAGAAGATGCGAATTACACTAAAAAGAAGACCTATTTGTGTTGTAAGTTTTAACCAGACTAGTTCTATTTTTTCTTTATTTTTTTTGAAGACCAAAACATAGTTGAAGGCCTGTGCAAGTTCCTCGTACTAGCAATTTGAGATGCATGTCTCCAAATTTTGTAAGGAAGAAGACAATATATATATATATATATATATATATATATATTGAACATTATGTATGTGCACACTACTGTTTATCATCGAAGGAGGTGGTTTAGTGCTTGTATTCTATTACTTTGCCAGTTTGAGGCTGTGGGTTCGACAAGTAGTAAGCTTTACTATTACTTGTGTGGTCCTACGCAATGTTAAATTCAGATTTAAGTGGGTCGGAGTAGTGGCCACATTTGCCAACCCCTTCTTTCTTCAATTATAATCTTCTTTTTAAAAGAAACCTATTTTTTAGGGGGAAAAAACCCTGCTTAAGCAATTATATGTCACTATTTTTGTATATACTATATTACAGCTTTAGCTCCATCAGGCATTTGAGAACCAACAAGAAAAATGTCAATGTCAAAAAAGAAATTGAATGCCCACCACACAATATTATTTTGCTACAGAAATTGTGTTTTTTTTTATAATAATTAAAAAAACACACACAATTCAAAAAATATAAGCAAATATGATTTGACAACTCAAAGGAGCATTGTTATACAGGCTGAGTTATACTCTAGTTGAAATTTTATTTTAAAAACACGATTTTATTTATTAATATGAAATGGTGAAATAGTATTTTGAAAACACAATTTCACAATTATAAGTTATAACTAAAAATAAGATTTTTACTATTTATCTTACATATAGTGTGTAACTATTATTACTTATTGACAAATGTCTAACTAGTGTTTTATGGCAGGGAGATTAGGTTCAAACACAAGGCAATTGGGGGAAATTCTAATCAATGGTCATAAACAGAAACTGGCTTTTGGAGCATCGGTAAGAGGAAAAAAAAAAAATTCTCCTTATAAAATCAAAGAGAATATTTTCTTTAAAGAAATTAGGGTTTGACTTGGGTCCACTCTAGTGAATTGGATGGACAAGATTTGGAAACACTCATGTCTAAAATTGTTTACATGTCTACACCATGTCTTGTCTAGTGCACTGAATGATGGAAGTTTTTCCAAGAAATTAGTTTAATTATTCTTAGCCATTTAAACATACTACTTAGTTTAATTTTTACCTTAACCTAAATATAGGCATATGTAACACAAGATGATACTTTGATGACAACTTTAACGGTGAGAGAAGCTGTGTATTACTCGGCTCAGCTCCAACTCCCAGACTCCATGTCAATGTCAGAGAAGAAGGAGAGAGCAGAGATGACAATAAAAGAAATGGGGTTACAAGATGCCATGAACACAAGAATTGGTGGATGGGGAGCCAAAGGTGTCAGTGGTGGGCAAAAGAGAAGAGTGAGCATTTGCATAGAGATCCTGACACGCCCAAAGCTTCTCTTCCTTGATGAACCAACAAGTGGACTTGACAGTGCAGCATCATATTATGTGATGAGCAGAATTGCAAAGTTAGATCAATGGGATGGAATTAGAAGGACTGTAGTTGCATCCATTCATCAGCCCAGCAGTGAGGTCTTCCAACTCTTTCACAATCTTTGCCTTTTGTCGTCAGGGAGAACAGTGTACTTTGGTCCTGCTTCAGAAGCAACTGAGGTAAGTTCTCTAATGTTTATGAAGTGTGTGTGTATATACATATATTCACTTCTTGTTGCAATTAATATATAACTAAAGTTTCACACTTTCAATTTCATGTAGTTTTTTGCTTTAAATGGCTTTCCTTGCCCGACTCTCCAAAATCCATCTGATCACTTCCTTAAAACCATAAACAAGGATTTTGAAAAGGTAAGTGACCCTTGGCTCTTATGTTCGGTAGTTTGTTGATATTAAATTTTGTTTGTGTCCTTAACCTTTAACCTTTATCTCAAAATTGACCTCATATTTTATATACTTCATTTTGGTCATTATATTTTCAAAATTGATTAAAAAAATTCCTTATAATTGGATGAAAATTTTGACATGACAAACTAAATTCATGCAATGTCATAGGATGGTACACATAAGAATAAATATGAAATAAAGGTCAAGGGTTGAATACCAAATATGTAATTTAACCTATTATCAATGGCAGTTTAGTAGGTGACTTGGTTAATGTCGTTTTATAGATACATATCCTCTCCATTTTGTTTGGAATAGAGTTCATTCATTTGGGTTAAAATAATTAATATCCTGTATGTATATAGAAGATCATGGTACTTGATACATACTACACAACACATTAGTAATAACTAATTTGAACCAAGAAATAAATCAATTTTAAATAGAGGTGATTTTCCTTTCAACTTAGTCTTATGCAATTACTCATCTTAGAAGCACCTCCTTATAAATCTAATATATATATATATATATATATATATATATATATATATATATATATATATATATATATATATTATATAAATCTTTTGTAGGATCTTGAGAAAGGTTCAGATGGAGGAATACCCACAGAGGAAGCAATAGAGTCTCTTAAAAAGTCATATAAATCATCTGAAACTTACCAACAAGTTCAAAGACAAGTAGCAGAAATATGTAAACAGGTAATTAATTAAGCAAGAAATTAATCTTACAGTTTAATTTACATAGCATATATAAATAATCTTTCCTAAATCAATTACAGAAAAACAAAAAACAAAATTAATGAGTGAAAAATTTATGTTGGTTTCAGGATTGTGGAACATTAGAGATGAAGAGAAGCCATGCTGGCTTCGTTACTCAGTGTCTTGTTCTTACGAAAAGGTCTTTCGTGAATATGTTCCGTGATTTAGGCTATTACTGGTTGCGGCTAGCTATTTATGTTGCGTTAGCTATAGGCCTAGCCTCTGTGTTTTATGATGTTGGCTATAGTTATGGATCAATTCAGGTAATTCTTAAGAGAGATCTATTAAATATTAATTCCTTATACATATGATTTATAATGCAAATTAGGATCAATTCAAATGCTAAATTAACATTGTAATATATATATTTTTTCAGGCTAGAGGTTCACTGATCATGTTTGTATCTTCATTCTTAACTTTCATGGCCATCGGTGGATTCCCTTCTTTTGTGGAGGACATGAAGGTTTGTTTTGTTTCTCATTTAAGTATTAATCAATTTCATGCACATCCATCTACTTCCTTCTTTAAATCAACAAAAAATTATAGTGACGAGCAGAGCTTGCCTGTTACTAATAAATCAAGTTTGATTGTTCAATTTTATAGATTAAAATTGTTACGTTCTAAGACTTTAGAAACTAATGTATTAGAATTTCAATGTGTATTGTGTTGGCAAACCATAATCA
Organism: Castanea sativa; assembly: GCF_040712315.1. Taxonomy (NCBI): domain Eukaryota; kingdom Viridiplantae; phylum Streptophyta; class Magnoliopsida; order Fagales; family Fagaceae; genus Castanea; species Castanea sativa. The sequence continues at coordinate 18,424,449 of NC_134019.1, read as the reverse complement.
AAACATATAGTCTAGGTTTAGGCTTGCTCAAAGTATTTTTTGTTGTAAAGTTGGAATCGAGTGACTGCAGAACTTATTGAACTAAATTTGCAGGTCTCAATTAATCAAAAATTAGACTCGATCGATTCAACCTCGTGCAAATTGTTTTTTTTGCAAAATTTCTAACTCAGCCCAAACCCGTTTGATGTGTAGGGTTTTATATTTTACTTCACGTATAAAAAGTAAAACTCTAGCTACATTTTAGAAGCTTTTGATATGCTGTGTGTGTGTGAATCTTTTGTAAGATCTAGAGGTGTTTACCTTTATACATACTTAGAGTTATAAAGATCAAGATTGATGTCAAGAACTTGATGATCGTTTTAGTTTTTGTACAAAGAACATTCAAGAAGATCAAAGTCACAAGCAGGAGAACTTATGGTTGCAGTGGATCAAAAGAAAGAAGTAGTCCGTAAACTCGAAGCTGTCACGTGGTCGTGGTAGCAAATTTTCTACTCGAGGTAGCAATAGGATATTAGTGGTCTAATTCTATTGTATAAACTTCAATTCTTTCATAGTGGATCTGTTTTACTTTGAGAATAGTTAGGTTAAATCCTTCCCAGGTTTTTTACCGGTTTGGTTTTCTTGGGTCATTAGATCTTTGTGTTCTTTATATTTTCCGTATTATATTTGTTTTACATATATTAGTTCAACCTAGTGTTAATAAACAAACTTGTTAATTAACTTGGCTTAATAATTAAGTTAATCATATTGTGTTTAGGGGTCTAAAACTTAACAAGTGGTATCAGAGTAGGTTAGCTCTAGTGTTTAGATCCTTTGATCTAAGAGTTGATCCTTGACCCTTGCTGTCATTGAACACGGTCACTCTCTTGTGATCCCACCACATTTTGATGGAAACAATTATGCCTACTAGAAAGTAAGGATTAAAACATTCCTGAAATCTATTGATGAGAGAATTTGGAATTTCGTTGAATACGGATGGGAGAAATCGACTACTCCTGTGAGCGAGTGGTCAACTTCTCAAAAAGAAGCAGCCGCTTTTAATAGAAAAGCCATGAATGCTATTTTTCATGTTGTTTCTATGGAGATATTCGAGAGAATCTCTAATGTGGAGGTTGCTCATACTGCATGAAATATTCTCCAAACTATGCATGAAGGCACAAAGGTAATTAAGATCAATAAACTGCAGCAGTTAACTACTAAATTTGAAAGTATTAGAATATCTGAAGATGAATGTTTTGATGAATTCTATGCTAAACTGAATGATATTGTTAACTTTGCTTATAATTTGGGTGAAATTTATGATCAACCTAAGATTGTTAAGAAGATCCTTAGATCATTGACTGAGGACTTTAGACCCACAGTGACTGCTATCACTAAAAGTAAGGATGTGGACTCCATCTCTGTTGATGAGCTTGTAGGATCTCTCCAATCCTATGACCTAAACCTACCCAAGACAAAAGAATCCAAACCAATGACTCTTAAGTCAATTGATGATGTTGATAGGAATGAATTTGATGATGAACTCTCTTTTACAGAAATTTCCTATTTTGCCAAAAACTTTAGAAATTTTCTTAAGAATAAAAACAGAAGGGTAAAAGGTAAAAACAATGCTAAACCTATAAATTTTAAGAGGAATGAACCATCTAAGCTTAATGACAATACTAAAAAATTAAAAGAGAAAGCTGGTCAAACTTCTAGTAACTCTCTAGGTCAACAATGTTTTAGTTGTCAAGAGTATGGTCATGTGAAATCAGAATATCCTACATTCTTGAGATCAAAGGGTAAAACTATAGCTGTAATCCTTAGTGAGCTATAATCCTTAGTGATGATGAAGTTTTTGATCACGAGTCTGCTAGTGATGAAGATGGAAACTTCATTGCTTTCACAGTTATTGCTGTAGTTGATGAAAGTGTTGTAATTAAAGAGATCCAATCTGATGGGGGAAGTCTCTAAATGTGCTGATTTGCAAGAAGCTTACAATAAGCTATGCAAAGTCGTTGCAAAGGTTGTAATGAATGTTGATTTAGGTTTAAAGAAAATTGCTTTTCTTGAGCTTGATAATTGATGATAGTACTTTAATTGAAAAAGTGAAGACTGAGAACATGATGTTGCTTGATAAGATTAAGAAATTGGAATTAGATTTATTGATTGCTAGAGAACAAATTAATAGGTCTACTAGTTCTAAACTTGATCACATGTTGAGTGTTCAAAAGTCTCCCTTAGACAAAATTGGTCTAGGTTTTGTAGAAAGCATCTCGATGTCTGAAACTCATTCCACAAATTTTATTCCTTCTTCTGAGCCTCCCAAGAGTGAGATTGTCAAACGAGTAGAAATTACACCACCTCCTAGGAAGATTAGAGTTGATCTTAAAGAACCAAACCTAAGGATCCTAATTTCTCTAAGGATAAGTTGCATGATAGACTTGTATGGGTTTACCATTTTTGTGGAAAGACTAGACATATTTGTCCAAATTATTTCATGTTGCAAGCTGCAAAGTGAACTGTAAAGCGAGCAAATAAGGCAAAAGTACCTGTGCCTCAAGCACAAGATCCTATGGTACTTATTGGTGAATTGGTGAAGGCTTTGAACCTTTATACCAATCCTGGAGTTGCTCAGAATTCTCATAAGAATAATGACTCCAATGCTAGAGTTGCATTTAAAAAGTTTTGGATGCAAAATGCTCAATCTAATTGAGTCTTTTTGACATGGTCATTGTGTTTCATCTCTATATTCTTTGTAACCATTTTTTTTTGCTATTTTTTGTTTTCCTTTTTGCCTTTAGGAATTGCATTGCATTACATTCATGCATTTCATGGTAGGTTGTTTTTGTTTTTCCAAAAGTATTAAAAAAAATAAAAAGGAAAGGGAAAATGTGTTTTGCATTATATATTGTGGATTTTGTAATCAAGGTTGGCCATAGTATTTTTACATAACATGCTTGTGTATCTTGTTTAGTTTGGATAAGCTTAATTTTACCGCACTTTGCTAATTTTGGATATGTAGTGCATGGTGTGTGGGACTTGTTTATAGTTTTTGATCACATGATCTTAATTTTAAAGTCACATGCTTTTGATTGTAAGGACTAAAAGAAATGCATAAATAACTATCTCACCACTGTTTACTAGCCAATCATGAACACCTTAGTGCATATCATAAGATTTTGTGTTTGAGAAAGTGTAACACATGCACAAAAAGAACATAAGGTGTAGCCTCAGATAAAATAAATTAAAATGAAATAAAATTGATGGGTACATTATTGAGCTATAATAAATTCAAATAAAATAAAATTTGTGTAAGCATTATGAGGCATGCCAAGAAACTTCCATGATTGCAAGCTTGTTTTCTAGGAGATGTGAGAGTTATATGATGTAAGTCTTTAGGTGATAGTCACTTTCAAACTTATGTGATGAATTTTGTAGAAAATGTAAGTAATTACTATCTACTTATCACCTCACATGTATCTCATGCTTTTGCTAGTTGCACACACTACATAAGTTATTCCTTGTTAAACTTAGTACATGATATTGTGTGTGAATGTGTTTTGGCCATCCAAGGTTATATGTTCCTTGATTTTAATGCAAAATGTGTTAATGTTTGAGTTTTTGGGGACAAATTGTTTGAAAATCTTGTTTGTAGAAGATCTGGTTTGAATTCAAATGTTTTTGAAAAACTTTTTATCTCATACTCATGCATTTCATTCATGGAATTTTGTGCTTTGAGGATTTTTTACATAAAACTGCATTGTTTTTCAAAAATGTGAATTTTCCAAATTTTCGATCGATTGAACCTGTTTTTTGACCAATTGAAAATGTGTTAAAAGTTTAGGTTTGAATATGCTTGATTCGATTGGTGCTCGATAAATCGAATTTATCTTTCGATTGATCGAACCTAAATCTCGACCGATCAAAATTCGAAAAGTGACTTTTAAAAAAAAGTTTTTTCTTTCACATGTTTTTCATTTGTTCAAAAGCTTTTCAAACACTTTTCTCATACCTTTTCTTCGACCGATCCATTCTAAGTCATTTTTGTCGTTTTCCTCCACAAATTTCTCAAGGGTTTTTGTCTTCAAGTACTTGTAAGTCTCTTTTACCCCTTATTTTTCAACTTAATCACATTTTTCATGCATTTTCATTTGAAATTTCGAACCATGCATTACAGGGATTTTTGATTAATTTAGTTGTTTTTAGCCAATTTTGTTCAATGGGTTTTTGTTCTTAGATGTCATTAACATAATTCCCATGCATTAATTTGATTAATTTTGTGATTTGGGAAAATTGAATTTTCTAGGGCTTGAAACTTTGTGAAATTGAGGATTTTGTTCAATTGAGCTAAAATTGATTAAATTGACTTGTGTTATTGATTGACTATGTCATTATATGATGTTGTCTAACTAGTGTAATAATTAATTGATCAATTTGTTTTAATTTTTGAAAAAGGTTTTTTTTCCCCCCAAATTTGGGGTTTTTGGTTTAAAACTCTATATTCAAGTCAATTGATAGTTTATGAAGTGAAATTGAACAATGTCAATGCATTAGAGCATACATCATATGTGCATTCATCACATGCATCATATAAATTGTTATTTATTGAGATTTTTGTACTCTAATTTTGTCTAATGCAGTCTACCTTGTGTTTCTTTTTGTTTTTGTTTCCTTTTGTGTCTACTCTCTTAGCACCATGGTTAGGAAAACTAGGGCAAATAAGAAAACCACCACCACCTCTACCCCTGTTTTTGAGAGTGATAGGTTTAGAACTGAGAAAAACCAAGAAACATATGAGAAGCTTAATATCTATAGGTTGGTTTGTGCTGAGCTATAAGTGGTCCTAAATGAGTTAGATCCAGAGATTAGGAGGAATTTTGAGAGTTGGGGTTGGTTACCTCTCTTAGATGTGGAGCATCCTCCTCCAGCTGCTTTGATTAGAGAGTTCTATTCGAACCTCTCTATATACTCCGATGATTCCAACACCCAGATTGTAAGGAGTTGGATAAGGGGTGAGAAGTATGTTATTACACCCCAAATAGTGGCCTCTGCTCTTGGTGTACTTTTGGTACGGCAGCCTGTCATTACTCACCGGTACTACCATTCGATGGTATACTGATCCTCGGATCACTTCTCATGAACTTACTGAGCTCAATTATCTATTTTTTCGGATTTCTTGTCACTCTATTTGGCCTATCTCTCATTTACACACTATCCCTCTTGAGAGATGTGCATTTTTGTATGCTTTTGTCACAGATGCTCCTATGAGTTTTCCTACTTTTTTCATTCGTTCTTTAGTTGAGATTCATAGGAGTAATGATAAATCTCATGGTCTTTTCTTTCTAGTTTTCATTCATCGAATTTTGTTAGACTTAGGTTCAGAGGATTTTCCTACATCCGAGCCAGTTCATATCATTGCTCCCATAGGTACCACCTTCCTTAGGCAAAGAATGGCTCAGATGAAAGCTAGCTCTAAATGCCCTAGAGTAGAGTCTTCTACAAGTAATGCATCTTGGTCTCCTTCTTCAAGCAATCCTTTTGCTGAGGAGTTTTTCGATCCCACTGCCGTTGTTGATTCTCCACCTTCTTCTTCAAGTGATTCATCCATTCAGAGTTTGTTGGATACTGTCATGACCGTTCAAACGGCACATGGGCTGATTTTTTTGGATGTACTCACAGAGTTTCAAGCTTTGCGTGCTGATTTCGCTGGTGCTTGTTAGTCTTCTCCACCACTTCCTTTTAATGATGAGTCCTGATTGCCCTTTGGCAATTCGTCACAAAAAGGGGGAGTACATATGGCATGGAGATAGGGAGAGTTTGGATATAGGGGGATTTTAGACTGTATCTAGGAGCTTCATGATGTATATTTTATTTTGGCTCATGATGTTTTTTTTTTTTTTTTTTTTGAGTTGTGTATGTTAGAGGGAGACATTGTGTTTTATGCTTTATGCTTTGTTTCTTTTATTGTTTCTTATTTCACATATGCTACATTGGTTATTGAATTATATTATGAGGTTATTCATAGTATTTGTCTTTTGTTTTATGTTTTTGTGAAATCAAGAATTTATTTTGGTTTACTTGTATTTTCCACACATGCGTTTATGTGTTTGTTAAGGTGTTTCAGGAATATACAAGTTAATTCAGTCGTAACTGTTGTCTACACTGGCAACTGATAGATAGTAGTTAAGTTGAATGTGTTTAGGGTATTTTAATTTTGAATGGGTTGTTTTGTAACTTTGAGGATTTCATGTTTGTGATGTATTTTGTCACGGATTGCCAAAGGGGGAGATTGTTAAGTTCTAAGACCTTAAGGACTAATGTATTAGAACTTTAATGTGTATTGTATTGGCAAACCATGATCAAAACATATAGTCTAGGTTTAGGCTTGCTCAAAGTATGTTTTGTTGTAAAGTTGGAATCGAGTGACTGCAGAACTTATTGGACCAAATTTGCAAGTCTTGATCGATCGAACCTGGTGCGGATTTTTTTTTTTGCAGAATTTTCAACTCAACCAAAGTTCGTTTGACGTATAGGGTTTTATGTTTTACTTCATGTATAAAAAGAAAAACCCTAGCTACGTTTTAGAGGCTTTTAATATGCTATTTGTGTGAATCTCTTGTGAGAACTAGAGATGTTTACCTTCATACATACTTAGGGTTATTAAGATCAAGATTGATGTCAAGAGCCTGGTGATCGTTTCAGTTGTTGCACAAAGAACATTCAAGAAGATCAAAGTCACAAGTAGGAGAACTTGTGGTTGCAGTGGATAAAAAGAAAGAAGTAGTCCATAGACTCGAAGCTGTCACGTGGTCGTGGTAGTAGGTTTTCTACTTTAAGTAGCAATAGGATGTCTAAGTTCTATTGTATAAACTTTAATTCTTTCTTAGTGGATTTGTTTTACCTTGAGGATAGTTAGGTTAAATTCTCCTTAGGTTTTTTACCGGTTTGGTTATCCTAGGTCATCAAATATTTGTGTTCTTTATATTTTCTGCATTATATTTGTTTTACATATATTGGTTTAACCTAGTAGTAATTAATGAACTTGTTAATCAACTTGGCTTAATAATTAGGTTAATCATATTGTGTTTAGGGGTCTAAAACTTAACAATAATGACATTAGAACTAATTCCATGATTTAGATGCAGAGGAAAGTGCAATTAATCCAAAATTTGAAGCTTTGTTAATGTCATACTCAATTATTTCACATGTTTTTTTTCCCCTCCCATTTCTCCAGATATTTGAACGAGAAAGGTTAAATGGACATTATGGCACTGGTGCATTCGTTATAGGCAACACATTCTCGGCTCTTCCATTCTTGCTAGTGATTTCACTGATTCCAGGGGCAATAGCTTATTACCCTACAGGACTTCAGAGAGATGCTGAACACTTTCTATATTTTGTTGCTGTGTTATTTGCTTGCATGATGTTAGTTGAGAGCCTAATGATGACTGTTGCAAGCATGGTGCCTAATTTCTTGATGGGTATAATAGCTGGTGCTGGAATTCAAGGGCTCATGATATTAGGTGGTGGATTTTTTCGATATCCGAATGATCTTCCCCAACCATTTTGGAGATACCCATTGTACTACATTGCTTTCCACAAGTATGCATACCAAGGATTGTTCAAGAACGAGTTTGAAGGGCTAACATTTCCCAGAGATAATGCCGGAGGGCCAATCAATCTAAGAGGTGAAGAAATTTTGAGAGATACATGGCAAGCGGAAATGAGCTACTCGAAGTGGGTTGATCTTGCTATCTTGCTAGGAATGGTGGCTTTGTATCGAATTTTGTTCTTGGTTATCACGAAGACCATTGAAAGCGTAAAGCCTATTGTTGCAAGTTTCATGTCAGCACGTTCCAAGCAAACAGCACAAGTCATTGTGAATCCTTTTACGACACCTACGCATGGGGGGATTATACAGCAGAGCTAGATTTTATTGGTAATATTAGAAAATAATGTTACACAACTAACGAATAAGTCTGTTTTCTTTGATTGTTAATTTAAGGAAATGGACTATCTTCTACTAATGTTTGTTTTTGTTTTGTTTTTAAATTTCTTTGCAAGCACTTGTATATTATGAACTGAATTATCGGGGTCCAACACTCCAAGTATGTTGGTGTATTAATTACTATTACTTGGAAAAAAAATGATGGTGCATTGATATTTGATTGTGAGAAATTCTAGGATTTCCTTTATTTTACCTTTTTATTAATTATATAATTTGGTAGATATGGTGGGGAATGAGGATTTGAAACTTTGAAAATCATTGTTGAAAACTTTAAGATGTGCCAATTGAACTATAAAACTTTTCACATTTTTATTTTATTTTAAGATACTTATAATATACTATTGACCACGCAAAATTCTCCCTCTCAAATCTCCAAACACTTTGTAAATGAGGAGATACCTATTAAATTATAAGATTTTTGGTAAGCTATTAAACTCTTTGTTTTACCTAAATGAAGAAAGTTTATTTTATAATTATGATTTAATTGTTTAGATTAGAAAGTGTAAAGTGGCACAATTTTAAATGACTTGGCATTGGATACAAATTTAGGTTTATAATATTTAATACAAAGATAAAATGGATCAATGTCAAATATAGATGATAAAATTGTTTATATTTTATTGATTAGATAGTGTACAAGTGGCACAATTTTAAACTTTATACATTTGGATTTATAATCCTATTTTCCTAACATGAAACTCTATGGTAGGTGAATTGGATAATATATGCGTAGTTTTTTTATTTAACATTTAGGTAAAGTTGCTATAAAGTTAAACTAACAAATTACTGAAACTTGAGACGTTTGTTTTTTCAATAATAATTAAAACATTTTGTACAAAAAAAAAGCCAAAATGGGCAAATGCCATTTTTGTGCAAAAAAACCAGTGTTTTGCCCACTTTCTCAAACTAATTAGGGAAATGCTCCTGTTTTGAAACTCAATTTTCTCAAAATCGAGTTTCAATGTAAAACTCGATTGGTAGAAAATCGAGTATGAGGTGATCAAACTTAAAAAAAAAAACTTGCATGGAACTCGAGTTCATGGAGCTCGAGTTCCATTTAAAACACCGCTCTAGGGTTTTAAAACGCCATTATATGGCTCCCTAAACGCAGCTATATGATCAAACTTTAAATAAAAAAATTGCATGGAAGTCGAGTTCATTGAGCTTAAGTTCTATTTAAAACGCTGTTATAGGGTTTTAAAACGCTACTATAGGGCTCCTTGAACACAACTATAGGTATGGGGCGATCAAACTTAAAAAAAACTTGCATGGATAAACTTGAGTTTCATTTAAAATGCACTATAGGGCTTTAAAACGCCACTATATATAAGGCTCCCTAAAAGCTATAGGTATGGAGCGATTAAACTTAAAAAAAAAAAAACTTGCATGGATGAACTCCAGTTCTATTTAAAATGCCACTATAGTGGCGCGTTTTACAACCCTATAGCGGCGTTTTAAATGGAACTCGAGCTCCATAAACTTGAGTTCCATGCAAATTTTTTTTTTAAATTTTGATCGCCCCATACTCGATTTTCTATAAATTGAGTTTTACATTGATTTTTTACAAATCGAGTTTTACATTGAAACTCGATTTTGAGAAAATCAAGTTTCAAAATAAGGGCATTTCCTTAATTAGTTTGGGAAATGGGACAAAATGTTGAATTTTTTAAATAAAAAAAAAAGGGCAAAAACCCATTTTCTCCCAAAAAAAAAAAATCTAAGGGTAAAAAACTAAAAATGAATGCTTATTAAAAATACATATTCACATTATAAGCTGTGGCCCACATTTGTCACACGGGTATGTTTTAGAAATATTATTAACAATTAGCTTTATCTGTAGAAATAACACAAATTTGTATTTTGTAGTACCGCACATTCTCAATAACCAAACAAAATACAAATACATTTAAAAAAAAAAATTTATTATTATTATTTTTGTTATTGGGATCAAGGTAACTTAGGTAAGTATCACTGCACACCTTTGATGCGATGATCATTTTACAAGTATAAGTCTTTGTGAGGTGTGGGTGGCAAGGGCCAAGATTCAAGTCTCTAGGAGGGAGATTCACACACGTATACACTTAGATTAGGCTAGAGTAGAATTCTATCTTGTATCTCAAAAAGGTAACTTAGGTAAGTAAAAAAATAGTTTGGCTTACTTTTAGTAGTTTTCCAACTAGATATTTAGTTAGTTTCTCTTTAAGATAAAATCATGTGGTAGTAAGTTTTAATCTCTATCAGTGATTTGATTAGTGGGTGATCTGATGGTATTAAAAAAGAAGAAGAGATGTTTAATTAAAAAACTATTGGAGGTAAGCTAGACCTAGTAAAAAAAAAAAAACACGGATTATGATATTTTCAAAATAAAGAATTCAAAAAACCCTATTGTTTTTTGAGAAAATTTAATGGATGCCTTAAGAGCATTTGTTAATAGACAATTTTTAGAAACTTTTTATAAGAAAAGAAAAATGTAACTAACTATTTTGGCAAACTTTCCTAAAATACAACTAAAAATACTATTCAAATTTATGAAATTATAGATATGATAAAAATTGAAAATAGATTCAGCACAACAATACAATATATGTATGTACGCACACATGAAAAAGCCCAGAATTTATTAGTTAAAAACAATTGAAAGCATAGTCCCACGTAAAAACTCTTTTAGGATGATTGCTCAACTAATGGACGTAACTAAAGAAGTTGTTGTCCTCGAAAGCTGGCAAGAGAACTTAGGCAAGTTTGACTAAATCAAGAAAAATAGAGGATTTATATTACAGGAATGTTTAGGATTTCTAAGAAGGTCTCAAATTTTTAAGGAGGTCTCAAATTTTACCTTTATTGATAATCGAGTCATCAAATATGTATTGTAATTTTCCTTTATCTCAAATCATATTATCAAGAAATGTCAAAATTTCAAATGGCAATGACCAGGCACATAAGCAGGAATGGCAACAAGTTAGCCCATGAACTTGCACAATATGCTAAGAGGTCTGGAGAATTGAAGAGCTGGTTTGGTACAGCTCCAGAGTTTATATTTGTGTGTTATTTACTTTTTTGCTATTGTGCATGATATGATCTTTCAATGTTTAATTTAGATCTCATAATTAACCTAAGTAATCAATTGACTAATTTATTAGGTTAAACAATCTATTTTAAGGGGTCTAAACAAACAAACAAAAACATGAGTCATAACAGGTTGACTAAACTTGTCAAGGAATGGTTTAAGTACATAGGATAGAAACCCATTTTAGTTTGATAAGTTTCTAACTAGTAATCAACCGAGTCAAATTTGAATCCCATTTGATCCAATCTAGTGGGATAATTTGCTTCTTTTCTTTTTATGGCCATTGTAATTCTTATATTTCTTTGTGCTGGTTTTGCCATAAGTTGCTAGTATGCTATTGATATGCATGATGCTCTATGAGTAAATGTGTCCCAGAAACCAAATACTCAAATATAAAACATTAATTAACATTATGACCTTCCAAAAAAATTAAATAAGGATACCTAGTCAATTATGCCTAATGTTTATTAGTCTGGTTGATGAGGATTGAGGAGATGTGAGATTCTTAATGGTCTTTCAATTAATTTTGTCTTTTCAATAGCCAACCAAGCATATAACCATGGACATCACTAACTCTTAGTTGCCCTTAGGGCATTTGTTAATGGGTCAATTTAGGAAAGTTTTATACCACTTATATGAGAAATATAAAACACTATAAAAAATCAGTTTGTAAATCATAGGCATCTGTTAATTTTTCCCCTCTCTTAGTTTATGTTCAATGCATATGGATGCCATTTCCGGATCTTTTAACTCTAATAATTTAAGATCATATGGAGGTGGAAGTGTAAAGTAGTTGGTTTTATCTAGTTTAGCAGGACATTAAATTATGTGTTGTAGAAGATGATAATATGATAAGAATTTTCAACTCCCTTGAGTTTATTGCATTTGTGGTACTATAAGTCTTTTATGTTCTTTGATGTTTTCTTGTTTGTTATGATGGCTCTTTTTTTTTCACTCTTAAATAGATTTTTCCATAAAAAAAATTGGAGTTTCCCTGTCGCTAAGAAAGCTTCGGTTTCTCCAAAGCTTCTCTAAGGTTGTAGAATTTTTGTTTCTTCTTAGTAAGGATTGGTTTGTTCCCTGTGGTAATACTATTATCAATAGGGCTTGTGGGTGAGTTATTTTCTTGGGTTTTTGGGATACAGTTTTTCTTTGTGTTTTATTTTTCTGTTTCTCCTCCTTTCCCTTTCTTTTCACTCTTTTCTCATCTGTTCATTGTTCTAGCACCAGTTTGTTCCTCTCCACCTCTAGCTAACTATATGGAAGATTTATCCAAACAATGGACTTGACTCTTCTTGTCAAAAGGGGAGGGAGATAGGATTACGATTGGGAAGGACAGACGCTCTCAAAAACATATTATCGTGGCCAAGTTTCTAATAAGAAGGTTGTTGAATGTGAATGCAGCAGGGCGAACTTTCAAACCTTTATGACATTCTCTGACTGGCTTTCAAATCAAGAATCTTGGTGATAATACACTTCTGTTTATTTTTGATAATCCAAAAGACGTAGACAGGGTTATCTCCAGTGAACCTTGGAGTTTCGACAAGCACTTGGTGGTGGTTCAGAAATATGATATCAATGTCCTTGTTCAGGATGCATATTTCAATAAAGCTTCTTTTTGGTAGAAGTACATGACATTCCGTTTAGATACATGACAAAGGAAAAAGCTAAGGATATTTGTGGTAGTATTGGTGAAATTAATCGACAAGATCACATCCATCGGAGGAAGGGGGTGTTTTATTAGGGTCAGGGTTACAATTGACATAACAAAACCCCTTTGTCATGGGAGAGTGGTTCATCTTGAAGAGGGGGGAAAGTGTGGGTTACCTTCAAGTATGAGAGATTGCCAAACCTTTTCTACTGGTTTGGTTGTCTTGACCACAATGACAGGGAATGTGGCCTGTGGATTGAGAGTAAAGGGACGCTACCCCTGAGTGCAAAACAATTTGGGCCTTTCATGAGAGCTTCCCATGCTTTCACGCCAAAACATAGTGTGGTGCATGTCTCCAATTTCTTTGATGATTAGAAGGGTAAACATCCTAACACTAGGTACAAACTGGATGCAAGAACATGTTCTCCTCAGTTGGATATTCTGGCGGCAAAGCCCCTAGTCCCTCCGTCTCTAGCGAACTACCCTGATATGGAATCCTTAAATTTGGAGGAAGGAGTTATTACTATCCCAAATTCAAATTCAAACGAGAATGCAATTGTTACATCTACTATCAACCCGGAATTCTCAGGTAAAGCAAATCTCCAGGATCCTTTTTTTCAGCAACTTCTAGATATAGATAATGGTTTGCAAAAGTTTGGGGATTCAGGGACTCAAAGTGAGGGATTCTCGGGATTGACAGCTAAGGAGATCTGTGATGAGATCTTAGTAAAATAGTAAGGATGCCCTAAGTCCATACCACGTGACCCTAGCAAGCAGCCTACATTGCTTCACAATCCAGTTCACTCAGATATTTCAGCCCCTTTAATCTCATATAACTCTATTGCTCCAAGGACTGCTTCTTAGAAACGGATTGCTTGCACCTCAAATTCTTACTGAGGTTCTACGTTGAATGAGTATGTGTGTACAAAACGATTTGCTTCAACACTTAGAGAACAGGTGGATTTACCCCAAAAAAAAAAAAAAAAAAATTGGTGGTTTATCCTAATGTTAGTAACTCTTCTTTTATATCGGCGGAGGCTGCTTTCCAGCCCCGTCGAAAGCAATGAGTATTTTATATTGAAACTATTAGAGGCTTAAGAATCGGCTGACAGTTTAAGAGCTTGGCAATTTAGTCCAGGCATAAGATCCTGCAGCCGTGTTTTTAGCCGAAACATGGCTAGATGAAGTTAGGTTAAGTGCTTTGTGTGATACGTTACTATTGAAAAACTTCTTTGGAGTTTCAAGAATTACTCATAGGGGTGGATTGGCCATTTTTTGGAAGCAATACTTTGATCTCTGAGTTGTGAATTCATCTCCAAATTTCATTGATACAATTATAAACCATGGCAAAGATGACGTTTGGTGGTTCATTAGTTTTTATGGAGCTTTCGAAACCTCTAGGCATCCAAAATCGTGGAACTTACCTGGGTCACACATTATCCGAACAGAACTATCATTTGGGAACGTTTGGACAAAGCCCTGGGTACGGAAGAGTGGGTTAGCTTATTTCTCGCTTTTCAGGTGGTGCATTCATAATGTGGGATGTCCGACCATAAACCCTTCCATATCCATCCTATGGGGGTTTCGACACGAAGGTAGAAACCATGGCGATTTGAGTAGGTATGGTTGTCCAAGGAAGGGTGCCATGAGACTGTGAAATCGGTTTGGGGGTCAAATTCAAACTGCTTTAATATGGGACAGGTTGGGGAAAAACTCAAGCGATTCTAGAGAGACTTATAGTGGTGGAGTAAACAACACTTCTGTAACATTTCTCACTCACTAACTGGGAAAAAAAATCCTTGCTTAAGCATGCAAAGGCAGTCGCCCAAAATGGAGGTAATTATGATAATGTTTTCACAATTAAAAAAGAAATTTTAGAACTGTAATTGTTAAAAGAACAGATGTGGCATCAGAGGTTCCATGCTTACTGGATCAGCTTGGGCGACAAGAATACAAAATTTTTTCACAGCAAAGCCTCATAGAGATTGCGTAGAAAACGGATTTTGGGGCTTAGAAACACTGCTAGTGTCCTCTGTACAAAGGAAAGGGATATCTCTGGTTTGCTGACCTCTTATTATATGCAGTTGTTCGCCTCCTTACAACCCACAAAGTTTGATGCTGTATTACAAGCTGTCCCCAAGGTAATTACAGACAATATGAATTTCATGTTGATTGGTGAGTTCACACGGGTTGAGGTCGATATTGCTCTGAAGCAGATGGCTCCCCTTAAGGCACCGGGTCCTGATGGTATGCCTTCTATCTTTTTTCAACATTATTGGCAACATATTGGGTATGATGTGGCTCAAGCAGTTTTATCATGTTTGAATTTTGGAAAAATTCCATCTAATTTGAATTACACTTACCTAACCCTTATTGTCACAACCCAAACCTGCACTTTAGAATTTAGAGCATGACCGGCATGTTAATATCAAGTTTTCCTTAATACTAACATGAACCAACCTAAACTAAATGAGCTTATCAAGAATTGTTTCTTGTATTCCTGTTTATTTTCTTGCTCAAAAGCCATAATATACAAAAAAATGATAAAAACCTTGAAACTTTATTTCATTTGAACTTTGCAAGATTACCACTTGGCTGAAACTTCAGGTATTCATGTAAATAATACATAGCTAAACGTTTAGTAAAACTCTTATTTGCAAACTTAACCGTAAAGACATACAACTAGAGTTCAAAACAAACTAAGGTTCTAAATTGTATCTGTGCTCAATGATCAAGTACATCTTGGTTCCTCCTATACAACAAAAGAGCTAAACTACTATACATAAAAAAAAAACTATACATTCTAACAAACGAGAATTATAGAATTCTTGTCACCTCTAATACTCTCGTTGCTTCCAGAAAAGAATCTGTGCATTGAAATATAATAGGGTAAGCTGCAAAACCCAGTAAGGTTTTAAGCTCCATGGGCCTTTAATAAGAATACATGTAAATCAAATATCTTATGAATATGCCAGCTTTGATAAAATAGCCTTCATACTATTCATATTATTTTTAAAATAACTTATAAACTTTCAGATGACAATACTTCATTTTCCTTTCATATAATAATAAAAGGACATAATAAGGAACTTACACATAATTCAATAACCTTATCTTTAAAAAAACTATAAAATACTTGATCATAAACTTCCCATCAGACTTATAACACATTCCACATACCTTTCTTATCATCATACTTTTCTTATAATTTTCAAATAACTTAATAGCTCATTTATAATACATATTAGTCAGTCCAATTGTAAGTTTGTCACAACTTTGGAAGGCTTCCATCACATAGTGTTAGGCACCCAGCATTCCCCAAAATGCTTGGTAATCCCAAGATCATATTAGAGGGTATCATCCCTTTCAGTGTAATCATATCATCAACCATGGAGGTCGGTTGGCATCCTCCACAAGTTGGCTGTTCCTAACTAGGGCAGGTACAGCAAAGTCCTCACCACTTATAATGGCTAATTAAAAGCTCCATGGAAATGCCAGTATTATAACACCTATGGGCTGAGTTCAGATCATAACAATGGAATAACCGAAAATTGTATTTTTCTGATAATTATGCTTTTACATAAATGTTTCACAACAGTAGCATATCCACTTTATTCTTAAATATTATGTTTGTGATATAAATAATAGTATCCATATGCTAAAATTATCATGTATATAAGATTGAACAACTCATGAACATATATTTTACTTAAATCATGCTTATATGTAATATCTCTAATTAAAAGGTTTTAATGCATAATAGTTTTCTAAGCAATTTTTATACTTATCAAATGCACATGTCACATATCTCTTACCTGAAAACAGAAGACACGGGAGATTTGTATAAAAAGAGCTCAAGTGTCCATGTTCTCGTTCTTGTCACTTACACGAAAGACTAAAACTTACTACTGACAAACTCTTCCTAAGTATTTAAACTCATACATGAATTACAACCTAATTCTCAAACTCAAGAAAATCTTAATTCTCATCATACAAAGTTTCCCCAAAAACAAGATACATTCATCAAATACATTATGAACTAAACCATAGAGAAATCAAGGCATACAAAATTAATCTATGATATAGACATACCAAAAGATAAGCATATTAAATTATAGCTCAAAACATTCATCCTAACTTCAAAATTAAATCCACAAAGTCAGAGTTATCATTCACTATTTACTACTCATTTCAGCAACATATGCCTCATTTGTAAAATACAAATGGGCTATCTAAACACTTCAAATCTTCATGAAATTTTACAGAGTCATTACTTTAGATGTCTAGTAAACATCATATCCATTTCAAAGTCATAAAACCATGATTTATTAAAAATCATACAAGACAACATGCTCAAATCTATCCTGACAGAATTTCATGCAACTTAGAAATTAAACCATTATTTTTATATCAATCCAAATGCTGTGAGACTACTTCAATTACAACCATATGTGTCTTAGAATTCATAAAAACTACTTGTAGCATCCTAATTCACATAAAATGATTTAATACATATTTTTCTTGCCGTAAACATCAAATTTGTCACAGTGACAGCTTCAGCATATGTTCTTACAAAATTATCAACTAAATGCAATTGACCTTCATTTCAATTGAGTATTTTTATACCTATACTATAGATATCAAAATACATTAATAAGCATTCAATTGACCATTATATCTTCAATCATTCAAAATACTAACATAGAATCACAATTTTAGCTTCTACAATCAAATTACAAAACATAGAGGGAAACTAAAGAAAACAATCACACCATCAAAATACCCAAAATCAGATGGAATTTTTTTTTTTATACTTACCCACAAACTTTGAAGCTGAAACCTTAGTGCTAATCTTTTAATTTCTTCTTTAGAGTGAGATATATGGTTTCGGTGAGAGAGGGAGGGTTGTTGGCTTGAAGGAAGGTGCTGCCATTTCAAAGCAAAGAAAGGAGCAAGGAAAGATGAACAAAGAGTGTTTCTGGTGTAGTAAAGAAGACCAGAGAAATGGATTTTGGGGGTGGGACATGTGTTATGCTAAGGGAAAAGGGTTGATGAGTCACCCTTTAAACTTTTAAAAATTAACTCCTCCCCCCCCCCCCCTTATAAGCTTATATTCTAGAAAGGCCCAAACAACAATATAAATTTACATATAAACCCTTACCTTTATAAATTTCTTTCTATAACATTAAAAGAACATATATGTTTTATAATATCACAATATCAAAGCTTTATGCACTTAGAGTAATTAATATAACACTAAGTATATAAACCCATAAAATTAATAATGTAATTCGGTTGGGGTGTTACACTTATCCCCAAAGTTAAGAGTCCTGAAAGCGTTACTAAATTTCACCCTATAGCTTTTTGCAATGTCTTATATAAGCTGATATCAAAGGTGCTAGCAAATAGATTAAAAACAATTCTCCCCCATATTATTTTTGATACTCAAAGTGCTTTCTGATTGGATAAAACTGTTAGGACATATGTGATTGGATGTTAGGAACATATGTCAACATTTTATGTATTGGCTAATCCTTTGACAAAACGCACTTTACTTGTATTTGGATAGATCTAGGATGTATTTAATACTTCAAGAAATAAGGTTTTAAGTTCAAGTGTTAAAGCCATACAAGTTTGTCTAAGAAACAAGTGAAGAAATGCTGATTCATTAAATCTCGATAGCTCCTCGATAGCTCTCGATAGCTAAGCTATTTATCAAGACTTTTTAGCTTTTCTTTATCGCAATTTTGATAGCTCTCAATAGCTACTTCGATCGATCAAGAAATCTTCTGAATGCTCGATAGCTTCTCGATAGCTTCTCGATAGCTCTGATAGCTCGCAACAAATAGCTCGATAGCTTCTCGATAGCTCGCAATAGGTCTCAATAGATAGCTATCTATCGAGATATCTATTGAGAATTATGAAAATCAATTTTTTAGATTTGATTTTCGGCCCTAGACATATATAAGGCTTATTTTAGAGGCCGTCATACATGAGAATACAAGGAAAATACAAGGAGAACACGTGTAAAAGGTGACCGAAACCTTATTCTCTCTAAAAGAAGCTACTACGTCTTTGGGCCTTAGAGTTTTGTAACCAAGTGCTTCTTGATGTTCATTGTTGAAGAAGTAATGAACTTTGCAACCAACATTCTTTTTTCTCAAGTTGGTGAGTGAGTCATGTACTAGAATTCGTGCAAATGAGCTAGTTACGTACTAAGATTCGTGCATCAAAAGAGTGGCGTTCATATATTGAAGAGTTCAGAGGTTCTAAAGTGGGAGAAGGTTTCTGCTGTAAGTTCATCTACGGGGATTGTAGAGTTTAGGGACAAAAATTTTGTACTAGATCTGAAACTTCTCTTTACTATAGTGGATTGCTTTCTAGGAAAATTTCCCCTAGGTTTTTTACTGTGAAACTAGTTTGTTTCATTGGTTTTCCTAGGTCATTATATCTTGTTTTATTTACTTTTCCGCTGTATATGATTTTGACATGATATTGATGTTTGTTTGTTTTAACAAGTTTTATACATAATAAATCTAATTAACAACTTGAGTTTAAAATTTGTTAATTCTATCAACTGGGGTCTAAATTTCCCAACAAGTGGTATCAGAGTGGGTACACTCTGATTGGATTAATTTCCTAAGTGTGATACTTGACCCCCGTTGTCATGGATCGTGGACAATCTCTTTTGATTCCTCCTTTATTTGATGGCACTAATTATGTGTATTGGAAAGTTTGTATGAAAGATTTTTTGTAGGCTCAAGGTGAATAGATTTGGCAAGCTGTTGAAATTGGTTGGATTAAGTCAAAGGAAGCGCCGATGGATTGGGATGAAGCAACAATCATAGCGGAAAATTTCAACAGTAGGGCCTTGAATGCTTTATTTTGTGGGGTGACCAATGAAAAATTCAAGAAAATATCATCCACGGAAGTTGCCAAGGAAGCATGAACCATTCTTGAGACCACCTATGAAGGTACCAAGACAGTAAAAACTGTGAAGCTTCAACGACTCACTAGTAATTTTGAAGAAATAAGGATAGAGGAGGATGAGACATTTGATGAGTTCTATGCTAAACTCAAGGATATTGTGAATTTGGCCTTCAACCTTGGAGAATCTATGGCAGAATCCAAAATTATTAGGAAAATCCTTAGGTCCTTACCTGAAAGATTTAATGCCAAGATCATTGTCATTGAAGAAGTGAAGGACATTGATTAACTTCTTTTGATTAAGCTTGTAGGGAACCTTCAAACCTATGAGATAAAATTAGGCTCAATGGGGAAAGGTGGATAGAGTAAAAATTTGGCTCTTAAAGGTATAGAGGAAAAGATTGAGGACTCTGAAGATGAAGATGAAAGTGAAGATGAAGATGAAGATGAGGATGAGGATGAGAATCTAACCTTCATAACTGATGAGATTATCAAGGATCTTCAATTTAGGAAAAAGGATAAGGATAAACCCCTTAGGAAACCTAAATTCTCTAGGAAGGGCAAGAATGAGAGACCCCTTATCCAGTTCTATGAGTGCAAAGGTTTTGGTCATATGAGGATAGAGTGCCCAAACTATCTTATGAAAAAAAAGACCAAAAATTCAAAAGATAAAAGGCTGGTTGCTACTTGGAGTGATACTGAGAATGACTCTTTTGATGAGCTTGTGGATGAATGTGGTCGCTTTATGGCTTTTGCTGCCACAACTGATAAGGTGATTATGGAGAGTGCTAGTGACAGTGAGGATTCTTCTAATGATGAAGTACCTAAGAAGATGACCCTTTAGAAAGCCTATGATAAGCTATGCACTGAATTCATAAAATCTGAAAAGATTTCTCATCTTTGTAGAAAAGAGCTCAATGAGGCAAAAACTGAAAAAGCTAATCTATTAGTTAAATTAGATGAGACTACAAGGTTGGTTGACACTCTCGTTGTGGAGAACACCTCAATAGAAGATAACGTCAAGACTTTTGAGGTAAACTTCGTCAAGCTAGAACTCAAATAGAGAGAATGTCTAGTGCAAAACTTGATGAGGTCTTGAGTGCTCAAAAGCCTAATCCTGATAAGAATGGCTTAGGATATGTTGTTTCCTCCGGCCCCTCCTCTTCCACAATTTCTAGATCAAGGACTGTCTTTGTGCCTTAATATGAGAAAGGTGATAAAGGTATGAAATTCAGAACTAATTTGGCTAATTCTAAATCCTTTGTTAAGTCTTATGTTTGTCACCATTGTGGTGTTTCTGGACACATTCGTCCTAATTACTTTAAGTTGTATCCTTAAAAGCAAGTGTCCAAACGGTCACAGGTTTCCTCTCAAGGACCTCCCAAGGACTTACACCTTTGTTTGGAGAGTTATTAAAAGCCTTGAGCTTTTTAACTCAATTTCAGGAGAATTTTAATTCTTCCATGTCCTTTAGTAGACATACTAGGACACGTGCCTTTTCATCTTCACGGCCAAAGTCTCGTGCTGTGTGGGTGAGAAAGGAGCTTAAGACTTAATTGTCTTTTTTGTTTGTCCTCTACTTTAATTCTTTCTATCTATAGTAGGACTCTCTTTGCTTGATATCTTATCTGCTTTTGGAATCATGATTTCATACATCTGCACCTTTCTATCATGCCTTCATGCATATGCATCTTTCTTTCATACTTTTATGTTGTTTGTCTATTTTTGTTTGATTGTATAGTTTTTATTTTATTTTTTGTTTTCAAAATAAAAATAAAAAGGAAAAAAATCAGAAAAACACAAAAACAGTGTGTTTGTGTATATTGGTACTTGTGTACCTTGAATGGCCAATGAAACAAAGTTTTCTAAATTTTGTATCTTGTGTTGCTTAGATGAACATCTTTATGCACAACTAAGCAAGTGAGCTTTGTGGCTCTTGTTTATGATGAGTAAGGTTAAGTGATTTCTTGTAATTAACACTCGTATCACTCTTTTTGACAGGAAGGACTAGAAAATCCTAAGAGAAAGGCATAAATAACCATCTCACCACTGTTGCCCACCAATCATGAAATGCCATCTGTATATTTTGACATAGCAAAAGTGCAATGTCAATAGTTTAACATAATTGAGTATTTCTTTTCTCTCTCTTATATGCTCATACGTGATATGCTTAATAAAAGAAAAATATGAAAAGGAAAATAAAAGCAAAAACATCAAATTGCTCAAAACATGATTGCAAGCGTGTATACTATGAGATGTGGGAGTTATAAGACGTATCTCGAAGGTGATAGTCCTCATCAAACAATTATGATTGTGTGTGAGTTAAAATGATTTTCTCATATCTCAAATCGTCATAACATAGAGACACTTATGCAATCTTGTGATGTTTTTACACATAACACGTAATATTCTTTGCTATTTTTAATATATGCGTAGGTACAATGTGATTTGGCCATCACAAAGTTTACATGCGCTAATGTATGCTCACTAAATTGTCTTAACTTATTTTTGAAATATAAAATTGATTAGACTTGTTTAGTGTGTGTGTGTGTGTGTGTGTGTGTGTTTTGGGATCTATGTGCTTACATTTTTCTTTTTGAGAGATGTTTTTTTAGCTTAAAATGTTGTTTGGATCTTTGGTTGAGTAGCATGCTTGATTGCATTCACATCTGTGTTTTTCTCCTCTCTAAAAAACTGTTTTTAAAGCTTCTCGACAGCTTCTAGACACCTCTTAACAGATTGCTATCTATCTAGCCCTTCTTCCTTCTTGTCGATCTTTCGAGATCCTCTTACATGCATTGTTTTTCACATGTTTTGCATCTTTCTATTATCTTGTCATCCATAGCATCTTATTTCATTACATTCATGCATTTATATGGATTTCTTTTGGCCCCTTGATCATCTTTGATCATCTTTATGTTTCTCAGTTGAAACTTTTTAGCTTCTTGTACCCTTTTTCAATCATGACAAAAAGGAGGAGAAATAGTGGTTTCTTTTTAAGATTCTAAAATTTAGGAGGAGAAATACATGCCCTTGTAAGGGGGAGATGTGTTTCATCTTGTTAGGGGGAGTGATTACCTCCTTGTTGTTGTAGGAGCTACTTTTAGCTTCTTCTTCTTGTACACCAGTTTTGTGACCATGTTTACATACATTGTGCTTATCTTTGATATATATATATATATATATATATATATATATATATATATATATATATCTGTGTGTGTGATGATGTATGTTTTCTTCACCTACCTCTACATGTGTTGTTTCTTTTCTCTCTTTCTACACATGTTTCTTATTTATTGTATGCAATCTTTTATTTCTGCTTCACTCAAAGATGCCTTGATGAGTTTTGTTTAAGTATTTCAGAAATACAGGTTGTCATAGTCTTCCTTATCATAAACTCTCTTCTTGCAAAAATTTTCAAAAGTTTGTGTTAGGATAAATTTTATTGTACTTAACAAGTGAGTATGAGTTGAGTGATTTATGACTTCTCTCATTTGTTTATTTGCTTGTTGTGGTTTTGTCATGGATTGCCAAAGGGGGAGATTGTTAGGACATATGTGATTAGATGTTAGGAATATATGTCAACATTTTAAAGCCATGCAAGTTTGTCTAAGAAATAAGTAAAGAAGTGTTGATTCATTAAATCTTGAAAGTTCCTTGACAGCTAGGCTATCTATCGAGACTTTTCAGCTTTTCTTTATCGCAATCTCGATAGCTCTTGATAGCTACTTCAATTGATTGAGAAACCTTCTGGATGCTTGATAGATTCTCAATAGCTCTCGATAGCTCGCAACAGACAGCCTGATAACTTCTCGATAGCTCGCAACAGATCTCAACAGATAATTATCTATCGAGGTATTTATCAAGAATTACAAAAATTAATTTTTCAGATTTGATTTTCGGTCCATGCTTATATATTTGTGTAGGGTTTCTTTTCTCACAACCCTAGACATATATAAGGCTTATTTTATAGGCTATCACACATGAGAGTACAAGAAGAACACATGCAAAAGGTGACCGAAGCCGTATTCTCTATAAAAAAAGCTACTGCGTTTTTGCGCCTTAGTGTTTTGTAACTAAGTGCTTCTTGATTTTCATTGTTGATGAAGTGCAGAACTTTGCAACCAACATTCTTCTTCCTCAAGTTAGTGAGTGCGTCACGTACTGGGATTCGTGCATCAAAAGGGTGGCGTTTATATATTGAAGAGTTCAGAGGTTTTGAAGCGGTAGAAGGTTTCTGCTGTAAGTTCATCTACGAGGATTGTAGAGTCTAGAGATAAATGTTTTGTATTGGATCTGAAAATTCTTTTTACTATAGTGGATTGCTTTTCGGGAAAGTTTTTCCTCAGATTTTTTATTGTGAAACTAGTTTGTTTCATTGGTTTTCCTAGGTTATCATATTTTGTCTTATTTACTTTTTCGCTGCATATGATTTTGACATGATATTGATGTTTGTTTGTTTTAACAAGTTTTATACATAATAAATCTAAATAACAACTTGAGTTTAAAACTTGTTAATTCTATCAACCAGGGTCTAAATTTCCCAACAAAAACAATATCAGATAACATCTTGGTGGCCTTTGAAACCCTTCACCATATGAAAACTAAGAAATCTGGAAAGAAGGGTTTTTTAGCCATGAAGTTAGATATGAGCAAAGCATATGACAGAGTCGAGTGGGTGTACATCTTAAAATTTATGGAAAAGATGGGTTTTGCTAGAAAATGAATTCAACTTATCTCTAAATGTATTAGCACTGTTTCTTATTCAATCTTGGTGAATGGAGAACCCTCGAGTGTTATTAAACCTTCTAGGGGTATTAGAGAGGGGGGCCCTCTCTCTCTCTATTTGTTCTTTTATGCTCTGAAGGTTTAACTCAGCTTATTAAGAAAGCTGTCCAGGTTGATAAAATCAGAGGTCTCTTTGTAGGAATAGACCTAAGATTTCTCAGTTGTTTTTTGTAGATAACAGTTTGTTGTTCTGTAGAGCTCAATTGGGGGACATTCAAACTATCCAAGCGATGCTTGATATATATGAGAAAGCCTCAGGGCAGCAAATAAACAAAGAGAAGACCAACCTTTCTTTAATGATAAGAATGCAATAAAAAATATGTCTGGTGTGCCGGAAATAAATGAATATGAGAAATACTTGGGTTTTCTTGCCGTAGTTGGGAAGAATAAGAGGGTCAATTTGAACTAAATTAAAGAAAGGGTGTGGGGGAAACTTCAAGGGTGGAAGGAAAAGATTCTATCCCAAGCAAGTAAAGAAATCTTGCTTAAAGCAGTGGTCCAAGCAATCCTAACTTTTGCTATGAGCTGTTTTAAATTACCTATAGGCCTTTGAACAGACATTGAGGTGATTATTCAAAAATTTTGGTGGGGCCAACATGGGGATTGTAGGAAGGTGCATTGGAAGAATTGGGACACTTTGTGCAAAAAAAAAAGATGAAGGGGGTTTGGGGTTCGAAGATTTAAGTAAATTCAATGATGCTATGATAGCAAAACAGGTTTGGCGACTAATCCATGATGAAGTATATCTTTTCTTTAAAGTTTTTAAAGCCAAATATTTTCCTACTGCCTTCGTCTTTGAAGCAAAATCAAGCTTGGGTTCTTTTGCTTGGAAGAGCATTCTAAAAGCTAGGCAAGTTATCAAGATGGAAGCGAAGTGGAGAGTTGGGGATGGGAGGAAGATTTGGGTATATGGTGAGAAGTGGTTACTAGGTGATAATGATAGTGATAGTAAGGTAATGTCCCCAATTTCTTTTCTACCCTTTGATGCTGTTGTTGCTGACCTCATGAAAAGCCATCCCCATTAGCACAATAGCCCAGGAAGATATTCTCATTTGGCTGAAGAGCAAGGATGGAACTTATACTATCAAGTCAGGGTATAACATTTTATGTGAGGAACATGCCAGAGATAGTCCTTCAAGCTTAACCCCAGGTGTTGCTAGAGGCATTTGGTCTTGTGTGTGGAAACTACGAATCCCAAGTAAAGTTAGGCATTTCTTATGGAGAGCTTGTATAGATTCTCTTCCAACAAAACATAACTTGTGGAAATGGAGAATAGTCTCTACGGAGATTTGTGAAATTTATCAATCACAGCCCAAAGATGTTATGCACTTCTTATGGAATTGTGATGCTAGCAGAAAAAGTGCTAGAGGTTGTTTGGTCGATCTGTGGAACATGGTGCTTACCAGACCTCAAATGATGGAACTGTTCGTTGTCATCGCTTGGATCCTTTGGAACAGAAGAAACAAAACTCGCCTTAACTAGTCTGTTCAATCGCTAGCTCAAGTTCCAAATGAAGCTAACCATTATCTTCTCGAATGCAGGAAATTCAATGCTTGCCCAATGAAAACTAAGTCGCCAAAAATGGTGAAATGGAAGCCACTAGACTACAATTGTTACAAGACAAACTTTGATGGTGCCATCTTTAAGGACTCAGGGGAAGCCGGAATCGGGGTGGTCATCAGGAACTGAAGGGGTTAAGTGGTAGCCCCACTCTCTTAAAAGATCTAGAATCCATAGTCTATCCTTGTTTTGGAATTGATGGCAGCAAGGCGTGCTACTCTTTTTGCCAAGGAGGTAGGCTTGGATAATTCCATCATAGAAGGAGACTTTGAAATTGTCATCAATACTCTAAAAAATGGCATTATGTTCAATTCAGATCTTGGTCACCTTCTCATAGACACTTTGTCCCATTTAAACTATTTGAAGAGTTGGTCGCTCTCTCATACAAGTAATGTTGTAGCAGATGCTCAAGCTAGAAGAGCTTGTTTTTCTTTTCTGCTTCTATTTGGGTGGAGTCTGTTCCCCCAAACATAGTTAACTTTGTTAATGTTGATTTCCAGCATCTTGAATAATACACCTATGATGGTTTCTTTCTCAAAAAAAAAAAAAAAAAGTTTTTCCATATATGTTGATACATTGTTCTCCTTTCTCTATCTACCTTCATGATTCTGCTTTAATTTATTGTCTATGGGGCAAAGCCAATTAGCATCATTGCATAAGTAGAATCACTAGAAGTGATAAATTAAATCTAGAACATAAATTTTTCTTAATCATCATAGGGAGTAAAAATGTGTCTCATCTAGGGAAAAAAACATATTAGGAATTATTTCACTTCCCTCCTTTAAGATTTGGATAAATAACACTCTACCCAAATTTGAAGGGAAAAAACACTTTCCCTCCCTAGATATTCAATTTTCCAAATTTTAAATTAATATTAAAAATGATTTGTACTAACCTTCCTTTTGCTTAAGGATGGGTTTTCAAAATTATCTTATTTCATAATTAAAATTCATTGTTTTAAATTTTTAAATAAAGTATATTTTAGAATATTAAGTGTGAATTTTGCTTCTTCTTCTTTTTTTTGTTTTGTTTGTTTGTTTGTTTGTTTGTTTGTTTGTTTTTGTTTTGTTTTTTTTGTTTTTTTTTTTTTTTTTTTTTCATTTCATTAGGTTATGGAGAGATTTGCCGTTGCAAGTATTTTGGTACTTGATATATTTTTCATTTTTATTCTAAATTTATCAATTATTTTTTTACTAATCATGGTTGAAATTTTGTAAAGAAATTCTTATAATAATTTAGAATATTTAATTGCTAAATATAATCAAAAAGGGAGGGGGACATTAATTTCTTCAAATCTCAAATGAGGTGAATGTTTTTTCCTCTCAAGTTTGAGGTAAAGCGTTATTCCTCCAAACTTTAAGGGAGTAGAATGTAATTACCCCTAAATATTATGTCATAAAACAATGACGAAGTTTCTTTGGAAAGGATGACTTTAAAAAATCCTTTAGTAAAATCAATTTCCTTTTTTTCAAAAAAAAAAAAAAAGCGTAGGAGGGAAGGATAGCAAACTCTATGCGTTAAGGGTAATAGAAATGGAGATGAACACTAGCGCGCTTGCTAGTGGTGATTAGGCAACTTGAATCCAAGACAAAAGTTTTATTGGCCCATGGTATGGCAACAATGGCCCACAATAATAGCCCTATCAAAATTCTAGTGGTACGTGTGGTCTTATTTATTGTCGTTATGTAGCATAGGATTGATTAGTTTACACTAAAGACCTTTTTTTTATTAGATAAAAAAAGGAAAAAGAAAAAACTTATGGTCCTAAACGAGTCTTGAAATGTTGTTGTAACTTGTAAACAAGATGACTATACTCTAGGTAGCGTAGCTTTCTTGGTGATTAGGTAGGTGGAGTCTGTGACTTGATTAGTTAATAATAATTGCCCATCTAGAGAGTCCTTCAATGCCTCTAGAAAAATTTCAATCTACTTCCTAGTGTTCTGTCAACCGCTTAACTCAAGTTATTCAGAAAGGAAATGCTAGGGACACATGGACTCACAATTTTACTTCCATCGTTCACAAATTATTATGTGTTTAGCTTTGATAAAAGTTGTGAAATTTTTCGTGTTCTCAACATTTTCTTATTTGAAAGTTTGTTAATTAATTACCTGCTGACTGGTTCCTTGATGGCCATGTTTTCCCCCATCAATATTTGTCTTCACCGTTTTTTTTTTCTTCTGCTTATAAAATTGTATTCACCGTTAGTCTTTAGCAATTGTGTTTTATTATTCATTTATTCTTCAATCTACCATGGTTAAAAAGAAATTTAATGTATTTGTGATGCAAGAATAACAATAACATATAAGCTTTTGAATCCAATTCTACGGTGAGGGGTGAAAACCACATAAGCAGAGTGACTTATGAGCATAGACTTGTAGACGGTAAATGGAGTTATTCATAAAAAAAAATACATAAGAAAAAATTCATAATTTACAATATTGTACTTTTTTTATAAATGTATAAAACATTCTACACATTTTACATGTATATAAGTTTACATTGATAGTACAATGTAAAGCTATAAATAAACATTAAGTAACTAATAACTAATTGATGTACTTTTGAGCATAGGCTTGTAGATAGTAGATGGAGTTGTACTAAGTGTGGAGCTTATCTTGGCCAAACAAAAAGCCACATTGAAGGCAGTATGTAACTAAGACTCTTTTTTTAGAC
Source organism: Castanea sativa (assembly GCF_040712315.1). Classification (NCBI taxonomy): domain Eukaryota; kingdom Viridiplantae; phylum Streptophyta; class Magnoliopsida; order Fagales; family Fagaceae; genus Castanea; species Castanea sativa. Next base: position 18,395,790 of record NC_134019.1, on the reverse strand, counting down.
CAAAACACGAGCCACAAAATTTTATGTGTGTATATATATATATATAAACATAAAATAAATTCAAAACTAGATAAATACAAGAAAAAAAGAAGTCTGTATTCAATTATAGCAAAATATAAACCATAGAAAAAGGTAAAATAATTGTATTATAAATTGTTTCAACCCAATTTTCTCTAATTTATTAACAAGGAATAATTACAATAAACCCACGCGTGGTATGACCCGTTTTCACTTTGCCTACTCGTGGTTTAAAACTTTACACTTTGCCCACTTGAACTTCAATTCGTTGCCCATCCGTTACCCACCTCTGTTAAAATCAAGGGTAAAAATGTATTTTACCTTCAATTTTATGTCTCTCTCCTTTAAAAACAAAAAATAACAGAAAAAAACTCAAACAAACAAGATCAAAGAGCGGTGTTTTGTAGAGAAACAAGATGTGTATCAAAACAAGATCAAATGGATAGGCCAACACATTTGGTTCATCATTTCTCTATCTCACTCGCATCTCTCTCTCAATCTCTGATTTCTCTCTTTGTCTCACTCATCCCTTCTTCACACAACCCATTTCAGATTTTTATATCCCAACCTTTCAATCAAACCTCTTTATCAAACCAAAACTTAATTCTCAATCCAACACAGGATAAGGCAAAACGACGACGTCTTGAGGAGAAGAAAGATGAGTTTGGTTAAAAGGCAGCAATGGTAATGGTACGGTGGTTGTGGCGGCAAAGCTTTGGTGACAAAGCCGAGTATTGTGATTATATAGTGTGAAATTCGTTGGGGGGTGGTTTCCTTGTGTTTGTTTGTTTTTTTTTTTTGTTTTGATTTGTAAGACGATGGCACAGCCTGCCTGACTTCTCTCAATACCCATTTGATTCTGTGATGTCTCTCACATTTCTAAATTATTCCCATTTCTTCCAAAACTCTCCATTTGGTTGCTAAGAAAGAAAGTATGCAATTAAGACAAAAAATAAAATACACATTTGGACAAACACAACAATAGCTAGCTTAACATTATCATCATATATAGGCGGTCCTATAATTATAAAGACAGCTTTTGGTGAAGCTTTTAGGAAAATACAAAGAAACACTAGTATTTTGCTCTTGCACAAGCAGATAAAGCTTCAACCCCCCAATCCCAATTCCCAAAACCCATAACACAACAACAATAGCAAATAGCCAAATAGTACAACTAGGAAGTAGGAAGAAAAAGAACACCAGTTACATTAGATTACACATGAGGTCTGAGGAGTGAGGAGAACAGCCCCCATAACCATTAACAAACCCCCAAAACCAAACCCTTGAATTCAACTCTTGAAACATGTGTTGCTGTCTTTGTCCTTATTGGCTGCTGCCCTATCTTTCTTGCCTTCCTTCTTTCTTGATTATCTTTCAAAGGAATTTCAGTAGAGGACCAGTAGTTTGCATAGAGACTCAAAACCCCATAATCCAAGCGTTTAAAAAAAATTTAAACGCTAACTTTTTGATACGTTTTATGTTATGTTTTAGTTGTAAAAGTTGTTTTCTAACAGAAAAGCCAAAGGTGGGTAACAAAGCCCTAACGGAAGAAACCTCAAGTGGGCAAAGTGTTAAGTTTTGAACCACGGGTAAGCAAAGTGAAAACGGGACAAATCACATGTGGGTTTACAGTAATTATCCCTATTAACAAAGAAATCAAAATTCTTTAAACCCTAAAAATTATCTAAGATTGATTTTTCACTCAATTAAACTGCAATTTCTTTGTTAATATACAAAACCAAAGAGTATTAGAAATTCATCTAAAATTTTATTGTGAAATTCAATTTTAACAATATCCATGTTTAAGAATGCATATTTTATTGTAAAGTCATCTTGCCAATGACATAAAAATAAAAATAAAACCTAAACTAAACGACTTTTGGTGGAGTTAGTTAAGCAATATGAGAAATGTAAAGAGTCAAAATTTTAACTTTGGGTAAATAAAAAAAGAGTCATATTAGCACAAACTTACAACTTACAACTTACAACTTACAACTAAGAAGTCATTTTTTTTCAAGCTAAGATTAGTAAATATTTTTTAGGGTAAAATTTAGAAAACTACCCTGAGGTTTGAGCTAATACCAACTAGGTAGGTCCAAAACTTCTCAATGCTAACAAAATTAGTCTTTAAAAGACAATTTTGTCCCTAAATACATAAAAGTTGTTACTTTCTCTTCTTTCTCTTCTATTTGACTCTCATCTCTTTTCCCTTTTTTTCTCTCTCTCATCCAGGTGATCCCCATCTCTTCTCTCTCGTTCCTCTCTCTCTCACCGAACTCTAGTCATCGGTGAAACACATAACCCTCTCTCCCTCTAAATTTCCTTTGGTTGTTAGGTTCAAATGATTTGGGTGTGGGTTTGAAAATTTGGATTTTGGGTATACTATTTGTAAATCTATGGGTTTGCTATTTTGATTTGGGTTTTGGGTTTTGGTTGAATGGATGTCTTCAAATCTGGTGCGTGTGGTTTGGATTTAAATATTGGTGGGTGACCTTTTAGATTTGTGGTGGCCGTGTGGCTTAGGTTGGAGGTGGTGCCAGTCATGGGTTGTTACTGCATTGGGTCAAAGGTGTGGTAGCCATGGTTGGTTGCTGCACAGTTTTTTTTTTTTTTTTTCCTTTTGTTTTTGCACTGGGTTAGAGGTGGTGGCAGCCATGGGTTATTTCTTTTGGGTATACTTTTGTTGCTGCATTGCCAGCCATGGATTGTAACTGATGTTACTGTTTTTAGGTGGTAGGAAATAGGGAAGAGAGAGTGAGAGTTGATACTAAACTAACCTTTAGTAATGATGGTTGTTCAATGGAGTTGCTGATTCTGGTGAAGACTCATGGGTTTTGCAGGTGGCTAGGTTTGGTGAGAGAAAGGGACGATAGAGAAGAGAGTTAAAAGAGATAACGGTGTTTAGCTATTTAGGGACAAAGTTGTCTTTTAGGGACTAAGTTAGGTAGTTCTAAGAAGTTTTGGACCTTGTTGGTATTAGCCCATTTCCCAAACCTCAGGTAATTATTTAGAATTTACCCTTTTTAAAAAAAAAAAAAAAAAAAAAAAAAAAAAACTTAGTGGTGATCCCATGGTGTCATGATTTGTCTGTCTTTGTGAATCACAAAAGTGGCCGGGTTGGGACAAATGAAATAAATGAAAATAGTTTTTGATTGGTACAAGTCGTTGTGAGCCATACAAATTAATGCCAAAAATGCATTCAGTATTTATTTTTGCCTGGCAAAAATTATTTTTACCAATTTATTTACAATTTAATTTGTTTTTACTATTATTTATGAATCTTATTGCATTTTTTAGTACTGTTTATACATTCTACTATATTAATTTAGCTAATTTTTACTTTTATTTACTGTATTTTTAATAAAAATTTTTTAATTTTAATAAAATAAGCTGGTTTCAAACCGATTCTAAATATTAGTAGAATTCAAGGAATATGAACTCCAATAATTCATCATCAGAATTATGTGTAATGCTGATGACTGATATGCATTAGCCTTTTTCTTACGTCGGGTCCTCCGATGTCTCTCTCTATGACAAAAATAATCGTTGTCTTACAATGAATTGGGACTCTTTTCGTTTGTCTCCAAGTGGAAAGAATCTAATCTTTATTTTTTTGTTGATAATTAGAAAGAATATAATCTAATACATTATTCCGATTTAGTTTTGATCAATTTTGTTTCTAAAAAAAAGTTTATATCAATTTTTAATGCTTTTATATGATGTCACGTTTTGTGAAACTTAATTATTTAATAAAAATAATAATTTAATTTCAGATGATACATATTTAAATTTGTTATTTACTATGAGAAAGATTATATTTAACCTTTTTTTCTTCCAATATAGGTAGTGCGGGAAGATATAAATTCATATATTTCTAATTGAGAGAATCGAATAACGCAATTGAAGTATATATATATATATATATATATATATATATATATATATATTTTTTTTTATTTATTTATGTATAGACCCATTTATACTTTATAAAAGAAAACTTTGTGTTTGTCATAGCTAGAGAAGATGTAAATGGAAATCAGTTTTTGGTGTAGACAGAATGTGAACTTTAGATTTTTTATACAACTATTAGAGATTTTACCAATTGAGCTAATTGGAATCCACGTCAGCCAATTGTTAATATTGGAGAAAAATTGATGAATTTATATGAAAGTAATGAATTTCAGTTAGCGCAATTAGTAAAATATCTGATAATTTAATAAGAGATTTAATGTTCAATTAATTAATAATTTGATCTAATAATAAAGAATTATCATAAAAAAAAAAACTCCATAAGCTGAAATTTTCTAAAAAATTAAAAGTAATTTTTTACCACTGTCATCCACCATAGATTATTTAATCAAGTAATAACAAAAGTTGTGACGGTCATTTAAAAAAAAAAAAAAAAAAAAAAACTTCTGTCGCACCAACTACTTTCATAAATGTCTAGTTATCAAACTATGATTTGCCGTTTCGTATTTGAATTGTTGAACTCGTGAAACAAATGCTGAGCTCTCAGTAAGGCCTTTATGGCATTAACTACACTGTCCTTTTTGAGCCAACACCGAACGTTGACTTTCGATTCACACTTTTAAATTTGGATTTTAATATATATATTTTTTAAATAAAAAAAATTAGGGGCGATCCAATAGTCTCATTGTGAGCCACACAACACAAGCGAATGGATTGGGACTACTAATGAAAATACTAGTCGTGCGTGAATTCTGCTAACACTCTTTGTGAGCCACACAATTGTCAAAATGCAATAAATGTTAGCAGAGTTCAGAGATTATGAACTTTTGTATCAATATGCGCCGAGACGTATCAAAATTGGCAACAAAATTCACACTTCTGTAAGATAGTAAGGAGGGGGGGCGAATCCGAAGGTGGGGTCTTTGTCCTCACCCACCTAGTTTTGTTTTATCTTATTTTTGCCCCGTTTCGCAAGGAAAATTTTGATTACTCCATTTTTGCCCCTTGGGGTCCCTATTTTGAAAAACTCTACTTCTTGTTAATTTACTTACTCACAACTACTGCAATTGTTTTTAAGAAAATTTGTTTCATTTAATACAAATATATTTGAAATTAAAAATAAAATTATCTCATCAAATCAAACTAATTTTTAGTAAAAATTAAATAATATTATTAAAGATTTTAACAAGACAATATCACTACAAAAACAAAATTTTGATAATACAAAATCAATGACTCAATAGTATATAAATTTGTTTATAATAAAGATAAAAGAAAATGCTAAAACTGGTACCTTATTTCCAATCTTGCAAGAAAAAAAAAAAAAAAAGAGACAGAAATCTTTGTTGAGTAGATTATAATAAGTTGATGATATATTTGTTTAAGTAGGAGGGTTTTAGGGTATGAAAAATTTATAATCTAACCTTTATCAATGTGAGGAAGGGTGAAGTGGGTTGAGTCTAAAAAGTCTAAATCCATCCTCTCCCCATCTCATGGTGCGGGGTTAAATCTCTCATCATCCCCGCCCTACCACATTTGCGAGGTGGGAAAAACTCGCTTGGGTCAAAGTGGAGAGGGAGGCGGGTTAAGCAGGGTAGGGCAAAATTGTCATCCCTATAAAATAGGAAGTTGTTAATGGTAGATAATAAATTAGCGTCAATGGTGGGTCCATATAATAATCAACAATAACAAGTCATTTAGGTGTGAAATTTGTTGTCAAAATTAATCATTGTACCTATAGCATTACTTTGTCTTAGTTATTCTAGGATCACAGTCTTTACCACATCAGTGTATGTTGCTTTCACATAAACACACCACATTTTTTTTAATTTATAATTCACAATTAGCTATGTAAGAGATTTGTTGAAAAAGATGGGTGGAATGAAGTTATTCTAGAATTATTGATATAAAGTTTTTTTTTTTTTAATCTAGAAAAAAATAATCGTTTGTCATACCAAATTTGGACTCATTTCATTTTGGCTTCAAACAGAAAAAAATCTAATGCATTATTTGGATATATATATATATATATATAGGGTTGTGTTCAAGTTAAATCTGGTATAACTCTAAGCAATGTTACACTATCCAATAACTTGTTATTGAATTCATATTTTGAAAATCTCTGGATTACATGTTCTACGTGTTTTTAATATGCATGCCAATTTTTATATCAATCAATTTTAAACTACAAAAACTTGAATTTAAATAATTGATTGATGACATGGTTATCGATCTTTGATCACCTTAAAATTTTGCAAATATGGAGAATATATAGAGATAATATAATCCAACGATTGATTTCTCCAAATTTGCATCTAATAAAAAAATATTTAGTATAATATTACATAGAGTTACACTTAGTGTAACTTGAACCCAACCCATTTTTTTTTCTTATATACAAATTTAAGGCTTTTGTATGATGTCATGTTATTTAAAACTTAATTATCTAATATAAATAATAATTTATTTTAAATTTATTATAACTAAAAAAAATCATTAATTATTAGAAAGATTATATTTAATTTTTTTTTCTTATAATATAAGTAGTGGTGAGAAGATTTAAATTCATATTATGCCAATAGAGAAAGAATTGAATAATGCAATTTAACTATAAAATTTTTCACAAAATATTAATTAAATTCATTTAAAAGTAAAAGGATTAAAGGAGGGGATCTTATAAAAAATTTATTTTTATTGTAAAAAAGAGTGGTTCATTTTAAAAAGAATTTGTATTAGTCATCCCTATAGAAGATGGAATGGAAGTCTCGTGATAATAAAAATAACATGCAAAGATTTTTTTTTTTTTTTTTTTTTTCTTTTCTAGAAATCAGGGAGGACAACGATGGAATATCGTAGTCCACTCATGGGGTCTATTTATAAACACCATTGTACGCTTCTATAATATATATATATATATATATATATATATATATATATATATATATATATATATATATATATATATAATTTGATAATAAGAATAATAGAACTCAAACTTTCATTTTCTTTAGGGAAAATAACACTTTTCCAACTTGTGATTTGTCTGAAAAATTATACTTTCCCTATATGTGGTATAAAAATTGATTCTTTACTCGTTTGAAGTTAGTTTTGTTTATCTCTCAATATACACCTCTGTTAAAAACATGAGCAAATTTTTATTTTTGTTACTTTTTTATGTTTCTCTCCTCTCAAAACATAAAAAAACTAAAAAATGAAGGGAAAAGAAGATCTAAAAGCTAGGTTTTGTAAAAATTGTTTGGTACACCCACATAAACACATATTTTCAGTTTTTAAATAATATTACACGTATTTCCACATACTTTTTCACCCACACATATTTCTACACATATTTTCAAATACATATCTTCAATTTTTAAATGCTTGTACTAAACACCCCCTAAAGCTTAACTTTTACCTCTTCTTTTCATCTATAAACTTATAGATTTTCTATTTTAACATATTAAAAATTGAAAAAAATCAATTAAGTTCACCGTGTCTTATTCTAAGATGCATCACGGCCTAAAGCTAAATCCACATACAGAAAACGCATTATATAGTTGATATTCGTGAAGCATATCCTAGATATTCGTGAAGCATATCCTGCAATATGAAAAAACAAATATTTTTAAAACAATTGAAGACTTCCTATTTAGCAAAAGACCCTAAACAGAAATGTTTATTATTACTCATAAAGTCGACAAATGGCTTGGACTAATGCAATCACTAAGGACAACTTTTTAATCAATTGCCAAACTTTTCGTCAAAATAACATATAAGGACAATTTAACACAGTTGTCATACGTTGAATCATCTTCTAGTACAAAGGTTCTGCAATTTGCCAAATGCTTGACAGTAGCGTTTAACGCCCAGTAGAATCTGCTTGCTTTGACAGCAGCAGTTGTAAAAACTTTCATTTCAGCGCCCCGCACTCTTTGACAGTAGCTAAGGCATCATTTTAATTTTTAATGTGTTAAAATAGAAGATCTAAAAATTGATATATGAAAAGAATATGTAAAAGTTAGGTTTTAATTTTTACAAAACTTAGCTCTTGGATTTTCTTTTCTCTTGATTTTTTAGTTTTTTATGTTTTGAGATGAGAGAGACATAAAATGGTAAAAAAAATACAAATTTATACATGCTTTTAATAAAAGTGGGTAACAAGAGATAAACGTTGCTAACTTTTAGTAGATAAAATGTCAATTTTTAAACCACAGAGAGGCAAAGTGTTTTTAGGACAAATGCCCATAGGCAAAGTGTAATTTCCTATTTTTCTATTAAATTACACTACTATATGTAAGTACCATTCTTAGGAACCTCTGTTTTATATTGAAAAATTTTAGAAAAAAAAAATTGATGTAAAAAAATTTGCTCTAAGTTTGAGTTGATTAATGTTAGCAACAGATCAAAAATTGATCGGTCTTATAATGGACCACTTTTAACAAATTGTAGAGAAAAACTATGGCAAATAGTAGCTTAAATCTTCTGTTCCACTTTTCATGTTCCACTATATATTTCACAAATAAAAATATGTCACATATTCACCTAATTTATTAAATGTTAAATTTAATTATGTCTTTTATTATTTCAATTTTCTAAAATAAATAAACAAATAACTCATCATATTTAGGTAATTAAAATAATAGAATGTATAAATTTAGCATTTAATAAATTAAATAGACATATATTATTTTTATTTGTAGAGTACATAATGGAGTAAAAAGAGTGGGAGAAGATTTGGATTCAGGCAAATATTGCCGTCATAAAAGATCTGTCTTCTCCCGTACCAACTAATTGCAAATATATGTATAGGTGTCAAAATGTGATTGGTAACTGATTTCAAAAAAAAAAAAAATCTACAAAAAAAAAAATAATTCCAAAGAATATGTGGTTTCACATTTGAATTGTTGAACTCGTGAAACACATGCCCATAGTCATATCAGAAATGCTGAGTTCTCAGCAACGCCTTTAAGTACTAAGCTCTCAATGCAGTCCTCCTCTCTATCCATTCCTTTGCACACACAATTGGCCATGGCTTCGCTTCTTCAACCGAATGCTAGAAACCATGAACCTAACCAAAACTCCAAAACTCTGAGTTCCACAGCTTTAGAAGTGGAAATCATAAATAATCCAATGCAAAGCAACAGAGGTGGAAACGTTGTTGTTAGAACTATGGGGGATGAGGATGAGGATGGTGTTTTCTTGACATGGGAGGATTTGTGGGTGACTGTTAATGGAAAGAAAGGTAGCAAATCAATACTGGAGGGTGTGACTGGTTATGCACGACCAGGGGAGCTCTTGGCCATAATGGGTCCTTCTGGTTGTGGCAAGTCTACCCTTCTTGATTCATTAGCAGGTATATCATCTCTTTTTTTGTTTGCCTAAAATACTATTTACACCTTATAAGTTTAACATTACTTCTAAATTTGGTTTTTTAACTAAGAAAATTTACAAATTTACACGATCTCTTGCATTGAAACAATATTTATGCACTTATTTAGTTAACATCTATTAGAATTTTCCTGTACAACTACATAAAAAAATGTAATTGTTTGGACCAAAAAAATAGAAAAATTATGTGGTTTTCAGATGGGTTAATGACGAAAATGTGATGAACTATAGTGGAAAGGAGCATGTTGACATCGTTGTAATAGTTGAGGGCATAAATTGGAAGTTTTGAAAACTCGTAATAAAAGTAACCTTAAATTTAAGAAACGTAAAATGCTTTTTAACCTTTTGTGTCTTGTATATACATATATATATATATATATATATATATATATATATATATATATATATATATATTTTAAACGCTTCCTAATAACCAAGAATATTATTAAAGCGTTCATCAAAAAAGAAAAAGAAAAAAAGAAAAGAATATTATTAAAGCAAAACAAAATTTGCATCCTTCCTGCAAGCATCCAAAACTATAGTAGGATGAAGATGCGAATTACACTAAAAAGAAGACCTAATTGTGTTTTAAGTTTTAACTAGACTTGTTCTATTTATTCTTGAATTTTTTTTTTGGAGACCAAAACATAGTTGAAGGCCTCTGCAAGTTCCTCTTACTAGCAATTTGAGATGCATGTCTCCTAATTTTGTAAGCAAAAAGACGATATATATATTGAACATTATGTATGTGCACACAACTGTTTTTCACCCAAGGAGGTTGTTAAGTGCTTGTATTCCATTACTTTGGAAGTTTGAGGTTGTGGGTTCGACAAGTAGCAAGCTCTACTATTACTTGAATGGTCCCACACAATGTCATATTCGGATTTAAGTGGGTTTTGGAGTAGTGACCACACTTGCCAACCTCTTCTTTCTTCAATTAAAATCTTCTTTTTAAAAGCAAGCTATTTTTTAGGGGGGGGGGGGGGGGGAAACCTTGGTTAAGCAATTATGTTACTACTTTTTGCATATACTATATAACAGCTTTAGCTCCATTAGGCATTAGCGAACCAACAAGAAAATCGTCAATGTCAAAAAAGAAATTGAAGGCCCACCACACAATATTGTTTTGCTAGATATTGTGTTTTTTTTTTTTTTTTTTTAATAAAAAAATACAAATCAGAAAATATAAGCAAATATGATTTGAAAATTCAGAAGAGCATTGTTATACAGCAGAATTATACTATAGTTGAAATTTTGTTTTAAAAACACAATTTTATTTATTAATATGAATGGTGAAATAGTATTTTGAAAATACAATTTCACAATTATAAGTTGTAACTAAAAGCATGATTTCCGCTATTTCTCCATGCATATAGTGTGCAACTATTATCATTCATTGACAAATGTCTAACTAGTCTTTTATGGCAGGGAGATTAGGTTCAAACACAAGGCAATTGGGGGAAATTCTAATCAACGGCCATAAACAGAAACTAGCTTTTGGAACATCGGTAAGAGATAAAAGGAAAAAAAATCTTCTCCTTATCAAATCAAAGAGAATATTTTCTTTAAAGAAATAAGGGTTTGACTTGGGTCCATTCTAGTGAATTGGACGGACAAGATTTGGAAACATACGTGTTTAAAATTGTTTGCATGTCTACACCATGTCCTATCTAGTGCAATAAGTGATGGAAGTTTTTCCAAGAAATTAGTTTAATTATTCTTAGCCATTTAAACATGCTAATTAGTTTAATTTTTACCTTAAACTAAATATAGGCATATGTAACACAAGATGATACTTTGATGACAACTTTAACGGTGAGAGAAGCTGTGTATTACTCGGCTCAGCTCCAACTACCAGACTCCATGTCAATGTCAGAGAAGAAGGAGAGAGCAGAGATGACAATAAAAGAAATGGGGTTACAAGATGCCATAAACACAAGAATTGGTGGGTGGGGAGCCAAAGGTATCAGTGGTGGGCAAAAGAGAAGAGTGAGCATTTGCATAGAGATCCTGACGCGCCCAAAGCTTCTCTTCCTTGACGAACCAACAAGTGGACTTGATAGTGCAGCATCATATTATGTGATGAGCAGAATTGCAAAGTTAGATCAATGGGATGGAATTAGAAGGACTGTAATTGCATCCATTCATCAGCCCAGCAGCGAGGTCTTCCAACTCTTTCACAATCTTTGCCTTTTGTCATCAGGGAGAACAGTGTACTTTGGTCCTGCTTCAGAAGCAACTGAGGTAAGTTCTCTAATGTTTATGAAGTGTATGTTTATGTATATATATATTCACTTCTTGTTGCAATATATAACTAAAGTTTCACTCTTTCAATTTCATGTAGTTTTTTGCTTCAAATGGCTTTCCTTGCCCGACTCTCCAAAATCCATCTGATCATTTCCTTAAAACCATAAACAAGGATTTTGAAAAGGTAAGTGACCCCTGGCTCTTATGTTTGGTAGTTTGTTGATATTAAATTTTGTTTGTCCTTTGACCTTTAAATTTTATTTTATAATTGACCTTATAATTTAAACACTTCATTTTGGTCATTATATTTTAAAAATTGTTTTAAAAAATTCCTTATAATTGGATGAATAATGTTGACATGACAAACTAAATTCATGTTATGTCATAAGTTGCTACACATCATCAAAGTGATTTTGGTTTCATGAATTGGATTTGTCACATCAACATTTTTTATCTATTAAAGGACTCTAAGAACTTTTTTGAATTATCTTAAAATATAAGAATAAATCAATGTCATTAAGAAATGTTTTTTAGGGTAATCATTAAGAAACTTAAAAAATATAAATTTTAATAAACAAACAATTTGAATATATCAACGTAAAAAAAAAAACACGCGAATACGTGAAATATTACAATTTTTTTTTATACTAACAAAAAGAATAAGAAAAAAATAGACTAATAAAAGATAAAGTACAAATTGAAAATGCTAATATGAGAATAATAAAATGACCACAACAATTTCATTACAAATCTTATGCAATAAGTTGTTAGTCTGTTATTGGTAGGTAAAACATGTCAATATTGAACACGAATTAGAATTAGTAACAACTTATCACATAAGATTTATTATGAAAATATTGTGAATGTAGTATTATTTTTATAAATATTGAACTCAAATTCTTATGATTCTCAAGTAAAGGTGTTCAACAATTTTATTAGGGCGGTCAAATTAAAATAGGTTAATTTAGTATATAATATATATTTTTAAAGTATATCTATACATTTTTTAAGTCAGGCTGGTCACAGAACATATTAGTTTAAAATGATTATTTATATAAATTTTTTTTTGCATATATAATTTTTTTTTTTTACAAGTGAAGGTGAATAGAGTGTCAAAGGTTGAGTACCAAATATGTAATTTAACCTATTATCAATGGCAGTTTAGTAGGTGACTTCGTTAATTAATGTCTTTTTATAGATACATATCCTCTCCATTTTGTTTGGAATTGAGTGAGTTCATTTGGGTTAAAATACAATTAATATCCTGTACATAGATCATGGTACTTGATACATACTACACAACACATTAGTAATAACTAATTTGAACCATGAAATAAATCAATTTTAAATAGAAGTGATTTTCCTTTCAACTTGGTCTTATGCAATTACTCATCTTAGAAGGGCCTCCTTATAAATCTAATATTTTTTTATATATAAATCTTTTGTAGGATCTCGAGAAAGGTTCAGATGGAGGAATACCTACAGAGGAAGCAATAGAATCTCTTAAAAAGTCATATAAATCATCTGAAACTTACCAACAAGTTCAAAGACAAGTAGCAGAAATATGTAAACAGGTAATTACTTAAATAAGAAATTAATCCTACAGTTTAATTTTCACAGCATAGACAAATAATATTTCCTAAATCAAGTACAAAAAAACAAAAAACAAAATTAATGAGTGAAAAATTTATGTTGGTTTCAGGATTGTGGAACATTAGAGATGAAGAGAAGCCATGCTGGCTTCGTTACTCAGTGTCTTGTTCTTACGAAAAGGTCTTTCAAAAATATGTTCCGTGATCTAGGCTATTACTGGTTGCGCCTAGCTATTTATGTTGCAATCGCTATAGGCCTAGCCACTGTGTTTATTGATGTTGGCTATAGTTATGGATCAATTCAGGTAATACTTAAGAGTGATATATTAAATATTAATTCCTTATACCTATGATATATAATGCAAATTAGGATCAATTCAAAAGCTAAATTAATCATTGCAATATTTTTTTTTCAGGCTAGAGTTTCACTGATCATGTTTGTATCTTCATTCTTAACTTTAATGTCCATCGGTGGATTCCCTTCTTTTGTAGAGGACATGAAGGTTTGTTTTGTTTCTCATTTAAGTATTAATCAATTTTATGCACGTATATCTACTTCCTTTCTCTAAATCAACAAAAAATTATAGTGATGATCACAGCTCGCCTGTTACTAATAAATCAAGTTTGATTATTCGATTTTGTAGATTAGAATGACATTAGAACTAATTCCATGATTTAGATGCAGCGGAAAGTGCAATTAATGCAAAATTTGAAGCTTTGTTAATGTCATACTCAATTATTTCAGATGTTTTTTTCCCCCTCCCATTTCTCCAGATATTTGAACGAGAAAGGTTAAATGGACATTATGGCACTGGTGCATTCGTTTTAGGCAACACATTCTCGGCTCTTCCATTCTTGCTAGTGATTTCACTGATTCCAGGGGCAATAGCTTATTACCCTCCAGGACTTCAGAGAGATTCTGAACACTTCCTATATTTTGCTGCTGTGTTATTTGTTTGCGTGATGTTAGTTGAGAGCCTAATGATGACTGTTGCAAGCATGGTGCCTAATTTCTTGATGGGTATAATAACAGGTGCTGGAATTCAAGCGCTCATGGCTCATGGTATTAGGTGGTGGATTTTTTCGATATCCGAATGATCTTCCCAAACCATTTTGGAGATACCCGTTGTACTACATTGCTTTCCACAAGTATGCATACCAAGGATTGTTCAAGAACGAGTTTGAAGGGCTAACATTTCCCAGAGATAATTCCGGAGGGCCAATCAATCTAAGAGGTGAAGAAATTTTGAGAGATACATGGCAAGTGGAAATGAGCTACTCTAAGTGGGTTGATCTTGCTATCTTGGTAGGAATGGTGGCTTTGTATCGACTTTTGTTCTTGGTTATCATCAAGACCATTGAAAACGTAAAGCCAATTGTTGCAAGTTTCATGTCAGCACGTTCCAAGCAAACAGCACAAGTCATGGTGAATCCTTTTACTACACCCATGCATGGGGGGACTATACAGCAGAGCTAGATGTTATTGATAATATTAGAAAATAATGTTATACAACTAAAGAATAAGTCTGTTTTCTTTGATTGTTATTTTTTTTTTCAATAACACGCAAATTCAAACCAACATGCCAACTCCAAAACTGCTAGCGGCAGTCAAAGTCACGGAGCTAGTTATAAACACACACACACCATGCAACACAAGCGATGTGGTACATATTATGAACTGATTGTTAATTTAAGGAAATGGACTATCTTCTACTAATGTTTGTTTTTAAATTTATTTGCAAGCACATCTATATTATGGACTGAATTATCCAGGTCCAAGACTCCAAGTATGTTGGTGTATTAATTATTATTACTGAAAAAAAATGATGGAGCATTGATATTTGATTGTAAGAAATTCTAGGATTTCCTTGATTTTACTTTTTTTTTTTTAAATATATAATTTGGTAGATACGATGGGGAAGGAGGATTTTGAACTTGAACATCATTATTAAAAACACTAAGAGGTACAAATTGAACCATAAAACTCTTAACCTTTTTTTTATTTTATTTTAAGATACTTACAATATGTTGCTTATCCAGCAAAACCCTTTCTTTCTTAAAGACTTAGTACATGAGGAGATGCCAACTAAATTATATGATTTTTGGCAAGCTCTTAAACTCTTTATTTTACCTAAAATGAATAAAGTTCATTTTATAATTAAGATTTTATTGTCTAGATTAGATAGTGTAAAGTGGCACAATTTTAAATGATTTGACACCGGATACAAATTTAGATTTATAATATTTAATACAAAGCATAAAATGGATCAATGTGAAATATAGATGTTAAGATTTTATTTTATAGATTAGATAGTGTACACAAGTGGCACAATTTTAAATGTTACACATTTGGATTTATAATCCTATTATCCTAACGTGAAACTCTAAGGTAGGCGAATTGGATAGTAAGTGTGTATTTTTTATTTATTTAACATTTAGGTAAAGTTACTATAAAGTTAAAATAACAAATTACTGAAACTTAATTAAGACGTTTGTTTTATAATAATAATTAAAACATTTTGAAAAAAAAAAAAAAAACTAAGGGTAAAAAACTAAATATGAATGCTTATTTAAAATTCAGATTCACATAATAAATTGTGGCCCACATTTGTTCGCACGGGGGTATGTTTTAGAAATATTAACAATTAGCTTTATCTCTTGAAAAAACACAAATTTGTATTTTGGAGTACCACATGTAGGGACTAGAATTGTGGTCTAAACCCACTTAGAATAATGTAAGAGAGTAGGTCTAATGAACAAATTGCAAAGTTGTGCAAATTCAGACTTAAGATTGACTAGGATAAGGTTATTTTTACAGGAGTAGGAGACACAAATTTAACGTATAAGCTTTCCTTGGGCAAGTCCAAGGATGAGTTGTTCATACAATGATCAGGAATATTTTCTTTACAATGAGATTATTTATTCTTTTTTTCTCTCTAGGTATTCTTTCCTTATATTGTCCCCTCCGTTTTATCTTAGCCCTCCATATATACAATTTCCAGGTAACATTTTGGATGCATGTCCCATCAAGACTCTTTTGGAGGTGGTAGGAAGGGTTATGAGCTGTGAAAACACTGTTCATGTGTCATTTCTTCATAAATGCGGTCAGTTCAGTTGATGCAGTGCATTAAATATGGAGGTGGTAGTCACCTTCCTAGATATTTCTTCTTTTCGTTGCTTATATGGCTCTATTGCCTTCCCTGGAGCTCTACTTTCTAGTATGGTTGATTATCTAAAGTATTTTCGATATGCCTTTGCTCATCGAGAACCTTAGTCCACGAGCTGGGTCCCTTTTTCTCCTCGAACTTCCTATCTATGTGCATATAGATCTTTAATCATCCTCGGATCTTTAATTGTTCTCGGATAGGGCCCAAAGCCTAAAGATGTGCTCAGATCACTTGCTCCCACACCACACATTCTCAACAACTAAACAAATATAAATACAATTTTTTTTAACTTATTATTATCATTAATTATTTTTTTTGGGATCAAGCTAAGTAAAAAAAAGGTTTGTTTTACTTCTAGTAGTTTTTCAATTGGATATTTAATTAGTTTCTCTTCAAGATAAAATCATGTGGTAGTGAGTTTTAATCTTTACCAAAGGTTTAATTAATGAGTGATGTGACAATTTCTCATTAAAAAAGAAGAATAGATGTTTAATTAAAAAACTATTGGAGGTAAGCTAGACCTAGTAAAAAAAACATAAACACGTATTATGATATTTTCAAAACAAAGAATTCAAAAAGCCAATTTTTTTTAGGAAAATTTAATGGATGCCTTAAGAGCATTTGTTAAAGGACAATTTTTAGAAACTTTTTATAAGAAGAGAAAAATATAACTAACTATTTTGGCAAATTTTTTTAAAATAATTTATTAACAAATGCCCTAAAAATACCTAATCTATAGGCTAAAAATGCCTGATCTATAGGCCCATTAAACAATCAGGTGGGCAATTTCATCACCAACTCTAGGAACCCATGAGAAATCAAGATGCATTGGCTCAACCAAAGGAGTTACTAGAGATTTCTCACATCCTCAACTATATAAGAGCAGCTTCCTAACAAATTGACTTTCCCTGCCTTGGCTGTTTCATCCAAAATACACTTGGAATCCCACTCTACTATGACCTGACACATCCTTTCCTTCACAGCTAGCTCCACATATTTTTTCAAGCCTAAATCATCTGCGAAATCTATGCATATCATGTAGGTACCAATTTAAGCACCCAAGCTTTCACCAAACCGCCCTTATGGCTTCTCAGTACAATCGCAACACAAGATTTCCGGTTTCCAAGTCGCATAAAAATTTAATTTGAGCCTGTTAAAGTAGTTGTGTAATTGTGGGTGATAATTGATTTAAAAGCCCACCACAATATATTTGCATTAAAAGCCCAAAAAATACAACTAAAAAAACTATTCAAATTTATAAGATTATAGATATGATTAAAATTGAAAAAAAGATTTGGTTTTGCTTATCAGTACATTTTTAACTGGACATGTCCATTTGTTTTAAATATATAATGATAAGTAGTAGTGAGTTTTAATCTCCACTCTTTATTTATTTAGTAGATAATATGACAGTCTCTCGTTAAAATAAAAAGAAGTTCTTATTAAAAAATATCAAATGTAAGTTAAATCCAAATAGATTCAGCACAAAAATACAACATAACTCGATTTTATTAAAATCGAGTTTCAAAAATAAAGGTATTTTGCTAAATAATTTCAAAACATAGGCATTTTGTCGCATAATTTGTAAATAAGGGACAAATTTCCATTTTTTTTTTCCCATTAAAAAGCCCAGAATTCATTAGTTAAAGACAATTGAAAGCATAGTTCCACACATAAAAACTCACATAGGATAATTGAACTAATGGACGTAACTAAAGAAGTTGTTGTCCTTGAAAGCTGGCAAGAGAACTTAGGCTAGAGGATATATAAATTTGGAAGAATGTCAGGATTTCTAATCAATTTAAGGTCTCAAATTTCACCTTTATTGTTAATCGAGTCATCAAATATCTACTGTAATTTGCCTTTATCTCAAATCATATTTAGTCATTTTTAATTTATATAAATTTTAATTCTATTTAAACTTTTAGGTTTTCCCGTGGTACTAGTTGCACGGCACCAGGACAAAAGGTGCTTAGCCGAAAAGTT
Organism: Castanea sativa; assembly: GCF_040712315.1. Taxonomy (NCBI): domain Eukaryota; kingdom Viridiplantae; phylum Streptophyta; class Magnoliopsida; order Fagales; family Fagaceae; genus Castanea; species Castanea sativa. The sequence goes on along the minus strand of NC_134019.1, from coordinate 18,377,423 downwards.
TTAGGTGTTGATTTACTTTCGGAAACTGAGATTGCTGGAGAATGTAAATATATTCCCTGCCAGCACTTGTGAGGATCTAGTGAATAATATGGAACATAGACAAAAGGCTAGATCTCAGATAAGTTGATATTTCTGTTTAAAAATTTATTCTTTGATTTTCATTTGTTTAAGTTGGTTCTGCATTTTCTGCATTTTGATCAATTTGATGATAAATCCATTACTGAATAAATTTAAAATGTAGCTTAATATTTGAATTTAATTTCTGCATGAGTTATTTTCATTATCTGAGGTCATTGCCTCCTTAATCGAAGTTCTTGGCCAAAATAATAATAATAAATAAGAAAAAGGAAAAAAAGAAAAAAGAAGAGAGTTTGTGCATCTCATGATGCCCTTTCAATTTTTTTGGTGCTTGTATTCTGTTCTGTGGTGTTCTTACTTCTTATACACCTTTCCCCATGAATAAGTTTATTTTGATTATTGAATATTTTTTATTGATAAGTCAAGAAAGGAAAATAGATAAAGCCCAAGAGTAATAGGAACTAGCCCAAGCCCAAATCCAAGTCCAAGTCCAAGTCCAACACCTAGCCCATTATTTTTAAGTAGAATATGTTATTTTTTACTATTGGAATTTTATAGGATATGCTACATTCAGGAGTAACTATGTATCTTTAACCCATTGTAATTGATGTTTCTACTTCCCTAGTTTGAGATTGATACAATAATTCACTGAAGAACTCAAATAACTATTGATGGAAGTTGTAAAGTTGTGATTTACAACTACATTTTATGTTGGCTTTATTCCATGACAAAAAGTGTTGTATTTGCTTTTATTTTGCTTCTTGTATTTTGTGGGATTTTATTGTATTAGGTTTAGTATTAAGTTGGTGAAGAATCGAGCATGTATTGGATGAATAAGTAGATTTCGCAAGTGTTTCATGAGAAACCTACCTGCGAAAGAGCCACGTGAGAAGCATATGTTGGAAGCTGAAGAGTTGTGTCAAGTTGTCAGTTTCGCGAGTATCTCGTGAGAAGGGCTAACCTGCGAGATACCTACAAAACTCTCTGCTTGGAGGATTTTAAGTGTGATTTTTTTACCCTTCACCCATACTATATATACCTTCATTACCCACAAATGTATGAGAGACCATTTAGAGAGAAAAACCCTTGATAGGTTTTCTACAACACAACACAACACAACACACCCATCTTTTAGAGAGAGAGCTACTCATTCTCAGTGAGAAATCATTGTAGCCTCTTCTCCTTCCCTCTCCCATTATCACACCTTGAGAGAAAATTTGTACCCAAACATAACTCACACTTATTCAAAGTGTAGAGAGTGTTTTAAAGCTTGAGAAATTTTGTGGATTTGTCAAAAGAAGCTGGTGAGGCTTGGTGGATGCAATCGGGCGTATTGCGAGATCTGAAAAGCTAGTGAAGACAAGACTCCAAGAAGTCCATTGATAGCAGGAGGTTGGAGGGCTCAAGTATATTGGGTAGACTAGGCTTAGAGGGTTTTTTATTATTCGTGTACTCCAACTTTTTCACTAATGGATCGATTTCGACTTGGAGGGTCGCAAAGAGATTTTTCGTCAAATTTTTCGGTTTCCTCTTAAATAACACGTCTTGGTTTAATCTTGTGTTTGCATCTCTCTTCCCTTCCTCTTGTGCTTTACATTTATTTTTTATTGTTCATATTTTTGCACTAGAGTAGTTATCAGTTCAATCATTGCACATGGTTACTTTTGTTCCGCACTTTGATTAAATAAGAGTAAAACAATCTGGCCGTTATTTAAAATTTGGGGTCTGAATAAGCTCTGGTGTTTTAACACAAATCCAAGCTTTCAAAAGTCATTCTCAACAAATTGAAAGATACATAATAGATAATACATTTTCGCCCCACCTTTTTTGCAAGGGAAGGGGGGGTTGATTTGGGGGCTCCAAAAAGGGGCAACCACCCTTAGGAACTTAAAACCCTTTATGCCTCCTTTTGAAATATGGATGTGAAGGAGCACTTGGATGATATCTGATACCAAAATAAGAAAAAAAAAAAAAAAAAAAAAAAAAAAAAAAAAAAAAAAAAAAGGGGAAGAAGGGTTGGGCAGGGTGAAGATAGAAGTAAGCATGTTCCAAATATGGTACAGGAGAAATGGGGGCCCGTTTGATAATGTTGTTTTAGTAACGTTCTTTAAGTGTGAGTGAAAAAATGTTGTGAAAAAATGTTTTTTTTTTTTATAGAGAACTTGAAAACTTTCATTAAAAAAAAAAAAAAAAACATTACATCCTAACGGAGAGCTTGTTTCAAGAAACAAGGATTTCCTTCCATCCAAACCATAAAGTCAACAATACTAATAGCATGTTTTGCTAAGAGATGGGCAAGTTTATTCTCCTGTCTACATACATGAGAAAACAACACTTTCCTAACATCATGACAAGAACTTTGAATCTCATAAATTATAGGCAACACTGAAACTGAAGGAGGAGATAAACCTTTAAGGGCATGAACAACATTGAGAGAATCACATTGTAAAATGAACTCCTGTCGTAATAGCCGGAAAAAAATAATAATAATAAAAAAAGGAATTAAAAGGAGGGATATTTAAGTAAATTTTTTTATGGGGTCAATTTTTGTAATTAAAATTACTAAGGGGTTTTTAGAAAATAAGGTTGAAACCCTAGTTTTATATAGTATAACTTAAGTCAGCATATACTAACAGATGTTTTGAGGGAAGAGACTGGCCAAAATACTCAAGTAGAGAAGGTTTGATTGCACAATTGAGGTAAGAGCCTAAGAATCTCTTTCTTGTTAAATCTAAGCTTATTTGGAATTAGAGTTTTTTTTTTTTTTTGTGTGGATATTTAAATTGGTAGTGAAGCTATTTAATTATTTAAGAGTTTTAATGATGCAACGAAGAAAAGTTTATATTTATATTTTGATCAGTTGGATGCTACTGTCTATAGATTTTTCATTACTCAGTATTTATATATATATATATATATATATATATATATATATATATATATATATATATATATATATATATACACACTCTCCGTTGTGATAAGCATGACTGGGATTTTAGGCATGATGGGGTCAGCTTGCTACACAGTTGGATTGTTAAGAGACTGTGCCCAAATTGATGGAATTGAAAGGAAAGGAAAAAAAAAAGAAAAAAAAGAAGAAGAAGAAAGGTGCACTTAGTGCAGTACACGTCCTAGTCTAGTATGACATAGTAGTGCTAGCCTTATCTTTAAGGCATTGATGGTGGCATCATATATATACATATATATATATATATATATATATATATATATTATGATTAGGTGGAATTTCGGTGTAGGAAAAGCAGATAATTATGAGATATTTTTAATAGTTTTTCTTCTGGTTAGGTATCGTTATAAGTTTTTTGAATTATATGATTATTGAGTAAATGGTGCTTGTAAATTGTTAGATGAGATCTAAGGATTTTAGAGAAGTGTTAGGGAGAAGTTCTTGTGGTGAGCTAGCTGAGGTAACCTTATCCAAATTGGATTTTATTTTGCTTATATTGATGTATTTTTAACTACTAAAAATTTCTTTATAATTGTTACAATTTTATTTTATATTGTATCACTAATTTCAAGTAAAGAATTATCATAAATATATATGATTACTGAATATATGATGCGTTTTGTTTAATTGTTTTTAGTTATACTGATTCAAAGTAAAGAATAAAGAATTTCCACAAATATATATGAGCATTGAATATAAGATTTATTTTATTTAATTGTTTTTTTAGCTATATTGATTTAAAGTAAAGAATATAGAAATATCACAAATGTATTGAAATATTGAATATATGATTATATGTATATGCATTTGAATAAGATACATTTTTGTTAGAAATTATGATTTCAATATGTGATTATGGACAGTCTGACTATGATTTGATCTGATACCCAAACCAATAGAGGTTATTCATTGGTACTCTGATATCCAACCAATGAGTGTGTTATTCATTGGTACTTTGATACCCAGCTAATGAGGGTTATTCATTGGTATTCTGATACCTAAACTAATGCGGGTTATTCATTGGTACTCTGATACCCAGTCACGAGGATATAGCATGACCATAGTCATAAGATTGTTAAGTATATGAGTTACATTGAATATTTAACTATTTTGAGTTATTAAAACTACTTATGTATTTTTGGAATTTATTGTAAGTTATAGCTTTTGATATATGGAAAACTAACTACCTTCTAAACCATCTATGATATTATTGTAAGATTAAAGTATGTGATCTATTTGCAATGTATATTTTAAGATTATGAAACTTCTTTAGTTATTTTTGAAAACCTATAGCATATTATAACTTTTGAAGATTCATATTACATCTTATTATTTTTACAGATCTATTGTTGGATAAAACTTATTAGGATTTTGGTTACTTATGGAGTTGTCAACTCACCCCCCTCTTTCTCCTTTCAAATTTTGATTAGGAAGAGTAGCATATGTTTGGGCTTCCGCTGGGATGTGCGCATGAGTGAAGTTTAGGAAATCAATGGAATAAGATTAGTACTTTTATATTTAAGATTACCATTTGTGTGGACCTTTAGATTTAAAGGGTTTAGTTATTTTTATTTTTGATGTTAGAAGATTATTATTTGGAGATCTTTTGAGAATTGCATTATTGAGGATATTTTCAAATTTATTGATGAAATTTTCTTTGAGGATAACTCTTTAATTGTTTAGAGGGCCTTACACACTTGTAGGGTGTAAATTTTATAAGTGTGTGGCTGTTGTTACGTGCCTAGCTCTTACTTGGGTTTGGGGCGTGACACCTGTAATCCCACTTCTTTGGCAAATTGCAACCCATATTCAAATGCTTTGGCTTCCACCTCTAGAGGACCTAAATGGGCATGAAATTTCTTGCTCAATGCAGCCACAACTAGACCATTAGCATCACGAATTATCACTCCCACCCTAGATTCTCTTCGTGCTTTGAAAACAGCCTCATCCACATTCACTTTATACAACTGATTTGAGAGAGGCAGCCAACATTGTTGGACCAAGGATTCAGTCTGCGTTGGTGTAGCAGCAGTAGCAGCTTCTTGATATTCCAGCAGCCACAATGAAGCATCACGAAACAGCTCCAACTCACCAAGCCTTTTTCCTCCATTATGAGTTTCATTTCGGTTACCCCACATCCACCAAAGCAATCGTACCCACCAAAGGTGGAAATATGTATTGTGTTGTTTAAGAAACACAACCAAACACCCCCCTGATCTTCAAATAAATCTTTTTCTCTCCATGATATGTCTCCATAACAGTGGGGGCACTTAAAGCGACCCTGCGTTTCCATTTGACTAATAGATTGTTTTACGAATGGTGTATTAATTTTTTTTTTTTTTTACCGTTTTCTTTTTATTTTGTGGTCTCTATTGCTCCATACTTGTGATAATCAACCTCCCCTCTGGAAAATGGGGAAAAAAAATCTGAAAGAATGATATGAAATGATGGTTACTATCCTATATTAAAGTTTTAGAGAATGAGAATTTCTTTCCAGACCTTATTTATTCACATGTGCCTGGGGAGTGGTGTGATCAGCTGAGATGGTGGTTGGATGGGAACGGAAAATTTGATGTTCGTTCTTAACTTCTTATTACAATGCTATCCATGGTCCTAATGGAATTTCCTTCCATTGGAAAAGTAACTAAAAGTCTAAAAGAAAATGGGGGTGTTTAAGTTTGACCATGAAAACAACGAAAAAAAAAAATACACACATTGATGTAATATTGTGCCAAAAAAAAGTACCCATTGTGAGTGGTGGGAGGGGTCCCGGATTTATAATTAAAACATATAATGTATTTATATAGTTGACCAATGCATTTTTTTTTCTCTTTAATTACTCTTTTGTCATACATAACTTATTAAATTAAAGTATATTTAATGTATTTCATCCCTAATTTAATTATATTTTATTTTTATCAAATTGATTTGTATATTTATCTAGACATGTCAAGATATACTTTTTTTCCCGCAAAGATGTAAAAAATTATTTGATGTAAATTTTTTTATTTACTTAAAAAAAATACCTTATGTTAAATCAAAATTACAAATACTCAATGTGTAAGCAATAGATAAATATTATATTATATGTGTGTATGTTATTCTTTGGATTTAATTATATATATTTAGCCTGGTCTCCCTGAGAATATTTTCTGCACTGCCACTGGTGAAGTAATATTGTATCCATTTGGCACTAATGTTTTAGTAGTCGAGTAATTTTGTGTACTACAAAACCGACCAGTTAAATTTTGTGTTTATCCAAATAATTGATAAAGTTGTAGAGGAAAAGTTGATAAGAACCATTAAGCTTGTTTCAATCTAAAAAATTACCGCAATTTAGTGCAACCAAATGACAATTAATAGGATATTCATTTGGCGCAATTACAACTTCGAAGCAGTGGCAGTTTCATGAATTTTTTTTTTCTTCAGAGGGGGGTCATTAAAAAATTTAAATTATAAGAGAAAAACTTGAATATATCAAGTCATAAAAAAAATACAAATATATGAAATTTTACAACTTCTACGAGTTTTCATATTTTTAAATCGTTACATGATATATAGTTTATTATCAGTTTTTATTATTTATTTTCAATGTGGCTAGGTGTGACTTTTTTTCTTTTTTTTTTTAGTTTTATAACATTTATTTATTTTTATGCAATTGTCATTATTTTTTTTAAAAATATTTTAAACTAAAATGCCGAAATGCAACCATTGACACTATGTTATTTTTTTACCCACACATCAATATTCATCCATACATATATATTACACTAAGGGTCCGTTTGGTTGGAGGGGTGGAATAGTAGGAAAATAGAAAATGGTGGGAGGATGGAAAAGTAGGAAGATAGAAAATATTTTATTTTCTATCCTTTTTGTTTGGTGGGGAGTGAAAAAGTGGAAGGATGAAAAAAATTGAGTTTATAAATTTACTCATATACCCTTGTTAAAGAATAATACTCAATTAAAACAAAAAAGTCACAAATAACCACAAAAAAGAGCAATCACCCAAATTTATTAAAAAAATAAAAATCATGTCCCAAAATAAAAACATCTTTTTAAAAAAAAAAAAAAATCACACCCAAGCCTAGAAAATCAAAAGAAAAAAAAAAGAATAGAAAAAAAAAAAGGGAAGAGGCAAGTTACTGCTCAGTAGCAGAAGAAGAAGAAGAAGAAAAAAAAAAAGTGAACGTCCGGGCCTAGAAAATCAAAGGAAAAAAAAAAAAGGCAACCCTAAGGGAGAAGAAGAAATAAATAAATAAAGGCATGTATACATGGACATTTTTGTCAATCAAGAAAAAATCCATCTTCATTCAGTTTTCTCTCTATTTTGGGGAAAAAACATTTTGATAGACCTGAAGAGAAAACACTTGGGCCCCACTATTTATTTTCCTTCCTTCTTATCCAACCAAACACATTCCAAAAAAAATTGTCCTTCTTATTTGCTCTCCAAAGTTTTCCATCCGGCCACCCTATTTCACCTCCAAACAAACTCATCCTAAGTGTCTATTTAACTAATTAAATATTTGAACAATTGCTAATTTTACTATTTTTTGTTCTTCAATTATGTACTAACATAAATAATACACTAAATGTTTAATTGTTGTTTAGTTTTAGGATGTATTGATCTATGATTAGGGTGTATAAAATTTCAGCCAATGTTTACAAAAATGTTTTTAAGCGTAAAATAAACTATTAAAGAATTTTTTTTATATATAAATTGTTATTTTTTTGAAGCAAGGGTTCATTTGAACCCCTAAACAACAAGTACCGCTGCCCCTGCTTTTAAGCTCAACTATATAGTATATAATTAAATAATGTAATATTACTTAAGTAGTGTGCAATAAAATCTAAGCGTCAGAAATTTGAAATTCTGGCTCCATTCCTTTAGGTGACCTCCTGTAAAAGTCACCTCTAACAACTGACTCTTTGGCTTTTTCAAGCCTAACTTTGATGGGAAAAGAGAAGTTTCCATAATCATCCCAGAAATATTGGACAACCAAAGTACCGTGCTAGTATTTCGGTTTTTTTTTTTAATTTTATATTTTTGATGGTACGAAAAGAAATAGTCATATGTATATTTGGGGGTAAAATGGATTGCATTAACAACTAAATATGGTAGAGATGCCAAATTACAGATAGTCACAAAACAGAGTAGAGATGTCAAAAGATAAAGTAGGCAAAATAGAAGTTGGAGAGGAGAGTAAAAATGCAAGATAAGGTTTGTGGAAGAACTCCTTTCCTGTCTAAGGCATCAGCACAACTATATTAGCTTTCTTGAAACAATATGCTAGCTTGATCCTAACTTAGAAGAATCTGGGCCACCAACACTTTTGAGCCATCAATAAGTGTAGCAAGGTCACCAGTAATATCACAAAGAAAAATAATATATATTTTGCTTCCTCGAAACTTCTATTCCACGAGTATAGTTAGGTCCACAAGTAAGTCTAATTAAGATTAAAGTAGTCAAAAGCCAAAAGGAATGTGGACTGATTAACTTGTCAATGACCGTGTTAAGAAGTAGAAACTTTTACACCAAGGTATATAGTGGGAACTCATAAAATTTTCCAAGTCTTAGTTTCTTATTTCTAAGGCGGCAAAGCAATGACAAAGACCATACAAGGAATAAAGATTAAAGACCAAGACTGGTGCAGCAACCACTAAAACCACGTCTCCACAATTTCCTACCAAACTTTTGAAGCTTTAATTAGCTGTTCCAACTGTCCGCAAATACTAATGCTTAACTGACTTAATTTCTTCCTAACAACTCCACTATAACTAGATTATTAAACCAATAATTAAGTGATTGGATTCATCTTCTTTTCTTCTTCTTTTTTTGCTTTAAAAAGTATTTAGATTCATCTTTTTATAGTAGCTTATATTGTTGGATAAATAATAATTTATTATGGTATTAAAACAAGTAATAATGAGTTTGGAGTTATTTATACTCAACCTCTAATTTATAGTTAAAAATTTCACATTTTGAGTCTATTTATTGGGAGAAATATTGTCCCATACCAGACATTGAATTTTTGAGAGGTAATGCGCTAGGACAAATATTAATTTATCATGATTCCAAAAGAAGTCATAAATAATGAAAAAAAAAAAGTTTTATTAATATATATATATATATATATATATATATATATATATATAGACACACACCTCAAAATATTAACAGCATTATCATTGGTGTGAATTTTAAGAAAAGGGATATGTCTATCCCCTAATTTTGCAAGGGGCAGTGCACCCTTATTGCCATAATAAATAACTGGTATATTTCTTCCTCATAATTTCCCATGCAAGCAACCCTTTCAACCAATAGAAAAATTGCACCCACACTCACGTACACACTTGTTAATATATTGAAAAGCTTTGTAATTCAATTAGCACATTTTGGTATTTCTAACAAACACATTGAGGATTTAAATCCCCCCTCTTCTCACTCCCAACAATTGATGTATTAAAAAAGTATATAAAAAAATTGTTAATATCATGAATGGACCTAGGGTTTTAAGCTAGCGAGAACTGGAATATAAAAAATAAAAAGCAAAACTCCAAATACGCATCTATATAGTTTTAAAAATTTATAAATACTCAAAATTGTTGTTTTTAAATACATTATGATACAATCATTTACCAATAAAGACAAATACAAAATAATTTTTTTTAATACTAAGCTTGTTAGGATTTTTTTTTTTTTTTTAAGTTAGAGCATTCACAGTTGTGGTTCTAAAAATTTTAGCTTTTAGCACGTCAAAAAGCTACTTTATGTAATTTACCACCTCACTTTACAATACATCTAATATTAAATGTTTTATTTTTATCACTTCATTTAAAATAATATAAACAACTCATTAAAATAATAAATGAAGCGAGAGAATTTAAGTTTTTTAATTGAAAGAAGACATATAATCTAAATAATATATTATATTTTATTTTTAACAACTTGCTACAGTCAATTAGTATTTATACTAATTTATTGTAATTGCAAAAAATTTAGCTTTAACTTTTCCAATAACAAATGATTTTTTGGTTCTTTGGTAGTAAAATAGTTTTTTTTTTTTTTTTTGGCTAAAATATAATCACCATTGTAAATGTTTTTATTATTTTTGTTAAGTTTTTGGGTTGGATAATTACAATTTGGGTGATGCAAGTTAGGCTTATTGAGAAGAATGGTCCAACTACAAAAATGAAATATATTATAACTAAAAAAAAAAATTGGACACAGGGGAGGTGGGCGAGCCCCCTTGGGCCCTCACCTGAGTCCATCTCCATTTAATGTACACTTCATATACACAATGTCCATAATGTCACTCAAAATGTTCATATATTTTATTCATATCTACACTTAAAAAGTGAAATGAGTTTTGCTCATCATCATGTTATTCAAAAGGGTGAATTTATCATTTATTAGAATTTGATTTTGGGGGGGGGGGGGGGAGATGCTGTTAATTATTTCTTTAAAAAAACGTTTATTGAGATAACATTTAAAAATATATATAATATTGAAATAACAATTATGAAATAATTAAGTACAATCAATTATAAAATTATTTAATTTAAACCTAATAATAAAGACTAACGAGTATAAATATAATTGTATAAAGGTATTTTAAGAAAATTGTTTGGAGTGTGAATTACAAATTCATGGTTCCATTCATATTCATTGAATATTTATTCCATTACAAATTATTGTATTTCTTACCATACTTATTTCAACTCCTATGTAATCATCGTTACATAGTATTAAACTAGTTTTTAATTTGTTTCAAATAGAAAAGCAAAAAGATAGAGGCATTTTTTAAAAGAAAAAATTGGAAAAGAAATGAATATTCGAAACACCTCCTAAATGAATAGATGATGTCATTTTAGTGACATCACTATAAGAAGCTTCCAAGCACCATAAATATGTTGAGGACAAATAGGTAAACAAGTCAATATATATATATATGCAACCAGTTTCTAATGATTCTCCATGTAGAGAAGATATATAGCTGTCTTAATACTAAATCTCTCTCACTCTTAATCTGATCATGGCCTCTCTTATTCACTCAACTCTCCAACCTAACACAAACCCAGAAATCAATACTGCAATCCTAGAAATGGATACCATTAATCGATTGCCAAGCAAAAACAAGGTGGTTAGGACTCAACTAGAGGATGGTGTTTTCTTGACATGGCAGGATCTGTGTGTGTCTGTTTCAAATAAAAAAAGTGGCACCAAATCGATCCTTCAGGGTTTATCTGGTTATGCTCGGCCCGGGGAGCTTCTGGCTATAATGGGTCCTTCTGGTTGCGGCAAGTCTACACTTCTTGATGCATTAGCAGGTAATAACAAACTATTTTTTGAAAGCAATAAGCTATTGTACTTGTCAAAACTCTTAAAACAATATAATAAACTCTCTCTCTTTTTTGTGCATGTGTGATTTGCATGTACTAATTCCTTGCTCTGAATGAGAACATTTAAAATATTAATCATCACCCAAAACATAGTACTTCAAATTTTAATTTATGTCACTTTTGTAGGATTTTCTTTTTGGATAATTATTACTTTAAAAAAAATATGTTCAAAGGGGTGTAGAGTAAAGAGCCTACAAACAACAAAAGGTAGTATATAATTTCTATGGAATTACTTTTGAACATTCATATCTTTTCTTTATAGTGCTCCATTGACGTTTGACAGCCAACCTTTACTTCTCAACTTCGAGATAGTTGATCTTTGACAATCGTTTGTTTCTTTCTAAGCTCAATAAAAGGTTTCTTCTCCTACAGTTGGGCTCCATTTGATTATGATCAAAACGGTTTCATGTATATACATCCGTTATAGTGACTATAGAAATATAGAATAGTGCCTGTGAAACTATAACTAAGCTGTGTTTTCCGTATTGCAGGGAGGTTGGGTTCAAACATAGGGCAAAGAGGAGAGATTCTAGTTAATGGTCGTAAACAGGCCCTTGCTTATGGAACATCGGTATGAAAAAAACATTATATAAAATAAAAATAGCATTACTACTTATGTATATCTATATATATTTAAAAGCTGAAGCGTAACATTTATTATTACTACGCTTCTGTTGAGTCACATCGGGCAGTCACATTATCTACCTATTTATCATTTCTCTCCACTACTTTCAATCATAATTTTCCTTTTACCCTTTCATCTCTCCACTACACTCAACATTTATGTCACTCTTCATCTATCCCTTCTTCTTCCTTTTATTTTGGCTTTTCTTATCCCCGTACTATTACTATAAATATGTCATTCTCTCTTCCATTCTATATATATTTTCTCATATGAAAAATGTTGTTACCCTCTCTCTCTCTCTCTCTCTCTCTCTCTCTCTCTCTCTCATGTTTTATTTTTGTGTGAATTTTGTATTTATTGTATCTCTACTTTAGATTGATGAAATTATGTGTTCTTTAGAGAATTTTACTCTGGGTTGATGAAGTTTGGTTTTGTGTTTTTAAGTTAATATCCATTTTTTTCTATGATTGTTAAATGTTATTTTATTGCTTTTAAAGATAGTTTACAAGAATGTTATGTTATTCTATTATATAGCATGGCTTGATTATTTGGTGTTTGACTTATGACTATATTTTTTATTTTGACGCTTCTTCTTCTCATTTTATTTTATCTCTCTCTAAAAGAGGCATCTACTCTCGCTCTCTCTCTCTCTCTCTCTCTCTCTCTCTCTCTCTCTATATATATATATATATTATTTATTAATTTTTGCAACTTTGCTTGAGGTTGATGAATTATTGTTTTTTTTATATATATATAATACTATTTTGGGTTAATATGATTTGGTAGTGTGTTTGATTTTTTAAGTTTTCCATCACAAGTCTTCTCTTCTCCTCTTATAACTTTTGTTCGATTTTTTTTTTGGACATAATACTTAGTTATTTTGGAAGTGAGATTTTGAATTTATATCAAAATTCAATCTTAGCTATGTATTTAAATGTGTCTATCAACTATTAAAACCGTCCAAGATGAATATGTATAGACACTATTTTAATTTTAATTTTTCATTGATTTATTATTTAGTTATAACATTAAAATTAAAGTGAATGAATATGTAAAGATAAAACTACCTAAGATGAATTTGTAAAGCCAATATAGTTATATATTTAATATTTTCAAAGAATTAAAAGTTAAAAAATAAATAATAAAAAGAATAATGATATGGCCAATGATATGGAGGATGTGAAGGCTCAATAGGAGCATAGTAACAAAAATGTGATATGAAGATCTAGTCAAAGGAAATTAAATCTTAATAAATGAAATATGTAGTAAAAAAAATTGTTAGATCCCATTCTCTTTATGTTGTTATACAAATTATTTTCTTTTATTTCGATAGATAAAGTGTTCAATTTTAGACATAAGTCTACTTTTTTTTCCTACATATTATTTTAAATATTAAAATTATAATATGGTATAATCTCTTTGGAATGTCTAAGAAATATGCAGTTCCAATCTCATGTATCTACATTAGTAAACAAAACCCAATCAATAGTTCAAAGCTTCTCCTACTGTAAGAAAAATTATAAATATAATAATCTTTTTTTAAGAGAATAAAAATTTTGAATAATATATTTGAAACTCAAATAGTTTAGTTGTTCAAGAAAGAAAAATTAGGAAAATATAACGCACAATAACATAGTTTATCAAAATATGGACTGCCTAAAAAATGAATATTATCAATAGAAAAATCCAAATAATAAAATGATGATATTTTTTTGAGATAGATAAATGAAAATTATTTTTAGAAATCCTTTAATTTTTTGGGAGAACAAATTATTTTCTACAAAATTTAGAGAACAAATTAATTATATATTATAACATGACTAAAATATAATTATTTATTCTCATGCATCGCGTGGGTCTGCAACTAGTTCTTTTATAAATACAATATGATTTTAAATGTATTATATTTGTTCCATTAAAGTTGTTCTTTCCTACTACACGACATCAAAAATTTATTTTAGGTACAGTCGGGATTGACTTTAACAATCGAATTAGAGTTATTGAAGGATTTTTAGGTATATTACAATTTATACTATATTAACTTTAATTACAAACTAATATGTCACTAATTAAAAAAAATGATTTAGGTGGTTTTTATTAAATTCTTAAAATAAAACCTGTGAGGACCCGAGGACCTGAGAACCCGAAGACCCGAAGAAAGGAAGGCCAACATTTAGAATGAAAGATGAGGTCTCTCCAGGTGTGCCCGAAGATGAGGTGGCGTGGACGATAACTAAATAAGGGGCATGTTACAAATATCTGGTTGTAATAGGCTGATTTGGAAGGTTGCAAGGTTGCATTAAATGCTGGGCAACAACCATTCTGGCCGCATTAATTAGCAAGCATCTCCTCTATCCGTCGCATTAATGTGGACATGACCTGAACAGTACAGGGATGCAAAGTGGAATCTTGTTCCATTGCCGACGGACAAGTGTCACGAGAAAAGGACCGCAGATTGCAAGGTGTAAGGCTACGATGAAAGCAAAGAATAGTATAAATAGGAATCAAGAGATTACGAGTGGGGGGCTTTTTGTTGTTGAACCCTCTCTACCAAATGTATTGTATGAGGACTCTTAAGTGAATAGAGCAACAATAACGTTTCGAAGATTGATTTTATGAGCTTTTGGTCCTTACAATTGGCGCCGTCTGTGGGAACAACAACAGCGTAGCATATTCCATTTAGAAGTATATGGCGGAGGTGTATTTGGAAGGGGAAGAATCAGTAAGCTCACGAGGGAGGGACGTAGCTGCTAGTCTCCAACGTGATAAAGGGAAAGGACATACTTCGGGGGTGGTGAAGGCATATGATGGCGATCATAGGGCTGAGCAACGATCGTTAACTGAGGGGCATATGTCTCGCGACGACGTGTTGCGACAGATGCAATCTGAGATAGCGTACTTACGCAAGCGTTTGGATAGTAAGAAGCGGAGACGCAAGGATAATGCTAGCTCTTCCAGTGATAATTCGGAAGCGAACCCAGGAGGAATTCATCCCCCAATGTTTGAGCCTACTCGAAGTATGACCCGTGCTAGTGTGTCTTCGGGTGTTAGGGCAAAGCAGCTGAAAGTGACGAAGATGCCCGATACTGATGGAATATATCGCGAGGACGGGAGTGATGCAATGGGTAAAGCCCTGAGACAAATTGCCAAATCCCCTTTTGTGACAAGGATAAACAGAGCAAAGCTACCTCGTAGGTTTTCCCAACCCCCTTTTACTGTGTATAACGGGAGGACTGACCCTGTAGAGCACGTTAGTCATTTTTGTCAGAAGATGGCCGTTTATTCGAATAATGAGGCATTGATGTGTAGAGTCTTTCCCTCCAGCCTAGGGCCCGTGGCTATGAGGTGGTTTGATGCTTTGGCAGAGGGTTCCCTGAGGTCCTTTGAGGAATTGACTAGGGCATTTGGAGCAAGGTTCATAACTTGTACTAGGATTCCAAAACCTTTGGATGCTCTACTGTCTATGTCTATGAGGGACGGTGAAACACTCAAAACTTATTCTGACCGGTACTGGGAAACGTATAATGAAATCGATGGGGATGTGGAGAGTGTAGCTGTGAGAACTTTCAAGGTGGGTCTTCCCACGGAACATGGGTTAAGGAAGTCTTTGACAATGAAGGCCGCGGTAGACATGCGTCAGCTTATGGACCGGATAGATAAATATAAGCGGGTGGAAGAGGATCAGATGCAAAGCAAATGCAAAATGAAAGGGTATCTAGAGAGGAAAGATCTTCGGGTGAAAGGGTTTCAAGGTATTCGGCCTAAGCGAGACTTTACAAGCCATCCGAGGACCGCCGAGGCTCCTCTAGTTAACTCACTATTTAAGGAGCCTGTGCATCACATACTGGAGAAAATTCGGCATGAGCCCTATTTTAGGCCACCAAACAAAATGAGTGGAGATGCATCTACGAGGAACCAAAACCTCCACTGCCATTACCACCAGGACAAGGGACACACCACGGAGAAATGCCGGACGTTGCGTGACCATTTAAATCAATTGATTAGGGCCGGGAAGATCAATCACTTGTTGGCAAAGCCGAATGAGAATCAGGAACAACTAGATACTCGGAAATATTGGGGTCAGGCCCCTCAACCATCTTTAGGCACTATTAACGTTATCTTGACCCAGCCAAGAGGAGACTTTGGGAAATTTCCTCGGGTTATGACCGTTCAAAACAAATGTGGGACTGAAGACGTGGAAGAGAATCATCAAACAAACAAAAGACTCAGATCCTCGGTGGCGCTTACTTTGGGTTTTTCTGATAAGGATAAAGAGGGAACATTTCAACCCCATGATGATGCCTTGGTGGTCATGGTTCGTATTGGGGGATATGATGTGAAACGTGTATTGGTGGATGATGGAAGTGGTGCCGAGATTATGTATCCGGACCTGTTCAATGGGTTAAAGTTGAAAGAGGAAGACTTGGAAAAATACGACCATCCCTTGGTTGGTTTTGACGGAAACCAGGTGATCCCACGAGGAATGATTAGGCTGCCCGTGCAGGTGGAGGGTTCTGAGGTACAGGTAAACTTCATAGTTGTTATGGCATATTCTCCATACACGGCCATTTTGGCTAGACCCTGGTTGCATGCAATGGAGGCAGTTTCATCAACTTTACATGTGATGGTGAAGTACCCTACAGGGGGAAGCGTGGGAGTGTTACATGGCAGTCAAACGGTGGCTAGGCAATGTCTAATGTCTGCCACTATTCGCACAGGACGGGGTTCGTTGGAGGCGGAAGTTCCTGAGACATCATAGCAATTAAAGGAGGCTGCTCGGGAAGTCGGCCCAGTTGAAGATGAAGGGTCTGCCGAGGAGCTAACCAAGGTAATTATTGGGGAAGATAAAGAGAAGTATTTTCAGGTCGGATCCAAGTTGCCGATACAGGAAAGAGAAGAGTTAATTCAATTCTTGCGAGATAACATTGATGTTTTTGCATGGACGACTTATGATGTGCCAGGAATTAATCCAGAAGTTATCTGCCACCATTTGAATGTTAACCCTCATGCGACGCCTAGACAGCAGCCTCCTCGGCGAGCATCTCTCGAGCACGCCGAGGCAGTTAAAGAGGAGGTTGGTAAGCTAAAGCAAGCTGGTGCGATCAAGGAGATCTTCTATCCTGAATGGCTGGCTAATACTGTCGTAGTGAAAAAGAAGAATGGAAAATGGAGAGTCTGTATTGACTTTACGGATCTGAATAGGGCATGTCCCAAGGATCCCTTCCCTATTCCTAGAATTGACCAATTGGTGGATGCAACTGTAGGGCACCCCCGAATGAGCTTCTTGGACGCGTTCCAAGGGTATCATCAAATCCCGTTGTCACTGAATGATCAGGAGAAGACAGCTTTTCGTGCCCCGAATGGTAATTACCATTACCGAGTAATGCCCTTTGGTCTGAAGAATGCAGGGTCCACTTATCAACGAATGGTGACCAGAATGTTCGATGCGCAGTTAGGACGTAACATGGAAGCTTATATCGATGATATGGTAATCAAAAGTAAGAAGACAGAAGACCATTTGACAGATTTGCAGGAGACCTTCTCGGTGTTAAGAAAGTATAAATTACGTTTGAATGCATCAAAGTGTTCTTTCGGAGTGGGCTCGGGAAAATTTTTGGGGTACATGATTACTCATCGGGGAATTGAAGTTAATCCTGACCAAATTAAGGCTGTCTTAGAGTTGCATCCTCCTCGGAGCCCTAAAGAGGTGCAGAGGTTAGCTGGCATGATTGCAGCCTTGAACAGGTTCATTTCGCGGTCGGCAGATAGGTGCCGCCCATTTTATCGCCTTTTGCACAGGTGGAAAGATTTCCAGTGGTCTAACGAGTGCAATTTGGCCTTTGAGGATTTAAAGCAATACCTATCTAGACCGCCGATACTTTCAACGCCCGAGAAGGAAGAAGTGCTATATGCTTATCTAGCCGTCACAAATCATTCCGTAAGTCTTGTCTTAATACGGAATGATGACGGGGTCCAGAAACCAATATATTATGTCAGCAAGTCCTTGCAAGAAGTTGAACAGCGATACTTACCGTTGGAAAAAGCGCTTCTAGCCGTGGTGCATGCAACAAGGAAATTGCCTCATTACTTCCAAGCTCACACCGTGGTGATACTCACTCAGTTGCCTCTACAAGCTATCACACGGAAATCGGATTATACGGGTCGTGTAGCAAAGTGGGGAACCAAGCTGGGAGCTTATGATATCAAGTATATGCCCCGGACGGCTATCAAAGGGCAAATCCTTGCCGACTTCGTAGCCGAGTTCACGGACGGTCAAGCTTATCCCGAAGATGTCGTGATGTCAATAATGTCCATTGGAACGGAAAACATCACTCCATGGGAAGTCTACACGGATGGGGCATCAAATCGAAAGGGAGCCGGGGTTGGAGTTGTGTTAATATCCCCCGAGAAACTAGTCATTGAAAAGTCATTAAGGTTGGGATTCCCAGCAACTAATAATGAGGCCGAGTACGAGGCTCTCTTAGTGGGCTCCCAGATGGTTAAACATTTGGGAGGAAAAGTAGTGAGGGTGTTCTGTGATTCCCGATTGGTGGTCGGGCAAGTTAATGGAGAGTTTGAGGCAAAAGATGAGCGGATGAAAAGTTATCTGAAACGAGTCCAAGGGGTGTTGGGTTTGTTTGACAGTTTCAAGGTACAGCAAGTCCCAAGGGGACATAACTCTCATGCTGATTCATTAGCAATGTTAGCCACTTCGTTGGGATCGAAGTTACCGCGTATGGTTATGGTGGAGGATTTGCTGTCTTCTAGCTTAACCAGCATCCCGGCAGTACGGGTTCACAGCATTCATGTAGGCCCAAGCTGGATGGACCCAATTATAGCTTTCTTACAGCACGGGATACTACCTGAGGATAGAAAGATGGCCGAGTCGATACGAAGAAGCGCACCCCGTTCTTGGCTATCGGAGGAGAAAAAACTCTATAGGCGTTCCTATGCAGGTCCATACCTCCTTTGCGTACATCCTGAAGCCGTGGAACCTTTGCTGGAAGAATTGCATGAGGGTGTGTGTGGGAGCCACACTGGAGGAAGATCATTAGCTCATAGAGCCATGACCCAAGGGTATTGGTGGCCAAGCATGCAGAGAACCTCTCAAGAGTATGCCAAGAAGTGTGATCAATGTCAAAGGTTTGCACCCAATGTACATCAACCAGGAGGTAACTTAAATCCGTTGTCCAGCCCATGGCCCTTTGCTAAGTGGGGTTTAGATATCGTCGGGCCGTTTCCTCGGGCAACGGGTAATAGGAGATGGCTCATCGTCGGCACGGATTACTTCACGAAATGGGTGGAGGCCGAGGCATTAGCCAACATTAGGGATGTGGATGCAAAAAGATTCATCTGGAAAAATATCATAACTCGCTTCGGGGTCCCACACACCTTGATATCTGATAATGGTCTTCAATTTGATAGTAAAGTTTTCCGGCGGTACTGCGCAGAAATGGGAATAAGAAATGGATATTCCACACCGTACTATCCCCAAGGAAATGGACAGGCCGAAGCAACAAATAAAGTCATCTTGGCAGGTTTGAAGAAACGATTGGATGACGCTAAAGGAGGCTGGGTAGAAGAATTACCTCATGTACTATGGGCTTATCGCACTACACCCCGAAGATCGACAGGCGAGACTCCCTTTTCAATGACGTATGGGATGGAAGCTATAATACCATTAGAGTCAGGTTTTCCCACCCTGAAGACCGACCATTATGACGAAGCAAGCAATCATGATCTGATGAATGATTGTTTGAATACAATTGAGGAAAGTAGAGAAATAGCCAATGTGAAGATGGGCAACTATCAACAGAAGCTCAAGCAGACGTATGACAAGGGAGTTAGGACCAGGCCCTTGGTACCAGGAGATTTGGTACTAAGAAAGGTAGTGGGGGTAGCAAAGAATCCTGCCTGGGGAAAGTTGGGTCCTAACTGGGAGGGCCCATATAGAATTACCTCAGTAGCAGGTGTAGGGGCTTATCGTTTAGAGGATCTGGATGGGAGGGTGATTCCTCGTCCTTGGAATGTAAATAACTTACGACGATATTATTATTAAGAAAAGAATTTCCTTTTATATGAAGCTTCTGTTCATTTCAATTCCGTACCTGCAAAAAACATAAGTGTTAAACTGACCTTAGTTCTTGTTCGGCTCCTCGGGCCACAAGTCTAAGAGAAATTAATCACTTACAAAAAGCATAAGTGTTAAACTGACCTTAGTTCTTGTTCGGCTCCTCGGGCCACAAGTCTAAGAGAAATTAATCACTTGCAAAAAGCATAAGTGTTAAACTGACCTTAGGTCTTGTTCGGCTCCTCGGGCCATAAGTCTAAGAGAAATTAATCACTTGCAAAAAGCATAAGTGTTAAACTGACCTTAGTTCTTGTTCGGCTCCTCGGGTCACAAGTCTAAGAGAAATTAATCACTTGCAAAAAGCATAAGTGTTAAATTGACCTTAGTTCTTGTTCGGCTCCTCGGGCCACAATTCTAAGAGAAATTAATCACTTGCAAAAAGCATAAGTGTTAAACTGACCTTAGCTCTTGTTCGGCTCCTCGGGCCACAAGTCTAAGAGAAATTAATCACTTGCAAAAAGTATAAGTGTTAAAGTTGACCTTAGCGCCTGTTCGGCTCCACGGACTACAAGTCTAAGAGGAATTAAAACGCTTACGAGAGCATAAGTGCTAAACTGATTTTTTGTTCTTTTTCGGGCTAAAGGATCCCAAACATCTAAAGCGTTAGCACAAATGAATCATAAAGCCTCGTCGCTCATTATCATGCCTGCTCTTTCAAATGTCAAAAAAGATTAAGTAGTGGGATTATGGTATCCAGGTTAAGTTTTTTGTGTTTCTTCAAATCACAAGTATGATGAACAATTTAAAGTAGTATTATGATTTTTAAGGTAAGCTTATGAATTCGTGTAAAGTGATAATCGGATGGTAGCATATTGTAGTAAGACTCGTATGTGAAACAAAAAGAGAAGAGCCAAATGTTAATTCCTTAATAAGTATTCATTACAAAATTGGGGCAATCATACAGCCCCTTACATCCGTATAAAAAAAAAAACAGCAAAACAGCAACAACAACAAAAGAAGGAGACAACTATGATAGATTGACTATGCGACAGGTTGCTTGTCCTTCCTCTTCTCTGTTTCTTTGTCTTTCTTTTTCTTTTTTGGCTCTTCGGCCACATCACCCATGATTGTTTCTTCCACGGGATGTACTGTGGGAGAAGGGCCCTTTGAGGCTGCAGCATCAGAAGGATCAGGAACAGGAATAGGCTCAGCTGGTTCACTTGGTGGCATAGGGGGAGCAGGAGCAATCCGAAGTGCTGTGGGGTAGTAAACATTGTCTGGGGCTCGAAGTTCAGCATCGGCAGTTACCCCAGCAGCGTCCAAGGCTTGACCCCATACCTCCAAGCAGAACGCCCTAGCAACCCCTTTGAGTTGGGCAGTCAGGCTATCCGAAGCCTTTTTTATTCCTGCATCGTACGCAGCTTGTTCTGCTACTGCCTGCTCCTGCTCCTTGGCGGCCAATTTCTCTTGCGTTTGCTTAAGCTCAACAACAGTTAGAGCGAGCCTACTTTGGGCTTGTTTTTGAGCCTCAAGAGCAAGGTTTGCTTGAGATTCGTAGCTTTTCAGGGCTGACTCAGCATTCTTGTGAGCCTTTTCTACCTCGGACAGGTGAGTGAGGGTCTCCTTCAAATTCAACTCAGCTTCTTTTTGTGCCCTCAATGCCGCCTCGGCATTCTGATCAGCTTTGCGGGCAAGATCCAGTGAATGATCTACCCATTCCTCAGCCATAAATGAAGCTTGGACCGCCTATGATGTATTCAAGTACAAACAAAAGAGTTAGCCATAATAAAGAGTTAAACTTATGTATAAACTGTGCAAAGGCTTAAAAATACCTTGGCCAAGTCCTGCTTCAAAGACAAGAAAACCTCCCTTTTACGGAAGGATCGTAACTCTGCCATATCCTCGGGAAGGCACAGAGCCTTCTCTAGACACTCGGCCACCAGGCTCGCGCGTCCCTTCTACGGGTCCCTCGGGTTCGCGTCATCCATGACAGGCTGCCCGAACCGAGAGTGAAATTGGGTCGCCGTGCTAACGCCTTCTTTGTAGGCTCACTACTGGGGTCCTTAGACGAACCAGTAGGAACAACTTTCTTGGAAAGGGCCTTTGTAGCCCTGGTATCTTTAACAGAGGGGTCAAGGTTTTCCCCCTCTTCGATGTCTATGACATGTTTGCTACTCTGACCCCTTTTGCGTTTTTTATCTGTTGCCTCCGAGGGGGTGCCCGAGTAACAGCTCGGAGTAACGGGACGAGGAGGAACCGACACGGCCGGCGAGGAGCCGCCCGCATGTGCCCGTAGTAGGGCCAACAGTCGGGCTCTTTTTCTTGGAAACCCATTTGACCGGTGGACGGTTGGGAACCGGAAGGAGCGTCCGGGCGGTAGAACACCTCAAAGTCTTCCTCTGTCACCTCGAGAGAAGGGAGCTCGGGCGTGGCAGCTCTTTCTTCGACGTCAGGATTAGCAGCTTGTTCCAAAGAAGGATGGATCAGTTGGGCGGCGAGTGAAGCAGGGAGTTGTGCGTCCTGAATTCCTGCAGGGGGAGGTACGGCTAATAAAAATCCCGGGGCGGCAACGTCAATTTGAGCTAGCCTTAAATCTCTTGCTCTTATCACGTTCTTGGGGCTTTGGAAGCGTTTAGTAGAGGGGTTGTATCCGAGGATGAGGTGGGCTGCTCGGAGCTGTCCGTCCCTATGAACGAATATCTCCGATCGAAGAATCCTGTTCAAGTCAGCACGGTTCACGGCGGACGGATTCGGGCGTATGGTAATCGTCCGCAATAAAAATGAAGTCATTTAAACAAATACGTAGTGTGGTGTAAAGCACGTAAAAGAATATGGTTAGTCCTAAGTGCTAGGTTAGTCCTCGGGAACCCTACCTGGTACCCCTTCTCGGGTAGGGCAATGCAATCCGTCATGCCAATTGCCCGAGATGACGAGATAATCTTCATCCATCCCTTTGCTTGAATCGGGTAAACAGGAAATCAGCCTAACAGAAGGGATTCTACACTTCATATAGTATTTAGTCCTATCCCCTTTTTGGCAGTTATATACCCAATTTACATCCTGCCAAGTCAAGTTGGTTCCCAATTTTCGATTAAGGGCATCCGCGCATCCTAAAATCCTAAGGACATTTGGGGAGCATTGCGAAGGGGTAAGTCTATAGTTTATTAGAAAATCCCTAGTTACTCTACCCATAGGAATTTCCATACCCCCCTTAATAAATGCAATCATCGGAATCAAAACGGATTCAGGTGGCCGAGACACCAGTGGAATATCTTCTATCTCACAATACGTAACATCTACGTCATTGGGGATCCGATATCGGTCCTTAAAAGCGGCCTTCGCCTCATCCGTATTCACTAACTTAGCGTATCTACCCATTAACCCCCGCTGCAAGAGGAGAAAAGTAAGCAAGGAGAGACAAAAGGAAAGGAAAATGAACACACCTCTGAAGATCGCTTAAGGATGGTCCTCGGGAGCTCACTTTTCTTTCAATCCTTCGAAATGACAAAATGAGCTTTATCCAGCGTAAAAAGTTGCTTTTATAGGGGTGGGGGAAGTGGAGGTAATGGGGTAAAAGAAATAATAAGAGCGGTAACTTTCCCACTCATAATTAAGAGCAGAATCTGAACCGTACATTTCTCATCCAACCGTAGAACGTGCGCGGGAGAAGAAGCGTCAGACACCATAAATGCCTCAACGTGGGATACGAGGCGCCAGATGCGGATCATGGGGCAGTGAAGAGACGTATGTACGTGTGAAAGCATAAAATGGGTAAGAAGCGTGTATAAGAAGTTAAAACTTAGTTATGAATACATGATTCATAACTCAAGTATTAAAGGGGCTGTTGTGAGGACCCGAGGACCTGAGAACCCGAAGACCCGAAGAAAGGAAGGCCAACATTTAGAATGAAAGATGAGGTCTCTCCAGGTGTGCCCGAAGATGAGGTGGCGTGGACGATAACTAAATAAGGGGCATGTTACAAATATCTGGTTGTAATAGGCTGATTTGGAAGGTTGCAAGGTTGCATTAAATGCTGGGCAACAACCATTCTGGCCGCATTAATTAGCAAGCATCTCCTCTATCCGTTGCATTAATGTGGACATGACCTGAACAGTACAGGGATGCAAAGTGGAATCTTGTTCCATTGCCGACGGACAAGTGTCACGGGAAAAGGACCGCAGATTGCAAGGTGTAAGGCTACGATGAAAGCAAAGAATAGTATAAATAGGAATCAAGAGATTACGAGTGGGGGGCTTTTTGTTGTTGAACCCTCTCTACCAAATGTATTGTATGAGGACTCTTAAGTGAATAGAGCAACAATAACGTTTCGAAGATTGATTTTATGAGCTTTTGGTCCTTACAAAACCAATAATATTTATTAATATGTCAATTTGTAATTTTTTAAAATAAAAAAACTGATAATAATTTTAATATTCTAAAAAAAATCATTCTTATATTTTTCATTTGATTAAACTGTACCCACAAAAATACTACTCGATTATCTAGTCAATTGTGTTGTGCGCGGGTCGATTGAAGTCTATCTTTTTCTTTCTTTCTTTTTATCCCAAATAGTGTAAAGTCATTGATGATGGAAACCAAGTCATATTATAAGGGTTTTATAGGTGAGTGTGTATCATGCAAGCAAGCATTAGTAAAAGTTATGGGACCCGCTGAGTGCATGCAGGGAAATGATACTGCATGTGTCTAGGTCAAGAAAGAAAGAAAGACATAATGGTCCCATTCACCATATTCCCATCTTTAGTTATGTTAGATTTGCAAAGTGTACATAGTTGACCATCCAAAAACCATAACGTCTTATGCTCAACCAAACTTAAAATATCATTGATCCAAAACACTACCAGTACAGTTTGGAAGATCTTAATTTGTTGTATCTTTGAATTTTTTGGCCGTGTTTTATTTCAAAATATAAAAAATATATTGGAAAAACTTGAACTAAAAATGCATATATCAAAAGAGTAATTGGATTTATGACAAACTAAAGTATCACATGCATACATTTGTCTTTTAACGAAGGGGTAGGCAAGTATAACACACCTAATGAGGAGCCCTCTATGAGAATGAGAGGAATAAGCCACACTTTCCTGTAATGTCAAGAATGGAATGTCCATGTGTGGTTTAGAGGGTGAACTACACCTCTTCGCTTGTACTCTCTCATTCCATCTTCGAGTAACCACCACTAACACAAATGTGATATAGCAATGCTTTTTATGTGATATATATGTGTGTGTTTGTGTGTGTGAGAGAGAGTATTAGAATACATTTGATTTTTTTAAGGCCAGACCGATACTTTTACAAGTAAAGGATAGAGACCTTTTTATTATGATCACTCAAAATGCAAGTTCGTCCCATTAAGCCATCTATAACCAACACAAAAAAGGTCCAATATAAACAAAACATGGTGATCACTAATTCACTGTCGAGTCTAATAGATGCTTAGTATAAAATACACCCCAAACTAATCCATATTTTATATATATACAAAAATGACAATGTTAGTGAACATATATAAGGACATACTAACAAATTCTTCATAAGAATAATATTAATTAAACTTAAATATGCATTACATAATAATAAAATACACACACGGCAAGATCATTATTGTTCTTTCTCCTAAAAGCTTTGAAAATTGCACTTAATCATTTTTTGTAACACATGCAACATGATCAGAATATTATTCTAACTGTTTTCCTTTTTACACTCTGTTGAACATAGGCATATGTAACACAAGATGATACATTAATGATGACTTTAACTGTTAGAGAAGCCGTGTATTACTCAGCTCAGCTGCAATTATCCGACTCCATGTCAAAATCAGAGAAGAAAGAGAGGGCTGAAACAACAATAAAAGAGATGGGTTTGCAAGATGCAGTGAACACTAGAATTGGGGGATGGGGAGTCAAAGGCCTTAGTGGTGGGCAAAAGAGGAGAGTTAGCATTTGTATAGAGATCCTAACACGCCCCAAGCTTCTCTTCCTTGATGAACCAACAAGTGGGCTTGATAGTGCAGCATCATATTATGTAATGAGCAGAATTGCAGGCTTAGGCCAAAGAGATGGGATTGGAAGGACCATTATTGCATCAATTCATCAACCCAGCAGCGAAGTCTTTCAGCTCTTCCACAATCTTTGTCTCTTGTCTTCAGGTAGAACTGTATATTTTGGTCCTGCTTCTGCAGCTAATGAGGTAAATAATTGAAAATTTTCTTTATATTTTTGTACCATATATTACTATTAGAGTTGGAATAAGTTATTAACAAATCTAATTACTTCCAATTCAATGCAGTTTTTCACTTTAAGTGGTTTCCCTTGTCCCACTCACCAAAATCCATCTGATCACTTCCTTAAAACCATAAACAAGGATTTCCAACAGGTAAGACATTTCCTTCCTTGGAGACCCTTATTAGTCCTAGTAGTATCCCTCTCTTTTATATTTGATTTTGGTTATATTGTACATTATGTATTTAACTTTTAACCTTTATTTCAAAATCATCATTTTTTTTTTTAAACTTTTAAACGGGCCTTTATTGAAAATACATGAAATTGATGTCATTTTCTGACATAAAACTCGTGACATGGCATGAATTGTACTTGTCACGTTTATGTCAATATTCTTCATCCACCAGATGACGGTAAGGACATCTTCAAAAAAAAGATTTGAAAAAAATATAGAAGATAAATTATTTCAAAAGTGAACTCAAATCCCTTTTTGAGTACATAAAAATAATAAGTAAACCTTATGAATCTTGTAATTTTTTGTGTAGGACGTTGAACAAGGTTTAGCTGGAGCAATATCGACAGAGGAAGCAATTGAGATACTTCTAAGTTCGTATAAATCTTCAGAGAGGTACGAGCAAGTGCGGAAACAAGTAGCTGAAATATATAAACAGGTGAGCAAGTAATAATTTACCTAATAGTGTAAGTTATTTTCTGCATAATATGGTATACAAATTGATGACAGTCACATGACCAGAGAAATGGAAAATAGTTAACTGAAATTTACTTTGGTTTCAGGACCATGGAGAATTGGAGACGAAAAGAAGCCATGCTAGCTTTCTTACTCAATGCTCTGTTCTAACGAGAAGATCTTTTGTGAACATGTATCGTGACCTAGGCTACTATTGGTTGCGCCTAGCAATTTATATCACATTATGTCTAGGCCTTGGTACCGTGTATCACAATATTGGGCATAGTTATGCTTCAATTCAGGTAAGAGAGTATTTATAAAAATCGGGAAAGAGAGAAACTATAAAGAATACTATTCGGACAAACAAGAATAGAAGTATAAATTGATTTCATTCTTGCATGTCATATTAGAGAATTAAATTCATAATTTCCTAACAACTTAAGATAATCGGCAACTTAACATAGTACGACATAGTCTTATAAGGATGTTAAAATTGATAAACATTGTAATTTTGGTTGTTTCAGGCTAGAGGTGCGTTGCTTTCATTTATAGCTTCATTCCTAACGTTCATGGCCATTGGTGGATTCCCTTCTTTTGTGGAGGACATGAAGGTATTTTAACTTATTTTGAGGTCCAAAAGTGTTGGTTGAATTTATACATATTAGTACTTTCACTAATGGCTTATTGAAAAGCTTAATTTGCGCAAATAAGATGCTCTTGATATTCGTTGCTCATATGTTTTTTTAGCAGTATAAGTATTGATAAACTTTCTCCAATCATAACCTAGGTATTTGAACGAGAAAGATTAAATGGGCATTATGGTGCTACTGCATTTGTTATTAGCAACACACTCTCTGCAGTGCCATACTTGATACTGGTTTCAGTTATTCCTGGAGCAATGGCTTATTACTTGCCTGAACTACGCAAAGGACATGAACATTTTTTGTACTTTGCTCTAGTGCTATTTGCATGTATGATGTTGGTTGAGAGCCTAATGATGATTGTTGCGAGTATCGTGCCTAATTACCTAATGGGCATAATAACTGGTGCTGGAACTCAAGGGCTAATGATATTAGTTGGTGGTTTCTTTAGATTGCCAAATGATTTACCTAAACCATTGTGGAAATACCCACTACATGAGATTGCTTTTCACAAGTATGCTTACCAAGGAATGTTTAAGAACGAGTTTGAAGGAGAAGTATATCCCAATAACAAAGTTGAAGGACCACCCATCATCACTGGAGAAGAAATTTTGAGAGATTTATGGCAAGCTGAAATGGGTTACTCTAAGTGGGGCGATCTTGCTGTCTTGCTAGGGATGATAGCTTTTTATCGACTTATGTTTTTGGGCATCATCAAGGCTAATGAAAAGGTCAAGCCTATGATTAAGGCTTTCATTTCAATGCCTCCTAAGCAAAATACACAAGTTACAGTGAATCCTTCTTCTACACCCTTACATGGAGAGATGATGTAGTGCAGGATTTTTAGCATAATGGATTCTACTTGAAAACAATCTATGTGAACTGTGAAGTTCTGCCTTTTCTTTTCAAAACAAATAAGACTGGTTTGATTGGTAATGTTATAGGTTCTTAAACAATCTTTCAAAAATTTACAAAGAAGTTGATGTAGGCTTTGTCTGTTTCGTTGTAAAATGCTATTTAGAAAATTTATTAAGCATTTTCCAATATTTGTTTCCTTGTAAA
Organism: Castanea sativa; assembly: GCF_040712315.1. Lineage (NCBI taxonomy): Eukaryota > Viridiplantae > Streptophyta > Magnoliopsida > Fagales > Fagaceae > Castanea > Castanea sativa. The sequence goes on along the minus strand of NC_134019.1, from coordinate 18,348,648 downwards.
AATTTGGTCAAACATAAAACATTTTTGTTGATCAGAATGTGTAACAGTTGAAACGTTTTACCAAAAAATATGGGTTGGGTGTGCCGATCTAGTGGGTTGTACATGGAGGTAGATTGGGTTGTGAGATTGGAACACGTTTTCACCGAACGCTTAAATGGGAATCAAATCCCAGATTTTTTATTTGTTGACAACAAATTTTACCAATTTAATGAACAAGAACCCATTATTTTAGTCATACTAGAAAAACCAATGACATTTTAGAGACATCACTAAAAGAATCTTCCCAAAGAACAAAAAGACAAAAAAGAAACTTCCAAGCACCATAAGTATATTAAGGATAAAAAGGAGGACAAGTAGGTAAACAAGTCAATATATACACAACCAATATCTAATGATTCTCCATTTAGAGCAGATATACACTAGCCTTTCCCTTCACACTGCCTAAAACTAAATCTCTCTCTATATAAATAAATAAATAATCAATCTCACTCTAAATCTGGTCATGGCTTCTCTTATTCACTTAACTCTCCAACCTAACACAAACCTAGAAATCAGTATTGCAATATTAGAAATAGAAACCATTAATCAACTACCAAGCAAAAACAAAGGAGGTGCCTTAAACATGAAGGTGGTTCGGACTCAACTGGACGATGGTGTTTTCTTGACATGGCAAGATCTATGTGTGACTGTATCCAATCGAAGAAGTGGCACCAAATCGATCCTTCACGGTCTATCTGGTTATGCCCCGCTCGGGGAGCTTCTAGCTATAATGGGTCCTTCTAGCTATAATGGGTCCTTCTAGCTATGGCAAGTCTACACTTCCTGATGCATTAACGGGTAATACAAAGTCTTTTTTGAAAGCTATAATCTAAAAGTTTTGTTGTGCTTGTCAAAACTCTTAAAACAATATAACAAACTCTCTCTCTCTCTCTCTCTCTCTCTCTCTCTCTCTCTCATGCATGTGTGATTTACATGTACTAATTCCTTGCTCTGAATAAGAATATAGTAATTTGAAATATTAATCTATTACGTTCTAAAAGTTTAGAACAATTGACAAATTGTGAACACAAACTTGTCTAAATATAAATCCTAAAGTCTATAGGTATTATTAAACAATGTTTAAGGTGATACAAGTCAAAATTCAAGAATATACAAGCTGCAAAAAGAAGAGTTTAGAAACTGTCTGGTTCGATCGATCGAAGAACAAGCTCGACCGATCGAAACACATATCTATAGAATTTTAAGTCGGCCCAAACAGCAGTTCAAGCCCATTAAGGATTAGGATTTCAAATCTACTTCTTTTAGTATATAAAGGAAACCCTAAGCACGTTTTTAAAAAGGATTTTTAGAGAGAGAAGAGATTGCCTCTTTTGTAGATTTAGGGTTTTGTACCCTAAAGCTCTCTAGAGTCTTTGTTGAGTTATGTGTTGAATCTTTTGAGAGATTTGAGAAGTGTTTACCTTCATACACACACATAGCGCTATCAAGATCAAGATTTGCATCAAGAACTTGATGGCGGTTTCAGTTATCGCATAAAGAACTTAAAGGAGATCCAAAACCTTTGATTGGAGTCTCAAAGTCTCAAGTAGGAGAACTTGTGGTTGCTGTAGATCAAGGAAAGAAATAGTCTGTGGACTTGAAGCTGTCATGTGGTCGTGATAGTTAGTTTTCTACACGAGGTAGCAATAGGATGTTAGTGGTCTAAGTTCTATTTTACAAACTTCAAATCTTTCATAGTAGATTCGTTTTACCTTGAGGATAACTAGGTTAAATCCACCCCAAGTTTTTTACCGGTTTGGTTTTTCCTTGGTCATCATATCATTGTGTTCTTTATTTTCAGCTTCTTTACATGATATGATTTTATTGCGCTAACCTAGATCTGTGAAATTTATCTAAGTAATCACTTGGCTAAATAACTAGGTTAAACAACTTGTGTTAAGGAGTCTAAAACTGTACAATTGGTATCAGAGCTGGTTGGCTCTTGATTTAGGTTATTATACCTAGAGTTGATCCTTGATCCCTATTATCATGGATAATTTGAAGTGTCTTTCTGCTCATCTTTGTGCTGATTTGAATAAAAAAGACACTATTGCTTTTGTTGATCTTTTTGGTGCTTGCGAAACTTTTCGTAAGAAATTATCTGAATCTTTGAAAATTTATACAAAATTTAAACAAGAGTTAAAATTGGCTAATCTTGCAAAAGAGGAATTGATTGTCAGATTAGATGAATCTAATAAAAAGAATGAATCTTTGAGAAATCAAAATTCCTCTCAAGATAAAAAGATGAAAAGCTTGGAATAAGAGTTAGTTGAGTCTAAAGCCAAACTTGAAAAGTTAACTAGTGTCAAGTCTACAGTTGATAATAGAAGTGTTTTTGTTTCTCTTAAGCCTAAAGCTAAAAAAGTTTATATCCTTCATTTCAAGAGGAATAATAAAGAAAATGCTTATTTTGCTAGGTTAGACAAAGGTAAAATTTCTAATGTAGACGTTGAAGTTTCTAAACCTAAGTCTAAACCTACTACTAATATGCAAAAGAAATTTGTTTTTGTGCCTATCTGTCACCTTTGTGGAGTTGTTGGTCATATTAGACCAAATTATTCTTTGTTGAGGCAAAAACCAAAATTTGAGACTAGATTTGCTGTTAGGAATACTGATGTTCCTAAATTTGTTCATATTTGTCACTTTTGTGGTGTCTCCGTTCAGATATATACTAGCCTTTCCCTCCACACTACCAAAAACTAAATCTCTCTCTATATATAAATAATCAATCTCACTCTAAATCTATTCATGGCTTCTCAACCTAAAACAAACCTAGAAATCAATACTGCAATATTAGAAATGGAAACCATTAATCGACTGCCAAGCAAAAACAAAGGAGGTGCCTTAAACATGAAGGTGGTTCGGACTCAACCAACGGATGGTGTTTTCTTGACATGGTAGGATCTGTGTGTGACTGTTTCCAATCGAAGAAGTGGTACCAAATCAATCCTTCAAGGTCTATCTAGTTATACCCCGCCTGGGTAGCTTCTGGCTATAATGATTCCTTCTAGTTGTGGCAAGTCTACACTTCTTAATGCATTAGCGGGTAATAACAAAGACTTTTTTGAAAACAATAATCTAAAAGTTTTGATGTACTTGTCAAAAACAATATAACAAATTAAATCTCTCTCTCTCTCTCTCTCTCTCTCTCTCTCTCTTTTGCATGTGTGATTTACATGTACTAATTCCTTGCTCTGAATGAGAATACAGTAATTTGAAATATTAATCATCACCCAAAACATAGTACTTCAAATTTTAATCAATGTCACTATTGTAGGTTTTTTTTTTTAATTTTATAATTCGATAGTTGATGGTGGAATGATTTAAACTCTGATCTCCATAAAAACATCAAAAGGTGTCAACTAATTAAATTAAGCTCGACCATAGTTATAAATTGCTTCCTAATTATCATACTTCACCAAAATAAGAGATCACCATCGGACATCACATGATTACCAAACTTTGCATGAATAGTAGGAAACAAATATATATATATATATATATATATATATATATATATATATATATATATATATATATATATGTTAGCCCTTAACGTACTTTACACGATCTTTATTTAGAGCATCCACATCAGTGGACGTAAAATTTCTCTCTATTTTGCAAAAAAAAAACATATATTTTCTATTTTACACACTCCTTTTACAAAAGCACGCACGTCAATTTATCTATTCTACCATCTATTTTATTTAAATAATAATATTTATTTAATTTTTTATTATATCAAACTAACAACTACCCAGCCCCACCCCCCTCTTTCTTTCTTTTTCTCTCTCCAACCCTTTCTTTTTCTCTAAACCATCTCCTTCTTTCTTCTTCTCCTTTTCCTTTTTCCTTTTTCCTTCTTCTCTTTATTCTTTCTTCTTTTTCTTCAACATTCTCGGTGGGATCTGTTAAGTTCTAAGACCTTAGGGACTAATGTATTAGAACTTCAATATGTATTATGTTGGCAAACCATGATCAAAACATTTAATCCAAGTCTAAACTTGCTCAAAGTTTGGTTTAATGTAAGTTTGGAATCGAGTAGTTGTAGGAAATTACTGTTCTATTTCTGCATGACTCGATCGATCGAAGAATAGACTCGATCGATCAAGAATCGTTAATCAAGAATTTTCCCAAAGTAGGGCGGGTGATTTCTGGGGATCTTCCCGAAGTAGGACGGGCAGTTTCTCCTTGACGAGGTCAAGATTGGTCATCAGACCTTTGCCCTTACCTATTCCCAGCCAGGAGGGTAACCTTACCACGCCGGACCCTTGACTGGCAGGTAATCCCGTCACAGTCTTTGTTTCTTACTATGACGGTTCAACTTTTCAGTTGAAGGTCTCTTTGCAGATGGAAGAGATGGACCCGTCTTGGGAGGAAGGTCACCCCCTTACTTTTTCTTAACTGCCTGCTGTTTGATAATGGCCCTTCTCCTGGCATCGTTCATTTCTGCAAAAGAAGACGGTAAAAAATAATGGTATAAGTTAAAGTAGCAGTGGAAGGATAAAAGACTTACGTTTGCGCACTCCTGAGTCGTATCGACGGGCTGCAATTGAAGGTTCTGGACCGTCACAGTACCAATGCAGCGTGTCCAAGGTGACGAGCTTTATCCAAGTCATCTCCGACAATTTAGTGGTTTGGAAGATTTTTTCCAAGAAACCGAATTGCTTTGTGGTAAGAGGTGGACGGTCCCTCGCTGAAAAAGTGAACGGTTAAGAATAATTACGAAAAAAAAAAAAAAACAACAAAAAAACTTATAAGACGAGCTTATACCGGACGGAGGCATTATCCCCCAAGTTTTATCTACTGGCATGTATTCATGATCACCAGGACAACTCATCCAGTTGTCTCCCTGAAGAAAGAAGTATCGACCCTTCTAGTTACGATTGGAGTCTGGGGTCTCAGACACTAGTCTAAGCACCAGACTCCTCAGTACAAAGCTATACATGCCCTTCGACTTGGTAATCTCAGATGGATGGTAACAATGAAAGAACTCTTCCACTGTTAACCGTCTCGCCCCAATAGACATTACACCATACAAGACCTCAACACTCAGAAAAACCCTCCAAGCATTTGGTGATATCTGAGTGACGGCCAAACCTAAGTATTGAAGATGAAGACGATGTAAGGCACTCAGAGGAAAGCGCGGGCCAGCTTTTAGCATTTGCTCGTAAACACCGACGTCTTCAAGGCTGTCGTAGTAACATTTCTCTGACTTAAAGGGTAGACGGATGGGTATGGTGTCGAGTATTTGGTACTTTTGCCTAAGTGTGTTGAAATGCGCTTGCTTGATGGAAGAAATGAAGTCATTCACCGTCCACAAAGGGAGCATGAAGAATTCTCTGAAACCATCAAGGCCTATGACGGACTGGATCGGTAGATCTATACCGTCTAAGTCATCATTCGAGTCATACTCTGACCCGTCCTCATCCTGCCGTTCATCTTCCACATGGGAAGGAGAGCTAGCTGACAGTTCCCTCTCCTCGCTAGAGGTGTCTTGGTCTACTTAACCTGACGGGAACACCTCTTTGTAGCCCGCTCCCTCGCGGACATAAGACTGACCACTTGACGCCTCACTAGACATCTGACACCTACAGATGATGGGTAAAGGAAACATAAGACTCTAGATCTATACTGACGACGAACTAACATGCGAAATAAAAAACAGAAACTAAGTAAAGAAAGTACTCACAGCTAGACGGTACGAAATGGGACGAACAAGCTGAAAGTACGACAAATCTCAACTTCTTAAGGCGACGGATCACACAATGTGGACGGTTGCGCTCTGATCAGTGGAAAATTCTCCAAAGTGTAAAAATGAAAGGGATGGACAGTATACATAGAGGGAACAGCGCGGTAAACGAAGGGGCGCATCGATTCCAACAAACCACCAGTGGAGTATCACCACGTGTCCCTGGTACATTTATGACATTGTTCCAACCTGTCCATCAAAACACGCCTGTTAAGGGTCAAAACAAACCGTCATTCCATAAAACCGCAGAGGAAAGTTGACGGTCTCATAGAATGAGGGGGCAACTGAAGGGGAATAAAAATGAACATGACGGATCCACGTGGCTGGATGTGACAATACGTGGGTGACAGATTGATGGTCGACAACCAAGGAGTTCGGATCCACAGTGGATGGACAGATACAACGCAATAGACATTGGTTCCAAGAATTCCTATATAGGATTCACACTTTTTCGATTAAGTCTGATGTGGCTTTGCTTGATCTCCACGCGAACGTATATAAGAAGAATTCTTGCGTCACACGTTTAGGCCTTGATCAAAGGAATTCTAAAAGGTGTGTAATAGGAAAGAGTTCTAATTCTATAAGGAAAGGATTTCATAGTCAAGGCACGGGGGGTTAACCCTACGCTGCTATAAATACCTTAAAACCCTCGTAAATTAAGGTACACATTATTGACTCAACTCTGGCACTCTAAGATTGAAATAAAAGCTCTAACTTGACCTTCAGAGGGTTTTTGGCTGATACCACACCAGTGCTCTCTATTAGGTCTTTTCTCTTTTCATTTTGAAGGTATTGTTTCGATTTGGGAGTGCGTGCAGCTTATTGGTGATTTTTCGGCATCATCAATAGCCAAATGATATACCTAAACCATTGTGGAAATACCCCTTACATGAGATTGTTTTTCATAAGTATGCTTACCAAGGAATGTTTAAGAACGAGTTTAAAGGAGCTGTTCTTCCTTCATTCATTATATAATTTTCAAATTCTCAACAACTATATTTATTAAATCTCCTAATGATAATATTTTAAAATTTTCGGATGATATGTTTTTTTTTATAACAAATTTAGTAGAGCACTTGTGGCAATGATATAATGAGTCGTAGAGTTGTCTAATTTTAACAAAAGTGTTATGTTCTAAACATTTTTGTAATATTTTCACAACAATTAATATGTAGTAAGTTGTTACTAATTTTAATTTGAACACACTGCTTAAATTAATTTTTTTTTCTCACTAATATTAACTAGTAACAACCTACCACTTAAAATTTATTATAAAAATATTGTAATTGTATTTCTTAATTTTAATTTCTTATTCTTTATTTTATTTTCTCTTTGTCTCTTTATTTTATTTTTCATCCACATGTTTCTATATTTTTTTCCTTTTTTTTCTCCACGTACGCAGTTCTTTCCCTTATCTCTATCTTCACTTTTCTTTCCCTTATCTCTATCTTCACTTTACTTTTCTTTTCTACCACTCCAAAACAGACCAGACCAGATGCTCTCTTTCTTTCTCTCTCTCTCTCTCTCTCACACGCACACACTCAAAGATTGCCGGCGGATTACAAAGGGTAGAGAGACAACATTTTAAATCGGCGTTCACGTATGCCTGTCCTCCGAATGACAATACGAATTTATTGCTTACCACGTATCTTGTAAGAACTAAGAACCACCTCGTTTCTAGTTTGGGCTATATATATTCTACCACAAAACCATTAATTGTCACTCGCCAGAAACATCAACCATGCTCTTCTCTTTCCCATTCTTCACAAATTCTATGGCTAGCATAGTCACCATTTTCATGTTCATATTCTTTCTAATATGGATATCAAGAAGGGTTCAAAGAACTGCTAGTAAAGATAAAGTTCTACCTGAAGCTAGTGGGGCTTGGCCTTTGATTGGCCACCTCCACCAGTTCGGAGGGTCAACACCGGCTCATATAGCCTTGGGTAACATGGGTGAAAAGTATGGACCAATCTTCACAATTTGGTTGGGTGTGCATCGAACAATAGTAGTAAGCAGTTGGGAGATAGCCAAAGAGTGTTTTACTACCAATGATAAAGCCTTTGCCAACCGTCCTAAAAGTTCAGCTCAAGAAATCTTGGGCTACAACTATGCCATGATTGGGTTCAGCCCTTATGGTCCCTACTGGCGCCAAGTGAAAAAAATGGCCACGCTGGAGGTCCTCTCAAACTATCGCCTTGAAACGCTCAAACACATTCGAGAAGCTGAGGTAAATGATTCTATAAAAGAGATCTATAAGCTATTGGTCAAGAACAACAAGGTGTTATTGGAGATGGAGAGATGGCTTGGGTACACAGTCCTAAACGTTATATGTAGGATGGTTGTTGGACAAAGATTTGGTAAGGCTACGACCAGCGTTGAGAATGATAGAAATGATCAGTGTCTAAAGGCATTGAGAGAGTTTGCAGAATTGAGTGGAGAGTTTGTGGTCTCAGAAGCACTACCGTATCTAAGGTGGTTTGACGTGGGGGGGAGCAAGAAAGCCATGAAGAAAACTGCAAAAGAATTGGATGATGTGATTGAAGAATGGCTAAAGGAGCATAAGCAAAGGAAAATTTCTGGTGGGGTGAAAGAACACCAAGATTTTATGGATGTATTGCTATCCATTGTCACTGATGATGATGAGACTTCCAGTTATGATGTTGATACAATCGTCAAAGCTACATGCTTGGTAAGCTTTTGATAACCCTATTACTTCATACTGAATTTATAACCTTTTTTCGTGTTTGCAAAATTGTATAAAATAATTTTTGTAATAAATACTGCTCTATTGAATTTGTATTGACTTCGAAGAGTAACAATTAAATTTCTTTTTTCTCTTTTTTTGAGGTAAAATAGGTAGAAACTTTTATTTAGTAAAAACTGTAAGTACAAGGGAAATATATACCCTGTTTTAATCCGAAAACAGGGGATAAAAAGAACATAAAAAAAAATGATCAAATATTGATACATAGCAGTCGGCCCTTTATAAGCTTCATTGTTGACCCTCGGCCTTTCTGTCCTGTTGCTGTGCCTGCATGAATCTTTGGTATTCTTGCAAGAAACCGTTTGCCCCCCTCAGTATGTCTCTTGGATAGAGTTGGACCGGTTCAAAGTAATATTTGTTCCTCGCCTTCCAAGTTGCCCAAGCCGTGACTACCCACTTTTCCACGTCATGCACTTCTAATTTATTCACCATCCTTTGGAGAAGCATAAAGAAATTATAGTCTGTATTTGGGCATTCCTGAATTCTTCCATTGCAATAAGCCCATACGTTCCTTGCTAGGGGGCATTCCCACAATAGGTGTCCAACTGATTCGGGCTTCTGACAGCACATACCACACATGGGGTCTACCTGCACTCTTTTCCTGTTTAAATTCTCTCTGGCTGGCCATATGTTTGAGCATGCCCTCTAGAGGAACATACGGACCTTTGGTGGCACGTTCAACCGCCACAACTTCCTCCAAAATGTTCCGTCTCTTCTGACTGCTGAGTGCTCAACCCGAAAGGTGACCCTTATCCTTATAGCTACCTTGTAAGCAGACTTCACCGAGAAAACCCCTGATTTTGTCACTTTCCATATCAGGGTGTCTCGGCTCCCATCTTGTTGCAGTGGAGTAGCAAGAATCTCCATCCTTGTCCTGTGTGTAAAGAGGTCGAAAATTTTCTCCCTATCCCATTGTTTCCTGTGTCCATCTATCAGGTCCTTAACCATCAGCCCCTGCTGTTGTTCACCCAGAAAAACCGGTTCATGAGAGAGTCAGTTGTGTGTAGTGACGCCGATAGTTCAACCATCTCCCACTATCCATTTGGACCCTTCACATATGATGTTTCTTGCTGCAAGCTCCTCCATACATAGGATGGGTTATTTCCCAACTCAACATCCATAAAAGAGAAGTTTGGGAAATGCCTTGATTTGTACACCCAATAGAACAGTGAGTGACTGTTATGGATAAAAAGCCATGCTTGTTTTGCTAGCAAGGCTAAGTTGAACACTTGTATGTCTCGAAACCCCATTCCTCCTCTTGCTTTTGGGCTGCAAAGCTTTTACCAATTGATCCAATGAATTTTCTTTTCATCTTTTGTTTGACCCCACCAATATTTAGCTAATGTAGAGTTTAGAGGGTCACATAAGGCATTTGGGATTTTGAAGATTCCCATAGTGTATGTGAAAATGGCTTGGGCCACTGTTTTGATTAGTATCTCCCTTCCAACCTTTGAAATAAATTTCTCCTTCCACCCTTATCCCTTTCTTTGTAATTTTCTCTTGTAGGCCTTTGAAAGTGTTGACCTTTGATTTTCCTATGGTCATGGGCAAGCCTAGGTATGGTTCACAATCTTCCATAATTTTGCATAGCAATAATGCTTGGAATTCTGCCTTAACCGAATCCCTTGTATTTCTGCTAAAGAAGATGGATGTTTTGTGTCTTCTCGAAGCAGCTTCATACCTCCCAAGATTATTTATAAGGTGCTACCCCTTCTTCATTGTGACTTGGCAAAAGATGAAGCTATCATTTGCAAACAACAAGTGAGAAATGCATACTCCATTTTTACTAAATAAAATCCCATGTAGGTGTTTTGTCTCCACGGCCTTTCTAATAAGGGATGAGAGGCCCTCCACACATAGTAAAAATAGATAAGGGGATAGGGGGTCTACTTGTTTTAAGCCCCGTGAGTGTGAGATGTACCCTTTGGTTCTCCATTTATGAGCACCGAGTATGTTGCTGTATGAATAGTCGCCATAGCCAATTGCACCCACCTTCCATCAAAACCCAATTTTAGCATGATTTGCCAGAGGAAAGACCACTCAACCCGGTCATATGCTTTGCTGATATCCAGTTTGATTGCCATCTACCCTTCCTTTCCTATTCTTTTAATCCTCATCCTGTGTAACACCTCAAAAGCTATAATTGTATTATCATTTATCAACCGATTAGGAACAAAAGCACTTTGTGAATCCGATATTACATTGGGTAGAATTAATTTCAAGCGATTAGCTATCACTTTAGAGACAATTCTGGATACAACATTTCTTAAACTTATAGGCCGGTAATTAGATACATTTTTGGGCTCATTTACTTTTGGAATAAGGACAATGTGTGTGTAATTCATCTTATGCAGAAAATGACCTGAATGTAGAATAGATAAAACAGCACGTGTGACATCATTACCTACTACATGCCAAAATTTTTGAAAAAATAATGGAGACATACCATCGGGACCTAGAGATTTTGAGGGGTGCATGCTAGTCTTTCTAACCTCTTCTGGTGTATAGGTTGAAGGAGTGTATGGTTCATATCTAGATGGACCACCTTATCCACCAAGTCCAAGACCGACACCAAATTTGTTGGGTTTGATGTTGTGAACAAATTCTGAAAATAATTTTCAACCAATCTGGTTATGTCAGCATCTATTGTACGCCATTGTTCATGCTCATCCAGGAATCCATGGATATGGTTCTTTCTTCTTTGTTGGTCGGCTCTCTGGTGAAAATATCTTGTATTTTTGTCTTCAACAGGAAGCCAAATAGCCCTAGATCGTTGCCTCCAAAACAATTCATCCTGTAAGAGCAAACAATTGATCTCATCTCGAACTTTGTGAATCTGGTCTTGGTTTTGGGCTAGGTTCATAGAGGTTAGTGCTTCCAATTCTATATACTTCAACTCAATTTACTCCTTAGAATTGCCCAAAGTTCGGCTCCACCTCACCAAAGCCATGCGGCAAGCTTTTATTTTTTCAAATAATTGGTACATGGGGCTACTCGTGAGGTTCACTCCTTCCCATGCCTCTCAGATCAACCCCTCACAAGTCGGATCTGATGCCCACCTCTCTTCAAACCTTTTTGGGTTTCGTCTCCTTCTTGTAATCTGTGTGACTTCCTGTGTGGTAATCAAAATTGGCTCATGATTAGAATATGCCGCATGGAGATGATGCACTCTTGCAAAAGGATAGATTTCCCTCCATTCAGTATTTGCACATGCCCGATCCAACCTCTCTTGAACAAAAGCCCTTCCCGGTCTCCCATTCCTCCAGGTAAATATGTTTCCAATGAAGCCAAGATCACTCGACCCACAATTTAATAGTGCTTGGCAAAAATCCTCTAATGGCCTGGGTGGTTGTGGGAGGCACCCTTGCTTTTCCTCTAATGACAATATCTCGTTGTAGTCACCCACACACAGCTACGACATGAAATTTCGATGTGCCTCTGGTCTTCCAAAAAAACCTGTTATTCTCTAAGGTGTAGGTGAATTATTCATGATTCGAGCGTCAATATGATTCAAAGAAAAATTTTAAACATGTAAATCAACACCTACCTTCCACATCATTGCAAGGCCACCCACTCTACAGACACATGGGACTGCTAGCATAGAATCATAGTGTAAATCGGCTTGAATAGTTTTCATCTCTTCAACTGTCTATTTTGCCTCCATAAGAAACAAAATATTGGGAGCTTTTCCTCTCACCAAATGAGAGAGTACAATGCCTACACGTAGGTTCCCAAGCTCCCGACAATTCCAACTTAGGACGATCATTAAGCTCGATGGGGCTAATCATCCGCCTCCACTGTTTTAATTTCAACATTTTTTGCCGCTGCCCTTGATTTTGTCCTGGACCCATCATGTGCTTCCCCCTCCTGTGATCTTTTCTTGCTTGTTTCTAATCTACTCGTGGGTGTTGTAGTGTTTGATGAGGCTTCCCTAGCAATTTTAGTCCACTTAGGAGTCTTTGGTCGTGAGGTTTGAGTTGGAGCACGTGATTTCTCCTCATAAATGTGTGAAGCTAGGGTTTCACTTTGAGAATTAGTTCCTGAATTTCTCATATTGCCCACATATGTTATCGGAACCGTAATAAACTCCTCAACCTGTAATTCCACGTTTTTCTCCTTCCTATTTAGTTCCTTTCCGTTTAAGAGCTCATTATTATCTGGTTTTATTTCCCTCATAACTTCTAGAGTAATTCTCTCCATAAAATCTGGATTTATATCCTCCATAATGGTTTGTTTGATCATGCTGTGACTGTGTCATGCATTGAGTGCCATTATTGAGTCTGTAACCCCGTCATTATTATCCCTTTCCATGCTTGTAACGGACCCAGTAGGAGCCATCACTGGTGAATCAGTTGTCCGTGGAGGTTGGTGGTCCGTTGGCTGCCGACGGGGTGGGCTTAGTGCCTCCTTTCTTGGATGCTCTCTCTACCTTCGACCCCCAACCCGTAGCCAATCTCCATAAGGCAGCTCTTCCCCCTCTCTAACACCCAGACCTGAACACACCTTTGCTTCATGCCCCAGCAGTCCACACCGAAAACACAATCCCAGCAACCTTTCATATTGGAAATCCACCCACACCGTTTCTCCCTCCGGGCTAAGGACTAGTGCCCACGACAAATTGGTTTGTCCAGCGGCATGTCAACTCTAGATCTGACACGTAGGAATTTAACTTGGTCCGCTACTATGGCTTTGCAATCGACCTCGATGACTCTCCCAATTCCCCTTCCAATGTCTGTCCTAGCTTCCTCATTGATCAAGTCGAAAGGCAACCCCCATACTTGCACCCAAATGAAAATTGTTTTGAAGCTCACCTAGAAGGCAGTCATTCCTTTTTCTCACCATCACAACAATAGGATATGATTCTTGAAACTCCACGGTCCATTATTTAAAACCCACTTCAGTTGGCTCTCTATCGCAAACATAAATTGGAACAGCCCATCCCCCACCTCTGTAATCGTCATATCCTTCCCCATCTTCCATACAGACCTGAGAAGGTTTTTTGCAGCTCTAAAATTTATATTTTTAGTCGTATGGCATCTTCCCACTAGACTAAGTGAATAGTCCTCTAGTGTTTTCTCCCAATTTTCGGCACATACTGTAATCACTTCATCTTCATCTGGGTCAACTTAATCTTTTGTAAACGTGCAATAAACTCCGAGTCCATGTTAAGGAAGGAAAAGTAAAAACGATGATGAAAAGACAAAAACCTACACCTAGCGGTTGAGGAAAGTTTGTTCTGTGACCCACACTGTAGGATAGAAAGAAAAAGAGTCTCACTCTACGTGAGAAAAGAAAAGCTCCTAGCAAGAGGAGAAGAAGACAATTAAATTTCTTAGATAGAAAACACATGGCCTATATTAGAAATACAAATTTTTTGAACTATTTTTTATATTCCATTTTATATTTTACGAATTACAACTTACTATGTATTGTTTTTAGTTTTTTTAATAAAATAATTGAAGTTTAAAATAAAATAAAATAAAATTAGACACATAGCTTACCACAATTAATGAAGCATAAATACATCACAAAAAGTGGTGCTGAACATTTATATTCCCCATGTAAGAAGCATTTATCACGTCTATCTCACATAAAATTCAACGTGGATCTGGAACTTCATGTTGCAGAATTAAAAGGTTCAAACAATTTCATGATAATTATCTTGTGCATAATGGTTTATTTAAATCCTGAACTTGAAGGCATGTCATTTTCTTGTCGAATATTAAGCCATATATAATCAAATAGCGTTAAGTTTTGAATTCTAAATGCAATCTGAATTCTTGCTACTACTAAATTTGATTCTTGGACCATAGAAAGCTTAAAGCTTTAGCCGACCAGCTAACATTCTAACTTCCAATTCATATTATGTTACTTTTGTAGGCCCTTATCGTAGCGGCTTCAGATACATCAACAATAACATTGACATGGGCTCTTTCTTTACTTCTCAAAAATCCTGAGACCTTAACAAAAGTCCAGGAAGAATTAGACATCTATGTCGGTAGACAAAGGCAAGTGAAGGAATCAGATATGAAAAATTTGGTATATCTCCAAGCTATCCTCAAAGAAACAATGCGCTTATATCCTGCTGTACCACTCCTATTGCCACACGAGTCAATGGAAGATTGTACCTTGGTTGGTTACCACGTCCCAGCAGGCACACGACTTCTTGTTAATCTTCTGAAACTCCATCGAGACCCAAATGTGTGGGTGGATCCTAGTGAATTTCGACCTGAAAGATTTCTTACAACTCACAAGGATGTTAATGTTAGAGGCCAAAATTTTGAATTGATACCATTTGGAAGTGGTAGAAGAATATGCCCCGGGATCTCATTTGCCTTGCAAGTTATGCAACTCACACTTGCTACTTTGTTGCATGCTTTTGAAATTTCAAGCCCATCAGATGAACCTGTGGACATGACAGAGAAAGGTGGACTTACAAACCCGAAAGCTACCCCACTTGAAGTCTATCTCACTCCTCGCCTTCATGCTCAAGTATATGCATAATTTGACTAGGTATAATTTGATAAATTAAAATATGGTGTGGTGAGATATGCATAATTTGACTAGGTATCATTTGATAAATTAAAATATGGTGTGGTGCAATAAATTGGTGTATGCCTTTTCCATGTAACCAGTCAAAAGGCAAACATTAGAAAAGTAAAAGTCATTTGAAAAAGTTCTGTATTTGTCAAGTCATATTAAGTGTGACTTGTAAATTGCATTTGTCTTGTGAGTTCTGTTTTTGAAGGTTGGATCTTTTTTGTAAAAATAAATTTTTTATTTAGTCATTTTATGTGTCATGTAATTTGGCATTTGACTTATAAATGAGTTATGTTTCTTCACTGTTAGGAATTGTATTAACTATGGGGGAGGTTATGTTTTTAAAATTAGATGTATATAGATGGAGGAGATGTGGAACTTCAAATCAAGCCAAAAATCTTCAACAAGTATGGCCCCCAATACTGCCACACAACCTTCATCATCGTTTCTGTTTGTGGTCAGTGGCGGTGATTTTTTGATAAAAAATATATGTAGCCCAAACTTATAAGTTTAAAATGACAACGATGTAAAGCAAGATAAAATATTTGGGGGTTCGGGAGACGCATAGATAGGAATGAATGATAAAAGGAAAAATAGACCTTGGCTTTAGCATCTATGTGCCGATTCAACAAGTTTAGGGACCAAAAAATTTTTAATTAGGTCTTTTTTATATATTTAAATATCAATTAAATAATGTTTTTTAAATATTGTGTTCTTATTTAAATTTTATTTTTTTGGGTTTTTGAAATATAAAATTACTAATTAAGTTTTTGTATTTAAATTTTAAACTTTTTTTTAAGGTATTTAAATTTTAAACTTGCACAAATAAAATAAATTTATTACATAATTCAATAAACTAGTATCATTATTATACAAATGAGTTGATAGGATATATATCAGATTATCAACTAGAATAATAATTTATAATAATTAATAAAATAAAATAAAGTATTCACTGTACATGTGCAGTGAGTGGGATACCGTGTGGGGCAGTGGGCCTAGTGGTTGTGTCTTAATGAAGTTGGTGATTGTGTGTGGAGAGAAATTATTTGCTCCTCCGGGTGGAGGAGTGACGTGGTCCTCCTATTGATGTGGACCAATAAAATGCAGCCATGTATTAAAAGAAAAGCTGAGTCAGCAACACACCACTTCAGCCATTCAAAACATAAAAACGTGAAATACACTTTCACTTCTCAGCATCAGTTATTCACCGCCCAAATTTTTTGCTCACCGCCCAGCTCTCTTCTCTCCACCTCCCTGCATCATTGAAGAAATTTATTTTTGCATGAACAAGCTTTATGAGATTTTGAACTAACTTTGTTCTTGGACTTTTTTTTCTTGCTTGTTTCCCTCTTTTCCCCTATGACTGAAGTGGCTGCAATCCAATGCTCACCATCGCAACTAACCATGGCTGATCAAGGTATGTCACAAAGTCTCATTTCACTCTTCAAAGTCTTATTTTCTTACTCTATTCTGTCTCTATGTAGTTTATAATACAGTGCCTTCTACATGTTTGATAAAAAGTCCAAGATAAAAAAAAGTTTTAAAAGAATGAAATTTCTATTTTTATTTTTATTTTCTTTCTATTTAGTTTTCCTGACTATGAGCCCTTGTTTTTAACTCTAGATTGTAGGTCTTTTATTTTAGAATGAGTCTTTAATTGAGACCCCCTTAGGTTCAGTATTATAACGTTGTTGGGTTCCTCTGTTTTTTTTTTTTTTTTTTTTGGCATTTTATTGTTGTTGTTGCCGATGCATTTGAATGTTGTGGTGTTTTTAATCATAGATATTAGAGTCAATGAGGAAGGTGTTGAAGATGTTGAAACTTTGCTTGGAATGGTGGTGCATAATGAGGATGAAGCATATAAATTGTACAATGACTATGCCATTTGAATTGGGTTCAGTGTTTGGAAAGAAAAAATCAGATATGCAAAAAATGTTGTAAGACAATGAGATTATGTGTTCAAAAGAAGGATTCCCATGAGATAGTGACAATTTGGATGATAAGAAGTTCAAAAAATTACAAACTAGGACCGGTTGTGAAGCTAGTATCCGGTTTACAGTGACAAATGGTGAGTGGAAGGTTACTCACTTCAACCCTACTCATAATCATGAGCTTGCAAAGCCAGAAGAAAGGCCATTTCTAAGGTCGAATCAAAAAATAACTGATGCTCAGTTAGGTGTTATAAAAACTTCCAAGGAAGCGGGTATAAGAACAATAAGCGCATATTCCTATTTAGTTGAGGAAGCTGGAGGGTTTGAAAATGTTGGATTTATAAAACGAGATTGCTATAATGTGGTGAACAAGCAGAAGTTAATTAATGTTAAGGCTGGAGATGCTCAAAGTTTAGTAAACCACTTTAAACAGAAGCAAGAAGAAGACCTTATGTTTTTTTATACAATTCAAGTTGATCAAGAAAATTGAATGACAAATTTTTTTTGGAGAGATGGCAGATCAAGGATTGATTATAACTCTTTTGGGGATGTTATATATTTTGACACTACATATCAAACTAACAAGTATAATATGATATGTGCCCCATTTATAAGTGTCAACCATCATTGGAAAAATGTACTTTTTGGCTGTGCATTTTTATTGGATGAAACAATTGTTTCTTTTACTTGGTTGTTTGAAACATAATGTGTCAACCAAAGACAATTTTTACTGACCAATGTCAAGCAATGAAGAATGCTATAAGAGTTGTGTTTCCTGATACATGTCATCACTTGTGCTTATGGCAAATCTCAAAAAATGCTGCAGAAAATTTACCAAGGCATTATGGGATTCCTGAATTCAAGAGTAGATTCAATAAGATTCTTTATAATTGTGAGACTGAATCAAAGTTTGAGTCTTCTTGGGATACCTTACTTAGAGATTACAATTTAGTGGGCAATAAGTGGCTTAACACTTTATATGAAAATCGGGAAAGGTGGTGTTCAGTTTTTAGTCATAACATTTTCTCTGTTAGAATGAAAGCTTCATCAAGAAGTGAGAGTGTAAATAATGTTTTTCCACATATGGCATGCAAAACAATGAGGCTAACAGAATTTGTACACGAGTATGAGAAAGCTTCAAAAAATATGCGGGTGGAAGAGTTAGAAGAAGATTTTCGTTGCAAACAAGGTACATCTTCTCAAATAGTCAAGAATTGTGGACTTTTGGAACATGCATTATCTGTTTATACTCATACATTTTTCAAAAGATTTAAGTTAGAAATTGCTTCTACCTTGGGGGTCACACACCAAGATGTGTATTCTGATGGAGAGTCTTTTACCTATGAAGTTATCGAAAGACGTGGTCGAAGGGTTCGTGTTATCCAATATAACTCCTCGAATAATACTGTGACATGTAGTTGTAAAATGTTTGAAACATTGGGGTTACTATGTCGACATGTTTTGCGAATACTTATTGTGAAAAATGTCACAGATCTGCCTGTTCAGTATATTTTGAAAAGATGGACAAAAGATGCAAAGAAAGATAGTGTTTTATGTGATCATGTAAAACCAACAAATGCAAATGATGAGTTGTCGGTGACTTCACGTCGTAACGAATTAATGCACTCTGTTTATGAAATTTTCACAAAGGGTGCAGCAACAACTCGACATATTGAAATGTGTAAAAGAAAAATAAGAGAGATGATAGTGTTAAGAATATAAAGTGAGAGAGACAGACTGAATAATCTGTATATTCTGTGTGTATAACAATGTACAATAGAGAGCCTTATATACGTTAGGTATGTGTGCAGTACAAGTAATATGAGTGAAGCACAAGTAATATGAGTGAACTACAAGTACAGTATATTGGGCTAAGCCCAATGGCCTAAACTAGTCTAAGCTATACACTAACATCCCCCCTCAAACTCGAGGTGGCAAGGAGGAAGCCAACTGGAGTTTGGATATAAGGTCTTGAAGACGACCTGGCGGGTGAGTCTTGGTGAAGATATCAGCAGGCTAGTCAGCAGAGGAGATGTAGAACAACTTGAGATTTCCTTTCTTAAGATGCTGGCGAGTGATGTGGCAATCAATCTCAATGTGCTTGGTGTGTTCATGGAAGACATTATTATGAGCAATGTAGATAGCACTACGATTGTCACAATAAAGAGGAGTGGCAATGGGTTGTGGTGCATCCATGTCAGCCAAGAGCTAGCGAAGCCAGACAAGCTCGCAGGTGGTGTCAGTAAGGGCACGATACTCAGCCTCAGTACTAGAACGAGAAACCACATCCTACTTCTTGCTACGCCATGAGACAAGAGAAGTACCCAACAAGAAACAGAAACCTATGATAAAGTATCGATCAGTCAGATCACCTGCCCAGTCTGCATCTAAATAAGCATGAAGCTCGAGAGAAAACCGAGAGGAGTAGTGGAGACCATGATAAAGTGTGCCCTTGACATATCGAAGAATCCGAAGAACTGCAGCATAGTGGACAAAACAAGGGGCATCCATGAACTTACTAACCATACCCACGGCATATGAGATATTCGGACGAGTAATAGTGAGATAGATCAGACTACCAACCAACTAACGATAGCGAGTAGCATCAGATATAGGTTCACCATCCAAGGGTGTGAGCTTTGCATTGTACTCCAAGGGAGTGGAAACAGTCTTGTTGTCGGTGATACCGGCTTTGGAGAGCAGATCAGAAGCATATTTAGCTTGGGAAAGATAGTATCCATCAGAGGAGGAGGTAACCTCAAGCCCAAGAAAATAACTGAGAATGCCTAAGTCTTTCATCTCAAAATGTTGACCGAGGAAGTGCTGAAGAGAGCGGATACCTGCAGAATCATCTCCAGTAATAATCATATCATCAACACAAAGAAGAATAAGAGTGATACCAACAAAGGATCTTTGGACAAAGAGAGCAGTGTCATGAGGACTCGAAGTGAAACCCTGCTGAGCAACAACTGAGCTAAACTTTTCAAACCAAGCTCGAGAAGTTTGCTTGAGGCCATAAAGAGCACGACGAAGGCGACAAACTTGACTGCCTGAGTGTGGATAGCCAAGGGTGGTTACATGTACACTTCTTCTTGGAGGTCTCCATTGAGGAAAGCATTCTTTAAATCCATTTGATAAAGAGGCCAACAACGAACAGCACCCACAGCAATAAGACATCTAACAGATGTAAGGCAAGCAACAGGAGCAAATGTTTCCTCATAGTCAATGCCATACTCCTGAGTAAGCCCTTGCCAATGAGGCGAGCCTTGTATCGTTCAACAGATCCATCAGCCTTGATCTTGATCTTGTAAACCCACCTACAAACTGACCAGGAGGCAAATCAACCATATCCCAAGTGTGATTCTTATGAAGGGTATCTAGTTCTTCGTTCATAGCTTGCTGACAAACAGGGTCAGTATGGGCCTCACGATACGTGTGAGGTTCATAGAGGGTGGCAAGAGCAAAAGAGCAGTGATAATCAGTGAGATAAGGAGGAGGAATGCTTACTCGGGTGGAATGACGAAGTTTAGGACCAACAGGAAACTCAGGAGAGGGTGGTGCCACAGGATCCAAGACAGGTGGGTCATATGCCGGGGATGGAACCAGAGCTAAGACGTCTGGAAAGGCAGCCGATGTCGAAGAATCCTCCACAAGTTCAGGATAGAAAGGGAGGAAAAGATCGGTAAAAATGGAAGACTCTGAGGAAGAGGATGCAAGAAACTGCTAAAGACTCGTGAATGGACGATATTCCCAAAACTCAACATAACGGGAGACACGAAGGCGATGAGAAATAGGATCATAGCAGCGAACCCCTTTTGAGATACACCATAAATAAGGAAACAACAAAGACGAGCACGAGGCTGGAGCTTTGTTCGTTCATGAGGAGGAAGAGAGACAAAGCAAGCACAACTAAAAACCCAAAGAGAGGAGTAGTCAGGAGTTTGACCATAGAGAAGCTCGAATGATGATTTGTTATGTATAGTTGGTAAAGGAATACGATTAATGGTGTACACAGCAGTGAGTGCGGCCTCACCCCAAAAGCGCTCAGGAAGAGAGGTAGAAATGAGAAGGGTACGGACAACATCAAGAATGTGACGATGTTTTTGTTCTGCACGACCATTTTGTTGAGAGGTGTAAGGACAAGATTGCTGAGGAAGGGTACCATGACTATCTCAAAAGGATAGGAAAGATTTAGCATGATATTCTTGAGCATTATCTGATCGAAAGACTTTGACAGTGCAATTGAACCGTGTTTCAATCATTTTATGAAATGTTTGGTAAATAGACACAAGTTCAAACCTATGGTGAAGCAGATAAATCCAAGTATATCAAGAAAAATCATCCTCAAATATGACAAAATATTTTGATCCCCCCTCAGTGGGAATAGGTGCAGGAACCCAAATATCAGAATGAATAAGATCAAAAGGTGCAGAAGAAAAGGAGTCACTATTATTAAAGGGCAATTTTGTTTGTTTGCCAAAATGACAAGAAGTACAATCAAATTTTTGAAACTGAACTGAACCTAAATAACCTTGAGAAGCTAACAACTGAAGACGAGATAAGGATGGATGACTAAGACGAGCATGCCATAGATCAGGTGAGGGGGTGGCAGTGGTAGCAACTGCAGAAACAACTTGTGAAGGAATCTTCAAGTCATGAACCTCAAACATGCGACCAACCTTACGGCCTGTCCCAAGCACTTGACCCGTCCGGGGATCCTGCACATCCACACCATGATTAGTAAATAGAAGATCTATGTCTAATTCACAAAGTTGACCAACAGAAAGTAAATTGAGGGATAACTTAAGGATATGAAAAGTTTCATTAAGGGATAAACAGGGAGAAGAGATTGTTCCTTTATGACTAACAAGCCTAAGAGTTCCATCAGCAGTGTAAATGGCGATTGGATGTGCTAAGGGTGTCTTATCAGAAAATTGAGATTCATCAAAAGTCATATAGTTACAACATGCAGTATCAAAAAACCAAGGTTGTTTACCTGAGGTGACAGAAAAAGCAGTGGAAGTGCGGGATAAAACCTATTGAACAACTGCCTTAATATCAGTCGTAATAAGTGAGGAAGCTAAAGATGGACCTGTAGGAACTGGTGGATCTAAAAGACATACAACAGCTACCCGAGGAAAAGAAGTTTTATTCTGCTCTTGCACAAATTTCTGCAGTTTGCGACAAACTGAGATGTCATGGCCTTTGGCACGGCAAAACTCGCAGCGAGTACCTTTGGAAGACTAAGAGGTGGGACGCCCAGAGTTTATTCGTGGAGGAGTAGTGAATGCAGCAATGGGAGGCTGTGGAGATGGTGTAGCCAATACATGATCAGATGATGACATGTGATGAGTAGGCCGACAGTTCTCCTCAGAAATGAGCTCCTTGACTACAGCATCAAGAGAAGGAGTAGGAGACCAACTAAGCAGAGAAGCCCTAGTAGGCTCAAAATCCTCACGTAATCCCATCATGAAGTGCATAAATTTACGGCAATCCCGATATTTGACAAAAAGCTCAATGTCCTTAGAACACACTAGTGGAGGATCTGCAGCAGAAAGTTATTCCCATATAGTAGAAGTCTAAGAATAATAATCAGAAATAGACTGACCTGTCTCTTAGCGCATTTAATAAAGCTTTGATTCAATGTGGAACTCCAAGCTTGAATCATTAGTACAATTATAGCGATCGGCCAGAAATTTCCAAGCAACCTCAGCAGTCTCAAGACGAGGAAGAAGATTATGAATGGAGGGAATAGAGGTATTGATAAACCAAGACAAGATCTTATTCTGAATACTCTCCTATTCCTCTAGGCGTTCTTCATAATCATCCGTTGCAACAGCAGTCTTGGAGGCATCTTCAGAAGCTATGGCTTTGGACTTAGGGTTTGGTACTGGCTTAGGAATTGAACCAGTCACATATCTCCACAGTTTACAACCCTTGAGGAAGATAGTCATATTCTAAGACCATGCATGATAGCTAATGGGACCATCCAACATAATGGTGATAGGACATATGATATCTCGATCATTTTGTTGAGCCATAATGAGAAAAATGGCAAAAAAATGGGATTTAGAGACCTCAAGAGCAAAAACAGAGCCCGAAATCGGAATCTACACGAAACTAAGCAAGACAGGTCCGGTTGAAAATTTTTGACTTTGGTCAAAGTCAACGGTCAACGGTCTGGTCAAAGTCAACGGACGTGTGCTAACGTGGCAATGTGACGTCACCCTAGGGCTGACGTGGCAGTTCGTGAATCGGAGCAGGTGCATAGGGCGCGTGGAGGCACGTGACGGCACTTGTCTTGGCGCGAGAAAGAGGCTGGCGGCGCGTGGAGCGCGTGCTTGTGAAGCAGAAACTTCAGTCGGCGCGTGTGGGCGCGTGGGAGGTGGTTTCTGGCGAATCTTTGTTGGGTTTTGCTCAAGATCGGAAGATCTGTCAATCTATGTCTTGAATCTGGCAGTTTGATCAACAAAGCTGACGAAAAGCGAGTGTTCTAGGGGCTGTGGGCGTGACGGAGATGTCCACAGGAACCAGAAAATCAGAGGAATGGCTTTGATACCATGTTAATAATATAAAGTGAGAGAGAAAGACTGAATAATCTGTATATACTATGTGTATAACAATGTACAATAGAGAGCCTTATATAGGCTAGATATGTGTGCAGTACAAATAATATGAGTAAAGTACAAGTAATATGTGTGAACTACAAGTACAGTATACTGGGCTAAGCTCAACGGGCTAAACTAGTCTAAGCTATACACTAACAGATAGAATTAGTTGAAAATGATATGAAGCAGTTAAATGTAGCTAGAGATGATGATGAAAAAGAAAATAGGATTGTTGCTAATAATGTCTTTGATGATGTTGAGAAGGCGGATTGCTCTCTCAATAGTTTGCCAATATTAGATCCCCCCCTGTGTGCGACTGAAAGGAGTCACAAATGCAAGACTCAAAAGCAACTTGGAGAAGCGTAAAAGGAAGCCATTAAAAGACGTTACAAGATCAAGTAAATCTTTGTTCTTTTATTTAAATTTTATATTGAAAAAAAATATGTTAGTAGTGTGGTTCAAATATTGGTTTGTTGTGAATAATGCCCATGATTTCCTCTCCTTTTTTTAGAACAATTGTCTACAAGAGGACTTCCAACAAGCTCTAGCCATGCCCCTAAAGGTATTGATTTCCTCTCTCTCTCTTTTTTTGTTAGTCTAGCAGATTTATGTATTTCTGTGTTTGTTACTGATCTGCTTGAATAAAACCAGTAAATCAACGCCTAGAAATTGGAGAAATTGAAATTGGAGATAAACAAGGCTTAGCTCAAATGCACTTCTTCTTCCAAAAGTATGGGGTGAGGCTGAGGGTCACAAGTTCAAGGGTAGCAAGTAAAACTTACCAACATAATTATTTAACTCACTTCATGGTCAATAGTTATAAAAATTTATAACGAGAAGACACTAAAGTTACAACAAAACTATGCAAATTTCAAGATCTATGTGAGCATTTTTTGAGAATTTTAAGTCTACTACCAAACCCAAATGGACCGTGTAGTAGTTCCAAAACACTCAAAAAATTTCTGCAAATTAGGATATAGTGCATCACTTCATTATATCATGGCATCTCAGTTTCTAACAGACTACCAATTCCATTAACATTAGATTCCATTTGTAATAGGTTGTCACTCAAGTTGATAGAAGTGGTGACAGGAACCTTACACATAATATTAGTGCCAAGTAAATGTCATGATCCACTGTTTCCTCTTCTTCAAATCATGCAATTTAAAATTTTTGTTGCTAGACTACTTCCAATCCATCTAAAACCAATCTAACTGCTTGTATCATCATATACTCACCAATAATTCTCCTCTCCTTTTCCGTCAATGTTAACAAGCTTAAAGTCTTATTGCAAATTAAGACACTAAAATTATGCAGACATGCATACTTTTTACTCATTTCTCAAAAAGCATAATCACTGATACTACTATACCTGGTACCAATACATACTATTGTCAAGTGCAACCTAATATGCTAGCAGTTGGAATGCAACCTAATATGTTGGTTACTTAGGCTTGTGCTTTGGAGATGAATAGCTGGAGCAAAGATGTGCTTTGGAGGTTTCTTTGACTTTCAAATTTTAATTTTGGGATAATTACACTTTGTCCACCTGTGGTTTGTATCTAATTTGATGTGCCTACCCGTGGTTTAACTTTTGACACTTTACCCACCTGTGGTTACCACCGTTAGTCTTCCGTAACCCACCTTTGTTAAAAAGAAGGGTAAATATGTATTTTTGAACTATTTTTATGTCTCTCTCCTCCCAAAACATAAAAATTCAAGAGAAAACAAGATCAAAATGTGCTATTGGTAAAAAAAATTATGCGATTTCTTAGAACTTTAACTTGTATTTGAATCTATCATCTCAACCACAAGCAAACAACAAATTATAAATCTGAAAGCATGATAAAGCCGTATGAGAAAAGAAAAATAACAACTTAATATAAATCCAATTTTAGATCCAATTTTTACAGAGCAATGAACTATTCATATACAATTGCTCTAGCGAAAATATGAAGAAAAAAAAACCCAGAAAAGTTCCTGCCAACAAAAATTAGAAACCCAGAAAAGTTCAAAAACTAAAAACCCAAAAAAGTTCAAAAAATCCCAGAAAAATTAACAAACCCAGTCTTGCCGTAAAAATAAATAAAAAGTAAAAACCTAAGCTTGTTTTGGAGTCCATTACAATCGAAAAACCCAAATAAAACCAACACAATTTTCAAACCCACTCTTCACTCTCTTCCACCTCAAACCAAAACCCAGAAAAGATCTCACCCATACCCACCACCATCTGACCGCAACTTAGCCAACCCAACAATGGAATCCACCACAATCAACATTTACCAAACCAAATCATATCAAAATCCAATCAAAACTCCCAAATCTGAAATAAATCTCAACAACACCAAGACCAGACAGTGGTGGAGGATACGATTAGTTTCTTTGGGGTGCATCGGACGGTGTCACTTGAGTCTCAGATAGCGGTGGTTGGTGGGACCAAGAAGTATGAGATTGTAAAAGTGTACACCACGTTGGGGTCGCTTCATCAGGAGGATCAGCACACCACGAATAGCATGGATACCATCTTGCAGTTCAGTGTTTACCTTTCTTATTAGCAGTTTGTAGTTTGTGGTTGTTGTTGATTGGTGTGGCTGTTTATATATTAAAAGAAAGTTTGGATCGTTTTGGGTATCGATTTGAATGAGTCTAAGCAATGCAGTAATGCTTGCTTACATTTTTTTTAAAAGGTTAATGATGTACGTGTTGAAAATTCCTAATCTTTTTGATAAAGTACAAGTGTACAACATAAAATGTTTTTATCAATGGAATCAAAATTTGAAATAGCCAGATCAATTCCTTTATGGGTTCCTGAGATCTTCGTTTGGTGAGCAAGTTAGGTTGGATGGGAGTGAGTGACTTTTGGGAGCGAGTACATTTTGATCTGTTTGGGCTTTGGTTTTTTACATTTTTGTGTTAGAGTAATGGCGGGGGAAGAGGTGGGTTACGGGAGACTAACGGTGGTAGCCACAGGTGAGTAAAGTGTCAAAAGTTAAACCACGGGTAAGCACATCAAATTAGAGGCAAACCACAGGTAGGCAAATTGTAATTATCCCTTTAATTTTAATTCACAAAACTCAACCTATGCTCCACAATGTACAGGTCTTTGCCAGCCAAAGCACCCATCTAGTGTACCCATGGATGAGAGTTATACTAATTAAGTATGATCTAAGCCCCTTGCATCCTCTTCTTTATTATTATTTTTTTAATGATGCCATATTAATCTCTTATAATATTTGATAGGTATTTCTTCCTCCGGCCATGCCAACAACCATTAGTCCAAGTCATTTTCAACATCCAAATAAGGTAAAAGTAAATAAAAATAAATAAATAATTGATTTTTGTAATTGAATGTTCATTTAGAAAAATATCTAACATTTAAGCTTGAGTTAATTTGAATGTAGAACCCCTTTTCCTATTGGAGCAGTGCTTCTCCAAATTTCAGCTTCACAACTATGCTTCAAAGTAATGATTTCTTGAATCATTTAAGTCAGGTAAAATACTTGCTGTTTCTATTTTTAATTCTTCATTAGTTATGTTTATTTATAGTTATCACCTTGTTACTAATAACTGAAAAATGTCTATCTCTATTTGTGCAGAATTCTTTCTTAAATGGTTTTACACAACTAAATCCTAGGCAAAAATGATTTGACTCAAAAGTTACCATATAAGTATTCAACTTGGAAGATTTTTGACAAGTTCTCAAGTTGGAAGATTAATCAAGTAACTAATGATTAGAGGAGTGAAAGCTGCAGCAGTTATTTTTGTATTTCGAAGGCAATAAAAATAGGCCTATTTATAGGAAATGTTAGATTACATTCCTTTTTGTATATTTTCTTTTGTTATGCCTTCTCATCCTCTACTAAAAAAATTGTATAGTTCAACTTGTTATTTATCCAATTGATTATAACCAATAGCAATGAAAAGTATTTCCAATTCAAGTGCTTATTATAAGAAATTTTTGTGAACTTGTGGTGTGGAAAATTAGAATATAACCATTGTAAAACAAAAGACTTGATTTATTGAGAAATATATTTCAGTACAATTCTCACAACTTCTCATATTCCAGTACAATATATTTCAGTACACTAGCTGCATAACTTTTCATCCTCTAACCATTGTCACAACTTCTCATCCTTTAATTCCCACCAAAGGCTCTTCCTTTTCCTGAGAAAATTTTACAACTCACTAGCTGCATATACCTTCTCATCCTCTACTAAAAAAATTGTATAGTTCAATTTGTTATTTATCCACTTGATTATAACCAATAGCAATGAAAAGTATTTCCAATTCAAATGTTGATTATAAGAAATTTTTGTGAACTTGTGGTGTGAACAATTAGAATATAACCATTGTAAAACAAAAGACTTGATTTATTGAGAAATATATTTCAATACAATTCTCACAACTTCTCATATTCCAGTACAATATATTTCAGTACACTAGCTGCATAACTTTTCATCCTCTAACCATTGTCACAACTTCTCATCCTTTAATTCCCACCAAAGGCTCTTCCTTTTCCTGAGAAAATTTTACAACTCACTAGCTGCATATGCCTTCTCATCCTCTACTAAAAAAATTGTATAGTTCAATTTGTTATTTATCCACTTGATTATAACCAATAGCAATGAAATGTATTTCCAATTCAAATGTTGATTATAAGAAATTTTTGTGAACTTGTGGTGTGAACAATTAGAATATAACCATTGTAAAACAAAAGACTTGATTTATTGAGAAATATATTTCAGTACAATTGTCACAACTTCTTATATTTCAGTACAATATATTTCAGTATGCTACTAGCTGCATAATTTATCATCCTCTAACCATTGTCACTACTTCTCATCCTCTAATTCCCACCAAAGGCTCTTCCTTTTCGGGAGAAAATTTTACCACTCACTAGCTGCATAGTTACAAGTTTTTATACACTACGAAGTGTTTGGATAGCCCAAACGTTCGTTCACGTCCAAGTTTTTTTTTTTTTTTTTTAACGCGTGTTTGTTATTGTTTATTGGCCATGAACAGTAATTTTAGGCCAATAAACAGTATTTTTTAACCCTTTAAAAATTATTTTGCTACAGTGTTTTCAATTTTCAATTTTTAATTTTTAGCAATAAGTTCTATCCAAACAGACCCTCAAAAATTGATTCAAAGTTTAACATGAGTCCCCTAACAAAACTTTCAAGGTATTACTAATAACTTTCTAATACGTTACATCTCCAAAATTTAAACAACCATACCAAAACACAGCAGCCTAACTAACTAACTACCCTGACCATCCCAACCAATTGCTTAACTCCTTCACAACACAGCAGCACCTCACAGCAGCACCCCACGCACCCCAGTGCACACCTCAATGCACACAGCTGTGCATCACCCACGTGTAATGACCGAAGAAGACCCTACCTCAGCTCTGTGGGACTTCGGAGACCTCCTCGACTTCACCGTTTCATGGTCATTTCTCTATGTCCCTAGCTCCCGATCAACTTCCCTCGCCGCCGCCGATTATCGACCAGAGTCTCGATTTTTCGCAGGTGGATACGGATCCTCCGGGCCCGAGTTCCGGGAAGATCCGGAAACGGGATCCGAGGCTGACGTGTACCAATTACTTGGCGGGTTGGATCCCTTGTGCGTGTCCGGAGATGGACGAGAAGCTCGAGATGGAAGGGAGCCTTCGTGGGAAGAAGCGGCCCATTCGATCTTAACAGGGATGTGGTTGATGAGATATTGGGGAAATAGAGCTAGAGGGAAAGAGGAAGAAAGAGGCAGATGCGTTTGATTTGGGTTTCAGAAATTTTGATTTTGGTTTCAGAAGTTGTAAAAGTGTATTTTACGTTTTTAAGTTTTAAATGGTTGAAGTGGTGTGTTGCTGACTCAGTTTTTTTTAATACATGGCTGCATTTTATTGGTCCACATCACCAAGAGGACCACATCACTCCTCCACCCGGGAGGTGCAAATAATTTCTCGTGTGTGGGGCCGTGTGTCATTTTTTTTCTTTGAAATTTATAATCTCAATTTTAGCATATTTCAAGATATTTACATTGTATTACTAATGAATTTGTCTAATCTTAATTTTGATTTTAGCAAATTTCAAGAATAAATTAATGAATTTGTATTCTATGATTTAATTTTGTTAGCCAAATTTTGACTATTTTTGTTTTTTTCCTTTTTAATTTTATATATTTTAGGATACAATGTGGCTTTTTTAATGCATTCTATTGACTAATAAAATTGCCTTCTTTTATTTCGGAGCGATTGCATTGCTGCTAAAATCTCCAAGGAAGCTTTTAGCACTGCAACACCAGATGTTTTTTCATGTATAGTAATATTGACAATCATACCAACAACATACAATGGCAAAGTAATAAAATCACTATTACCCACATTTTGGAAATAGACACAAACACAATGATGATCTTCACATCTCTAGAATTTTGACCTGACAATGGATTAGGTCCGATCGAATTTAGGTCAATCCACGATGTCTTCACTCTTATTTTCCTCCTAAATATTAAATATAGTTTACTAAATTAATTTGTAACATGAAAATGATAAAATATCAAATATATATATAGTAGTGGTCCATAACAAGATTAATACAACTTACAACTATTGAAGTCAAATGATTTCAATAAAATACTACCAAAATGATAATAAATTCCTAAAATATTTAAAGAATTTTAGTTGTCAAAACACAAAATTATTGTGAACTGATTTTTTTATACATGATAGCCTTATAAAATACATAAATTATATTTGCTATAAACTTGGTCCGAATTCAATTAGTAAATTTTTTTTATCTCACTTATCTAACTCTATTTAACAAATATAACTAAATATGTTACATATATATAATCTTAGTAATAGTATAAGATTCACGTCTAAAAAAAAGTAATAGTATAAGATTGCCTCATCTCTTTTATTAGAATTACTGGGATTTAATTGGTGGCGAGGTAACTTCTTCGGTTCTTCATTTCCTAAAGTCTGCAACTCTGCCTACTAACCTTAATCATACTTTTGTTACTCTCATTCCTAAGGTTCAAAGTATGTCTTAGAATTCCGACCTATTAGCCTTTGCAATGTTTTATACAAATTTTTTTTTAAGGTGTTAGCAAATAGGCTTAAAAGGATTTTACCAAAAATTATTACTGAACATTAAAGTGCTTTTACTAAAAGTCGCCTCATCTCAGATAATATTTTGGTAGCTTTTAAATCCTTACATAGTATGCAGAGGCACACAGGAAAAGATGATTATATGGCCATTAAGCTTGATATGAGTAAAGCTTACGATAGAGTGGAGTGACCCTATTTGGAGGCAGTCATGAGGAAGATGGGTTTTAATGAACGTTGGGTGAAATTAATGATGATTTGTGTTACAACAGTATCCTACTCCATACTAATTAATGGAGAACCAAAAGGCATGATCTTACCAACTCGTGGTATTCAACAAGGAGATCCTTTGTCTCCCCTCTCTTTTTGTTATGTACTGAAGGACTTTATGGCCTTATTTCACAAGCAGCTAGCCGGGGTGACATTAAGGGTTATGCTCTTTGCAAAAATAGCCCAAGACTAACACATCTTCTTTTTGCAGATATAGTCTCTTATTTTGTAGGGCCACAGAATAGGAGTGTAAGAATATTCTTGATATCCTAGGAGTCTATGGTGGATGTTCCGGGCAATTTATCAATAGAAACAAAACCACCATCTTCTTCAGCAAGCAAACTTCTGAGGATAAGAGAGAAATCATCAAACAGGCTTTGGGGGTTCTAGAAATAAAGCAATATAAGAAGTATTTGGGCCTGCCATCTTTTGTAGGGAAGAGGAAAAAAGTCAATTTTAATTTCATAAAGGAAAAGGTGTGGAGGAAGTTGCAAGGGTGGGAGGAAAAATTATTATCACAAGCAATAAGGGAGATCTTAATTAAATCCATGGTTCAAGCAATACCCACTTACACAATGAATTGCTTCAAATTTCCTTGGGGGTTACAATGAAATTAAAAGCCTTATTCAAAAGTTTTGGTGGAGACAACGAGAAGAGAGAGGAAAGATTCACTAAGTGAAGTGGGACTCTCTATGTCAATCAAAGTCTGATGGAGGTATGGGGTTTAAAGATTTGGCTCTTTTTAACAATGCCCTTTTAGCCAAGCAAGCCTGGCGTCTTTTACAAAACAAGCAGTCCCTCTTTCACAATGGTGGCTCTAGGAATTTTTTCCAAGGTGTTCCTTAACAAGTATAAATTACACGATCTAATAAAAAGAAAATTTTATATATTGACAACAACAATCAAAAAACATGTAAATACATAAAATTTACAATTGCTTTCTACGATTTTTCATTTTTTGAAATCGTTGCATGATAGTCTCATTATCAATGCTACAAGTTACATTTTTTTCAATATACACAACCAAGCAATCATTCATCCATTGATCTCCCATTTGATTGCGCAGTTCATTCTTTATATATTTCATTGCTGAAAAACTTCTTTCTACTGTTGCAGTAGCAACAGGAAGGGTCAAAGCTAACTTTACAAGCAAATAGACTAATGGATAAGTCTCATGCTTCCTCGTGCTTACTAACTTTTCAGCAAGTTCACTAACTTCTTGAAGCTCTAAAAACAAGTCATTGTTGCGCATATCAAAAATGAAATTCTAAAGCTGAGAGTCAAGTACCAAGATATCTGTCCCAAGAAAATCATATGGATAGAACTTTGCTAGGTGTATTAACTTTTTCTTATCTAAAGCCACAAATGAATTACTTGGATTCAAGCAAGTCATACAAATTAGCAAATCGGTATTCACCTCTGAAAAACGATTGTTTAGCTCTTGAAGTTGCATATCTATAACTGTGTAAAATAGCTCAACACGATAATGATGTAAATTTGTATTTTGTTAGGTGTTGCGTCGCGGCCTCCCACTAACTACAAATATTTCATCCATATTCAAGATAGGAATATCATGTGTGGCACAAAATGAAGACACTTCAGTCAATAAAGATATTCATTCATCATCTCTCATCACTTGCAATCATTGCTTAGATACTTTAACAAGATCCATAGCATTTACTATATCTTGATTTTTTTTTTGCAATGCTATTGACAACTCATTTGTGATCCCTAAAATGTTTTTCATCAAGTGTAGAGCAAAAACAAATTCAAAAGATAAAATTGACCTCATAATAGATCGAGCTTCAACTTTTTGGTCAGAGAGCCCATCTTCTTCAATAATCTCAAGTACATCAGCAACAGCAGAGAACATCAAAATCAAGTTGAAAATAGTCCCATAATATGATCCCCAACGTGTATCACCAGGACGTTTAAGATTTTTCTCTTGATTCAAACCTTGTCCATTTCTTCGTACACCATTCTCTAAATCTTCTTTAATTTTGGCAAATTGAGCATCTCGAAGAGCATCTCTTACAAGAGCCTCCAACAACAGTTACTAAATTACTAACCACATAAAAAAAATCAACAATGTTAATGTGATTTTTAGCAACAGCAACAAGTGTCAATTGAAGTTAATGAGCAAAACAATGGACATAAAATGCTGACTTATTCTCTTTCAAAATTAAAGTTTTGAGACCATTGATATCACCTTGCATATTATTACTAGCTCCGTCATAACCTTGCCCAAGTAGTCTCGATAAACTCAAATTATGTTCACAAAGTAAACCTTCAATAGCACATTTGAGTGACAAAGCGGTGGTACTTGCTACATGTATAATACCAAGGAACCGCTCTATAATAATTCCTTGTTTGTTCACATAACGAAAAACGAGTGCCATTTGTTCTTTCACTGAGATATCACGTGACTCATCAACTAATATTGAAAAGAACCCATTGCCAAGATCCTTGATGATGGCTTTGGATGTTTCATGTGCAATTGCATTCACCATGTCTTTTTGAATATCATGATGGGTAAGCTTGCAATTTTTCCAAGTATTTTGCATCACTTCATTGATAGATTCATTGTGATACCTCAAGAATTGTAGAAGCTCAAGAAAATTTCCTTTATCACTTGAATCTTGAGATTCATCGTGACCACGAAAAGCTAATCCTCGGGATAAAAGGAACCTTATGCAATCAACTATTGCATTTAATTGAATCTGATATTCAGCTTTATCTTGATTTGATTGCTTAACCAAAACACTTTGAATGTGTTGTTTTTCCTTCTGTAAATCTTCACTCTTCTTGATAGCTTGGTTATGAGCACTATTAACTCCTCCAACATGGGAATCTAACTTCCCAAGCTGATTCCAAAGTTTGAATCCCTTCGTTACAAAAGTGTCACGTCCTCCTTACTTACCAACATCTTTCCCAAATAAGTAGCAATAAAAACAAAATGCTGCATCTTTGGCTATACTATATTCCAACCAATTTCTAGTTACATACCATTTGACTCTAAATTGACGGGGCTTTGTAGAAAAATATGATACAGGGTAATCATGAGGAGGTCGACAAGGGCCTTTTCCTAAATAATGTCTTCTTATTTCATCATGATTATTAGGATGCTAAGATGATATCTTTTGTCGTAGCCCAGGATCTGAAGGAAGATTTTCTAAGTTAAAGTCAACACAACTTCGCTTAGAAGATCAAGATGAATCTTGCACAGGAGATGAATCTTGGGTACGTGGTTTTCTTATCAAGTATTTGTCCATAATTCTAGAAAAAAAATAAACAATAAATTATAAGTTTATTTGAAATATTAATAAACTATTAATTATTGTTGTTTAGTTGTTTCATTAATTTGTTTGTCTTTTATAAATTATAATTTGTTATATTATTGTTTCATTAATTATAAAATTATTAATTGTTGTTTAGCCTAACATAATTTAATTTTTTTGTCTTTTATAATGTATTGGTTAATTAAATTATTAATTATTGTTTATTAATTGTTTTTTCCAATTAATTATTGATATATTAAATTATTGTTTATTAGTTGCACATTACGCTAAAAGAGTCCGTCATGTGCACATTACACATTCCATGTGCTGATGTGCACATTACACTGCTTTACCCAATTACCCGACCCCATGTGCCCATCAGTCTATCCACCCCCACCCCACTCTACAGACAAGCCTGCCCAATACCCCAATCACAAGAACTAGCTGCCAATCAGAAAATTTCACAATCACAATTTCACAAATCACAATAACACTAAAAGACAATTAATGTCTTTGAGTCCAACACCAACACACACCAACAGTCCAACACGGCAACACCAACACCAACACATTACACACCAACCAACACCAACACCAACACATTAAAGCCAAAAGCATAATGCCAAATTCAAAAAGTAAAAAATTAATAAAGTTAAATTGAGTGCTTGTTTCTCAACAAAAAAAAAAAAAAAAAAAATTGAGTGCTTCAGCCAATGAGCCAATCACGGTTCACTAGTTCAGACAATGAGACAAAGTCATAAAGTTAATAAAGACTAAAGAGAGAGAGAGTCATAAATAAAGTCATTGTTCTGTGTTCATTATTTCATTTCCTATATTCATTTCAGATTTGAGATAAAGAGAGTGAGAGACCAAGAGAGAGTCATAGAGAAAAGAAGAGAGAAATACCTGGGCGATGGCAGCGATGTGCGAAGGCAATGGCGACGATAAGCGACTGCGACTGCGACTGCGACTAGAACTGCGATTGCGACTACGACTGGGACGATGTGGACCGATCTCCGTCTTCGATGCAACAAGGGGCGACAAGTCCGATCTTCGATGAGCAACTGCGATTGGAGCTAGACCGATCTGGCGATCTCCATTGTCCGATGAGTGACTGGAACCGTGGAACAATCTAACTTCTAAGGGGAGGCGTCATTCGGCCGTTGCTCTGTTTTTCCTTTTTAGGTTTGCTTAATGCTTTAGCTTTAGTAAATTTTTTTAATTTTTTTGAGAAAAGCTTTAGTGATGTACTGAACTACTGATAACTGATTTGAGGTTTCTGATCTGTATTGGGGTCTTTTCTTTTTCTTTTTGTTTTTTGAGAAACCGTGAGTTTGCTTCCTCTGTCATCTGTTGGGCTTGCCGTGGGCTTGATGTTGGGCTTGCTGTGATCCCGTCCATTGTTTTGCTCTTACAATTTTTTTTCTCTGTTACAATTTTTTTTTTTCAGATTTTAGTTGAAATTTTTTTTTGGGCTTTTTTTTTGCTTGAAAGTAGAACAAATATATATATATATATATATATATATATATATATATATATATATATATATATATATTTAATGTGAGGGTGTTCCTATTTTATATTTTAAGGGTAAAAAAAAATTAGTATATATAAATTTCAAGTCAGGGTGTTCCTGGGAACACCCTGACCATAACGTGGCGCCGCCACTGCTCTTTCACATGATCTTCAAAAGCAAGTTTTTCCCCCACATGTTCTTTCATGGATGCCCCAGAGAGCTCTAGTGGGTCGTACGCATGGCGTAGCATACTTCAAGGAAGAGAGGTCCTCAAACGAGGTGCACATTGGAGAGTGGGGTGGGGTGACTCGATTAAAATCTGGGATACCCCATGGCTACCTTCATTTGCTCACCAAAGCATTCTGTCCCCTATGCTCGAAGACATGCAGGAAGCTACTGTAGACTTCCTCATTGATCAATCATCCAAATGCTGGGATGTAGAAATTCTCAATGGTTTTTTTGCTCCGATGGAAGCAAACCTCATCCTAAAAATTCCACTCAGCTCCAACTATGTAGAAGACAAACTTTTCTGGCCCCATGCTACAAATGGTATTTACTTGGTTAAATCCGGGTACAACTTCCTAGCCAAAGAAAAATCCTCACTCTCGCTGGTTTCCAGTTCTCAAGGTGATGCCCGAAGCATTTGGAAGAAACTCTGGAGTCTCTCGGTGCCGAATAAGGTAAAAAACTTCTTATGGAGAGCATGTAGAGAAGCGATTCTCGTAAAAATAAAAAATAAAATAAAATAAAATCTTGTGGTTCGAAGGGTAATAGCTGAAGATGTTTGCTGCCACTGTAAAGTAGCCACCGAAGATGTCCATCATGCCTTATGGGACTGCCAACAACTGTCGGCCATTTGGGAGGCTGACTTGTTGTGGCTGTTTCACAGAACAAAGACATTTTCAGATTTCTTTGAGTTGACAAGCTTCGTTCTTGAGGAGAGGAAAAACTCGGAGCTCTTTGCCACCTTGGTCTGGACGATTTGGTACCGTCGAATCTGCTTCCGTCGAATCTGCTTCGAACCAGTAACAATCCTTTCCCGCTTTCCCAAGTGGTCCCATCAGCCTCACAAACTCTTCAGGACTTCACCCAAGCTTTACCGATCCCAAAGATATACAGTCTAGTGCTTTGCCTAAACATCGAACCAGCTGGACTCCATATCCACCGTCGCTCCTCAAGATCAACTTTGATGGTGCCGTGTTCCAAGAGACAGATGAAGCTGGCTTGGGCGGGGTTGTTCGTGACCACCAAGGAAGGGTGATGGCCTCCATGTCCGAAAAAGTCAGGCTACCAAATTCTTCAGATGAAGTTGAAGCGATGGCAGCTGTTAAAGCTATCTCTTTTGCTCTTAATCTCAATCTACCTTCTATTATTGTTGAGGGAGATTCAAAGATGATTTTTCTTTTTTGCATTCACGTAGGTCGAATCATTCTTTAGTTCATAATCTAGCTCAACATGCTAGACATATTAATGATCTCATAGTGTGGATGGAGGATGTTCTCCTAACCGACTTTGGCTGATTTTGAATAAATATCTTTCAAGATTTGATTCTCAAAAAAAAAAAACCCAAAATGGATATTCAAAAAACTCCTAAATGAATAAATGATGTCATTTTAATCATACATTTTTTTTATGAGAGTTTTTCACCTATTATGTCCACTCCCGATAATTGTTTTTTATCATTAAACCAAAACACTAATCAACAAAAGACTTTCGTAATTTAATTAACCAAAACCCACTATTTTATTCATAAGAAAAAACCAATTTCATTTTAGTGACATCATTCTAAGAAGCTTCCAAAAATAACGAACAAACAAACAAACAAATAAAGAAACTTGCAAGCACCATAAATATAATGAGGATAAAAAGGAGGCCAAATAGGTAGACAAAGACAAGTCAATATATATACAACTAATATCTAATGGTTCTCCATTTAGAGCGGATATATACCTACATTTCCCTCAGCACTACCTAAAAATCTAAAACTAAGGCTTTGTTTGGGATCCATTTATTTGACTGAAACTGAAATTTTTTTGCTAAAAATATCGAAATTAAAGGTAAAAGTTAGCTAAAATAATATAGTAAAACCCATAAATAATACTGTGGGAAGTAAAAAAATCCAAGCGGACATTTGAGCCCTTAGGCTCTAGCAAGGAGGGCCGATCTGTTCTTGAGCTAAGAATTTGTTAGTACTGCGAATCGGCCCATACGCTGAGGGTCCGAGGACACATCCAAAGGTGAGTTTCTCCTCGAACAAACCCAAGAAAACTCGTAGATTCACTACGAAGGTCAAGGCAGAACTCTGGAAAGACTGTTGGTTAAGAGGGGGAAACCCTGAACCTTCTAGATACACTGATATTAGAAAAATATCATAAGCAAAGGCTGCCACCTCCACATTAAAGACTCTGCACCTACCTCCCTGGCCGCATTAATAGGGAAGTGATCCCTAAACAGTAAAGCTGAAACTTCCGGTCACTATTCAAAAGTATCAGGAAAAGAAGTATTTAAGGGGGGTAAAGGCCAAAGAAAAGAGGCCCGGTCTGGAACGAAGAAAAAAATTAAGAATTGTAATCTTTAAGAAAGAAAGAGAAATAATATAGCAGTAGTCCTCGGCTCACGTCCGAGGAGGCCCATCGGCAATTATCATTCATTATTTACAAGTGTTTGCACACCATAGCCTGTTGTTAAGTTCTCAGTACCTCTAATCTAAATTTCAAGCCCACGCTCTACAAATTTCATTATTTAAGGCTCATTGGGCCTGAGCCCATAATTGTCTTTGGGTCCAGGTGCAATTGTGCACTTACAAATACCAAAAAGTATAGTGGGCTCATGAATAGTAGCAAAAATAAGCTAAATAAAAAAATAATTTGGCAAAATTAATCATGCCAAACTGACACTCAAGGTCTGTTTGGAATCCACTTATTTTGCTGAAACTGAAAATTTTTTGCCAAAAATACGGTAGATAAAGGTAAAAGTTAGCTAAAATAGTATAGTGAAACTCATGAATAGTAGCAAAAATAAACTGAATAGTAAAATAAGTTGGCAAAAATAATTTTTGCCAAACAGGCACTAAATCTCTCTCTCTCTCTCTCTCTCTCTCTATATATATATATATATATATATATATTTATATATATAAAATATTTCTCAATCTAAATCTAATCATGGCCTCTCTTATTCAATCAACTACCCAACCTAACACAAACCTAGAAATCAATACTGCAATATTAGAAATGGAAACCATTAATCGACTACCAAGCAAATACGAAGATGGTGCCATAAACATGAAGGTGGTTCAGACTCAACCAGAGGATGGTGTTTTTTTAACATGGCAGGATTTGGGTGTGACCGTTTCTAGTCAAAAAAGTGGCACCAAATTGATCCTTCAGGGTCTATCTGGTTATGCTTGGCCCGGGGAGTTTTTGGCTATAATGGGTCCTTCTGGTTGTGGCAAGTCTACACTTCTTGATTCATTAGCGAGTAATAACAAACTCTCTTTTTTAAAAGCAATAATCTAAAAGTTTTGTTATGCTTATCAAAACTCTTAAAATAATATAACAATCTCTCTCTTTCTCTCCCTCATGCATGTGTGATTTGCATGTACTAATTCCTTGCTATGAATGAGAATATTAAACGTCACCCAAAACATAATACTTCAAATTTTAATCTGTCACTTTTGTAGGTTTTTTTCTTTGTTGATATTTTGATAGTTAAAGGTGGAATGATTTAGGCTTTGGCTTCAGTTAAAAGTACCAACAAAGTGTCAACTAATTAAATTACAAAGCTTGCCCATAGTTATAAATTACTTCCTAATTAGCCAACGCCACCAAACTAAGAGATCACCGTCAGACATCACATGCTTGCCAGACTTTGCATGAATCTTAGGCAACGTAAATATTGTTGACCAAATGGTGCTCTAATATGATCGAGCCGTAGTACTGTTTGCTAATACTTGACCAAACCACTCTACTATCAATGTTTGGAAAAAAAAAATAAAGAAAATGATAAAATGTGTATTAAAAAAAAGGCGTAAATGCACTTTTAGTCCCTACATTTTGGTGTTTTTTTCATTTTAGTCCCTACATTTTAATTTTACCACTTTTAGTCCCTAATTCAATTAACACGTTCCATTTTGGTCTTTTTCGTCAGTCAACCGACGGAAATAGCTGAGGTAGTTGCCGGAAGAATTAAAATATTATTAAAAATGCCACATCACCATGACACATCAACATATAAATTTAAAAAATTTATTTATTAATTTATTAATTTTAACTAAATAATAAAATAAAAACAGAATCAAAAACTAAAATTCATAGAATTAAAACAGAATTTAAAAAAACATTAGATCATTTTGCTATATAAGTGTTGACGTGCGTATTAAAATTGAGACACATTAGCATTAGAGACATGTCCAAAGCGGTTAACTACTTAAGTATTTTCTATTAATAAGTTAATGGTAGAGTCCAAATCAATAGCAGTTCCAAGAATTTTTTCCAGGGTGTTCCTCAAGAAGCATAAATTACACAATCTAATAAAAAGGAAATTTTATATATTGAAAACAGCAACAACAATAAATAAAAAACACGCAAATACATAAAGTTTTACAACATAAAGCTTGTGAAGTTCAGTTGTGGTTGTTGTTAGTGTTGCTGAACAGGGATGGATCACGATGGCTGGGGAGAGTAAGTAAGTTTCTTATTTCCTTTTAGCCTTTAGGTTTGATTTAGTTTTAGTTTAAATTGTTTAATGACTTGTGAATCCGCGAGGCACTGAGGCAGTGAGGATTTTTTTTTTAATACCTGTTGAATTAAAAACGTAATCGTGTTGGTGTTGGAGTAGTGATAGTCTTAGTCTGAGATGAGATTGATCTTATACTGGGCTTTTCCATTGGCATTTGGTTTGGGCCTTGTTAGTGGTTTTATTATAATTTTTTTTTTCCAGATTTTCGTTCAAGTTTTTTTTTTTCCATGGTTTTATAAACTAGTATGGTGAAAGAACCGAAAAATGGACTGGTTATTGGTTTTTTAGTCGGACCGAGATCCAATCGATGGTCGAACCAGTGACATCATAAATAATATAATTAATAAAATTTTAAATTATATAAATAAAAATATAATAAGTTTATTACTAATTATATGATAGCAAAATGTAAAAACACAATATTCAGTGACACTTTTCGTGTAAATTTAATCAAATTTTCTTAGAATGGACAATCACGTGTTTAATTATAATCATAAAAATAAAAAAGTTTATTTTATATATATATATAATGAATTAATTGATGTTATATAAAAATTAAGTAAATTTTTAAGTTTATTCACTTAATTAACTAAAGCTACTATTTTTTTCTAATCAAAGTTATCGGAAAAAGAAAAAAGAAAAGTAGTTGTACAATGAAGAAAAAACTAAATTTACGTGGCATTGACCAA
Organism: Castanea sativa; assembly: GCF_040712315.1. Lineage (NCBI taxonomy): Eukaryota > Viridiplantae > Streptophyta > Magnoliopsida > Fagales > Fagaceae > Castanea > Castanea sativa. The sequence goes on along the minus strand of NC_134019.1, from coordinate 18,307,404 downwards.
TTAGTTGTATTATATATATTATAATATTTTTGAGAAAAAGTAGTCGTACAGTGACAGTGTGTCAGGTAAAGCAAAAACTAAAAGTAAAGCCGTAGTATAGGTTTAAAAGAATATAAAAACATGTGGTTTTTTTTGCTTGAAAGACCTTAATATATTGTTAAGTTTCTCAAATTAAGAGCCAAAATTTAATTTTATTGGCATAAACAAAATTTAGGGTGTTCCCAAATTTTTTTTTTAAAGGTAGATAAATATAAAATTTTAAATTATTATGTATAAAAAAAAAATTCAAGTCAAAGTGGTCCTTGGACCACCCTGGTCATAAGGTGGCACCACCCCTAGTCCATATATATTGTAAGTTGAAAATAACAAGAACTAAATTAACTGCTGCTAAAATGTAAAAATCAATTTACTGTAACCCTAAAATATATGAACCAAAATAGCATTCTTGCCATTAAAAAATAGTTAAATTTTTTGCGCACCAAAAAAAAAAACTAAAATAGTGACTTCCAATTATGAGTTTTGTGTAAAATAACTTGTGCTTAATAAATTATTTCTTAAAAAAAAAAATATGTTCAAAGGGGTGTAGAGTTTTTAATGATCCATTATAGAGTAGTACTTGTGAAACTATAACTTGTGTTATTCATATTTCAGGGAGGTTGGGTTCAAACATAAGGCAAAAAGGAGAGATTCTGATTAATGGTTGTAAACAAGCCCTGGCTTATGGAACATCGGTAAGGAAATAACATAATATAAAAAAAATTGCATTAATAGTACTATTTCTTTTTTATTTAAAAGAGTAAAATGCAAAATTGACCCTCTAAGTTTCTTCAGATTTCATTTTAGTCCTCTAACTTTACTTTTATTCATTTCAGTCCTCTAACTTTCAAGTTTATTCAATTAAGGCTTTTCCATTAACTTTTGTTGTATGTTGTGGTTAATTTTCAATTTTATAAATTTTTCTTCAAATTTTTTAAATTAAAAAAAAATCAATTAATGATTAAAAAATATTTTCCAGATTTTTTTTTTCAAAAAATTTTAACAAAAGTTAACGGAAAAGCCTTAATTGAATAAATCTGAAATTTAGAGAACTGAAATAAATGAAAGCAAAGTTAGAGGAAATAAAATTTGAAGAAAAAGGGTCATTTTACATTTTAGCCTAAATAAAACATCGATTGAAATCTATAATACATATTGTTCCACCATCATAATTGTTCTTTCTCATCATATAAAGACATCAAAGGTTTATTTTAGGTATAGACATGATTGACTTTACCAATTCAATTAGAGTTGTTGAAGGGTTATTTGAGATATTACAAAATTTACTTTATCAACTTTTCAAACTCATGTTTAACTAATAGTAAAAAAAATTATTTAGATATCTTTTATTAAAATGTTAAAAGTGAAATCAATCACATTTATTACTAGGAGAAATTGTAAAAAAAAAAAAATTAGTAGTAAAACTGATAATAATATTAATATTCTATAAATTATAAAAACCATTGTATATTATCTTTCAATGAATTAACTGTACCCAAAAAAAAAATCCCTCTATTATCAAGTCAATTGTGTTGTGTGAACCAAAATGCACTTTTGGTGCGATAGTCCTTTGATAAGTATAAATGTTTGTAAGGTGTGAGGGGTAAAGGTCAAGGTTTAAGTATCTAGAAAGGAGCTTCACACACATATATATTTATATTAAATTAGAGTAAAATTTCTATCTTGTATAAAAAAAAAAAAATAGTGTTATGTGCAGATCCTTTGAAGTCTTTTTCTTTCTTTCTTTTTGCCCCAAATAATGTAAGTCATTGTAGTTGGAAACAAAGTCATTATTGTTGGAAACCAAGTTATATTTTAAGGTTTTTATAGGTGAGTGTGTATCTTGCAAAACATATACATATATTCAAGGGAGGATCAATATTGTTCTCTCTCCTAAAAGCTTTCAAAATTGAACTTAAATCATTTTTTGTAACACAACAAGATCATAATATTATTCTAACTATTTTTCTTTTTGCATTCTATTGAACATAGGCATATGTAACACAAGATGATACATTAGTGATGACTTTAACTGTTAGAGAAGCCGCGTAGTACTCAGCTCAGCTCCAATTGCCTGACACCATGTCAAAATCAGAGAAGAAGGAGAGAGCAGAAACGACAGTAAAAGAGATGGGTTTGCAAGATGCAGTGAACACTAGAATTGGAGGGTGGGGAGTCCAAAGGCATTAGTGGTGGGCAAAAGAGGACAGTTAGCATTTGTATAGAGCTCTTAACATATCCCAAGCTTCTCTTCCTTGATGAACCAACAAATGGAATTGATAGTGCAGCATCATATTATGTAATGAGCAGAATTGCAAGCTTAGGTCAAAGAGATGGGATTAGAAGGACCATTATTGCATCAATTTATCAACGCAGTAGTGAAGTCTTTCAGCTCTTCCACAATCTCTGTCTCTTGTCTTCAGGTAGAACTATATATTTTGGTCCTGCTTCTGCAGCAGTTGAGGTAAGTAATTGAAAATTTTCTTAATATCTTTGTATCATATTAGAGTTGGAATAAGTTACTAACTACTCTAATTACTTCCAATTCAATGTAGTTTTTCACTCTAAGTGGTTTCCCCTGTCCCATTCACCAAAATCCATCCGATCACTTCCTTAAAACCACAAACACGGATTTCCAACAGGTAAGAAATTTCCTTGAAGACCCTTATTAGTCCTAGTAGTACTATCCCACTCCTTTTATATTTAATTCTGGTTAAATTGCATATTTAGTACTTAAACAAAGATAAAAATTGAGGACTGTAAGCGTATAATTGCACCTGGCCCCAAGAACAGTTACGGGCTCAGGCCCAATGAGCCTTAAACAATATGAATTTGTAGAGTGTGGGCTTGAAACCCAGGTTAGAAGTGACTAAGGATTAAATGACAAGTCAAAGATTGCTAACACTTGAAAACAACAAGGAATATTGTAAATCAACCTGCTCGGACGCAAGCCGAGAGCTGTTCTTATATGATCTCTTTCTCTTTTTTCTTTTTCCTTTCGATTACAAAAAAGGGAATCCCTCTTCCTGTTCTAGGTTGCTCCTTAAATACTCCTCTTTTTGATACTTTGTACACGTGTTGCCCCAATTCCCCCTTAGCCTAGATATTTCTTTTCTCAGTACCTTCGAATAGTAACCAGAAGTTTCCCTTCCACTGTTCAGGTGTCACTTCCTCATTAATGCGGCCAGGGTGGTAGGTACAGGGTCTTTAATGTGGAGGTGGCAGCTTTTATCTTTGGTATTTCTCTAACATCAGTGCTTCCAAGACATTCAAGGGTTCACCCATTTTAACCCTTGGTCTTGACCGTGTCATTCCCTAACCTTTACCATAAAGTCCCGGGTTCTCCGGTGTCCGTCCGAGGGGAAGTTCACCCTCGGCTGGATCCTCGGATCCTCGGTGTATGGGCCGACCCGTAGTACTAACAAATTCTAAACTCAAGAGCAAGTCGGCCTTCCTTAGCATGGTCCAAAGGCCCACATTTCCATCAGGGTCTTTTTACTCCCCACAATAGCCCCTCAAAACTCTAATTTTCAACGTCCGAGGAGAAAAATAGGGTTTTGATCTGACGAGAACTTGCTCCACACACTTTGTGAATAATTGCACGTGTGGAAATCGTTTCGCGTCCCAAAAGATGCCACTTGGCGGTTTTATTTTCAAAACGCGCGCATTTATTACCGTAAGTTATACCTTGTCCCCCACGTTCAACGATGAGATGAGCATCCAACGGTCCTTATCATTCCACGAAAATTTGGGTGGGACGAACATAATTTCGAGGCCGCTTTTCCGCACATCGTGACGCTTCGGGAACCTGCGCCTTCATTTAATTCCCCAGGGGCTAATCCCATCAAAACATCAGCAATCATACTTTACCTGCAGAAAACCGGGGAAATTTGCACACCTTCAACTTTGTAAGTTCTTGCTCTCTCTATCCTTAACCTTTTCTCCTCGGATATAGTCCTCGGCTGTCCTCGTAGATATTCTCCCCTTTAGAGTTTAGTCTTTCGTTCTTTTCTAATGGGTAGGTTTAAGTGTCTAGTTGACACCGCCGCTGGAATGGAAGGCTTCAAAGCCAAGTATCGCATTCCCGGAGATGTAGGGTTAAAATATTGCCCGGCAGAAGCCGTGGCCGGTTCTAGAAAAGAGGGAGAGGTTATCATCCCAATGATAGCCTTTATAGAGGGTGGGATGACTCTCCCAATGAGACCTGTAACTAGGGAGTACCTTCGCAACCACCGGTTGTGTCCCGATCAGTGCCTCCCAAACGTTTTTAGAGTTTTGGATAGTGTCGATGCTCTAAACGAGCAAATGGGTCTAAACCTCACCTGGCAAGACGTCGTCTTTCTGTACGAATCCCATAAACTTTCCAATGTAGGTTACTACATTAAATCTCGCTCCAGTGTCGTTAGGCTAATCTCCTGTCTGCCCAAATCCAACAAAGGCATGAAGGACGACTACCTGATCGTCTCTGGGAACTGGCACGACGGCCTCCACTGCCCAGTTGAGTGGGGAGACCCAGGTGCGACACCTTAGGATTAACCTCCCCACCTCACAACTCCCTTTAATACTCACAAACATGCACACTAACATGTATTTATATTTGTTTAACTTTATCACTGGCTATGTGAATCTGACCATGTTGTTCACTTTCACGTCTTTCTTTGCAGATAAACAACACGTGCGTCCACGCTTGAGCCACTGCAGTGTTGCCGATCTAAACCGAGTGCTCCGCTCCGAGGTGTTTGTCAGCGAGGACTTACAACTTAGAGCTGCTTACCTGATTCTGGGGTACACTCCCATCTCCTCGGACTTCCAGGAGATAGAAAACGCCATAGTCGCGGGTGACCGAAGGCGAAGGAGAATAAACGTAGCCCGGCCCAACTTTTTGGACGACCGCGATCTCCCTGACGCCCCTCACACTGTCTTGTACAACCAGCCCATAGCGGCAATTCCCCTCGCTGTGCACTCTCAGGCAACTGTTGTTCCAGAAGAGCAGGTGTCTTCTTCTCATACACTAGACGAAGAGATAGATCAATTCCAATTTGAAGACACCGAAAGACCTCGAGGGAATCAGTTCGTAGTGCTTTCTGACGAGGAGGAAGAAGCCACCGAGGCCTCTAGAATTGCAGGGTTAGTCGTCGCCCAACCAGAGGACGAATCCGAGGAAGATATGGACAGAATGAAGGGTCTCCTAACCAATAGAGCTGCGAAGGTTGTGGAGAAAAAGACGGGGGGGTCCCAAGCTCTTCAAACTTTGCCACCTCCCCCTCCTCCAGCTGAGCCAAAAATTCCAGCCGAGGATCCCAAAAAGAAGAGAAAGGGGGAGGCCGAGGGGACTATCAGCAAAGACCCCAAGAAACCACGACAACAACTCCCACCAGTTCAGCAGCAGAAGCTGGACAAAGGCAAGGGTAGGGCCCGCTCAGTTGAAAGCGGGGAAATCAGGGACGAGGCCGTAGTGCGCCGAGCACCGACCACCTGGTCCCCCGACTTAAGACTGGACGGCGCTCCCATCTCCTGCCAATCCAGTATAAGGGCGGTTCAACAAGGCCATGCTCACCACTTGGCAGAAGTGTTAGAGCGCCCTCTTTTGCTACCCAAGGACATGGAAACCTTGGAAAAAATGAGCCAGCCACAACTATTCCTCTCTTTAAAAAGAGACTTAGCGCTGGTAAGTTTACCCCTTTTTAGGAAGTTTCCACTTTTAACAATATTCAATCATTCATAAGTGCCTTGCTATATCTGACTTCCTCGCACTTTACTGCAGGCCATTCAAGAAGTCTTCGTAGCCGAGAAATTTATAGAAGAGACTCGGAAGAAGGCCAGAACTGAGCTTGAAGTCAGGTTGGAGACTGAGAAGTCCTTGGGCACAGCCCTTGCTGAGAACGAGAAGCTTACCTCGGAGGTGGCTGATCTAAAGAGAGAGAGGAATGGGGCCGAGGCCAATCTGAAGACCATGAAGACCCAGATAGAAGGGCAGCGCAAGCTCCTTCATGAAAAAGATGATGAGCTCTCCCGAGCCCAAAGGGAACACTCGGATTTGGAGAAGGAACTTGCACTGATGAAGGAAGAAGCCAGCTCATTCCATCGCTCTCTACAGGCTGCCAAGCAGACGAGCTACGAGGAAGGGGTAGCAAACACCGAGGAGCAGCTGACAGAGGCCTTCGCGGCTTTGTGCCGGGAGTACTGTCAGAAAGTCTGGGGGGAAGCCCTAAACGTAGCTGGAGTTCCTCTATCCTCGGATCTGAGGAAGTCCGAGAACGTTTGGCTTCCCCTGGAGATACAGGAGATTGAAGAGGCTCCTGCTGCTACTCCTACCCCTGAGTCAACTCTCCCTGCTCTGCCTCCGACGGTCCCACAGCTAGTTCCAGATCCTAGAGAACCTTCGGGTTCTAACAAAGAGAAGGAAGGAGGCGGGGATGCAGAGAAGGACTTGAGCCAGAAAGTGGAACCCAACGTCCTTCCAACGAAGACAGCAGACAAAGGAAAGCAAGTCATAACTCCCTTTGAGCTGGAGTTGAGAAAGACCGAGGCCACCAGTACCTCTCAGCAAGACCGCCCTCCAAAAGCTTAGGACCTAGCTTTAGGACTTTTCTTTTTCTATATCTGGATTGAATATGTAATGTAAATTTAAGTGATTAATGAAGGACTATTTCGTTTGATTCTCATTTATGTCGCATCTATTTTACTTTATTCTTGTTATATTGATCATAAAGATTACCATTAGCACATGGTTAAAAAGGGCAGAACAAACAAGTCTAACTCCAAGCATTACCCAATCCTAACCTCCACGCAATCATTCGCGTGTTATTAAAAACTTAATAAAAAGTGATATGGCTAACATGTTTAAACAATGCCTTGGTTAAAAAAGAGAGACCTCATATAACGATTAAAACCTTATAATGTGTAGCATTGTTTTCAGCAGGATGTAAGATCCGAGTTATTGAACAGTAAGGCACTAACTCCCAGACACAATAAGAAGTTAACTTTGATCAAGTTTATGGTCCGAGGACAGGACTTCAAATGTTAATTTTCCCAAAGTAGGAGGTCTGAGGACCCGGCACAACTAAGGTTCTGTTTAACAAATGAAAAGATATCAATTTCCACAAGGTTTGTGGTCCGAGGACTACACTTAACCAAGTTTCTGTTTGATTCTTAATGATTGTAACTTCAAATGTTAATTTTCCCAAAGTAGGAGGTCTGAGGACCCAGCATAACTAAGGTTCTTTTTAACAAGTGAAAAGATATCAATTTCCACAAGGTTTGTGGTCCGATGACTACACTTAACCAAGTTTCTGTTTGATTCTCAATGATTGTAACTTCAAATGTTAATTTTTTCAAAGTAGGAGGTCTGAGGACCCGGCATAACTAAGGTTCTGTTTAACAAGTGAAAAGATATCAATTTTCACAAGATTTGTGGTCCGAGGACTACACTTAACCAAGTTTCTGTTTGATTCTTAATGATTGTAACTTCAAATGTTAATTTTCCTAAAGTAGGAGATCTGAGGACCCGGCATAACTAAGGTTCTGTTTAACAAGTGAAAAGATATCAATTTCCACAAGGTTTGTGGTCCGAGGACTACACTTAACCAAGTTTCTGTTTGATTCTTAATGATTGTAATTTCAAATGTTAATTTTCCCAAAGTAGGAGGTCTGAGGACCCGGCATAACTAAGGTTCTGTTTAACAAGTGAAAAGATATCAATTTCCACAAGGTTTGTGGTCCGAGGACTACACTTAACCAAGTTTCTGTTTGATTCTCAATGATTGTAACTTCAAATGTTAATTTTCCCAAAGTAGGAGGTCTGAGGACCCGGCATAACTAAGGTTCTGTTTAACAAGTGAAAAGATATCAATTTTCACAAGGTTTGTGGTCTGAGGACTACACTTAACCAAGTTTCTGTTTGATTCTCAATGATTGTAACTTCAAATGTTAATTGACCAAAGCACATTTTATTAATAATAATACCTTCTAAGATTATTTACATTCCATGGGCGTAGTACAATTCTTTCGTCTAGGTCAACTAGCCGATATAACCCTATGCCTACTACTAAAACAATGCGATAGGGGCCCTCCCAGTTGGGTCCTAGCTTACCCCAAGCTGGGTTTTTAGAGGTGCCAACAACTTTTCTTAGCACAAGATCACCAGGTGCAAGTGGTCTTAGCTTCACGTGGGCATCATATCCTCGTTTTAGGTTCTGTTGATAGTAAGCCATTTGAACCATAGCTGCCTCGCGTCGTTCCTCAAGTAAATCAAGACCTTTCTCCAGGAGTCCATCGTTGTTCTCCGGGCTAAAAGAACTTGTCTTTAGGGTAGGAAAACCGTATTCCAAAGGTATCACCGCCTCGGCCCCATAAGTTATAGAGAATGGCGTTTCTCCAGTGGACTTGCGCAGTGTGGTCCGATACATCCACAGAACATGAGGGAGCTCTTCTACCCATCTGCCTTTCGCATCGTCCAACCTTTTCTTCAGCCCACTGACAATGACCTTGTTAACGGCCTCGGCTTGCCCATTTCCTTGAGGATAAACTAGAGTGGAATATCTATTTATGATACCCATGTCACCACAATACTTCCTAAAAGCCTTACTATCGAACTGAACACCATTGTCTGAGATGAGTGTGTGTGGTATACCGAATCTAGTGACGATGTTTTTCCAGACAAACTTCTTGGAGTCAACATCTCTAATGTTTGCTAAGGGCTCGGCCTCAACCCATTTAGTGAAATAGTCCGTTCCCACGAGAAGCCATCTTTTGTTACCTGTTGCCCTCGGGAATGGCCCAACTATGTCTAGTCCCCACTGTGCGAAGGGCCAAGGACTGGAAAGGGGGTTAAGAACTCCTTCAGGTTGATGAATATTAGGGGCGAACCTCTGACACTGATCGCATTTCCTGGCATAGTCTTGAGCCTCCCTTTGCATATTAGGCCACCAATAACCCTGAGTTAGAGCTCTGTGGGCTAAGGATCTTCCCCCAGTGTGGCTGCCACAAATCCCTTCATGCAGTTCTTCCAGAAGCCCTTCCGTTGAGTCAGGGTGTACACACAACAAGTACGGTCCTGAAAAGGATCGTTTGTATAGTTTCTGGTCCTCGGACAACCAGAAACGCGGCGCCTTTCTGCGTATCTTATCTGCTTCAGATTTGTCCTCAGGAAGGACATCATTCCTAAGAAAAGATATGACCGGGTCAATCCAACTAGGTCCAGGCCTTACTAGATGGATGCGAGGTGCGTTGGCAATGACAAGAGAGGGTTCTAGTAAATCCTCAACGAGGATAACCCTAGGTAAACCTTGAGCCGAGGACGTTGCCAGCGTGGCTAAGGAGTCTGCATGGGTGTTTCCGCTCCGAGAGATATGAGTTAAGGCGAAGGAGTCAAATTCAGTTTGCTGACGCTTGATCTGGGCCAAATATTCCTGCATCCTTGGATCTCTAGCCTCCATGGTCCCCGTGACCTGGCCGACCACCAGTTGAGAGTCCGAGAAGACATGGATTTTCTTTCCACCCATTCTATGCACCATTTTCATGCCTACTAAGACCGCTTCGTATTCGGCCTCATTATTAGTGGCCGAGAATGCCAATCTCAAAGACTTTTTGAAAATAATTCCCTCGGGGGACGTCAGGACAAGTCCAACACCTGACCCTCTCTGATTGGCTGCCCCATCCACATACAGTTTCCAAATCGGAGATACCGCTGCTGTGATCAAACCAACTGATTTTTCACCCATGTGGGCCTCCTTTAGAGCTTCTCCCAGTAATGGCTCGGCGAATTCCGCCACCAAGTCGACGAGGACCTGACCCTTCACCGAGGTGCGAGGCTTGTATTTAACATCAAAAGCCCCCAGGATGGTCCCCCACTTTGCTATCCTTCCTGAGTAGCCGGCACTACACAGCACTGCCTTGAGGGGCAACTGTGTCAGAACAACCACTGTGTGGGATTGAAAATAATGGGGAAGCTTTCGCGTGGCATGAACCACGGCCAAGAGCGCTTTCTCTAAGAGTTGATAACGCACCTCGGCATCACCTAAAGACTTACTAACGTAATATACCAGTCTTTGCACCCCGTTATCACCTCTTATCAGGACTAGGCTGACCGCGTGGACGGCCACTGCCAGATAAGCAAACAAAATCTCATGTGCCTCAGGGCGAGACAGAATGGGCGGCCGAGAAAGATATTGCTTGAGCTGTTGGAAAGCTAACTCGCAGTCCTCGGTCCATCGAAACCCTTTCCACTTATTCAACAGTTGGAAGAAAGGACGACACCGGTCAGCTGACCGAGATATGAACCTATTCAAGGCGGCAATCATTCCCGTTAACTTTTGAATCTCTTTTGGGTTCCGAGGAGGCTGCAAGTCCTGAATAGCCTTGACCTGCACCGGATTTACCTCTATGCCTCTATGAGTAATCATGTATCCCAAAAATTTTCCAGACCCCACGCCGAAAGAGCACTTTAAGGCGTTGAGGCGCAACTTGTGCTTTCTCAGTATCTGAAAAGTGTCGGCCAAATCTTTCACGTGTGAGGGTATTGTTTTGCTTTTCACCACCATATCGTCGACATATACTTCAATGGTTTTCCCCATTTGCTGTTCGAACATTCTGGTCATCATCCTTTGATAGGTAGCCCCAGCATTCTTCAAGCCGAATGGCATGACCTTATAATGATAATTCCCCGTCGGTGTAATGAAGGCAGTCTTCTCCTGATCCTCTAATGCCAAGGGAATCTGGTGGTAACCCTGGAAGGCGTCCAAAAAACTCATCCGAGGATGTCCGACAGTGGCATCCACCAGTTGATCAATACGTGGCATTGGGAACGAATCTTTAGGACAGGCCTTGTTCAGATCAGTGAAGTCCACACATACCCTCCACGTTCCATTCTTCTTTTTGACAACAACCGTATGGGCCAACCACTCGGTGTAGAAAACCTCTTTGATAGCACCAGCCCTTTTAAGTTTAAGAACCTCTTCCTTCACAGCCTCGGAATGTTCCCTGGAAGATCGCCGAGGTGGCTGCCTTCTCGGAACGATAGCTGGGTTGACATTTAAGTGATGACAAATGAAGCTCGGATCAACGCCTGGAGCTTCATAAGGATCCCACGCAAAAACATCAACATTGTCCTTCAAGAATTCTAACAATTCCATCTTCTTTTGGTGTGGCAAAAGTACACCGACTTGGAAGAATCTCTCTAGGTCATCGGCTACTGAAAACTTCTCTAACTCCTCACAATATGTCTCCTCTCCTGTCGCCATCCCAGATGAACCGGGAGCAGTTAATTGCTATAAACCTTTGGTGATCAGAGCCGAAGATTCGGCTTCCGTCTGATGCAGGACAGCAGCCGATATGCATTGCCTGGCCACCGATTGGCTGCCGAGGACCTCTTCAACACATTCCCCTGAGGGGAATTTGACTTTAACATGCAAGGTAGAGGAGACAGCTCCAAGAGCGTGCAGCCATGGCCTGGCAAGTATGGCTGTATATGGAGAGTACGCGTCAACCACAATAAAGTCCACTTCAACCATTTCTGAGCCGGATTGAACGGGCAAACAAATCTGTCCCTTCGGCACAACGGCTCTCCCTTCAAAACTTATGAGCGGCGAATCATAAGGAGTAAGATCTTCCAACTTCAACCTTAACCCCTTGAATAGATCAAGGTACATGATATCTGCACCACTGCCCTGGTCTATCATCACCCTTCTCACATCATAGTTCCCTATCCTGAGGGTGACCACAAGAGCATCGTCATGGGGCTGGATAGTCCCTACCTTATCCTCCTCGGAGAAACCTAGGACGGGCAAAGTGCCCTTCAACCTCTTCGCCTTGCTACCCACATCCTCAACCTGAGGATGGGAAACCGCCAACACCCTAGTGGGACCTGAGCCGGTCCTACCAGGTGCAGCGAAGATAACATTAATTGTTCCTAATGCTGGCCGAGATGAATTGTTCCTCTGGTTGTTCGAGCCAACTTGACTGACCTGCCTAGTGGGCTGACACAAGTGCTGCTTCAACTTTCCCTCATTGACGAGCTGCTCCAGATGGTTCCACAAGGTCCGACAGTTCTCGGTAGTGTGGCCCACATCCTGATGGTACTGACAAAAGAGGTTTTGATTTCTTTTCGCAGGGTCCCCTGCCATCTTGCTGGGCCATCTGAAGAAGGGCTCTTTACGAACTTTCTCTAATAACTGATGCACTGGTTCTCGGAACACAGTATTTACAGCCTGAGGTGCTGCCGAGCCGGATTGCCCGAAATAATCCCTCCTCGGCTTGTTGTTGTGATATCCGTCCGACCTGAAATCCCTTCTCTCCTGCGGGATAACCTTCTCCTTTCCCTTCCCCTGCTGCTGGTCTTCCTCTACCCTTTTATACTCATCAATACGATCCATAAGGCGGCGTACGCTGCGGACGGGCTTTTTCGTCAAAGACTTTCTTAGGTCGTGGTCAGTAGGAAGACCTACCTTAAAGGTATTAAGCGCCACCTCATCAAAATCACCATCTATTTCATTAAACATTTCCCAGTATCGGTCGGAGTATGCTTTCAGCGTCTCCCCTTCCTTCATGGCCATGGATAGCAGCGAGTCCAATGGCCGAGGGACTCTGCTACACGTGATAAACCGCGAAGCGAATGCCCTAGTTAACTCCCCAAATGAGCCTACAGACCCCGATTTGAGACCGTTAAACCACCTCATAGCCACAGGTCCCAAGCTGGAGGGGAAAACTTTACACATCAGAGTCTCGTTGTGAGAGTGCACTGCCATCCTCTGGTTGAAGTGACTCACGTGCTCCACCGGATCAGTCCGGCCATTGTAGATGGTAAAGGTGGGCTGGGTGACCTCCTGGGAAGCCTTCCTTTATCAATCCTCCGTGTGAATGGAGACTTGGAGAGTTGGTGCAACGCCCTACTCATAGCGTCGTTGCCTAAGCTCCTTGAATGAAGCTTCTTACGTCTGCGAGTTGGCTGGTCGTCCTCCTCACCGAAGGACGTTGCACTGGTGGGGGAGCGCGACCTCGAGCTGTAGCCATTTCCCCTATCCTCCTCAGAGGAAGGATTAGACGAGGACGGTGAAAACCTGCGTTTAGAACGGCGTAACTTCCTCTTCAAACGATTAATTTCCTTCTGCATGGATTTAGACCCTCCTCGTGAGTGGTGCTACCCCCACGATGAGTATGGCTGGCGCCTGGGTACTTTGTGTGGACGCTTCCTTCACGATCCCTTCGATGTTCAAGACGCTCGAAATGGTCCTCTGGTTGTGATCCTTGTGACTCTGCATGGTGAGAGCCTAAGCCTGCCATAATATCCCTACCTCTTCTAGACTAGATTTCCCACAGACGGCGCCAATTGTAAGCGCACAATTGCATCTGGCCCCAAGAACAGTTACGGGCTCAGGCCCAATGAGCCTTAAACAATATGAATTTGTAGAGTGTGGGCTTGAAACCCAGGTTAGAAGTGACTAAGGATTAAATGACAAGTCAAAGATTGCTAACACTTGAAAACAATAAGGAATATTGTAAATCAACCTGCTCGGACGCAAGCCGAGAGCTGTTCTTATATGATCTCTTTCTCTTTTTTCTTTTTCCTTTCGATTACAAAAAAGGGAATCCCTCTTCCTGTTCTAGGTTGCTCCTTAAATACTCCTCTTTTTGATACTTTGTACACGTGTTTCCCTAACTCCCCCTTAGCCTAGATATTTCTTTTCTCAGTACCTTCGAATAGTAACCAGAAGTTTCCCTTCCACTGTTCAGGTGTCACTTCCTCATTAATGCAGCCAGGGTGGTAGGTGCAGGGTCTTTAATGTGGAGGTGGCAGCCTTTATCTTTGGTATTTCTCTAACATCGGTGCTTCCAGGACATTCAAGGGTTCACGTCTTTTAACCCTTGGTCTTGACCGTGTCATTCCCTAACCTTTACCATGAAGTCCCGGGTTCTCCGGTGTCCGTCCGAGGGGAAGTTCACCCTCGGCTGGATCCTCGAATCCTCGGTGTATGGGCCGACTCGTAGTACTAACAAATTCTAAACCCAAGAGCAGGTCGGCCTTCCTTAGCATGGCCCAAAGGCCCACATTCCCATCAGGGTCTTTTTACTCCCCACAAGGACCAAATATGCATTTTAACCAAATATTTCTTAGAGATGACATTGCCAATTGTGAGCTCAAGTCCCTTTTCGGGTACTTAAAAATAAAAGGTGAACATTATGAAGCGTACAAATTTTCATATAGGACGTTGAATAAGGTTTAGCTGGAGCAATATCCACAAGCGAAGCAATTGAGATACTTCTAAGTTCGTATAAATCATCCGAAGGGTACAAAAAATTAGCTGAAATATGTAAACAGGTGAGGAACTAATTTACAGAATAATTTAAGTTATTTTTCACATCATATGGCATACAAATTAATGATTGACACATGGCTAGAAATGGAGAATAGATGACTGAAATTTACTTTGTTTCCAGGAATATGGAGAATTGGAGACAAGGAGAAGTCATGCTAGCTTCCTTACTCAGTGCTTTGTTCTAACGAAAAGATCTTTTGTGAACATGTATCGTGATCTTGGCTACTATTCGTTACGCCTAATAATTTATATCGCAATAGGTCTAGGCATTGGTCTCGTGTTTTTCAATGTTGGGCATGCATATGCTTCAATTCAGGTAAGAGAGTATCAAAAAAATTCGGGCACAAGAGAAACTACAAATAATACTATTCAGACAAGCAAGAATAGAAGAAGTATAAGTTGATTTCATTCTTGCATGTCACATTAGATGATTAAATTTATAATTTTCTAATAACAACTTAAGTTTTTGAGATAATCGGCAACTTAACATAATATGACATGGTTGGATTTAAAATTGAACATTGTAATTTTGGTTGTTTCAGGCTAGAGGTGAATTGCTTTCATTTGTAGCTTCATTCCTAACGTTCATGGTCATTAGTGGATTTCCCTCTTTTGTGGAGGACATGAAAGTATTTGAACAAGAAAGATTAAATGAGCATTAAGGTGCTGTTGCATTTGTTATTAGCAACACAATCTCTGTTGTGCCATACTTGATACTGGTTGCAGTTTTTCCTAGAGCAATTGCTTATTACCTCCCTAAACTATGTGAAGGACCTGAATACTTTCTGTACTTTTTTCTAGTGGTATTTGCTTGTATGCTGTTGGTTCAGAGCCTAATGATGATCGTTGCAAGTATCGTGCCCAATTATCTAATGGGCATAATAACTGGTGCTAGAATTCAAGCGCTAATGATTTTAGTTGGTGGCTTCTTCAGATTGCCAGATGATCTTCCTAAACCAGTGTTTAAATTAGGCCTATCCAGACCCACTGGTGACCCGCAAAACCCGTTCGATCCAAAGCTACCCGAACCGAAATCGTCCAACCCGAGGAGAGAGGTGGTCGGCGACGG
Source organism: Castanea sativa (assembly GCF_040712315.1). NCBI lineage: Eukaryota > Viridiplantae > Streptophyta > Magnoliopsida > Fagales > Fagaceae > Castanea > Castanea sativa. The sequence continues at coordinate 18,291,987 of NC_134019.1, read as the reverse complement.
GTCTCAGAGGTTCAAAACCGATACCAACAGGTCAGATGGTAGATCTCCTTCTCCAAAAACCGAGTCACCCGATCCGACCGGCGAAAGGCCAGATCCACCTCCAATCCGACGAAAACATACTGATTTTCGCTTAGATCTCCTCATTTTTGCTCATATCCAGCTACAATTTATTGGGTTTCGCTCATATATGGCACATTTCTGGTGAGTTTTTCTCAAATCCAACGAAAATCTGGTAATATTTTGCTAAGAACCAGTGGGTTTTCCTCAAATCCGGCAAAGATATGGTGTTATTTTGCTCAAATCAAGTGGTTTTGCTCAAATCCAGCGAAGATCCGACTAAAAAAACTTGTAGTTGCCGTTGATTTGAACCTCCGGCAGCATATTTTTAGCTTTAACCGACCTGACCGCCGACCAAGCAAGTCCAATCCAACTTGACCCATGGGTTTTTGCTATTCGCAGCGGGTCTTCTTGTCAGAAACCCGATCTCATCGAGTTGGTCGCGGGTTGGGCATAAACCTAACTCGTGGACACCCCTAGTTTAAATACACATTACATGAGATTGCTTTTCATAAGTATGCTTTCCAAGGAATGTTCAAGAACGAGTTCGAAAGAGCAGTATTTTCCAATGACCAAGCTGGAGGGTCACCCATCATCACTGGAGAAGTAATTTTGAGAGTTTTGTGGCAAGCTGAAATGGGTTACTCTAAGTGGGTCAATCTTGCTAGGGATGGTAGTTATTTATCGACTTATGTTTTTAGGAATCATCAAGGCTAATGAAAAAGTCAAGCCTATGACTAAGGCTTTCATTTCAATGTCTCCCAAGCAAAATACACAGGTTACAATGACTACTTCTTCTACACCCTTAAATGAAAGATGATGTATGTAATATAGGTTTTTTTTTTTTTTTTTTTTTTTTTTTTTTTTACTTTTAGCATAATGGATTCTACTAGAAAAAAATCTATGTGAAGTTCTGCTTATTCTTATCGAAAAAAATAAGACTGGTTGATTGGTAATATTATAGGTTTCTTAAACTTTCTTTCAAAAATTTATGGTGGAGAAGTTGATGCATGCTGTTTATTTTTTTATAAAATATTGTTTAGAAAACATATTAAGCATTTTCCAATATTCATTCCCCTGTAAAAACTTGGTCAAACTTGAAAACATTCTTTGTTGATCAGAAAAATGGGTGTAACAGTTGTAAAATGTTTTACATAAATCATTTATTCTTGGCTAGCATGAACCCCTCCCCCGTGTGAGATTTCACATTATTGTTTGAGGAATCCTAGATGCTGTCAAAGTATTATCCACTTACTTATCTTATGTTTAGTATCTACTCGAATTTTATTTTATTCGGATACAAAACTATCAATAGATTCTATGTCAATTAAATATGACAATAATGACATAATTATACCACTCTAATTTGGATTGATTTTAAAATAAAATAAAATAAAAAGAAAAAAAAAAAAAGAAGAAAAAAAAGAGTTAAAGTCAAGTGGTCCTCTTTTCTCTCTTTCTAGCATATAGGGATTAGTGGCCCAATGTCATAGACAAGCAATGGTTGTTGGCTTTGAGAGATGGCAATTCATGGTTGCATTTCCAATGATCGCAACTATGTTTCACCAATTTATGCCTATGGTTACACCGATGGTGGATGGGGGTGTTGATTTGGTGGGTTGTTCATGGTGGTGGATTGAGCTGTGTGATAGGAACATGCTTTCACCAACCACCTAAATATGTGTTTTTTTTTATTAATATTTTCAAGAAATTGAAAAGGGGTAATTACATATAACCCACCTGTGGTTTGGGTGAAAATCACTTTGCCTACCCATGGTTTGAAAAACGTCACTTAACCCACCTGAGGTATGTTTCATTTGTTTTCCATAACCCACCTCTGTTAAAATCAGGGGTAAATATGTATTTCTACACTCTTATGTCTCTCTCCTCCCACAAAAAAAAAAGACACTAAAACAAGAGAAAATAAGATCAAAAGATGCTATTTGTAAGAATTTAGAAACTTGTCTCAAGAACTCCAATAAATCACAAACTATATTTTTGTAACACACTCAAAAGAAAATAACACAAGAGGAAAATTTTACGTAGCTCATTTACTTATTTTCTTCTCTATTCATTAATTTATTCCTTGCACTCTTTCTACCCTTCTCTCTCTCTCTATCTCTCTTTGTTCTATCCATGTCTCTCTCATCTCTCACACTCTAGTTCAGATCGTCGGTAGCTTTAGGTCGTGGTGGCTTGGATGATGACTGTGGAGGATCACGAGTTGGCTGTGTTGGTTGGGTATGGGTTTTGAGAGCACGGTGTTGGATTGGGTTTGGGTTTTGAGGAGGAGTATGATGTTGGGTTGGATCTGGGTTTTGCCAAATGTCATCGTAATCGACTCTCACATCTCAGCCAAGTCTATCTCAGTGGCAATGGCAACGACAAAGGCGACGGCAGAGGCTAGAAGACTAACAGCAATGGCTTGAAGATTGGTTGTTTGGGTTTTTATCGCGTGGGTCTTAGGTTTAGATCAATGTTTCCATGGTTTCTTGGTTTGATGGATGGTTATATCGTGTGGGTTGTGGGTCTTGGGTTTGATCGATGTTTTTGGATTTTGAAGATTGGTCTTGGGTCGTGGTGTTTGATTGGCAGTGGTGGTTGTTGATTCGACAGTGGGTTTGGCAGTGGCAATGGGTGTGGATCTTGGTGGTTGTGGCTGGTGATTTGTGGGTTGTTGTGGTTTAATGGTGGTGGCCGGTGTTGTGGTTTTTTTTCTTTTCTTTTTTATTCTGTGGTGTTTCAGTGGTAGTGGTGGTGATGGCTTTGGTGGGTTCTTCATGTTATTCATGTTCTGTGGTTTTTTGGGTGTGATCTTCATGTTCAAAATTTGTGTGAATGGAGAGAGAGACAAATACCACTTTTTGATTTTGTTTCTCTTGCATTTTTGTTCTATTTTCTGTTTTGAGAGGAGAGAGGCATAAAATTTGAGCAAAAATACCTATTTACTCCTAATTTTAATAGAGGTGAATTACAGAAAACAAATGGAACATACCTCAGGTGGGTTAAGTGACACTTTTCAAATCACAGGTAGGCAAAATGATTTTTGCCCAAACCACAGGTGGGTTATATGTAATTACCCCAATTGAAAAAGAACACATTTTCAACTAAAAACATTTTACAACAAAAAAAGATCATTATCACTAGCTAAGCTATTAGTAACTCGTCATTGAATAGAAGCTTTGCACATGTGAAACTGAATTTGAAAGAAATTAGAATTGGAAGCAACACCAATAATTGATATCAAGGATTTGATACCATTTATAAATTATGGAGTCTCAAATGTATGGTTGGGATTGGTGAAACGAGATCCTCTCAATTTCATTTGAAATAGAGAGTCCATTTAATCATTAAGATTTTATTTTTTGAATCTAACAGTGCAATGCCAGATTATTTAAAATTTTGAATTACATGATAATTTTTATACTTTTAGATTTGTAAAATTTGATCTCAACTATAAAATCGATCCATTTCAAATGAATACTATTATTTTTCGAGACAAGAAAGGCAAGTGTGATAGGCATCAATACTCTCGGCCTGGATGAGATGATAACACATGGTCCAAAGCGGATACATGTCACTATCGTGTTGGGTCTAATGCCTCCGAACACGGACTCAAGTTTTCCGGAATTTAAAACCCGGGAGCATACTTCGCACGTGGCACGAAAGTGTCAAGCAAACAGTATAAGATTTGGAAGAGCCCTACGAATATACCCTCTATTTTTCCCATTTTTGAGAGAGAGAGAGAGAGAGTGAGAGGGATGGAGGAGTACGAGGATCAAGACATGGTTAACACAGAAAACACCAACAACACCAATGAAGCGGTAATGCTTTTTTTCCTTATCTTTTATTCGATTCATTCATACCCTTTAGCTTCAAATTTTTTGTTTTTTTGTTTGTATCGAAACCCTAATTGTGAAAACAAAAAAAAATGGTAAAAGCAGGAGGGAGTGGATGTGGATGACATGAAGAAACGGTTGAAGGAAATGGAGGATGAAGCGGCTGCACTTCGTGAGATGCAAGCCAAGGTCGAATCCCAGATGGGTTCTGCTCAAGGTTTACTCTTCTTTTGTATTTTATTTTATTTTATTTTTTTTTTGGGTTTAATTTCACAATGTCACAGATTTATAATATTTACTGAAATTGATTACAAATATAGAAAAAATTTTAAAGATTGAAGTAGTATCATTATATGGGTCGGTGCATATACCTCAGATTGGTGTAATGGTTTTTTGAATCATGGGTTCTGAGGGTGATAGCCTTTTGGAGTCCCAAAATCCCTATTTTTTTATCCATTTTCATTATCTGAGCTAATTCTTTATCCAAAAAATGAAATATATAAAGCAACACCTTTAACAGATGTGCTATGGCGAGTGCCTTTTGCTCGAGCGATATGTTGCTGCAACCGTATCTACTAAACTCCGCAAAAGTGGCTTATACATTTATGTTTGACACTCTTAGCCTAAGTGTAGTGTATATATGGTCAAAATGTTAGGGTAATTTTTTCATGTTTAATGAACAAAAAAATTGTGGGTAAGCTAAGAAATTTAACACCTCATTTTGGAGAGGGAAAAAAAAAAAGGATGGCTATTTAGTTTTAATGGTAAGTTACACATGCATCCCTCCACCTATAAGGCTATAACGTATAAGGGGAGAAAATGCCAGTTGAGATAGAGGCATTGAGTTCATTGGTGTAAATGGATGGCTGTATCACTTTATATTAATGATGATGATGATGATGATGATGATGATGATGACTACATTCACACATATCTCTGTACATTTCTTTCTTTTTTTGTTCTTCCTCTTCCCCTTTTTTTTATTAAAAAAAATGTTTTTTAATATATCTTTGCGCAATTAGATCCTGCTAGTGCAGCTGCATCACAGGCAAATCGAGAGGAAGTGGATTCTCGATCAGTGTTTGTTGGCAATGTAAGTACCCTTTTTATTATATGTGTTGTTTGGCTTTGTAGAATTGAGTTCCTTCCAAGTAGCATAAAAATGGAATCCTGAAAAGACAAACTATTATTCATATTAGAAAATTTAAGTTAATAAAAAATAGGACTATACATTAAGATAGTATATTGCTGGAACTAAAATGGAAGTTTTTCAAAGTATGACGTAGGCAATAATTCAAATTTAAAGCCAAGTAGAGTTCCTGCTCAAACACCAAATGCAGCTAGATTAACCTTTTCGGAATATGCTGGTACTCTTATTTTGATATAGGGTGTGCACTACATGCTTACACTTTTCATGGAGTTGTGCTTGAGTAAGTTTATAAGACTAAGGGAAAAATATCTAAATGTTTTATTCTTAATTCTACTTTAACATTCAACTTTCTTATAAGCATGGTAAAAGGAGAATAAGGCCTATTTGTATATGCATTAAGAAAACAGATTTTGAAAATTGTTATAGAGAGCAAGAAAAATAAAACATGTTTTCAGTGGTTCTGTTTGTCCTAAACTGGAAAGAAAAACCAGAAACATGCTCTATTTGTTATTATGCTCAACATAATTGACATCTTGACTACAAGGTTATGGCTCTCCTTCCAATCCTCCCCTTTTCAACAAAACAATAGGAGGAAGAGGTGCACTCCTTTCCCTTTCCCTTCCCTTCTTCATCCCTCTTACTTTAAGTACATAAAAACTGTTCCTATTAACTGGAATCAAACAGGCCCTAAGATGTTGGATTTAAACAGTAAAATTGAACAATATTTTGAAAATTTTTAAATGCCATAGGGGATTAGCGAATTCGTCAATTGTTTTCGATGTACAGAATCTGAATAGTGTTAGTAATCCTTTCTTAAATGTCTGGTTTTGGTTCCAATGATTCTTGCTATTGGATCACAACTTATTAACAACAAAAACAAACATAGCCTTAGTCCCAAACTTTTTAAGTCGTCTATGGATCCTCAATATATTAGTTAGGGTCAACCATATCTATTCTTTTCCTCCATTTTTCTCTATCTAAAGTCATATTCTCCATTATCCACTTAATTGACGTGTGCTTTTTTATTACTTCTACCAATATGATTTTTGGTCTTCCTCTACCTTTTTTCATTCCCTCAACTTGGATAACAACTTATCCATTGGTTGTTTTCCCCTCAAGAAAGGACTCATGCTTCAACCCTGGAGTTTCTTATTATTGTTCCTTTTTGTTTTGGTTATTATGGTCATCTTGTGAGTTTGATCGAGATCCTAGACTGGCCTTCTCATGTTGATCGTGTTTTCCATGCTTGTGCAGTTGTATTTGGCTGCACTGCTAAGAAAACCATCAATTTAGAGTTATTTAGCTACTCCCATCCTTGAAGAGTTCTGAAATCGTACTATATTTAGTGAACTTAATCCATTTGACTAGATGGGCGTGATTTTTCGTGTTCTTGTTGATTATTCTGAGTTGAGATATGCGTGTGAACGTGCGCTTGGGATTTTCTAAGTTTCAGTATTTTGCTTTGACTTTGTGTTTGACTAAAATCGCAGGTCAGGCTTCATTCTTCAAGTTTTCTGATTAACAGGTGCTGGGGCTCGAAGTATTTCTGATGAAATACAGCTGGGCTAGGAAAAGAAAATAAATAATGAAATTCAACAGAAAGAGAAAAGGGGGGAAAAAAGAATGAGAACAAAAAAGAAATATAGGAATGCAGGAGAAAAAAACAATAATGAGTGTTGTTAAAATTTTTATGAAAAAAAAAAAATTGAAGGTTCCCGAAAGTAAAATTTAAGATAAAAGTAATGAAAAGGAGGGAAAGAGAAAAAAAACAATGTGAAAGAAGCATCTCACCAATTGCCATTTGGAAAGGAGGAGATAAATATTTAAAAAAAAAAAAAAAAAAAAGCTCTGGATTATAATCACTTTTGTTGCTGTAAACACTGCTATTTGGGCTGGGATGGTCAGAGGAACAGATGTTCAAGATTCCTAACCCAGACTCAAGCAGTTGTGAGGTGTAATGTGCCTTGAAGATTAAGGAGTAGGCTTGGGTATATCTGTCTTATTTGCAAAGCCAGCTGCTGCTTTTGTTGGTGAATATTGCTCGAGGAATGTTTAGGTGTTTTGCTATCGATGGTGAGGGGTCTTGGATCTCCTTTTTTTTTTTCCCCTCACTTGGAATAAATGGGGATCTCTATATCTTTCCAATTTTATTATTTGCTTTTCTTTTTACTACTGAAAAGAAGATCACTAAAATAACCAAACAAGTTGATATATATCAAACAACCTATCAAAAGAAAAGTTAACATATATCAAACATGTAAGCAAAAAAAAGTTAAACATATGCCAAACAGTCAATAATTATCCTGTTGATTTCTAGAAGTTCCATGGCCAGTTAGTTTATATATTTTGGCATTATTTTGAGCACATTATCTTGGTGTCAAGGACCTTGAGGCTTGAACCTACAAAGTTGTATTAATTTTTGGCTCAAAATGCTTAGATTTTACATGCTTTTTTGAGGGAACAAATGTTTACATTTAATCTTTGCCCAGAGACCTTACAAATGATGTGCATGTACTTTTGGCATGGGAATTCTATATTAGATTTTGTTCGTCATCATCTGATGTAACTGTTATCAGAAATTCTATGAGAAAGTTTAGGCCCATTGTAGCTTTGAATATTTAGGTAAAATGTTCAATTAACCCAAAACATTAAATGTTAATTGTGATCAAGATTCCCCAATTTTGCTTTTTTCCTTTGATATGGTAGTAGCTATCTTTGTCTATCTTTTATATTTTGGTGGAAAATCTAAGGTTTCCTAAGAACGGCCTATTTGGTGACAATGTATGTTGTTTGTTTTATACCTATGCTATGTCTAATTTTCAGCCTAAATCAATTTCATAGAAAATTGGTGTGGAAAACTCATCCAAGTGAATCAAGCAAAAAGTGGTAAGGACATCGATGGAGGGGTGGGATTGAGGCTTAATTATAACCATTTATGTCTTATTTTAAAAGTAATGCTGGTAACAAACATGCTTGTTACCTCAATTTGAGAGCCAGACCACTCTGGCTGCATGAACCCTGTAAGCCAGAATTGTAAATTTTATTTTATTTTCTTAGCTTTTTTCTAGAAAAATAGGGGAGGGGGATGGTGGGAATTGGACAGGGTATCTCTCAAACCCCATCAGATTTGGACATTTTCTGAATCAGATTAATGCATCTTTTTTATTATTATTATTAGTAAGTTACATGTGCACAAAATGGGTTTTGAATCCACATTCTCATCCTCCGCCCATTCTTGTGAGAGGAGGAAGTTTATCTGATGTAATGGAGAGTTAAAGTAGTTTTTTCTGCTCAAATGAGCTAAGTAGTTGGTTGTACTAGTAACAGGTGGTTTTCACTGTTTTTCTTGTAGGTAAGTTGTAACACTAAATTGATCTAATAGGCTTATTATTTGATTGTTCTGTTTTCTTTGCTTGGTTCTTTTTCAAAATTGTTCTTTTGGGCTCAAACTGGGTTTGCAGGTGGATTATTCATGTACTCCTGAAGAAGTACAACAGCATTTCCAGACATGTGGTACAGTGAACAGAGTCACTATTCGGACTGACAAGTATGGCCAACCGAAGGGTTATGCTTATGTGGAGTTCCTTGAAGTAGAGGCTGTTGAATTGGCTCTCCAGCTGAATGAATCTCAACTACATGGACGTCAATTAAAGGTCAAAGCAGCAGTTTTCCATCTACCCCATCAAAAAATAACTCTTTTTGTGTTCAATTTCTTAAGTAAAAATACAAATTAGGATAATCTTCACACAAAAGTTATTTTTCTAGAAAAATAACTATTTTTCTAGTAAAGAGATGCTTAACCTAATGAACGGTCTAAATTACAACAAAATATCACCATTATACACATATGGGTGGTGCACTACCTTAGGGTCTCTGTTATTATTTTTCTGATTTTGGAGCTTCAGTTCTGATTTGTGTTTGATTTTTAACCTTTACAGGTGCAAGTTCCATACTCTATTTATTTTTTCAACCATGTGAAAATTTTTAATGTGTTTGCAGGTGACTGCTAAACGGACCAATGTACCTGGGATGAAACTATATCGTGCTCGTCGACCCAACTCCAATATGCGATCCAGAAGCCCCTTTATACCTGCTCCCTTTGTATTCTCCCCTTATGGATATGGGTATGCTTCTTGGTGATTGCCTCCTCTTGGTCGTGTTCTCCCACTCCCTATGTTTTCCTAGATTTGGTATTTGACTGCACTTCCTGAAATCTTTCGAGTAAATCATCAAAAATGTTTATGATGCAGGAAGGTTCCAAGATTCAGAATGCCAATGCGTTACAGTCCATACTTCTGAATGTTCACCTTTGTTTGAGACAGATATGCTTCTGTATGTCATCTCTTGGATAATGTTGGATAGATGTAAGAGAGATTTGTGCTACTTAGGCTGATGTGGTTAATTGTTTGAGATTTGAGGATTTTGTTCAGTTCATTGAAAACAGTATAGATTTAATGTTTGCACCAGCTATGGTTCCTATGCTATATATATTGCTGTTTGGAATTTGCCAGGGAAGCTTCCATTGCAGGTTTTGCTACTGGTAGCTTGTTTGGTTTGGCTAGCTATTTCTTGTTGCTCATATCCCATTACTTGAAATTAAGGATGTGATATGACCTGGTTTTGGAACTCACAGAATATGCTGAGTTTTCATAGAGTTTTAAGAGAAATTGGACAAAGGGTATGAAAAATTAGTTGCTGCTATTGTTATCCTGCCTAGTAAATTGATTATTTATGCAGAAACTGGAAGCGTAGGTCTGTAATTCTCCTTGCATTTGAATGTTGGGAAACATTATGTATGACAACCAGTGTATATCTATAATCTTTTTACAAATTTAATTAGGTATTTTTATATCTTATGATATTATACACGATACAAAAAAATTAAAAATTAAAAATTAAATCACGATACAATTTACATTTTGACAACTATGATATTCAGTATTAGGACACCAATGCCCATGTTTAAATGGTTGATGAAAAAATAATTGTGACCAAAGTTGAGTTATCTGTGGGAGAGTTGATTATGAAGTTCATAAATAGGCGTTAGGCTTTTTCAAAGTTCACAAATACACATTAGGACTGCTGGTTGACACCGACGAATTGAATCAAACAGGTTCCATTTCAGTCCAGCCCAACAATTTTAAAACCTGAATAAATTATAAATTATTTTCAATTCAGTCTTTTACGTTTTATTTATTTATTTAATTCAACCCTTCAATTTTTTTTTTTTTTCAATTTTGTCTTTCCGCTTGTTATGTTCAATGCAACTATTTTTCAATCCTTTAACTTTAATTTGTTTTCAATTTTGTCTTTCCTCTTGTTTTGTTCAATCTAACAATCTGGGACAGAAGGTGAACATCGCAATGTCTAGCAGGGGTTCTGCCATTTAACATTGTAAAATTAGTAAATGATATTTCAAAACATGAAATTGATCCTCTCTTACTCTTCCTAAGTTTTGTACTTCCAAGTTTTATCTAGTGGAAATTCTAGTTCTGGCTATAGCCCAGTGACTGTTGCATGACTCTTTTTTTGGTTACTCCGGGGCTCTCTTTATTTCATATTTTCAAGAAAGTTGGTCTAGCTGACTGTTTAAGGTGGTATGGGACTATGGCCATCCAGTTTGTGTTATATTCCAGGTAGTTGGTGATCTTTTTGAGAACTTGAATATAATGAAAGAAAGCAATTGGAATATGTGGCTTTCCCGCAACATTGTTGAATGCTTCAAAGCTCAATCATCTTAGTTCAACTTAATAAAGATAAAATTTGTCCTAGAATTGGTCTTTGACTATCGATTGGATTTGTCTTACTAATGTTAGAAAATTTTCTATTTAAACTGACAAAATAAATTTTAGAGAAACAATAGACTTTATTTCAAAACATGATTAATTGATTATGAAATGTATAAATATAAATTTTTTTTTTAAACAATCATACCCTACTATTGCAAAAGTTGAAGCAAGCTCCCAAGTGGCCAAATATTGTATAAGGCAAATCACAAAGAAAACTTCTAAAAGATCTCGCACTTTTTTATATTCATATAAATTAATTTTATGTTAACTAATAACATTTTTTTTTCCAAATTTATTAAACTTTAATCCTTACATTCAAAATTCCAAATAGTTCACGCTAATAAGGGGGCAAAAAATCTATAATATTATTTAAGGGACTTCCCCTGTTTGGACCAGTTTTTTTTTTTTTTTTTTTTTTTTTTTTTTTTTTTCAAAAGACCCCTACAACCTATGTTTAAGTAAGGGCAAAACTAAGTAAAAATACTTTTTTAACTTCCACGTAAAATACTTTTTACAAAATAGTACCACACTCCCAACGTTGGATTTCAAACTCAAATTGCTTCTTCTTCAGTTCTCCAATTCTCTCAATTCTGCATTAATCTTCTTTTCACCATTATCATCATTGTTAAGAAACTCCCCTCACCCACCTCTTTGCTTCAAATTTCACTACAAACAACAACAACATATAGATTTGAGATAAGCTCTTTCTTAAATCAAATCTCAGCCCTCTCTCTCTCTGATCTCACTTTTTTATTTCTACATTTCTCACTTCAATTTCTCTCTCTATTTGGCCATTTTTGCTTATTTTTATCTCGAGATTTACTGGATATTTTCTGGTCTATTGTTTTACAGGCTTTCATAAGACGCTATTAAAAGATGTTTCATTTTTAACGACTCTTCACTGATGTGTAGGCTTTGAGGTCAATACTATTCAGCTTCGTTCTTGTCTACATTTGGGTCTTTGTAAATTTTTATGTTGGTTTCCAGGTTGTACTTTGTTGTTTGTATAAAAATATTAAAATACTGATGGGTCTTTGTAATTTTTTATGTTGGTTTTCTGGGTTGTACCTTGTTGTTTGTATAAGAAAGGCATTAGGAACTCAGTTTCACTTGGTCTTTGCGTTCTTACATAGTATTGTGTAACTCTCCTTTATTATTATATTTTGTCATCTAGTGTGACTCTACGGAGCATTGTGTCTCTTTTTTTTTTCTTTTTTCTTTTTTAATTTGTTAGTCATTGAATTAGCATCAATTGATTCATCACCAACACATACATTATGGGACCAAAGTGGATTCTCTATTGTTACTGCTATTTGATTATTGAAATGCTATTTTTGCCCATGCTTCTTTGTTGCCCCCATTGGACCCCCTTCTCGGTGAAATTCATGTTGCTCTCTTGGCCCTCAAATTGGCCGTTCATCACCATTTCGTTTTTTTTTTTTTTTTTTGGTCATCTATTTTAGTAGTCATTGAATTCTATGGAGTTATAGTTTAGTCGTCATTGAATTCTATTATTCATTGATATTTTTTTTTAAATTTAGATAACTACTAGCTTAGAGTTTAGGGAAAGAAAAAAAAAAAAAAAAAAAAAAAAAAAAAAAAAAACAACCTAATTATTTTTCCGTGATTTAGTTTCTAAAAGGGAAAAAAAATTCTTTTAACTCTCATGTAAAATAGTACCTACAAAATAGGACTACACTTTGTTATCATTATCCTTTCCATATCATTATCTTATCTTATCTTATCCTATCTTTTCTTTTTTAATCTTTTCTTTTCTTTTATTTGGTCAACTTGATGGGTGTTAAGTATTTTCTCTAATTAATGACTATTTTTTAAAGAATAGGAATGATATATATTGATGTCTTTTTTTTTTGTGGTTATCGGGTTTGACTTATTATTTTAGTGTATTGTGTTTTAAGTGGTGCCCTCTCTTCCTCATATTATTTTTGTTTGTTGTTTTTCTTACATTTAAGCCTTACTCTCTATTTTTTTGAATTTTTTTTAGGGTGACATATCAACAATTTGGTTAGATTGCATAGCAGGTACATTGGATGAATTCAGGTGAGCGAAGTGGTAGACAATCTATCAAGTAGTTATTAAAAAACATTTTTTGTAAATATCCTACCATATGAAATTTAATATTGTCCTTTTTTGTGCCTTTCATTGCACATTTGATGATTCTGTAAGTAATTGCCATATATGCAAATTTGCTAAAACAAGAATGATATTGGAGAATTTATCTTTAAAGATAAAATTTAAAAATTGTGGTGAGAATTGCTTCTAAATAATAGACTAACTTTTAGGGGTAAAAACTTACACCCTTAAATATATCTTATATTTAATAGTTTAAAATGTTACATCATTTTAAATTTTAACGTACATACATTTTAAAAATTGGTAAAATTTAATCTAATTCAAAATAACTTACCAAAAGAAAAAAAGACTCCAAACAAACCATGCCTTTTGAATTTGCACAAAGTGTGAGTCCTTCAACGTTGGTTTCATATTTTTTTACAATTTCAAAAAAAAAAAAATGCCAACACTGTTTTACATTGAAAATTTAAATGTAATTTTTTTTTTAAAAAAAAAACCAACATTTTTGGTATTTTAATAATATGCCAGCATTGTTTTACATTTAAAAATTTTAAAAAAAAAACATGTTTTAGGTATTTTATTCCTAAAATTTTGCCTATTATTTAGAAGCAATTTTTTCATGATTTTATAGTGTTATATTTAAAGAAAAGAGGGGGAAAAAACACATGTTTTATAGATTTTTACCCAAGAGGTGGACTCCTCAAATGATATTTATTTATATAAACTAGCTACGCTCACACACGTGCTCAAAAGCTCTTCTATTTTTTAGGTAAATGTTAATTTAGAGTATTTATTATAATTTGAGATTACTACATTTTTCAATCACAAAAAAAAAAAAAAAAAACCTAGGAGTGTGATTAGTATTGTGTTTGCAAGTGAAATAATTTTTTCATCACACCCCTAAGTTTTTTTTTTTGTAATTGAAAAATATAGTAATCGCAAATTATAATAAATACTCTAAATTAACCCTTACTCAAAAAATAGAAGAGCCTCACACACAAGAGCATGTGCTCAGAGGCTAATACTTTCATTAAAAACTTAATACTATCAAACAAGAGAACGAAATAATATTATAAAATTATTATTTTCATTCATTTTCATTTCATTTCCCACAACTTCTAATAAGCTTATTATATATGAGTTTCAGTAAATATCTTTTAATAAGATGGTGAACAAATAATATGATCTACCATGAATATCTTATAATTTCTGGATTGGTTGAAACTCAAAAACCATAGTACTTTTTTTATTGAGTAAAAAATCATAGTAATCTATTCCAAAAAAAGTCATATATAGAAGGGTCCGGCACACGTTAACCCATCTATTTTTAGAAAAATTTTCCAAAATCATCTTGTGGACGTGTGAGCCTACAAAACAGATCCAGCAGTTTCCACAATGTCATATAGAATATTGAATATTGATTGATTTCTTCAGTAATTGACACGCATATATTGATTTCATATTTTTTTACAATTTCAAAAAAAAAAAAAATGCCAACACTATTTTACATTGAAAATTTAAATGTAATTTTTTTTTTTAAAAAAAAAACCAACATTTTTGGTATTTTAATAATATGCCAGCATTGTTTTACATTTAAAAATTAAAAAAAAAAAAACATGTTTTAGGTATTTTATTCCTAAAATTTTGCCTATTATTTAGAAGCAATTTTTTCATGATTTTATAGTGTTATATTTAAAGATAAGAGGGGGGAAAAAACACACGTTTTATAGATTTTTACCCAAGAGGTGGACTCCTCAAATGATATTTATTTATATAAACTAGCTGCGCTCACACACGTGCTCAAAAGCTCTTCTATTTTTTAGGTAAATGTTAATTTAGAGTATTTATTATAATTTGAGATTACTACATTTTTCAATTACAAAAAAAAAAAAAAAAACCTAGGAGTGTGATTAGTATTGTGTTTGAAAGTGAAATAATTTTTTCATCACACCCCTAAGTTTTTTTTTTTTTTTTGTAATTGAAAAATATAGTAATCGCAAATTATAATAAATACTCTAAATTAACCTTTACCCAAAAAATAGAAGAGCCTCACACACGAGAGCATGTGCTCAGAGGCTAATACTTTTATTAAAAACTTAATACTATCAAACAAGAGAACGAAATAATATTATAAAATTATTATTTTCATTTCATTTCCCACAACTTCTAATAAGCTTATTATATATGAGTTTCAGTAAATATTTTTTAGTAAGATGGTGAACAAATAATATGATCTACCATGAATATCTTATCATTTCTGGATTGATTGAAACTCAAAAACCATAGTACTCTTTTTATTGAGTAAAAAATCATAGTAATCTATTCTAAAAAAAAGTCATATATAGAAGGGTCCGACACACATTAATCCATCTATTTTTAAAAAAAATTTCCAAAATCATCTTGTTTACGTGGGAGCCTACAAAACAGATCCAGCAGTTTCCACAATGTCATATAGAATATTGAATATTGAATGATTTCTTCAGTAATTGACACGCATATATGTAGTATATATAGTATATACCCGCTTTCGAAAGTCTACTCTGTCTCTCTGCTTCTCGAAAATGGCGTTCACAGCCGCCTCTTCTCTCTCCTCCAAATCTCTCCTCCTCAATACACACCAACCTTCCACACCCATCTTCAACTGCAAGCCCCGCCACCACAAACCCATCTCAGCCATCCACGCCGCTGACCCTTCAAAGTCCTCCAAATCAACAGACATCACCACAAGCAGCTCCACCCCAGTTCCCATTCAATGGAGCCTCGAAAGCTGGAAATCCAAGAAGGCTCATCAGCAGCCCGAATACCCAGATCAGATATTGCTGGATTCAGTTCTCAGGACCCTGGAGTCATTCCCTCCAGTCGTGTTTGCTGGTGAAGCTAGGAGCTTAGAGGACCGTTTGGCTGAGGCAGCTCAAGGCCAGGCCTTTTTGCTACAAGGTGGTGACTGTGCTGAGAGCTTCAAGGAGTTCAATGCCAACAACATTCGTGACACCTTCCGTCTTCTTCTCCAGATGAGTGTTGTTCTCATGTTCGGTGGCCAAATGCCTGTAGTCAAGGTCCTTCTTTTCTCTCTCTAACATTTTTATATCTATGTCACTCTTTCTAATCATTTTTTGAAGATATACATGCATGGTGTGTTGAAAGATTTGGAATTGTGGATTGAAGAATAATAAGTTGGGTTTTTAAAAAAAAAAAAACTTGGGATCATCATCATATTGAATTTTCTCTTTGTTTATGGTGTTTTCGTAGTTGTATAGTGACTTTTAGAAAATAATTTTAATGAAATTTGACTTGGGGTGTATCTTTTGAGCTGGATTTTGATGGGTTTAGATGTTTTAAGTAAGAAAATTCGCGATCAAAGAGGTTGAAGGTTTGGAATACTCCATAGACTTGAAAATTAGTAATTGAATTTTAAAAAGCTGGAACTGGAATTTTTCCCATATGTTATATTGCCATTACTTTCTCTTTTTGTATGAAGTGACTCTAGATAATTTGCATGAGTTGACTTTGAGATAGAGTATTATAGTATTAAATTGTGGATAATTTGCAAAGCTGAGATAATTGTTTGTTGTTTTTCTCAGTAAATGTCGATTTAAGAATCATAATTCTATATGACGGTAGTTACATTGAATAATTTGAAAAAATTGTGGGAATGATTAATTAGGTGGGGAGAATGGCGGGTCAGTTTGCAAAGCCAAGATCAGATCCATTTGAGGAGAAGGATGGAGTAAAGCTGGCAAGTTACAGAGGAGACAATATCAATGGTGATGCATTTGATGCAGAATCAAGACTTCCAGATCCCGAAAGGATGATTAGAGCCTATTGCCAATCAGTCTCAACTTTGAACCTTTTAAGGGCATTTGCCACTGGAGGATACGCAGCAATGCAGAGAGTCACCCATTGGAATCTTGATTTCATGGAGCACAGTGAGCAGGGGGATAGGTATATTTCTTAGTCAGATAGTTTAATTAGATATACTAGCTATATAGTTTGGTTTTTGGGTTTATTTAAAGTTTCGCACAAATTTTTATATTGATTTAACCATGTAATGGAATAAACAAAAGTAGACTTCATCTCACCTTCCTTGTGTTTCTGCTTGTTTATTTTTTCATTAATAGTTAGATATTGTTTTGAAATAGTTACCAGATGTCCATGTTGTTTTTCGTAAGTAGACTTGTGAATCAGGAAAAAAAAAATTCTTGGATAGCATTTTTGTAAAATCTCATTTCTATATAATTATTAGATGTAAGAATATTTTAGTGCTCTTTTTTATCTTTAAAAGATGGTAGAAATAAATGAAATTTGCAGGCCTCCCTTCTTTAATCCCAAGCAGATGTGACAAAGAAAAAGCTTGCTTTGTTTAGCTTTCTGTGACTTTTGTAGTGTCTTTTCTTGCTGAGAATTAAATAAATTATTATTCTCCAAAATGGAGAATATGGGTTCCTTTGATTTCTAGGAACTAACTTCCAGATAAATTTTTCTGAACTCCATCGTGTGGCTTCATTAACTTCTTCAATGAGTTGACTTAGTTTGGTTCTCAAGTGAGTTAAACCTTAAGTTCTATTTCTAAGTCTAGGAGGATTTTCAGGAATTAGCATGTTCTGCCATGGCTTGACAGGTACCGTGAACTGGCTCACCGAGTTGACGAGGCCCTTGGATTCATGGGTGCTGCTGGACTCACTTCAGACCACCCAATCATGACTACAACAGATTTCTGGACATCTCATGAATGCTTACTTCTGCCTTATGAGCAAACACTTACAAGAGAGGATTCTACTTCTGGGCTGTACTATGATTGCTCCGCTCACATGCTTTGGGTGGGAGAACGTACCCGACAACTTGATGGTGCCCATGTTGAGTTTTTGAGAGGAGTTTCTAATCCTCTCGGCATCAAGGTATCTAGATTGTTTTTCCTTCATTAATATTTAAACAAACTCTTTTTTGTTTGTTACTTTTTTCTTCTTGTTTTCCAATTTCCTCAGGCTCTGTCTTGTTGAACAAATCTGTGTTTTGTTTGTTATACTTTCTGTTGCAGAATTGTAAATTCCCCTTTTAGCTTTCATTGTAATTTTTACCTGTTACATACTTCTATATACCTTGGTTCAGTCATGAAAGAAGTTATTTTTGTATGAGATAACTTGATGTTGATCTGATGACAAAGGATCGGAGAGCTAATAAAAGATTGCAATGTGATGCAGGTGAGTGACAAAATGGATCCAAATGAGCTTGTTAGGCTCATAGATATTCTAAACCCTAAAAATAAACTTGGAAGAATAGCAGTAATTGTAAGAATGGGAGCTGAGAACATGAGAGTGAAGCTTCCTCATCTGATCAGAGCTGTCCGTAGAGCAGGTCAATTTGTCACTTGGGTTAGTGACCCTATGCACGGGAATACCATTAAAGCTCCTTGTGGACTTAAAACCCGGTCTTTCGATGCAATCAGGGTATGATTTATGTCATCAGTTAACTCTTTTACTTCTGCCACGTGAATTTAATTGCTTAGCTCTACTTTTATTGTTGTGCAAGTATATTACATAAGTCATCAAATCAAGTAACTAAAGAAATTTCTTGTGGATCATTCAAACTGTAACCATAATCTTTTGCTGCCTTGACCAGTGTGTTTTTTGAGCATTTTCACAGTTGATTTTTTTTGTCATTGATGTGGCATATTTGGTTGGCATAAAACATATACTCAAATGCTTAACGATAAGGTTGACTGGAGATATAATGACAAATGTATAGTAGGTGGAATAAAGGCATCCTTTAAAATATTTCTGGCAGGCCTAGTCAAAAAAATTGCTTAGGCTGCATTCACTTTGGAATACCTCTTTATGATTGGATTAATTTCTGACAAAATTGGTTGCCTGATACTACTGCTTGTGAAATGGGAATGACATTACCTTCCCTCCCTTCCCCTTCTTATTCTATCTCTCACTTAGGCAGGGGGTGAAATACTGCCATTGCTAGCCTGTAAATATGCATCATATTTTGCATATTATAGCGGTATTCATAGAAATCTTCCAGGCTGACAAATGAGCCTTTGCAATATAGTTTTCAAAAGAAACTGTTCATTACTTATTATATAATTTCTTTTGCTCCTTTGATGATTGGGAATCTTTTGGCTGATCTAATTTGCAAGTGTCCTTGTTGATGACATGTTCAGATATTCTACTGGCATAAAATAATTAGTTGATTGCTTACCAATTATTAGATTAGACATTGAAAACAAACAAAAAAAATTTGTAGGTAAGACAGGCACATCATCTTTATAATGTAATTTGTGTAGACATAACTCAGTCAATGTCATTTCTCAAAAAAAAAAAAAAAAATCAGTCAATGCACTTACTTGGGCCTACTTAGGAACTCCACTAATTAATTTGTGGTTTTGTTTTCTCTACCTTGGATGCAGAAAGTCACATCAATATGTGAAATTAGGACTCCTTGGGTCTTCTTTGGGCAAGTATTTATATATATTTTTTCTTGTACTGATGACAAAAATAGAAGAATTTACTATTTACTTTACGGAAAAAATAAAAATAATAATAACAACAATTACATATTGTTTTGCTTCTAGGCTGAGGTGAGGGCATTCTTTGATGTACATGATCAAGAAGGAAGCTACCCTGGTGGAGTTCATCTAGAGATGACTGGGCAGAATGTAACAGAATGTGTAGGAGGCTCGCGAACTATAACATATAATGATCTAAGCTCACGTTACCACACCCATTGTGACCCAAGGCTGAATGCTTCTCAATCTCTAGAGCTTGCCTTTATCATTGCAGAGCGGCTTCGAAAGAGAAGGCTTGGATCGAGGCATAAACTAGCCTAAATTGGATTATAGGAGGCTTTGCTCTGTTTCTGTTTTGAGGTCTCATTCTCTCTCTATCTCCCAATATATATACATATAAATTGGTGTGTCAGTAATGGTCTGAAAGATGAAGTGAAGGCTTCACTGCAATCGAAGTCAACAAATCTGAGGATAAACAAATTAAATGATGATTCCTATATATATATATCTAGCTGCATGTACTAAGATTCAAGCCATGTGTTGCTATCAAAATAATGTTTGACTTTTGTGTTAATTATGTAATTATATGGATAGCTTGTACCTTGTTTTGCTACTTGGCGACCAGCATGGTTGTGCATACAGATTTTGACCCCCATGTATAAAAGGTTCTGAATAATCCTATCTTGGCAGAATGTTATCAAAGAATTCTATTAAGTTTAAAATCTCTGTGACCTGCTTTTACCTGGTTTTATTAGATTTTCCTACGTTTCCTACGTAAATTTCTTTGCCATTTATTTTCCAGTTTCTTTACAATAGGGAGATCATACTTTTTTGTTGGCTTCAAAATTTCTTTGATTTGATTACAAGCTATACATTCTGACTGCAAGGTTCCATAAATTATTATTATTTTGCTTAAAACCAAGATTTCATAAAAGAGAAACAGCAGCAGTATCCTTCATGCAAGGATCCAGAACTTCAGTATGAAGAAGACAATTATTACAGCAAAAAGAAGACCTATGAGCAGAAGCAAATTAAATTTAGCTAAACTATGAGCTGTTGTGTTAACCTCTCTCCTATCCCAACTAAAATTACAAATAGCAAAAGATATGCTAAGATCCACCGCATCACTAATCAGAGTTAGGACTTTT
Source organism: Castanea sativa (assembly GCF_040712315.1). Classification (NCBI taxonomy): domain Eukaryota; kingdom Viridiplantae; phylum Streptophyta; class Magnoliopsida; order Fagales; family Fagaceae; genus Castanea; species Castanea sativa. Next base: position 18,271,402 of record NC_134019.1, on the reverse strand, counting down.
AGGATAGGTCAGGCAACATGAGAGCAACTGCGTTTAAGAACATCAAAACAATTTTTTGCATCACCCTTCACTTCAATACTATGTAGATTTTCTGACTTAGCAAGCTGTAAAGCCCAGAGAATTGTAGCTACTTTAGCCTGCACAGAATCACAAATCTCATATACTTTAGCCCAAGCTTCAATCATCTCTCCATCTCCATCTCAGGCCATCACAGCTAGGATAGTGAAATCCTTTAATACAACCGCATCAACATTAAATTTTACTACAACAACAGAAGAAGTCTTCCAAGAGGATTCCTTGTTAAACAGTAATTCCTTAGATTGTTCTAAGGCCGGCACGTACTCCTTAATTCTGTTTTCAATATTGCAGATATGGGCTTTAAGATTAATCTGTCCAACTTCATGATTAACCTTGCTTGAAGGTTACAAATAGAATCCACTGTTAGAGCCATTTGCAAGGTACATACCTCTGCCACCTCCTTGGAATGATGTCTAGAAAACATGGACTGGACTAGAGGATCTAAGATCAACGTCACTATGCCTGTATTGTTGGTTACATTCAATCTGTCAGTCCTGACTTCTGAGACTCCAGCAGCCAAACCAGATTGCGTTTGCCACAGGGCAATTTAAGGACTTCCTCACACAACCTGTATCAACTATCTCCAAACTCTGTTGTAGGTTGTCAACCTCCAAAGTAACATTTTTGACTCTCTCAAGGACCTTAATCCTCCACAATCTTTGCCAAGGCAAATTTGAAGTGTTGGAATAACCGGCGTGTATTTGGATATTACTTACTGAAAACTGAAAATTTATTATTGAAAATAATATAAAAATAATTTTTGAGTTATTATTTACGGCTAAAAATACTGTAACTTTAACTTAATGCATTGTTTATGCACTATTCATGAGACGTCCCATAAGCAAGAGACGCTGGTAAAAATTAAAATCAAAATTAAAAAAAAAAAAAGCAGAACGGGCGTGGGATCCAAACGGGTACCCAGTATGAGCCTGACTCAGCCTATAGGCAGATTTGACAGAAGAATGACCTTTATGGTACTTGGTCCTTATTAGCCTATGGGATTTAGGTCTTAGGGGAATCAGACTTTTTTGTAATGGCCTGGACAGATCCATCATCAAATAATTCTGTCAGCATGTCCCTCTTCTAACAATGTAAGGAAGGTTTAATAAGGCTGAACACCGTCAAAAGATTCATTGGGGTTGATTCATCTCTAGGCTTCGATTTAAAATTCTCTAACCAATTTAAAATTCTATAAATTCACACATTAATAGAAGTCACATCCCCTACTAGATAGCAAGCACCTTTTACCACTAAATTATTTACCTTCTCAATATCCAGATTAGAGAAGCATTCTTGATTGGATATCCCATGACTTTATATTTACTCCTTAAGAGTCTCATGCATAGACTATCCTTTTTAGATGCAACCAACCAAGATAGATTGGCAATCGATGCTACGTTGAATTCCTTGCTCTTCTTGAACCCAAGCCTTCCCTTTCTTTTTCTTTTTTTGGTTAGCACGGATTGTCTCGAGTTTTCCATGCCATAATCTACTAGGATTTTGTGGGTTCAACAAAAACCTCCTTGTCAGAGCATCTAGGCTCTCACAAACTTGTTCCTCCAACCCTTCGAGTTGTTTTGTAATCTCTCCTGTAGGAATTTGAAATCCCTTGTGGTTGCTTTTGTGAGGAACAGAGGTGTCCAAAGATAGAAGGCATCCTTTTGAAGTTGCTTCATTTGCAACACATGCTTTATGGTTCTATCGGATAACTGTTGGGTGGACTTTTGGAAAGTTACTTGAGATTTGTTCTTGTATAAGAGTTGACCGGACCACTTGCAGTATTTAACTATTTTATCAAGCATTCATTGAGGGCAATAGATTCACTTCTTTTTGCTATTTTGAATAACACAAGGTCATCAGCATACATGACGTGTAATAGTTGGTCCAGCAATGCTGGTCTTCACACCAATGATTATTCTTTCTGTAAATTTCTTACCGGCCTATTTAGATAACACTTCCTGGCATAAAATGAAGGTGTAAAGGGATGGTGGATCCCTTGCCTCAGCCCTCTACTAGGCATAAAGTGCCTAGACATACTTCCATTGATAAGCACACAACAAATGACTTTGGAAAATCACACTGTTATCTACTCCACAAATTTTTCATTGAAACCAAAATTTTTAAGCACTTTTAGAGGCTCAAGTTTATTCTATCATATGTCTTTTGCAAATCTAGCTTTATGGGTATTAATTAGGGGCATGAATAGGTCAGGTTGAGAGGTTTTTTCAATCTAACCAACCATAATCGGGTTGAAAAAAATCCAACCTATCACAAGAGTCCAACTCACCTGGATTAAGTTGGACTCATGAGTTGGACCAACAAAGTTATAACTTAATAAACTTGAACATAACATCAATCCAATACAAACTATTTTATTAGTGCTTCAAAGTTTAAACTAATACAAATAACAACATATTTATATTGGTAGGGCATCAAACCAACGCAAATAAAAAGAAATTTAAAAACCAAATAACTTTTCATTTAATTAGTAAGATATCAAATAGTTCTATGTCAACTTAGTTGAGAAACAAAATAAATATGAACTAGTTTTATTATTCTATAGGTACTAGGATATTATATAGTTCTATCAGAACTCAATTGATAAATAAAAGAGTAAATAATAAAATCATATAATATATATTTTAAATATATATTAAATATAGGTGGGTCAGGTTGGATCAGGCGGATTTTTGAATTTGCTTATCCGCACCCGACCCAACTCACAGTAAAAAAAAAAAAAAATTTAACAATCCAACTCAACCCACCAACCCTTAAAAACCAACCCAATTCGTGGTTTGGTTGAACCAAGTCGATTTTGGTGGATCGATAAGTTGGCTACACACCCGTAGCATTAAACCATCCTTGGCTTTCCTCCTCTTGAAGCTAAGTAACATTTTCTACACCACCATCTGATTTTTTGCAATCCATCTATCAAGTATACAGGATGACGGGTTGGGAGAGATTAGTTTGTTCAAAATTGGCCTCAAATTGATGGCTTTATACCAATGCATTCCCTTATTTTGTGTAAAATATTTTTGGTTAATCTCAATAGACTCAAATACAAAAACATACGCAAACCAAAAATAAGATGTGTATTCTCAAAATTGGTGGGATAATGTAGAGACAAATTCACATTCATTCATGAGGTGTCCAAGCTTTTGGCTGTGACTGAAATTCCTAAATAAAGCCCTTTAACTTTCTAGATGCTGATGGTTAGTCCCCCTAGGTACTCATTATGCTCTTCAATAAAATTTGTTATTGTTCAAAAAACAAAAGAACAGAGGAGAAGAAGAGAACATAGTCCTTTTAAGTTCACTTACGTGATGAGCTTAATAGACTTGAAGAATGCGTTATAAAATCGAATTTTTTAAATTCTAACATACGACCGATCTATCAAGTTTCCAAAGTATATTATAAGTTAAGAATGGAATAGACAAATTAAATGATTGGACACTATTTTCTTAAATTTTTTTTTTTTAAAATAGCTTAGTCTTTTTTTTTTTTAATTTTTTAAACTTTAGAACATAGTGGGCTGGAATGAAAAATTTAATTTCTCTAGTAAATATAGCGTAAACCAGTGATTATAGGTAAATTCAAAATTATTTAGTAAGATTGGATTTACTAAATAGCAAGGCAAGAAATTTTTTCAAGACTTGACCTTTCGAATCAAATTATTGGTGTAATGAAAAATTTAAAGTATATTTGATACATGTGTTTAAATATATATTTTTTTAAACAATATTACACGTATTTTTCACTTATATATATTTTAAAAAAAATTAAAAATTATCGTTTAAACATATATATATATATATATATCAAACATGCCATTAAAATCTAGAAAAGATCAAAGCTTTTAAATGCACGTGCTGGTCAAATCAAATTAGCTATTTGCATGTGTAAAGTTTATACCTGGGAGTTATCTTAATGTATCCTTGTTTTTTTTAGTATTCTGGCAAAATATCTCGGCAAATGAATCCATTCATGAATGCCCTTCATCCTACCTCTGACATCCCTACGAACCCAGCACCTACTACTGCATTCTCCAAAAATTATGGATGATGCCCATTCGGACCAGTATAATGACTCAACTCTGACAAGAGCAATAAATTCGGTGGGTTTGGTTTGGTTTTTTCCTTTTTTTTTTTTTTTTTCCTGTACTTATCTTCTTCTAATTTAATAGGAAGTGGGGAACAAATTTGCGAATTTTGCTTCTTTTTTTTTTTTTTTTTTAAGGCCCAGCTTAATTTTGTCTTATTTATTTTTTTAAGAAAAATAATCCAAAGAAAATATTAATATTTGTAAGCTCAGCTCTACTTGCATGTTTAATACTAATAAGCTTTTAAACTTTTCGTACGCTCGGCATATAAGACATTTGTCTCATTAATAGGTGGGTCTTACATAAACGCATGAAATATCTTCTCTTTTTTAAAGTGTATATCTTACCGATAGCCTTAAGTTGACTTCTGAAAAGCGAAGAGTTGCTTATTGGGTTGCTATAAATAAATGTTTATTGATAAAAAAAGAAGGAAGAAAACATAAAACTAAAATGTAAGTAGAATGATCACTAAAGTTAATCTTATAATCACATTTTTTTTTTTAAGCAATTCAAAATAGGTTTTGTTTATGGTTAATGAGAAATTATATAAAACAGAATATGTGAAAGAGAGATGACAGGAAAGAAGAAGAGGAAATTACATTTTATCTGGATTAGCTTAACTAATAAATTCTCTGTTGGTTAAATAAGAGATCTGTGGTTCAATTTCTGCCTATACAAAAAAATCGATTGATGTCTTGATCTAATGATAATGAATTATCATCACGAGTGAAAGTCATATGTTGAAACTATCTAAATATATGTGTGTCTATATATATAGGTTGGGTTCAAATTACATCTAATGTAACTTAAAGTTACACCACTTAATATTTTTTAATTTTATTCAAATTTTGATAAATCAACCGTTAATTACATTATCTTTGTATATTCTCAATACTTGTAAAATTTCAAGGTAATCAAAGATTAATAGCTATGCCATCTATCAATTATTTAAATTCAAGTTTTTGTAGTTTAAACTAATGCATAAATGATAAGTTCACAGATCGAATGGTAAATAAAATCCAATTGACATGAAAATTGATATGAATGTTAAGAACATATAGAATATGTAATTCAATGGTGAAATTTTCAAAATATGAATTCTATATCAAGTTATTGGATGGTGCAACATTACTTAGTGTTACACTAGGTGTAACTTGAACTCAACTTTATATATATATATATATATATATATATATATATATATATATATATATATATATATATATATATAGAAGAAGAAGAAGAAGAAGAAGAAGAGAAGAAGAAGGGAAAATTACACTTTATCCCCATAAACTATACTTCCTTTTATACTTACCCTCTTAAACTATCTAATTGCACACTTAACCCCTCTAAACTATTACTCGTGTAACATTTGCCATCTAAACTATGAGAATGCATACTTACCCCCCCTAAATTATTGCCTAAGTAACACTCTACACCCCTATCCCATGGAAAATTGTGTATTCTCATATTTTAGAGGGGTAAGTATGCATTCAAACAGTTTAAATGGATAAGTGTAAAATGAGATATAGTTTAGGGGGTAAAGTATAATTACCCCAAAGAAAAAAGTTACATTTTTATTTGTTGGTTCTTCCAAATGATTCACATCCCTAACATAGAAAGATATGCACAGAAACAAGTTACAAGTAGATAAAAATGAGTAAAAGAAAGCAACTAGTACATAAAGTGTGGTGAATGAATAGTTACATAAGAACATAAGTATCATGGTTTATATACACTAGTATGTAACTCATGCTTATGCACAGTAATGATTAATTGTCATAGTGCTATTAATATTAGCTTGGGTTATTAAACATATAGAACACAATTTGACAAGTACATTTTGATGATGCACAAAAATCGTCAGTGAATTGATCGTCGACACACATGCCAATGGATGTACCTGAAGAACAAAAGAAAAGAACCAATCAAATAGCACCGGTGGGGTACCGGCCAAAGACCCTTCAAAGGTTAAGTCAATAATAGAAGACTCCCAAAAAACTCAAGAGTGCAAAAGCTAGGAGGATTCACATACCTTAAGAAAGGTTAGACTGGAGGTTTATATAGTGGTAGAAAGCTGACTCTAATCTCTTGACACGGGGGAGTTTCCTTGTAGAGAGAAGGGTTCCCTGATATTTGGGATTGCCTTTCCATGTATAAGAGACCTGATTGCGCATCAAGGCCTTTGGTCGTGATGCGCAAGTAATTTCCATGTAAGGTTGTGGGAATGGGCCCCACGTAAGCCATAGGGAAAACCGTAGAGATGGGTCGTTCAAATTAGAAGTCGTTTGATCCGTCAGCCCCTAGAGGATCATTTCTCATGGGGAATGGTCGTCTCTCTCAGGGACCGATCATCCCTTTCAGGGACTGATCATCCCTTGTAAGGACCAATCATCCCTTATAGGGGCTAATTGTCCCTTTCAAGGACTAATCTTCAATTTCAAGTTCAGCCATCCCGTTCAAGTTTAGTCTAGTTGCTTTGGCCAAATCGAGCCCCATGAGAATGGCTTTGTATTCAGCCTCATTGTTAGTTTTCGAGAATTAGAGTAGGACAGCGCATTCGATGATATCCCCTTCGGGGGATTGAAGGGCCACTCTGATCCTTCTAGCTCGTTTGTTGGACGATCCGTCCTTTTGGACCTTCCAAGGGGTCACCCCCTAGACGTCGGTTTTGCTTGTAGTGAATTCTGCGATGAAGTTAGCTAAGGTCTGGGCCTTGATCGCGATCCTCGGGTGGTATCGTACATTGAATTTGCTCAAATCTATTGCCCATAAGACCAATTGTTCGGCGGCATCTGGTTTATCCATTGTCTTCCGAAGAGGCTTGTTCCTTTAAACCACTGTGACATGTGCTTGGAAGAATGGCCTGAGCTTGCGGGCTGCTATGATCAAAATGAAGGCTAGCTTCTCCATAGGTGGGTATCTTGCCTCCGCCCCCCTTGGCTTATGTAGTACACTAGCAAGTGTACGTGATCCTCTTCTCGAATCAGGGCCGAACTGACAGCCATGGGAGATAGAGCCAAATATAGGAAGAGATCTTCATTGGGTTTTGATGGACTTAGGAGTGGTGGGGAGGCCAAGTATGCCTTCAGTTCTTCGAATGCTTTCTAACATTCGTCGGTCCATTCAAAAGCTTTCCTCAGGATCCTGAAGAATGGTAGGTATTTGTCCGTTGCCTTTAAGATGAATCTATTTAGTGCTGCGACTCATCCGTTTAGGCTTTGTCCCTCCTTAACTTTCTTCAAGGGGCTTATCTCTAAGATCGCTTGGTGGGGAGGCCAAGTATGCCTTCAGTTCTTCAAATGCTTTCTAACATTCGTCGGTCCATTCAAAAGCTTTCCTCAAGATCCTGAAGAATAGTAGGCATTTGTTCGTTGCCTTTAGACGAATCTATTTAGTGCCACGACTCATCCGTTTAGGCTTTGCCCTTCCTTAACGTTCTTCAAGGGGCTCATCTCTAAGATCGCTTGGATCTTATCGGGATTGGCTTCGATACCTTGTTGGGATACCATAAGGCCAAGGAAATTTCCCAAAAATACCCCATACGCACATTTACTGAGGTTGAGCTTCATTCCATAGAGGTGAAGAGTCCCAAACGTTTCCTCAAGATCATTCAAGTGGTGTTCCTCTTCTTTGATTTTCACCAATATGTCGTCCACGTATACCTCAACATTCCATCCGATCTGTAGGGCAAACATCTTGTTCACAAGCCTTTGGTATGTTGCTCCCGCATTCTTTAATCTAACGGGCATAACCTTGTAGCAAAAAAGGCATTGGCTAGTAACAAACAATGTCTTCTCTTGGTCTGATTCCACAAATTTGATTTGGTTGTATCTGGAGAAATCATCCATGAAGCTTAACAATTGGTGTCTAGCTGTTGAATCCACGAGGAGATCGATCCGTGGGAGGTGATAGTTATCCTTTGAGCAGGCATTATTTAGGTCAGTGAAGTCTACACACATTCTCCACTTCCCATTTGCTTTCTTGACCATGACCACATTGGCCAACCATTCGAGGAAGTAAACCTCTCTAATGAAGCCTGCACCCAACAGTTTATGGACTTCTTCGGCTATGGCATTGTTCGTTTCTTGGGTGAAGACCCGTTTTCTTTGGCGAACGGGTGGAAAGGATAGGGAAACATTAAGCTGATGGACCATGATGCTCGGGTCAATCCCAGGCATATCTACATGGCTCCAAGTGAAGATGTCCAAGTTATTCCTTAGGAAAAGGATCAGCCCATCCCGAGTCGAAAGGTTGGCTTGTGTGCCTATGCAAGTGACCTGATCTAGGTGTCCTTCGTCCAGGGAGATGGCCTTTAATGCCTCTATCAACTCTACATTCACTGGTCACTCCTTAATGTTCATCATGGTTACTCGTTCGTCCATCTCCAACATGGCCACATAGCATTCTCGGGCTGCTATTTGATCTCCTTGGGCTTCTCATATCCCATAATTTGTTGGGAACTTCAATAGTAGGTGATATGTGGATGTGGCTACCCTTCATGTGTTGAGCGTTAGTCGCCCTATGATGGCATTGTAAGCTGATGAGCAATCCAATACCAAGAAAGTGACATCCCTTGTGATCTGCTAAGTATAGGTGCCGATGGTAACTGAAAATGTGACAGATCCAACGTGTATGACCTTCATTCCACCAAATCCCACTAGCGGGGAGTCCGATGGTGTAAGTCGCTCTCTACCAATCCTCATATGTTGGAAGGCTTGGTAGTAGAGGATGTCAGTTGAGCTTCCATTATCCACTAGGACCCATCAAGTATTGAAGTCTGCAATGGTTAGATTGATCACCAATGTATCATCATGTGAGTGATGGACTCGTCGGGCATCGTCCTCAATGAAGCTAAACACTGGTTCGTCCATTCGAAAAAGCTTGGGTAGATGACCGGTGAGTTGGACATTTTGCACCATCCGTAGGTATGTCTTCCTTGCTTTCTTCAAGGATCCGATCGTTGTGCCTCCACCGACGATCATTCTTATCTCTCCAAGTGGGGCCCTAGGTCGCTTCTCAACCCATCAGTTTGGTTCCTAGTCCCTTGGCGGATTTTCTCCTGCCCTTTCTCGCCCTACGAATCGTTGCAATTTTCCTTGACTAATGAAGGCTTCTATTTGTTGCTTTAGGTCATAGAAATCGGAGGTGTCATGGACATGGTCATAGTGGAAGCGGTGGTACTTATTCCTCGGCCTTTTATTTGGATCGCCCCTTAGCTTACCGGGCCATGCCAAAACGGGGTCGTCCCTGATCTGCATCAAGGCCTGATCAAGTGGGGCGTTGAGCGAAGTAAAGTTGGCCATTCGCCCTAGAGGGGTCTTGACCTTCGTTCATCCCTTCTATCGCCTGTTCTGGCTACCTTCCTTCCCTTCTCTGGATGGGGATCGTCATGCTTCTCTCGCTTCTTCAGTCCACCCCCACTAACAATCATGGTATCCTCATATACTTCGTGGCTCGATATAACATGTCAGCCATGGTCTTCGGGTCGTTCTTATAGATTGAGAATAAGAAATTTCAGGATTGGAGTCTGTTGGTGAAGGCCGTGACTAGGACCTTATCATTGACTTTGTCAATTAGTAATGCCTCTTTATTGAACCGAGTGACATACGATCTCAAGCTCTTGTCATCTTGCTGCTTGATGTTTAGGAGGCTTGCCAAGGACCTCTTGTATCGTTGACCTCCAATGAAATGTGTGACAAAAAGCCCATTCAATTCCTTAAGGGTTGAGACGATATTGGGAGTTCTCTTGTTGAGACGGTAGTGGGGAAAGCTCTGCACCTGATCTCGTTCGAAACCCCTTACAGATGCATAGGGGTTTTGATTGATTCTAGGTGATCGAGAGAGTCCCTCGATCCATCGTAGGCTTCCACTTGTGGCATTCTGAACTTGGCTGGAAGGGGAAAGATGTGACTGCTGCCGTGATAGGAGAATCGGTGCGATGGAATAATTCGTCCAAGTAGGTGCATACCTGACCCTTCAAGGCATTCATCATCACATCCATCTTCTCTTTCATCGTCTGCATCTCTTGCACCATGTGCAACGCACCAACTTCCACTCAGGGGGATGACTGATATCCTGCTGATCCCGTCTATTAATGGCATTGCTTTCCTCTTGGTCATCCCTCTCTTGATGGTCATTCGTCGAGGGACAATCATTGTCGCGTTCGTCCTTATTCTACCTGTCATTCTAATCCCCTGGCTCCCAATCATTCTGCTACTCCAATTATTGCTCTAACTCATGGTTCCATTGAATGAGTCATTCAAACGCTGCGCCTAGGGTTTGCACCTGTTTATCCAATGCATTGGGCAAGTTCCCGGTCTCGTGGTTGGTGGTGGCCATTGATTGTGTCAGGAGCATACAACTCTTTGTCTTTGAAATGGCGATATGGCTTATCACACACTTCCCATAGACGGCACCAACTGATGATGCACGAAAATTCGTCAGTAAGTTGATCGTCCACACACGTGTTAATGGATGTACCTAAAGAACAAAAGAGAAGAACCAATCAAAGGGCACCGATGGGGTACTGGCCAAAGAGCCTCCGAAAGTTCAGTCAGTAATAGAAGACTCTCTAGGAACTCAAGAGTGCAAGAGCTACGGAGGATTCACATACCTCAAGAAAGGTTAGGCTAAAGGTTTATAAAGTGGCAAAAAGCTGACTCGAATCCTTTGACATGGGGGAGTTTCCTTGTAGAGAGAAGGGTTCCTAGATATTTAAAATTGTCTTTCCATGTATAAGAGATCTGATTGCATGGCAAGGCCTTTGGTCATGATGCACAAGTAATTTCCATGTAAGGTTGTGAGAATGGGCCCCACATAAGCCGTAGGGGAAACTTTAGAGATGGGTCGTTTGGATCAGCAGTTGTTTAATCTGTTGGCCCCTGAAGGAGCGTCCCTCATGGGAACCAGTTGTCTCTCTCAGGGACCGATCGTCCCTTGTAGGGACTGATCATCCCTTATAAGGGCTAATCGTCCCTTTCAGAGACTGATCTTTAGTTTCAAGTTTAGCCGTCCCTTTCTAGGGTTAGTCCAAAATTTTCCTCATCACATTTGGAGGTCCTAAAATAGATTTTTCTTGCAATTTTCATAACATTGGTTACGCCATGTTTCTCATTACATTACTATTATGTACATGATTTTGAAATTCACAATCGAATCACATATACAATATCAATTCACAATTATTTTCTGTGAAATTCTACTAAATACAACACAAAATAAAATAATAAATTGGTCAAATAATATCTCTTAAATTGAATGGGGATAGGTATATGAGATCATTCAGCTCAATTACAATTTGTTACATTCAATATCTTCACTTACAAATATCTAAATAGAAACTGTATAAAATAAATAAATAAATAAATAAATAAAAAAAACTGCTCATTAGTTCAGAGAAAAAATAATAACAAAAATCTAAACAATTAATTTGTATGAAAAGCTAACAAAAGCAAAATCCAATTTTGATTCTAATTAAATTTTCTCTAAACTATGGTTTTGTATATATATATAACCAAGTTAGTAATGAACCGTAAATAGTAAGTAATGGACCGTACATAGTAATGGTATATTACATAAATGACTTATAAATTTGAATTGTTCTTAGTTATATGATTAGGTTTTTTATGGTTTATTTATATTAGACTCTTTATTTTTTACACTATATTAACTCATTTGGTACAAAAATTTAAAAACTTAAATTAGATGAGATACGTGGTGTAAGATTAAACTCTAACTGAAATCCAATTTTTATACTGAATTAACTGACTTTTTTTTTTTTTTTAGAAACACACACACATACACATATATAGGGGAAGGGTGATAAGATAAGGGAAGACACTCACACGCCAATACTAAAACTAAAAGCGGCAGTTAGTGTCGCGGAACAAGTGATAAACCCATTCTTAATATCACACCTTAGCACAAAAATGTAAAACTTAGATTAGATAGGACACATGATGCAAAATTATATTCTAATTAAATTCCAACTTGAATTTCAATTAGATTTTCTCTCAGTTTTGCCTCTATCTATATATATATATATATATATATATATATATATATATATATATATATATATATATATATATATATATATATAGATGGTTGCATAACTATACATTCAATATTTACAAAGGCCTCACTTATTCTAAGTTTGTTTGAATAAATCATTCTAGGGACACAACAAAAATTTCACATTAATTCCAAATCAATTTACCACTTCACATGATAGAGTTACATCAAAAGCAGACGCTATAAGGTGAAATTATCTTTAAAAAAAATTACCACTTCACATATGGATCATAACAACATAAAAAAATAATAATAATAATAATAATAATTAATTGCAAATTGTGGTGGGCTCATGTTATGAAATTTTTGTGAGTTGTGCTTTAAGCTAATGTTGTGAAATGCACTAAGCCACTTCACATACGAAATGTAGTGAAATTGTTATGAGTTTTTGTTATTTACCTAGTTTGATTTCATATAAAAAGGTGCAGCTTTTTATAAACCTATCTTCTAAATATAACTATATTTTTAAGCAAATTTATTTTTAAACTAAATAAGTCAAGAAAATAAGCTATCTCAAATGCATATGAAAGACATTTTGATAGGGACAAAGTTTACCTCTAACCCATTATGCAAAAATTAAATTATTCAAATGAATCATATGATCAACTTCACAAGTCATGTGAATTAATACACATAAATGGTTTTATAAATCATCACATAATAGATATCTCCAAATTGGTTTTGAAAAGAAAACTTTTTTCCTTTTGAAACAAATGAAAAGTGCTAATTTGAAGTTATCACAATTTAGTTCACAAACTTTCAATTAATTTATTTAATTCCTTATAAAGATATAGACTATGGGATTCAAAATATAGAAATTGAAAAAAAAATTGAGACTAAATTATGATACAACTATACAACAAGAAGGAAAATTGTACTTAAATGTTAAAAGTGTAAATTGCACTTGGAAAGTGTGATCACAAAATGAAAATTGTTAATTTAGACGAAATTCTATAGAGTTCATTTTAAACCAATTTTGGGGAGTCAAATATAATAATGGAAAAATTATGTACTAAATTATTAGTGATGATAGGACTAGGGCTATAAACAAGCCAAGCCAATAGAGTATTAAAAATTTTAATTCATTTAATTTTATTTTGATTATGAGCCAAGCTAGAGCTTATAACCAAACATGATTACATGTTTAAGCTTAGTTCATTTTATTGTTGAATAACCTAGAACTTGTTCATAAGGTACTTGATTAACTTATTCTTTTTTCATATAAAGTAAAACCTAGAAAACAAATCAATGAATTTTTGCTACAAATGAAATGATTATATTATTAATAAATTACAAATAATAATTTGATATCATATTAACGTATTTACAAATTTATAGGATCCAATCTCAAGTCTATATAATAAGTGTATTTTTAGACACACACACACACACACACACACACACACATACATATATATATATATAAAGATAATATTATATACAATTAATCGAGTCTCGTGTTCATGAACAAATTCTTATGCTCGAGTTTGGCTCGTTTAGTAGTCAAGCCTTAACTTGGGCTTGAACTTGACTTGCTTGCTAAATAAATCAATACAAACAAGTGTTTTTCGAAGCTGAACTTGAACGGTTTATAAACAACTTGGTTTATTTTCAAACTTGCTACCCTAGATAGTACTAAAGCAACATTGAGACGTAAATTTGTAATCCTCTCTTTATTTTATGCCAAAAATACATAAACATTAAAATCTCACTCTATTAATCTTTAACATAACACAAGGCAACCTTCGGCTAGGTATTATATCATTCATAAATAATTTATAATTTATAGGTTTGTTCCTCTCATGCATCATGTGTTGTGCAAAGGAAAATGATTTCCATAATCTCGTAATTTGACAAAGGAAAGGGGATACCTACAGGGGTTGGAAAGGTGCAAAATACAATACAATACAATTCATTTGTAGCCGAAAGCCCACCATGAAGAGAATCGGGTCCCCTCTCTTCGTTTTGTCCAAATAGTTAAAGGCTTTGTTTTTTCTTACGAATTGTCCACAAATAGTTAAGTTAATCTTATCTTCATAGCATGATTGAGCTCTGCTTTGGGCCCCACAACTTACCAAACCCACAAAATTAACCAAAATATACGTAAAAGATTTTTTTTTTTTTTTTTTCCCCTTTCAAAGTCCATTGAACACATCCTCGTTTACCCTGACCCTACCACTTCGGTCTCCCCGGCCCCCAGCATCATTAATGACCATCCTTTTCCTTTCTTCTCTAGTTTTTATTTATTTTTTATTTTTTAAAAAACCCATTAGATACGCACTAGATGAATCTCTTAATGGGCAATGACCACCACCCCTTTGCTTTATTTCTCATCATCAAAGTCCCCAAACACCCACAAAAAGGCCCTTACAGGCTCAATCGGGGTAGTTAACTTAAAAGTTCCTTTCAAAATTGCCGATAGCTTTATTTGTATAACTTAATCAGGTTGGTTAACTTAAAAGTTCGTTTGAAGATTGTCGTAGTTTATTTGCATAATATAAGATAAAAAATTAAAAATTAAATTGCTAAATTTGTTAGTTAACTTAAAATATCTTTAAAAATTGTCGGTAAATTATGAAATAAAAAGTTAGAGGCTAATTTTTCTTAAAAAGAAAGTTAAAAGGTAGGCTATTTAAAATAAAATTAAGACAAAAAATAGTCTAAAATGTGAACCTGCAAGAGCACATAAAATAAACAAAAAATACTATAGTTCAATACCAAAAAACAAAAATAACAAAAATAATATAATGAAACACATAAATAATATTAAAAAATATAATAAAACCTATACATAGGAGTAAAATTTAAATAGTAAAAAAAAATATTAAATTTTTAAGACAATGATTAACCATTTATTTAAAAAAAACTTCTATTAAAAAAATAATTAACATTTTGATATTATTTTTCTTTTATTAAGTCCGGTTAATATGTGTTAGGCACACATTAAACCATCTATTTTTAATAAAATTTTCTCAAAAATTAAAAAGACTGTCAATATTTTTTCAATAATCAAAAAAAAAATTTCTAAAAATGATTAATCACACTTTAACAAATTCTTTTTTATTTTCTATAAAAATAGTGTTAAATTTTTCTTAAAATAAATTATTAATCATTATTTTAATGACACGGGTTAACCCAATGCCAAATGCACTCTAAATCATGCCAAGATTAATCTTGTCGAGATTAGTTAAACCTATATCTGTTATTTGTAGTTGAAGTGTTTTGTGTTCAACTGTGTTCGAGTTTTGTAATTGCCGAGAACGATGTTTCCGGGGTGAAAGTTCAAAATTTCAAATTTAGAGTATTTATTATATATTCCCATTTTCCACAACATTTTTTTTTTTTTTGCGACTTTCTTTTGAAAGATAATTTACAAGTCACGCAAGACGACAAACAAGTGTATACAAAATATCAACGAAACCATATATTCCCCTCATCCCCATAACCCCATCATCATCATCATCATCATCATCATCATAACACAGACCCACCACCCCCAAAGCCTCTGCCATTTCCTTCCATCCATCCACATCCATCCATATCTACATAATACGTACACATATCCCCACCACGTATGTTGCCACGTCATCACCACACAACCTTAGGCTTTGTTCCTAGTATTTTACACGAGCGTCTTACATGCAGAGGTTTGCGGGTCCCACATAGCTGGCAACAAGTACTTCCTCCCATTCACTCCGTTCGCATTGTAGCTCGCCCCGGATGTCTTTTCCACCAACACCCGACCCGGATCACCCGGGTACGCACCCGACCCGAATATCCCAGTGCAAGCCGAAACAGCCTCTAACGGCGCCGTTGCCGGGCCTTGGAAATACCCGTTGTTAAACGGATTCGTGACGGTGCCAGCCAAAACGGTAGCCAAGTTGATGATCATTCCGTCAACTCCGACGTCTCCGTTAGGCGAAACTAAAGGCGGAGTTTGTGGGCCGTAAATGGGCTGGTGAAAGGGCCAAGCGCATTGACCCGGACACTGAGTCTCCGAGTTACCAACCCAAACATAAGCCGAACGAGTCACCCTCTTCCCCTGAATCACCCGAGTCGACCCGTGGGTCCCACACCTGCTCATACAGAACCCATCAACGGCAACATCCTTAGCCGTCAAAACAACGTTAATCGACTTCAGTCCGTTAACTTTGTTAGTCAAAGCCACCAAGTGCCTCGTTTTGAGTGACTTGCCTAAGGTATAAGCTTCGTGGAGGATTTGCTTCCCTACGACGAGCTGAGAAGAACCCACCTTGTACTTGTCCGTGGTTTTCCACCACGTGGACACTGAGGGAAGTGGGGCCCGAGGAGCGCTGAGGGATTGGATGAAATCGACGATTATGGACCGTTGGATTGGAGTGAACTGGCCGTACCAGATCAAATTGACGGTGATGTTGCCCTTCAAGAGAGCCCCGTGGTGATACTTGAGAATCAACGGCTGTTGTTCAACGAGAGCCGTGAGCTTTCTAGCACCAGTGGGGACTACGGTAATGGAACAGCAGCAAAGATAGAGGATGGCAAAGTGGTAATAAGAAGCCATGATGAAGGTCAAAAAGGTTTTAACAAGTAGAAGTAGCAGTAGAAGAAGAAGTGGTTTTTAGTGTTTGTGAAAGAAAAGAGAGAGAGGAAGTGGGTATTTATAGTGAGGGTTTTTGGAGATGAGTAAGGAAGACAGCTGTTGAGACGAAGAGGGGCCAATGTCAAAGGAGTGTACACGTGGGAGTTTTTTATTGGGTGTTAAAAAATATTAATGTATGGGCTAGGTTGCCAGGCTGTGAGGTTCTGTTTCTAGGCTACGTAGTGAGGAGTGTAGTACTCTTGAAGAATAGTTAATTGGGGCGGGTTTTGGAGCAATTTGATGATGTGACCTGATTATGACTTTGAATAGTCTAGTAACAGTTTAGATTAGATTTTAGAGTCTATCGACTAGTTGCGGCAGACTGTATCGATTATTTGATGTGAGTTATCCATGAAGATCTGAATCATTGATCTTGCTTACTTATTTTATTTATTTTGAAATAAAAATACTTCTGATTTGACCTAAATTGATTATAATAAATACAGGATTCATGCAATTAAGTGAGTGACATGTAAAAGTTAATAACATAAAAAATTAAAATTAAAAAATTAAAAACTTTAACTTATTTATTTAGAAACAATTTATTTAATTAAAATTGAAATTTATTTTTTAAAAATATTGAAAAAAAAAGTTGAAAAAAAGTTAAATAGTACAATAAAATATATATATAGTATTAAAAAGTGCAGTAAAACTTTTAAACAATAGCAAAATAAGTTAAAATTGAAAATAAGCTGAAAATTTCAACGCATCCCAAACAAACACTAACTTTTAGGATTTACATTATTGTGGTAATTGTATGGTAGCCTTAACTATTGCCTTTGCACCAAATACATGCCAGTACTGCTAGGATTGCAAGTTTTAACATATTTTTTTTATAACATGTTCATGTGGCAAGTTGTGGATCCATATC
This sequence comes from Castanea sativa, assembly GCF_040712315.1. Lineage (NCBI taxonomy): Eukaryota > Viridiplantae > Streptophyta > Magnoliopsida > Fagales > Fagaceae > Castanea > Castanea sativa. The sequence continues at coordinate 18,253,660 of NC_134019.1, read as the reverse complement.
GATTTTATCACTTTTATTTTACCATTCACAACTTGTTATATAAATAAATTGTGTTAAAACTTAAAAGTTATGGTGCTGACATTTTTTAATGGCTAAAGGCCTAAATGTAAATCTTGTTAACGAGTGCTCATATGTGTTTATTTGGAATTTTATAGTACAAGGAGCCCATATTTTATAGGCAATTGGGCCACTCCTAATTTAATATTTTATTTTTTATTAGATTTATTATTTTTCAATGCATTTGAGATCTTTTTGAATTTATCAAGTGGATAATTATACCCTTTAACAAAAGCTTCTTAATTTTATATTATACATCAAAATTTACGTACACACTATAGTTCTTCAATTAAAATAAAAATATCTGATTATATTATCCAAAAAACACAAATACTGTTAATTTTTTAAAAATATAATTACTATGCACTTGAATTTAATTAGGAATTTAATATGCAGTGTGCTTAAGTTTTACGTAATATATATATATATATATATATATATATATATATATATATATATATATTTTTTGTGTAGAAACAAAACGATCATAAACCACCCGGCAAAATCAAGGACACTTCCGCAGGGGGACTATGAAAATTACAAATTCTAGCTAGCAAGCGCATCAGCGCTCAGCGCATCTAGCAAGCGCATCTAGTTTTACGTAATATATTATATGTCACACAGTACCATTGATTTGTTTGTCGCCTAGTTGAAGATTGAGAGGTAACTACGTACGAAAGGGTGCAGAGATCGAAGTGAGGGACACGGTGCAGTTCAGTGTAACTTCTTTTAGAAGTCTCTATCAACAAGGTCGCTATAGTTTTTTTTTTTTTTTAATTGATCAATTTATTCCCAATTAGTACGAAGATAAAAATGAATATAGACTTAAAGTTCAAGTTGAATTTAGGAATTAAATTGGTCAGATTTGAATGATTATAAAATTAATTATTAAAAATAATCGTTAAATAATTAAATATTAATAATTTTTTAAAACAATTGATAATATATTATAGTACCAGAGTAAAAAATATTTTAAGTTCAATTTTTATTTTTGATGTTTTAATAATTTAAATTTTGATGACAACTAGTAATTTAACATTTGCCTGTACATCAGCATTAGCCTGTACATTAGATGTGTTAAATTTTTTTTATTTATTTATTTTATAGGAAATAAGTTTTTTTTTTAAATTAGGGTAATAAGATTTAAAGTATTGAATTTGACCCATCCAAAAAAAAAAAGTATTGAATTTGAAAATCGTGGAAGAAGGTGCGTAATTGGAGGGGTGAGGAGTGGGGCCCAAGATAGAGTTGATAAGTGATGACATAAGCTAAAGGTTTTTTTTTTTTTTTTTTTTTTTGAGAAACCGGACCCAAAGGTCAGGCAAGCTAAAGGGTTAAGGGGTACAAAGTTCGAGAGAAGTGCTCGAGTACTTTAAGGGGATTATAAAATGAATTAATATAGTCACGCTTGATGGATGGATGGGCAGTGGTTCCATTTAAAAAATACACATAAAACTACTGATTTCCTCGGGGCCTCAACTCTTCTTTTAACTATGAAGATGAAGAAGCTGTGTTCCCGAAACTCTACCTGTGAGCTACTTTCGGGCCCCACCGCAGGCTTTTGTATTTCGTACGTTACCTTTATTATTATTTTTTTAAATTGTATTAAAAAAAAATTTATACGGGAACAACAATGAAGCACCAATGCATCAACCAACCAACGTATGGTGGTAGTGGGCTTTCGTTATTGGGGTAGGAAGAATCTAGAGATTGGGGTACAACAAATTTTAAAAAGATTTCGGGAATTTTTAAAAAAGAAAAAATCTAGAGAAATAATAGAAGTAATTTTCTCAAAATAAATGTGAGTTTCACATTGATTTAAAAAGTTAATTTTTTGTTTACTATTTAATTTATTTTTTTAGTATTTATAAGTTTTATTACATTTTTTGATACTATTCATGAGTTTTACTGTACTATTTTAACTACTTTTTAGCTTTATTTACAATACTTTCAATAAAAAAAATTTAATTTCAACTGAATAAATTGTTACCAAACATAATAAGATTGATAAGATATAAATGTTAAAAGAGGAGTAATAGTGGATCCATATAGTGATAATTTACCCAAATTCATTTATTGTATTGTTAATACTAGTACAACACTAGTGTATGGGCATGTAAAAAAGTGTCTAACATACTTCTTCAAAACCTATTTTATTTATTTTATTATTTCATTTTATAATCGAGTATCTCAGTTTCTATTTTTACATAAAATTCATTAAAATAAGATAAATTATACCAACAAATAATATAAAATAAATCAATTCTCTCTTTTCTATCCTATCTCTTTCTTTCCTTTTTTTTCCTCTATTCCTATCTCACTCTATTAAAATATGTATTTTTATTTTTACAACCCATGAATAGTAGGACTGTATATGTGCAACCTTACTGTCCATAGTTGGCAAAAAATTTAAGTACCCATACCCAAGTAAAGCCCTTTTTAGTGTCTTAGCTGAGAAAATTTTACACCCCAATGCTAATGATGTGAATTAATTAATATAATATTATTCTCTTGTTAAGACGAATTTGATAGATTGTTCTTATTGAAACAAAAAGACTTTTATAACTTAGAGAAAGCTTTGCAGCTACATGAGTAGTAGAATTTTCGTCTCTCTTGACCTAGCAAAAGCAACTACTTAAGAAGAGATCGAACTTTGAAACTTAAAATGTTATGGTGGACTTGCCTGATTAATTTCAATATGTCAATTTTTCCATCTTAATACAGGATTTGATTCCTGGACGGCCATGTTGAGGGTAACCATTGGCTCTTGTTGACAGGAGGAGGGAGTGGATTGCCTAGGCAGACTCTGGTTTGAAGATAATCTTGGAGAAGACTAGCTTTCACGCGTGTAGCTCGTGGTTAACAAGTTGAGACCAAGGGATTCAATTTCTTATCAGAGGCTATACCGGTTTGACCAATGGAACGATATATTTCGGTACCGGTCAATACCGATGTACCGTTTCGAGTTTACCGTTATTTTTTATATTTATAAATATATATATATATATATATGTATGTATGTATGTATGTAATTTTTAGTATTAACAAGTAATACTAATAAGTTAATACAAATAAGTTATCATTCTGCCTTTACAAAAATTCAAAAAATTGCAAAATTAAAAAAAAAAAATTATGTACCGACCGGTATTGCTCGAAATTGGTCGATATACCCAGTATTTAAACCGATACGACATGATGGTGTTTAGATACTGGTATATGTACTGGTACGGTACATATCGACCAGTAAAGGTACAATATCGACTACATTGGTTGAGACGCTACAAGCGGGGTTTGGGCAATAGGCAATTAAAGATTGGCTTTGGTTTGAAATTTTGAATGCAAGGCACTTAAAATTGATCTTTTTTTTTCTTTGTTATTAAAAGCAAAGTATCATTTCAATAAATTATGAAAAAAAATTAGATAAGTAAGAAAGATATTAATAACAATAAAAAAAAAAAAAAAACTTTCCATGCGAAAAGATTACAAATAAACCAAACAGGCAAAAAAAAAAACAGAAATTATGTACAAAATAGAAGGGAGTTTTACAAACACAAATTATGAAAAGATTTGTATGATTAACATTTTTTTGGACAAGTACGAGTATAACCTTTTTGTGTTTCCTATAATACACGTGAAGACCTATATACCATATAGGTGCGTTTCCTATAATACATGTGAAGGTAAGTAGGTAACCCATGGTTTTGTGAGTGATATCTAACTTATTATGCTTTAGTTTCGTGTCTGTTTTATTTGTTTTTGTCGGAATTTGATAATATGACAATTGACATGTATGCTATTCTATCATTTCCTAGCGCACCTATTTTCACACATAAACCTTCTCTCATTAGACCACTCTCTAAGAATTCATAGGGTACTACAACATGAAGCAATTGGCTTTGGATTTTCAATTTTTAATATCAGCATGCACCAATGATCTATAAACCATAATTAAGGGCAACTTTCGTCATTAATTATAATTATAACAATTCTATTAATGACTTTCAGCCTTAAGGTATTGATTAGAAGGTATACCCGCATTCGGTATATGGTTTTCCTCTTTTACAATTGGTGGGTCTCACTTCTCAATGAAACCCACCAATTATGAGAGAGAAAACATATATATACTCGATGGGGGTATATCTTTCCCAAGGTATTGCATCCTTTTATCGAGCAAAAGAGATTTAATTGTCACATATAAAATCGGACACTACCTCTATATATGTTTTAAGGACAAAATATGAGGCTGGTAATTAATACTAAGTTATCCTTTTCATTGGGCTACTACATCTACGATTCTACGTGAGTAATTCACAGGCAAACTAGTGGGGAATGTGGGCCGGTGCCGACTGTGTGAATAGAGCCACACGTGACCCACTTTTACATGGTTTGAACTTTGACGTATTATTTTAGTGTGTTTTAATTCTTACGCCTTTTTCTTTTTCGGTTTCATAAATCTTTTCAGGGTCACAGGGTTTCAATTTATTCGATCAAACATGACAACTTGAAAAAAGCTAAAAAATTCCAATATCTCCACGCAATTGTTGTGATTGTCATGTTAGCCAATTTTCTTTTCTCAAACTGTTGTGATTGCCCTTGTTAAGCATTTTTGTTGCTGTGTTCTTGTGTATAAACAGTACGTAGTATACTACAATATTCTCTTCCTTCTTTTTGAGAAGAACATTCTCTTCATATATTCTTATAATATATGGTGAAGGTCCTACTTCTTTTTAAACTTTTGACAAATAAAAAGGGTGAGGTTCTAAAGTGGTTGAGCCAACTTGTCATATATATATATTTATTCACTTTTTTTCTTGTTAAACTTTTGTTTATAGGCTTGGTACTCTCTGTCTCTTCTTTCTGCTCTCAAATTACTAGCCAAAATAAAAAAAGTTTGTATTAAATATTAACTGATACTGTTGAACAATTAAATCACCACTTACTGTCTCAATTATTGTGGGAAAAAAAAAAGAGTATAAATAAGAGTGTTTCTCCTTTTTTTTTTTTTTTTTTTTTTTTTACAAGATAGAATTCTACTATTGCCTAATCTAAGTGTATATGTGTGTAAAATTTCTTCCTGAAGACCTAAACTCAGTCCTTGCCCTCCACACTCCACAAACACTTATACTTGTGGAGTGACCATCGCACTAAGGGTATGAAGTGGTAGTGTTTCTCTAAAAAGAAAGTTGGTGTTTCTTCAGCCACTATTTAGCTACTGTATATTAAATATGGATTAATAAAAATTTATTCAATTCAACTATATATTTAAATTTAATTGAAAATTCTACTAGTTATACTACGCTTATGAATTGCCTATATTGTTAACCCGTAGTTGTAATTTGTAGTATTCTACTATCCAAATAAACCGTTTCGGATAATTAAACTATTTATTATTAAACTAAAAAACTAATCGATTTCTACTGTTTAAGCTAGGATTGAACTTCACGTTTAAAAAAAAAAAAAAAAAAAGGGGGTGAACTAGAAGATATTGTTTCCCGTGATGGGAAGAGACAGCGTCGGCACACGTACACGGCGACAGGCTCTGGTCCTAAACTCCGAGGCCTCTCAAAATAATGTGTCTAAGTCCGTGCATTGTCGGATAAGCTTCATTTACGCACGTGTCAATGTGTTAAAGTCCATGGCCCACCCACCCTGGACACGTGCGTACAGAAACCTCTTCCTTCCAAAATCATCCACGTGTTCATTGATAGATACGTCTGTCTGTACTCTAGTCTGTACCATAAGATCTAGCAGCAAAATGTTTTTTCATCTTTTTTATTTATTAGTCACATGAAAAGCATGCGATTTATAATTATATAATTATAAAAACCATTTTATTTACCACATGAATTGAATCTTATTATTAAAGCAGAGCTTTCGTTTCTGTTTTGTTGTTTATGAATTTTCTTGCTGCTTCTTTGCTTTTGCTTTGAGATGTAGTGGGGTTACTCTACATAAAAAGACACAAGAGGCACAGAAAGTTTGGATTGTATAATAATGGGATATAATGGCAAATTGGATAAGAGGAGAGGGGGTGGTTGGGATTGGTCTTTGATTTTGATTCTGCTAAAGGTTAAAATGAAATACTTTATTTGGTTCGCTTGTGTTGTAAGTTGTAACGTAAAGTGGTCAGATTTCATAATAATAAAAAGTAAGTTGTCAGATTCAAAAGTGAATGCAAGGGGTAAAAAAACTGGGGTTAAAGTTTTAGATTTGCGGTAAAAATATAGGATTTGGTATCAGAGTTCAGACGTAGAAAGATCAGGTGCAGACTTTTTTATTCAGCTTAAAAAAATTAAAAAGTTCAGATTTTTTTGAATAGCGGCGTTTGATAAGGATGTTTTAATAATGTTGTTGGTATTTTTTAGAAATATGTATAGATAAAAAATGTGTAAAAATATATGTAATGTTGTTTTAAAAAATTAAAAATATGTATTTAAACACATATATTAAATAAGCCCATAAAATAGAGTTTTTTGAGTGATATTCATTTTTATAAGAAAAGTTGTGTTAACAAATGCCAGATATTGTTAATATATCATAATAAAAAAATTTTGCTATAACTTTCATTGAAAATGTAAAAAGTTATCAAAAAATATTTGATATTTTATCATTTTTTAATAAAATGTTTCTAAAAATAGTTTATAAAATTTTGCGTTTAGGGCATTAGTTAACATTTTTCTTAAAAGAATAATCTTTTTCTAAAAAAAAATAAATAATCATTAAATATTATGCTTAATTTTAACAGCAAAGAGAAGACTCATAAAAATATATATAAAAATAGTCCTAATTTGATAAAGATGAGATATAAATCTTAGTTTACATCCTCCAATAAAAACTTGCTACATTAGCCTTTTATCTAATTCTAAATATATCTTATCATACCTAATAACATATTAATAAAGTTCCAATTTCACCAACTTTTTTACTTTCAAATCAAACTTTAACCAAAATATCATTGTTTTTCTTAGACAAGAAAACACCAATTTCTCAACAAAAAAAAAAAAAAAAAAACTCAATCATCTGCCACACAACTCTGGCCAGATTAGTGGTTGCATGTGTGGCGAGAGTGGAGGTTTGGAGGTTCAGTGCTCCTCGTACTAAGAGGATCTGAGGAGATAGATGAGATTTTGGGAATTTACCTGTAGTTTGAAAAATGTGTGGGAAATAGTCCTATATAATGTATTCATATTTTAGTAATATGATGATGTGTCAAATCAGCATTTTACTTAAAATTCAAAATCATACCATTTTTCTTAAAATAGGGTAGAACCCAATTTTTTGTTAGACACGCCGCCGAAGTCAAGGGACATTGGTGAGGTAAGTGGTGGCATGTGTGAGGGGAGGGGGGACGTTCGAAGGTTCAGTGTTGTTCCTTGTTCTAAGAGGACCTAAGGAGGTAGATGAGATTTGGGGATTTTACCCCTAGTTTGAAAACGTGTGGAAAATAGTGTTCAAGTGTATTCATGTTTTAGTAATACAATGATATGACATGTCCTTATTGTAAAGTGTAAACTAAAGATTTTACACCAAGCTTTTATAGAATTTAATCTCTTATATATATATATATATATATATATATATATATATTTGGGTAGATAGAAGGAAAAAGGAAGATGGAGTTTGAACTTTGAACCACAAACATATGATACCAGAAATAATACATGAATTTTACTAATGTGTGTCCTAGGGGCACACAATAGTATACCATTTTAGAAAAAAGTTTTATTGGAAATGAAAAAAGCTGTAAAACTTTTTCAATTTCCAATAAATTTTTTTTCAAAAATAGATAGCTTAATGTATGCCCTTAGAGCACATGTTAACCGGACTCATAATACAATTACCACTAGACTGTTGCTTATCCAAATATGTTTAATGTTTTATAATCAACAACTCCAATGAGAATAAAAGAATGTTCATGTTAAATAAATAAAGTAATTCTTGCAATTGTATCATTCAAAAAGTCTAAATTAAATAACAAATAATTTTTTTCTCATCCAAAATTCTTTTTTCTCCAATTTATTAATTTATTTATGTAATTTAACCTATTTGAATTTTATGTATTCTGTTTATCTGTGTTGTAAGTTGTAACTCACTACTTTTAACACTACTCATGAGAGAGAGATACTTTTTGTTTTGGCTACATGTAAGTGAAGGAGATCGACTAAGCATTCTGCAAGTAGGAACCAAATCGAATTTTTATCTGAGGGTGAAAAATTATGAAAAATTTAAGAATAAGAAATATACTAAAAATTAATATATAAAAATATAACTACCATCTAGTCAACATTAATAAATAAATAAATGCAAAATAAGAATGTTTTTAATATATTTAAACAAAATTTATATATAATCTATTGAAATTGAAGTCGACATTTAAAAAAAAAAAAATCTCAATAATCATTTAGATTGATTCTATTTTACATTCCACAAAATTTTTCCTTTTGATATACATGCAATATCAAAGAAATTAGTGGAATATCATCTTTTTATTGAATACTTGTTACATAATTGCAACATAATTTAGGAAGAATACTTACAAATACAACCATTCTATAAAAATTGGTAGGCAATTGAGTTTTTAGTTCTTGCTTGCCCTTTGTACAAATCCAGTTTGGTTTCTCAAAAGAAAAAAAGAAAAGAAAAGAAAAAAAGGTTCTACTTGATCTTCGTACAAATTCATAAATATTTACTAATTTTTTGAATTCCAAATATCAAACTACATTAAATTTATAACGGTGAAGTTTCATTTTCAATACTAGCTGTTCATGATTTGTGAATTTTTGTGTATAATTTTTTTTTTAACCTTCATCATTTCTAAAAAGAAGTATGTGTCTCTTGAGAGTCCATATATAGTTGAATTAAGAATAAGAGTTACACTCACACTAAACTGATAATTTAATTATTGTAATTGTGAATTTAGTTTAGCATAGACAATATCTAATTGATAATGACGCTCAATTGTAAGTCTTCTTGTTGACGACGAAAAAAAGAAAAAGAGAAAACAGCCAGACAATCCTTTAGGTGAAATTAGACAGCACAATAGTTCCCAAATCATGAAGTCCCAAACTTTAAGCTTTATGTATCAAAAAAGCAATTAGCCGAAGTTTCACGCTAAACACATAGTCATAACTCATTGCATATATTTTTTTGTTTTTAGTTAGGATTTTCTTTTTATAAGGGAATTTTATTTTTGCTTTGTTAGGCAAGAAAATATTTTTGTTTTATTTTCCGGAGAGAGACATTGCCTATAGAAATGGACTAGTTGATTATTTTAATTCTTGGGGGGTTCATGGCCCCCTTTGGTCCTCTCGTAGTTCTAGTTCTTCCTAAAATTTATTACCTGAACCAACTAGTGGTGTGTATATTAGAGTAGTTGGAGGGAAAAGATTAGAGTATTTAATGCTCCATATTATTTTTTACCACACCCTTACACTAATCAAACAAGATATTGATTAAAATTTAATTAAAATGGTTGTAGAAGACATTCATTTTAATTTACCCCTCTAATAAGTTATTGGATTTTCATAATATGAGAGAGAGGGATGCATGAATCTATATAATATCTATACCAATCATATTGTAGGATTGATGTCGGTTTAATCAAGCCTACCAATCAAGAATTAATTCGGATTGCGACAAAGGATGTATAGTTGTATACAAAAGCGAAATAATCTTTGAAATTCAGAGTATTCCAAATTGGTTGGTTTATTTTTTTTTTGGCCTCTTGCTTTCCTTTTTCGACAAAGACAGAAGACGTCGATGCCCATCTTTTCGCTGCTCTCAAAGGACTCATTTCTAAGACAAAAAAAAAAAAAGAGCTTATTTGACTCAAGTTATATACTTGCAACTCATGGATCATGCATATATCTCACCATTCACCAACCCCGGCCCACATTCCCTTCCTTTTTCATTCAATACTTTACCTACACTTTAAGGCCAGGTTACTTCATCAATTATAGCTAGCTGTTCATTCAGGGGAGGTCGGCCAAGTTACGTACTATGATAATAGCTGTTTTATTTAGGGGCGGTTTGACAACATCATTATAGGGAGAGATAAGGAGCTTTAAAGTATGGCAATCTATGCTTGGCGGCAGGTTGTGAAATCCGGACTGGATTTTACGCTTATGGTCTAACCCAGTTAACTGGAACCGTTTGTCAATATGGTTTTTTTTTTAGGCAGGACTTGGGAGCATCATGAGGAATAATAAGAGATGGGGATGGTATTTATTTGGATTGTAGGATTGTGCCTTTACATGTGGGTATGATCACTAATAATGCTACAGAATTATGGATTATTAGACAAGGTTTATCCATAGCATATAATTTGGATTATAGTAAAGGTTATTCTAGAATTTGATTAAGCATTAGGTATTTTATTCCCAACCAACTCCGATGCAAGAAGCTTAGGACCACACACTTAGTTACACACTTTCATAACTTAACACGTTGCAAGCTATAATTAGAGTACTTTTTACTAAGTACCAGTGATGGACCATGCCAAAGTGGTTTAATCTAATTATAAATTGTGTCTAGCATGTGTGTTCCTAAAATAACTCATCTCATATGTAAAGTCTTGTGAATTATTGGGTAGATAATGGATGGTACTTCCACGTCATGTGTTATGAGAGGCCAAGAAGATTGTCAACACTACGGCTAAAAAACGACAGAGACCAAGAAGAAAGATTGGTGGATTGGTGGAATATGATCAATGCCCGTAATTTGTATCCAACTTAGGGGTGTAGGGCCTATAAGATGATACCCTCTATTAATTTAGTGGACTATTTTGCCGAGTTTCATCCCAAAAAAAAAAAAAAAGGAAAAAAGAAAAAAAAGAAGCAAAGCTTTACCGTACGTATGGGGTTTGAAAAGCAGAAAATTTGAAGTTTTTATTGTTAAACTCTTTTAAGATTTATTCAATATTTTTATGAAAATTGAAAAATGCAGGAAATGCCAATGTTTTTTTTCTTTTTCTTTTTTCAAAGACACCCAATGTCTATAGCCAAACAACAATAATAATTATTTGTCATTAACTAATTGAATATTTTGGAATCACGTATGAATTAAGTATTCATAAAATAAAATAACAACAATTAAGATTTAAAATCCATTTAGAATATTACCGCATACTCTTAGTGTAAAAGTTAAAGTTCAAGTTTTCAAGAAAAATATATTTGGAATTATTGCAGGAAATAAAGCCTTAGCTATAAAGATTTCGCAATGAAGAGTTTTGATTGAATAACTCTAACATTTACAGAGAGTGTGATTGAACAGGGTCTGTTTGGCCTCACGTTTTCTAAACCAAAACGCATGTTATTGGAAGAAAATGTTTGAAACCATATGTTTGGCGTCTCGTTTTATTAAAATCAAGTTTAGGAAAATGGCAAAGAGGCACGGTTTTGGAACGCACTGTTTTATTACCTGTGTGAGTGGTTGTAAGATCGATATTGTTTGATTGTATAAGTTATATTATATTAGCCATCCACAGCCTCCCCCCACCCAAAGAAAAGTAAAGAAAAGAAAAAACTGCAACTTTGTTAGTCTATTATTATTATTATTATTATTATTGGATAATTTAGGAATTTTTGTTTCAATATCAACTAGCTTTCATGAACTATAGCATGCCTCTGATTTCTATTGGGAGCTTGTGTTAGAGTATCTTTGATTGGGTCTGCTCTTCATTTTTTTTAATGATTCGATGGGCTGCACTGTTTTGGTTGTGTTCTTTTTTAATGGTTTTTAAAAACTATGAAAAGGCTTACAAATATGGAAACTTTAATTGTTTTATATACGTTTTGGAATTGAAAACAAAATTAAAAAAAGTAAAATAAACATCGTTTAGCTGTTCCTTGAAAATAAACTATTTTTGAAAATAAGATTTTGGAAATTGTATTATACTGCGCATAAAAAAGTGTTTATTTTTACAAATATAAATTTTTTTTTTTTTTTTTTTACAAAGCAAGAACTAAACATTCTCTCCATGTTAGGTTATGGAACAACATCAAAGTTGGGCAATGATGTATAATCCGAAAAGAGTGATATAATGAATTTTACAAATTTTATAATATAAAACTTACAAAGTAAGGTATCATTAATAACAAAAAATTAATTTAAATATTTATTTATTATGCTATTTAAGTAGCTTCAATCATATTCTTGACATATTAATTTATAAGTTTTTGTAATAAAATTTGTAGCAGTTTTAGTGTTTTCCATCCGAAAAATTGGCACAAAATTAAATGGGGGAAAAATATGTCTGCACTGTAGGTATGTGGCCTAAAATTCATAGTCATTGTCATTCCAACTGTGTGATGCAATAAAGATTCAAAAACCACATCCACATCGAGCTCATTGCATTATGATAATAGTTGAGTTGGTAACAGGCTGTAGTTAGAATGTAGCATGCACCAACAAAACCACAGTCTACTTAACTTGGCATTATTTTTCCGTGTACCGACAAGCGTTCGAGATGGGTAGGAAGTTGAAGATGCCTCTACACCAATCGATTACAAAGTTGGAACTTGGATCCATCAAAATGATAGGCAAAAAGGTCAACAAATGAGCGTATTGAAGAATCCATACAACAGCTTTTGGTTGCCTCTTCCATGCTACAGAGACATACATGCTAATTGCATACACATTTACTAACTAGTCAAGAAAGGGATATATATTAATTAGCGGGGACCAACACATTATGAACACGCTTTTAGCGGGAAAAAAAGACCAATTATATGCTTACTCGAACTCTCTTTGTCATGGTGCAATTATAAAGTATGAATGAAGCTCGCGCTATAACATTTTTGCAACAAAATTTAAGTTGTAATTGCTGATAATAGTAAGTAAAAGAGTATTATCAGTAGTAAGCTCGGATGAAAACTAATAACAGTTTGCAAGCAATAAAACGTTGGCCGTTTATGACACGTTATTTATTGTGTTGCTTTCAGGTTGACCCATTTATGACCCAAATTCGCAAAGGTTCAACCTTACTCCGCAAAAACCCGTGTCGTGTTTACGAGTTGGGTCAAACATTAACACCCCAACTTTCATCTTAAGTTGTATTAGGAAATTGTTGTACTCGCAGCTCTATGGAATTGGTTGTTGGGAAATTGTTCCTAAATTATGACATTAGTTTTTGTTTATATTGTTGATTTTTCAAATTAAACTTTGTTTCTTTGCAAAAACAAATGTGCATATTCTCAGAAATGATTTCCAACTATAGTGATTCAGTTATAACATCTACAAATCTATTGTACAATTTGATTTGTAGAATTATGGCAGATTAATCACAATTAATTCTTCAATGTGTCCGTATGCATGCACACATCATAAGTATGTGTGTAGTTATTAACTTGTTATACACACTTTCCACAAAATTTGTCATGGTATGTATATGTTACTGCTGTTTTCGAGCAAATAAGAATAGAACAAATATTCTTCCTTCAAAGTTTTAGATCCTCGAGATGTTTTGTACTGGAATATTCCTTTCTTTTTTTCCTTTACAAATTAAATCTGACTGTAAAAGGCTTTGACGCGATCAAGAAACATGTAAAAGGTTTCGAGCCCACATCCTCGAGTCCACCTAAAACGACTGCAGTCCTGTTGATACCCGATGAAGCCAACTTTCTTGCTGCTTAAGATGCAAATATTATTACACTAATCAAAGAATTAATATTTTTAATTGTGCTATACATATTGAAGGAATTTGTGCATTAGAAGTTTGAGCCTTCTCTAGTGTCCATAACCAGAACAAATTTGTGTATTAGAAGTTTGAGGTTTGAAACTGTATGACAGGTTTATCAAGGACCGTCAAAGGTACTGTTGCACGTGGCCCGAGCATAAGCCAAGATGAGAAAACCAAGGTATCACAATTTCTTCAAATTAAAAAATTTATGAAATCATTGCTCATAATAAGAGAAATAATTATGAAGGGTAAAATTTAGTTACAATTATTTAGGGAGTGAGGGGGCAATAGCCAATGTTCAAGTTTTCGAAAAGGGTTTTTACATACATACACTTTTTTTTTTTTGGTTGCCCACAGTGTATCCTCAAGGCTTTCAACCAGAGACTAATCACTGTTCGTGCCGGGAGAGCCCTACGAAGGGGTAAAGCACTGGCCCAGGAAATTCTTTTCAAAGTGCAGGTAGCAAGACTCGAACTAGGGAGCACACCCAGTCGAGCCCAGTACAAGCACTTTGAGACTGAGAGCTCTACCAACTCAGCCAACCCCCTGGGTTCACATACATACACTTAAATTATAGTAGATTGAGATTTCCATCTTAGATCCAAATATATATATATATATGATAAGAAGAAAGTAGATATTGAAAAATATCTATGAAGCACGGGTGTGTGTCTAGATTCGGATGCAGGTGCTGGTGCGGCGATTAAAAAATTATTAAAATTATTTATATTTATATTTTCTATATATTACTAAGCATATTTTTTCATATGCTTGTAAATATATACCAATTTAAGAGTAATAGTAGATAATAACTAAAGCATGATATTCAAAAATTAGAATACAACCCACAAGTTTATTTTCATTATTTTTTTAACATGTATTTCGGCCAATTTTGGTTGGTTTCAGCAGGTTTCGGCCAGTTTCAGTTGAAATCATTGCGAATCGAAAAAAAAGGCCGAATCAGCGCATCAGTAGAGCGTTGATGTGTCGCCACAAGTCTAGTGCAGGTGCGTCGGCCCAAGAGCCACACCCATGCTTTCTAGAAAAATATAGGATTAAAAAAAAAAAAATTGTGGCAAACTTAGAAAAAGTCACTAAAAAGTAAAAAAATTTCATTTTATATATATATTACTTACAGAAATGATTATTATACACTTCCTAACACATACTACGGTACAAACTCAATGTAAAATTTGAACATCTTAAAACAAATGTGGACATCTAGTTTTAGAGCACTAGCATTGGGGGGGAGGGGGTGTAAAAACCCACCAGTTGCTATTTTACCCCCTCAATCCTTAAAACTATGCTCCATCCCAGTTTGTAAACCTAAAATATTTTATCTCCTGTGAACAGTGAGGTTGCATATTCACAGGATGTAAACTTAAAAACTAATATTTAATTCTCTCCCACTTCTCTCTCTCATCTGACTCTCCCTCTTCTCTGTCTTCACTCTTCACTATTCACCATCTCTCTATTCTCTCTATTGCATTCTCCCTCTTCTCTGTCTTCACTCTTCTCCCTATACTCTCTTTATTTCTCTCTTCTCAGTTTCTCTCTAATCTATCTTTTCTTGGCTGAAACATTTTTGGTTGGATCTGTTGGGTATATTTTAACAATTTATTTTTGTGATAAAATAAAGGGAACAATACATAAATCTAAGAATAAGCAATAACACAAATAGATGTACAAGACAACAATAATAAACAAATACTGAATATATATATATATATATATATATATATATATATATATATATATATAAAGACAAATCTGCAAATAATTAAAAACTCACAGACCAAATGCGTGAAAGATGAACAATTCAGATCAAGTCTTGTATTTAGCACAATCTTCTTAAAGTAGATTTTGCCCCTCACACAATCACTGTGGTGTTTTGAGACTCACGAACGTCTGCCTCCCAGGATAAAATGATTTACAACACGAAAACGAAGCACACAAGGTCGTGCTTTGCAAACTACTCAATGTCTCTTGCTCTCTCTTTGACACAGAATGAAAATGCACTAAATATTCTCACTGTGAGAGTTTTTCTGAAAAAAAGTAGTTTTTATGAATGGACTATGTAAAATCATACGTTTTTGAATAAGTACTATGTTTCAGTAATAACTGTTGTGCAAAGACTAACTGACTCAAAAATTAAAATAATAAAATATTATTATTTGGACAAGTAGGCCTAGTCCACATATGCTAAAAGCCCAATCCAATGTCCAACTCATGAGCATATAAACTCATATATTATCTATTTCACTTCCTATGTGGAACTCAGGATTTTTACCACTTATAATAACATCTTCAAGTGAATATAGAAAACATCAATTTCTTATTCACTCAATGCTATTTTACCAACAATCCCCAACATAAATAGAAATTGAAAAAACACAATGCAAATGATGATGCAGGCATAGAGAGAGTAGAAGAAAAGTTACTGTATCGGGAGAAGTAGCTTGTGGCTTTGAACTTTCCTTTGTAAAAGATTATCGGATATACTAGCTAACCAATGAACATGATGTCTTGAACTATTCAGTCATTTGTGTATACCAAGACAATAGAATTCACACAGCCCCTTTTCAAACATATTTTACTTTTATAGTTGTGTTCATTTTGGCCCTGAACGTATCTTAGTAAATTTATAAAGTGTTTTAGAGAATTCAGCCTTAAAACTCTCATGGAAGCGACCCATTTTATACTCATATAGGTGATTCTTATTAAGAGTATCCTGTTATACCCTATTTGAAATTTTAAGATACAAGAATCATTAAAAGCAAAGCTTACCCTAAACAACGCTTACAAACATTACTATTTCATCATAGGAACGGGCGGGAGATGTAATCTCCATAGTGATAAAAACTAGTTTCCACGATTTGGTTGTCCCTTTGAACCTAGATCTTGGGATCTCCAGTCAACTAGGTTAGGTTGCCATCCCGGAGACTTTTAAGTAATAGGCTTTAAGCCCATTCCCCTCGATGAGCAGTTTACTTACTCTTTACTCAAACCTTTGGTTAATGGATCCGCTATATTCTCTTTTGACTTTATGAAGTCAATGGAAATAATTCCATTAAAGAGCAACTGCCTTACGGTATTATGTCTTTGATATATATGTCAGGACATATGGTTGTACATATGACTTTGTGCCCTACCAATAGCTGATTTGCTATCACAATGTATACAAATAGAGGGCACATGTTTCATCCACATTAGCATATCCTCCAAGAAATGACGAAGCCACTTTGCTTCTTCTCCTACTTTGTCCAATGTGATAAATTCTGATTCCATTGTGGATCTAGCAATGCATGTTTGTTTAGAAGACTTCCAAGACATTGTTGCACCACCAAGTTTAAAGACATATCCACTCATGGATTTGGTGTCTTTTGTGTCGGATATCCAATTAGCACCACTATACCCTTCTAGTACAACTGGATACCGAGTGTAGTACAACCCATAGTTTAGGGTGTATTTCAAATACCTCAAAATCTTAACTAATGCCTTCCAGTGGTCTTTCCCTGGATTACTAGTGTATCTACTCAACTTGCTGACAGCATATGCTATGTTCGATCTAGTGCAGTTCATTATGTATATAAGATTGTCTATTATTCTCGAATACTCAATTTGAGATATGCCTTGCCCTTTATTCTTAGTTAGATGTAAATTTACATCTATAGGTGTTCTCATTAGACTGTCATTATATTTCTTGAATTCCTCAAGAACTTTCTTAACTTTCTATCAGATTTTTTTGAAAATTTTCATTCCTAGTATCACATTTACAGCACCTAAATTTTTCATGTCGAACTCACTAGTCAACATTCTCTTGGTAGCTTTACTGATATTATTATTGCTATCTATAATGAACATATTATCAACATATAGACACACAATGACATAGTCATTTGCAGTATCTTTAATATACACACATTTGTCACACTCTGATTCTAAACTCATTTGACATCATTGCATTGTCAAATTTCTCATGTCATTGCTTTAGAGCTTACTTTAATCCATAAAGAGATTTAACAAGCCTGCACACTTTCTTTTCTTGACCAGGAACAATGAACCCCCCTGGTTGTTCCGTATAAATCTCCTCATTTAATTTACCATTCAAGAATGTTGTTTTTACATCCATTTGATGTATCTCTAAGTTATGCAATGCTACAATAGCTATCAGCATCCGAATGAATGTTATTCTTGTAACAGGTGAATATGTGTCAAAATAATTCATACTTTCTTTTTGTTTGTAACCCTTTACAACAAGTTTTGCCTTTTACTTGTCAATAGATCTATCAGCCTTTAATTTCCTCTTGAATATCCATTTATATCCTAGAGGTTTACAACCTGGTGGAAGACCTGGTGGAAGATCCACTAGTTCCCATGTATAATTTTGAATGATGGATTCAATCTTACTATTGACAGCTTCTTTCCAGAAAGGTGCTTCAGGTGTAGAGATAGCTTCCTTGAAGCTTTGAGGTTCATCTTCTAACATATAAGTTAGAAAATCCAGATCAAATTATTTTGATGTTTTAGCCCTCTTTACTACGTCTAGGCTCAACCTCATTCCCCTCTTCCATTAACTCTTGATCATGAGAGGTACTAGACGTAGACTCGAAGTTTCTTTTAAGAGAACTTGACACTTGTGTGGACTTGTAAGGAAATATTTCTTCAAAAAATACTACATTCCTTGATTCAATAATGGTATTCACATTCATGTCAGTAACGCCAGATTTATGAATTAGAAACTGATGTGCACTACTATAATGAGCATAACCAATGAAAACACAATCCACTGATTTTGATCATATCTTTATCATTTTAAGAATAGGGATAGCCACCTTTGCCAAACACCCCCACGCCTTTAAGAATTGATAGGAAGGTTTTTTACCTTTCCATAACTCATATGACGTCTTTTTGGTTTTCTTTTTAGGCAATTTATTAAGAATATAGTTGGCGGAAAGAATAGCTTTCCCCCCACAAGTTTTGTGGTAAACCGAAACTTATCAACATTGCATTCATAATTTCTTTTTAGGTTCTATTTTTCATTCCAACAACTCCATTTTGCTGAGGTGAATAAGGTGCAGTGGTTTGATGAACAATATTATGCTGTAAACAGAACTCACCAAACGGTGATTCATATTCCCCACCTTTATCACTCCTTAGAACTTTAATCTTTTTGTTGAGTTGATTCTCAACCTCATTATTATATTGCATGAATGCCGCAATTGCCTCATCCTTGCTCCTTAGTGAGTACACATAACAGTATCTAGTGCAATCATCTATAAAAGTGATGAATGATGTGCATTGATAATAGCTTAATTTTGCATATTTATATCATTGTTACAAAGTATTATCATACTTATTTTGAGGTAATTCATGCATTTTATATTTGGTTTTGGAATAATGGTGAATAATCAATTTTGTGCTTAATTGAATCTTATTGCGTGAATTTATCTTTTGTAGGAGAATGGAATTAAATAAGTGGATTTGTGCAAAGAAGAAAACTAATGGACTTTACTTTTACAAGGGCCATGATGAAGTTAAAGAAGACTAATCCAATTAAATTTAAGTCCAATTGGAGCAGGGAATCAAATGAAATTTGCATCAAATCCAAGTTCAATTCGGATTAGGATTCTAGCTTGCACATTAGTTATTATTTTTGGCATAACTTTCGGCTCAAATGTCCAATCGCGATGATTCAAGTTGGGCTGGAAATTTGACTTAAAGGGCTACAACTTTGTAGTTTACCAAAAGTCCGAATTCTGACGTTAAATGGGCCAAAATTGTCGGTTAATTGAAGCCTAAAAATCTGAAAATTTCCCCAAACGGGAATTCAACTTGTAATAGGATTCTTTGACCTATTTAAAGGTTTTTTAGGGCAAAATTCAAGGGGGCTAGTGCTAGGGCTGGGGGCTGAACATAGAGAGTGTGGCTACTTCTTTGGTTTTCTTCCATGACAGTTAGTTTTATTTTATTTTATTTTATTTGTTTAGTTTAATGTTTAGTATTTTATTCTTGTGTTTTATTTTAATTACCATGAGTAGCTAAATTTATAATTAGGGTTGATGATGAAACCTTGTTAAAGATTATTAGTAATATTTATGTGATTTGATTTTTCCCACAATAGTTGTTCTTTAATGATTTAATTTGTTCTTGCTTCATATCAATTGACTAAGATGAGATTCTTGATATGAGTTCAATCATGTTTTTCTCATGATTTAGGATTTATCTTAATTAATTGAATACTTGGTTTATTAATTCCTGATTATAAAATTTGATATTGCTTGTGATCTGTCTGTCAATGGATACAATATATGATTTGATTTTTAGAATTGGATATATCTTGTGATTTGTTTGGCTATAGATACATTTGATGATTTGATTTTATACTTAAGAAGCGAAGAAGACCATGCTTTTGATTTTTAAAATAAGGATTTTAATGAGAATATTTTCCATGATAGCAAGATTGATTTGTAGATTATCATGTAGTAGTTGGAAAAAATTAATGATCATAAATATATGCTGATATGACTTACAAGGCGGATTCCAAATCCTTAATTCCTTTTCCTTGATTGTTTACATCTTTTTATTGCTTTATATCTTTTGCTTAGTTTAACTATATGCTTAATTTTATTATTTGCTTAGTTTATTTACTTTCAAAACAACCAATTTTTATTAAACTAGATTAAGATTAATTTGGTTAAGATTTAATTAATTTTCCTACGTTCATTCAAGTCCCTATGGGTTCGACCTCGTTCTTGTCACACTATACTTCGGTACGGTTCATATACTTGCGAGTATTTTAAAATTTCACAACAATGAAATATTTTTTATCACCTCTAGTTTGTACAGATTTCATGTTACATACATCACTATGTATCAAATCTAGAGGTTCAGTGCTTCTTTCAATTGATTTAAAAGATGTTCTAGCCATCTTAGCTTCCACACAAGTTTTACATTTTTTATCAAAATCAATTTTAAATTTAGGCAATAAATTTAAATTGATTAGTCTATGTAAAGTATGATAATTAACATGACCTAATTGACCATGCCATACATTAGATGACTCAAGCATGTAAACAGAAGATTCACCTTTATTATTATTATTATTATAAAAAACAGTCATTATATTCATCTTAAACAGGTCATTGCTTAAATATCCTTTGTCCACATACAATCCACTCTTAAAGAGTGAAAATTTATCAAACTCAAAAACCAACTTAAAACCATTTTTGCTCAACAATGAGCCAAATACAAGGTTCTTATGAATTTCTGGCACATGCAGTACAACTTTCAAAGTAAGAAACTTGCCCGTAGTCATTTTGAGCACAACCTTTCCAATTCCTTCAATCTTAGAGGTTGAAGAATATCCCATGAAAATTTTTCTTCCATTACCTATAGGATTACATGTAAAAAACATTTTCTTTTCTGAACATGCATGACGTGTAGCCCCAGTGCCCACCCATCATTCCTTGGTATTTCCTCTTACCAAGTTCACTTTAGAAATCACAGCAAAAAGGTTCATGTTAGTTTGAGCCATAATTGGATTTACAACAATTTTGTTTGACATTTGTGTTCAAAAAAATTCAAACAAATTGAATCATCAAAACCAGCCGAGTTTAAGAAATAAATGAAATTTTTTTATGTTCAAACATTACTGTGTAAAATGAAAGTCGAGCCTAATATTATTTAATATATTATAAGCCAACTAAATATCAAACCCAAACAACGTAGGAACAAACCGCACGGACCAGCAAATATATGGAGCAAAACCAATCAAACAAAATTCAAGAAGACAAATATCCTAATATAATATATTATAAACCAACTATTCTTCAAAATCAAACATTACAGATACAATCCCAGCAAATATACAAATCAAAACCAGTCAACCAATGATTCATATAAGACAAAAGACTCTAATAAAATATTAAAAAATGGAAGAAGGAAAGATCAACTAACTATACCAATTTTAGTCAAGCACGTAACCCACGTTATCAAAAGATCCAAGTACACGATAAACATAAAACCAGTTTTCTAAGTTTCGTGTGGTGTATCTACTGTTATCGATTTAATGTTTTACAACAAACACAAACTCCTTTCATCGTTAAATCACAAAAATAAATTAAAATATATTTTGAAAATCTGCTTTAAGATTGTTGGGTATATTTCAACAATTTATTTTTGTGATAAAGCAAAAGGAACAATACACATATATAAGAATAAACAATAACACAAATAAATGCACAAGACAGCAATAATAAACAAATACTGAATATATATATAAAGAGAAATCTGCAAATAATTAAAAACTCACAGACCAAATGCGTGAAGGACGAACAATTCAGATAAAGTCCTGTGTTTGACACAATTTCCTTAAAGCAGATTTTGCCCCTCAAATAATCACTGTGGTGCTTTAAGACTCACAGACGTCTGTCTCCTAAGATAAAATGATCTACAACACGAAAACGAAACACACAAGGTCGTGCTCTGCGAACTACTCAATGTCTCTTGCTCTCTTTTTGACATAGAATGAAAATGCACTAAATATTCTCACTGAGAGAGTTTTTCTGAAAAAAGTAGTTTTTATGAATGAGCGACTATGTAAAATTATACGTTTCTGAACAGATACTTTGTTTCAGTAATAACTGTTGTGCACAGACTAACTGACTTAAAAATTAAAATAATAAAATATTATTATTTGGACAAGTAGGCCTAGTTCATATATGCCAAAAGCTCAACCCAATGTCCAACTCATGAACATATAAACTCATATATTATCTATTTCCTTTCCTATGTGGGACTCGAAATTTTTACCACTTATAATACATCTTCAAGCGAACATAGAAAATATCAATTTCTTATTCACTCAATGCTATTTTACCAACATGATCAATTCGATGGTGGCTGGGTTTTAGGGGTGGAGATTCGGTGGTGGCTGGGTTTTAAGGGGGAGATTTGGTGGTTCTTGAGTTGGTTTCGGTGGTGGATTTCGATGATGGAGCTGATTCGATGGTGGGTTTTGATGGTGGAGTTGAATCGGTGGGTGGCATGCGGTTTGAACTATTGACTTATGTAATTGGAAGTAACCAATTAGATTTACAACGAAACCTAGAAATCGATCACCAATCCAATTTGAGTACCTCGTCTATGGTGGGTCACTGTGATGGGTCTCAGTGATGTGGTTTTTAGTGGTGAGTTGTTTGGTGGTTTGATTTCAAGGTTTCAATATGGTGGGTTTTGATGAGTCTCAGTGATGGTGGTTTTCGATGTTATATGGTTGTTGGGTTAGGTTTGTGGTGAATCTCAATAGGTTTGTGGCGGTTTTTCTTTTGGGTTTGTGACTGATTTTGGTGGGTATATGGTTTTGGTTTTGGTGTTTTTTTTTTTTTTTTTGGTGATGGATCCAGTGGGTTTGTGTTGGTTTTGGATTTTTCAGTGGTGATTGTTGTTGTTGTGGTTTGTGGTTTAGGTGATTATGGTGGGTGTTTTGGTTGCTGTTGTTGGTCATGGTGGTGGTTGCGTTGTTGCTGGCTGTTCTATTTTGGGTTTAAGTTTGGGTTTGGGGGTGTTGAAAAAGAGAGAGAGAGAGGAAAAGTGAAAAGAGACACGAGAGAGGGTTATTTTTATATTTATTTTATTAGTTAATTTATATTATTTTATTAGGTTGTATGTAAATATAGAAACTGAAATGTAAAATAAGTTGTAAAATGAGTTTGTAAAATAGATAAAGTGATGTTTTGAGGATGCAAAATAGAACGTTTTTTGCATCCCAAATACTAAAAGCATCCACATTAGTGGATGCAAACTTTCATTCTATTTTGCACAAAAAAACTACTTTTTTTATTTTATACTTTATTTTTACAAAACACCCACATCCGTTTATCTATTCTACACATCTATTTAATAAAATATTCATTCTTTTACAATTTTTTATTTTTCTCTCCCTCATCGCCTATCTCTCACATACCCAATCCAAAACCCATCTCTCCCTCACCGCCTCTCTCTCTCACACTCATGTCGAACACAGTAGCTTCCTTGTCGGAAATCTCAGGTGGGGCCATAAAGCTTTCGGGTTTCGGGTCGGGTACAGAGGAATCAATGGCTGTGATGATATCTTATGGGTCTTCTTATTCTTCTTGGATAATGGAATGGGCGGTGGGACTGTGAATAAGCAACTCCATGATCTCTGACGAGCTTGTGACTCATGTCGTGACGACGACCCGGGTTTTCGTTGGGTCGAACCGCTCATTTTGGGTGGTACTGATGATGATGTAGCTTGTTCATCGCCTCATCGCTTTAGTGGGTTCCGACGAAGCTAGCGGCACTGGTGATGAGGACGGTGAGGCCGGAGTCGGTGAGGCCAGTGACGAGGATGGTGAGGGTTGGAGCCAGAAGGAGATGAGAGAACTGAGAAGGAAAAAGAAGTGGAGAGAAAAAAAAGAAAAAGAAAAAAAGAGAGCACCAGAGACAAGAGAGAGAAAAAACTAATAAAATAATAAATACAAGTGCTACAGTAATGGTGCATATATGCACGGGTACTGTAGCAATTGTGTATAAATGCACAATTTTATACCCATTGATGTGAGTATTTTTTTTGCACAAAATGTGTAAAATAAGCAACTTTTTTTTATTTTGCACCACTTTACATCAACTGATGCAGTTGCCCTAATGCTCTTACAAAATGTGGATATAATGTAAACTAGGGTACATCAAAAGCATAAAACAACTATTAATGTGTTACTAATTGCTGACTAGTGTAATTTACAGGGAAGTTCCACATAAAATTTTTATACATTATACATATTTAGTTAATGACTATTTTACCCAGTTTAATTAAAATTTATTTAAAGCCTATCACTCTTAATAAAATTATAAATCAAATTGATCTATAACTTTAAAAATCAAATTGATCACACGTATATATTAGAAAAATGACGTGAAAAATTGCAGGATTTCAATTTTTCATATTATAATAAAAACTTAAAAAGTTAAAAAAGATTTATATTGTAGACTATAGATAGATTTGATAGAAGTAATATAATTGGAGTTCATATTACTTGGTAATTATAAAATTAATACCCTTTGGCTTGTAAGGAAGTGTTGAAGAGGGAAATTAGAGTTCAATATATCGTGTCCCATGCAGAAGTCATATTTTGCTAGCTATAGGAAATTGCAATTTCATGTACTCAGTGTACTAAAATTTACCCTTGCTAAGTTGTCTTTTAAATTATTATTATTATTATTATTATTTTATGAACGTTGTTTAGTTGCTTTCACAGTTCACACATGATTCACGAAACATATTTGAAAAGTTTTATTTTCCACCATAAAGCATGGAATGCTTTAGCACCACCACGCTTTTGTTGGATATTTCTTAAGCAGTACTTTTGTTTCACTAAAGAAGAAAGGGTTTAATTAATTATTTTAGAAATTTTTTTATAAAAACAGACAAAACTATTTAAAAAGTTAATTACTTTTTTTTTTTTCATAAAATAATTTATAGACAATAAGAGTTTGTTTGAGATCTGTTTATTTTACTGAAACTGCAATTTTTTTACTAAAAGTATTGTAGGTAAATGTAAAAGTTAGCTGAAATACTAGAGTGAGACTCATGAATAGTATAAAAAGTACATTAAGACTCATAAATAGTAGCAAAAATAAATTATATAGTAAAATAAACTAATTTTTTGATTTGTAACCAAATGGACACTAAAATCGAGGAAGAAATTTAACATATATATATATATATATATATATATATGGGGTTTGGTTAATGTGTACCTTTAAGGCACACATTAACCATCCATTATAAAAAAAAATTTATAAAGAAATAAAAAAACTGTCAAAATAATTAATAATTTTTTCGTTTTTCTATAAAATATTTTTTAAAATAATTTATTAATATATGCCTTAACAAAAACATATATATATTTCAAAATTTCAAATCGAATTTGTGGATTTTCAGAGTTAGGTCATTCATGGTCTTGGATTCTTGATTCTGTTGGGTTTCATTTAATGTTGCCATACTGGCACGGTGAAGTAAAATGACACTTTTCCGTTAGGTTCTGGTCTGATCATGGTGATTTTGACGAGTCATAAAATTGTTGATACAATCGAGAGTATTTATTGTCAATTATGCTGTCAATGATGGCATATTTATCCTGCATGGTCATAGTTTGATTGATGGGCCATATAGATCGAATGGACAAACCAATACTATTTATGTTGTACGTACAAATGAGGAACACGCATGGAAAGAGACCTTTGCTCAAATTTTAGGTTCCTGTCATTAATTGTGTGGTTTTGGCTGAAAAGAGTATCACGAATGACGAAACTAAGGCCAATTGTTTCAGGGAAAAGTAGAGAAGGGAAGAGAAATGACTTTTCGTCCCTTGTTTGATTAGGAAAAAAGAAAAGAAAAGGGAATTAATGAAATATTGAGAGAAAAGATTTCTATGCATGAGTTTCACGAATTTTATATTTTTAACTTTTCATCCAAATTCATAAAATTATCTTTATACACTTAAATTTTTTTTACTTTTTATGTGAAATTACATAAAAAGATAAAAATGTAAAATAGTTCCTTCTACTTTACATACAAACACATTTTATTTTTCCTTTCTCTTCTCTTATACTTTTTTTTTTCTATTTTTTTCTCCTTTTTTTTTTTTTTTCCTCAAACCAAACATAGCTTAAATTTTGCTCATTCAAAATAGAAGTTAACCAAAGTAAAAAGGAATATAATTTGTATTTGTTAAAGGATTTGAAGATAGACTCTGTAGTTTAGGCTGAGATCTTATAAATATTTTATAAAAAGGAAGTCAGGGAAGTTATTTATTTATTTTTAAATAATTCTATAATTATAATAAGAGAGAGATTTGAATCTTAAACGCTTTCGTCAAAAACACCCAGAGATGCTAATTTATCCGGAAGTTGTTTTGAATTCAAAAAACACAATAAAATGGATATCTAATAGATTGATCTCATAATTCTGATTAGGTCAAATGTTGAAATGTGCTACATTTTGTGGTATAAAGCTTCCTATTACTCGTTGTCCAAGAACATTAATTGTAACAATCACTGTGGGCTCTTCCAATAATATCGAGAATCTTGGTGAGCATAATCATAAGGTAACCTCACATTTGAAATCTTTGTCTTCGAACATACATTTTCCACCGGTCATTGAAAATGTGATGAATTGGAAATAAAAATCAAATGTGAATGTCCCACCGATTTATTATAATTGTCGCCAACAGCAAGTCGTAGGAAAAGATGATTGGAAAGTTGAACCAAATACCAAATCCAATGCAGTTCAATTTGGCATCTTTCTTGACGTTGATCGACAAAGTTAGGATTCGAGCTTTTTGGGAGATGGCAAAGCCGCCCACGCCACTCTAAACAATGAACACTTCATTCAAGTCGGGTTGGTAGAGAACCCAATAATAAGCCAAGGAGGGCCAAGTTTTCAAAATTATTTTAATTTGATTGATTGGAAAACTGTATGCCATTGTTATAGTGTTGGTGCATGTGTTTTAAAATCTCAATTATAAAGCTCCCCTCCATTTTGCTAATTTTGGTCTCTAATCCGAGAGTTTCGGATTAAAATATTAAGTTTAACTAATTTTGACCACTTTTGACGAAAAATCTGATTATCAAAGTCAGTGGCGGGGCCACCTTATGGTCAGGGTGATCCAAAATTTAAAATTTAAAATTTATTTATTTAAAAAAAAATTTGGAACCATCTTGAATTTTTTTTATGCCAATAAAATTAAATTTTGGTAAATAATTTGAGCAACTTAACAATATATTAGGGTCTTTCAAGCAAAAAGGAAAAACTCAAAAAAAAAAAAATTTGAACTTAAATCTGTGAAAAAAAATTATAATAAAACTACTACAGGCTGGGCAGTAGCTTGATTCCTTCGACTAAGCACATTGCCCAATACAATGCAATTTTCAACATTTTATTATTTTTCATTACAATATTATTTTTTCTCATCAGACATATATTACTTACTTCTCATTTTTAATTTTTTTTTTCTTGTTTATTCTTAACCACACACGTCTTTTGTCTTCTCGAGTTTTACACTTCATACTTTTAAATTTTATCACATCTTCATCTATACTTTTACATCTACGTTTTGCCTTCCTCCTTGTTCGTAACTTCTGTGTCTTCTACCAACACTAGTATTGCAGTGCCTCTTCTGAAGTTTTGAGTCTCAAATTTCTCAATACGATTTTTTTTTAAAGCTGTACAGGTACCTTTCTTCATTTCTTTTCTTTTAATTTTTTTCCCTTTTAAGGTTTTTTGGATTACAAAATGCAAATTTGTTTTGGTTTTAAGAATAATTTTTTTTAAGCACAAACTTCATGCAAGCCAAATCTTGAATTTTGGCCGGTATTTATCGAAATACCCCAAAACACCTGAAATAGACCGGAATGACTCGAAATTTTTTCCAAAGGGGAATAGGGTGGGTTACTATTTCGGTTTTTTTTATTGGCACGGTATTTCTAGCTGTTATGGCCGGAACGGAATTGAATTAATAACATTGAATCAAACCTAATTACCTAAAGGCTAAAAAGCAATAAGATTGTATAATTTATACTTCCTAAAGAACACCTTGAACAAAATTCTTAGAGCCGCCATTGATCAAAGTGGTTCTTGTCTAGACATATAGATAATTTAATTTCCTTTAGTGTGCGTTTGACTCCAAATTAAAATGCCAACTTATTCTACTATTCAATTTATTTTTGCTACTATTCATGAGTCTCACTGCACTTTTTGGTACTATAAAGTTTGTCGTCAAATTTCACAAAGTTTTAGTCCGCTGGAAGTCTAAACTTTGGCTGCCAAGAGAGCTATTAAGTTTGCTTCGGAGTTAGCCATTACTTTGGCTGTTTTAGAGGGTGATTCTCAAACTTTGACCCAATCTTTACAAAGTGGTGCTAAATATTTGTCACCTTTTGGTTTACTTCTTGATGATATTTGTTTAGTTGCTAGTTCTTTCAATTAATTACATTACTCCCATATTAGGAGAGAAGGTAATAAGATTGTGAATAGTTTAGCTAGATTTGCTGTTAATATTCTAGATTTTTTTTGTGTGAATATAGGATATTCCATCACAATTAGTTTATGTTTTTCAGGCTTATTTAGCCGGTTGTTCTTAGTTTAATAAAGTTCTGACCGGTTTCTCCACAAGAAAAAGAAAGAAAAAAAAAGAAAAAGAAAAAAAAAGAGTCAGTTTCCTTATGCTGTTGTTAATGCTTTGGGGTCAGTGCCATTAGTTATTAAGTTGTATGTTGTTTGGGCCTTTCAACATAGCTCTTTCTTTGAGTAGGGAAAAAACAACAAAAGGCCACATACTATAAAAAGATGGAGAATAATAGGAATTGTTAGAATATGTTATAGGCTCAAGCCCAAATCCACTATGATACTATCTTCTTTAGGTCCAACGTTCAAGTACGACTATAGTGACATGCATACTACACATGTACTTTAGAATACTCATATATTTAGAGGCTTAGACCTAGGTCTTTGGGTCTAAATGATTATGTTCTGATGGTGCCAAAAAAATTAGCTTATGGTTTGCCTCTGTAAACTAAAACAAGATTCGAGGAAATGTATCGATGAGTTTCATTTTCTTATACGCTTTCAATGGGATCAATTGGCTCTTTCCAAACTTCCATGGGCATTGTGTTGGTTGAAGGAGTGGAAAAGTGAGAAGCTAGAAAATGATGGAAGTATGAAAAAGTGAAATAATAGTAAAAAATTTTAATTTCTTTCATTTTTATTTGGTTGGGAGTGGAAAAGTGAGGGATAGAAAAAATGAGTTTGGTGGGTTCCTGTTAGCTCAATTGGTAAAGTCTCTGATGATTAAATAAGAGATTTGGAGTTCAATCCCCGCCTACAAAAAAAAAAAAGTGAGTTTATATAAATTTACTCATATACCTTTGTTAAAAAATGATGACTAATTAAAACAAAAAAGTGATGTAGGGGCATTGGGCCCAGTAATTTATCAAGGATGGCCCAACGAAGTCTTTTGGGCTAGAAACCCAAATCCGAGGACATCAAAAGATCTTGGAGTATCTGAATGTATCTAATAAAGAAATGCCAAGCAAAGATATGATAAACGAGTGACCAATTACGTCCGAGGAATAGATTTGTCCTCGGATTGTTAAGCCGAGGTCATAAGAAGAGAGGTTTGGAGTCCGAGGACTATGCTATAAGAAATCCTATGACTACGGGAAGACACGACATACGTGGAGGACAATAGGAAGAGCGGTGGAATATCTAAGGTAAAGCTGCTACCACCGCCCATGCATTAAAAGCTCTGTGATTGATATAAATGACTGCAGAGAGGGGAAGATGGGACCTGAGCATTAGGTTCGGAACTTGGTCCCTGACCCCAGAGGACTTTGGGAAAGAATTGATGGGATAAGTATCCAAAGCCATCGTTACAACCATGAGGTGCAAGATGATGAAGAGAGGAGGAGGAAGTATAAATAAAGGGGAAGACCTACGAAGAAAAAGGGCTTTTTCAGTGAAGTAGAAGGTCAATAGTATATGATAAATCGATATTTGTATCCAACATTAGAAAAATACTATTATAAACTATCCTCGGATTGTGTCCGAGGAGGAGCTTTCAGTTATACTCTTGCAAATAACTCTTTATTTCGTGCCATTGGGCCCGAAGCACGTTCTTTTCCTTGTTATCTAAAACCATCCTTAAAATCTAGATTCCAAACCCATCTTCTACAAATTTATTGTAAAAAAGGCCCTTCAAGCCCATTTCCTTTCATTCATAGATTGAGAACTTGAATTGTGTCCTTACAAGTGATAAAGAATGAAAAAAAGAAGAAACAACCACCCAATTTATTAAAAAATAAAAATCATGTCCCAAAAAAAATTCATGTCTAGTAAAAAAAAAAAAGAAAAAGGAAGAGGCAATTGTCCACGAAAGGTCGAAAGCACACAAAAAAAAAAAAAAAAAGAAGAAGAAGAAAAAAGGAATTGTACTTGCACATGGGCATTTTTGTCCATTAAGTAGCCCATTTTCTCCCTTCAATTTTCTCTCCATTTTGGGGAGAAAACTTTTTGGTGGGCTCGGGGAGAAAATACCTGGTCTTTATAATTTATTTTCCTTCCTTCCCACCTAATTAAACACACTCCAAAAAAAATTTCCTTCCCATTTTCTTATTAAAATTTTCATCCACCATATTCCAGCTCCAAATAAACACATCTTTGAAGACCAAGAAAATTTCATTAGTACAGAGACCAACTTGAACTTCACTAGTTTTTGATGGATATCTATGATGAATTTTATTTTGTTCCCTACCTGTTACTTCACAACCCTCCTCTCCCTTCAACTGATCAAGCTTTCAATGAGCTTGTCTTGGAATACATGTGTACAGATCCATTGTTCACATCATAGTTACACTATCTCAATCACACCATCCCTGGCCTACTCATTATACACCTGAATGCTTATCTAGGCCTCCTAAATAACATTGGAGTTCCAATCGATCCAAACATAGGTCATATAACTGTAGAACTAATCACCTCTTAGTAGGGCTGTCCATGAGTTGGGTCGGGTTAGGTTTGTGCCCAACTCGGACTCGACCCAAACGATTCGAGTGGATGAAAATTTGATCCGAAACAGACCCGAATGATTTGGTTGGATTTTTCGATTTGGGTCTCGTCGATTTTGGGTTGTATCGGGTCAGTTTCGGGTTTTATCGCCGGGGAAAATATTTGGCCGGATTTGGCGAGATCTTGTCGAAATCTGGCCGGATCCATTGAGATTTGGCTGAAATCTAACCGGATCCGTCGAGATCGAACAGAAATCTAGCTAGATTCGTTGAGATCTAACGACAGTTTCTCATTAAAATAAAAGGAGATTCTAGTTAAAAAAATATTGGAGGCAAGCCAAACCCATAATTAAATAGTCCCAAATCTTGGTTGACAAATACGGGAACTGCCATCTTTTAGATTCCAGTCATTATGGAGTGACACATTTTTCAATATCTATGTTGTAGAGTTTAGGCAACCTTTATTATATCTAAAATATGAAGAGAAGAATGGGCGAAAAGAAAATTGATATCAACCATTAAGTTTTTGTTTTTATCTAAAGAATTGATAAAACTGCAAAATAAAAGTTGATAAGACAATTAAGTTGTTGATTCTATATGAAAAATCCCTACAATTTGGTGTAACCACTTAATAATTAATCAAGATATATAACAAAAGTTGGGCTTAAAAGCCATGATTGGACTAATGACATGTTTAGTAGAATATAATAGACACTGTATTACAGGGAATAATCATTTCTTATGAATATCTATTTTTCAAAATGAAGAATAGTTATTCCTCTTTGAAAGGGTTGTAGTAACTATTACTTAATTAGTAGGTGCAATAATTTATACAATTAATATATTTATAAATAAACAAACTTTCCATATACCTGTATTAATTATAAAAATAAAAAATCATAAAAAAACAACTTATCTTTCTCTCAAATTTGAAAAAAAAAATTATTATTTTTAAGGAAATATAGTTGTATGAGTAAGATATTTTCCAAAATAAATCTTAATTTTGATTCTAATATTACAATTCACAACTAAACTTATGAATGTGTTTAGTTATTTCATTACAACACAATTTATTTCCAGTAATAAAGACTACAATTCATATCGTAATCTTCATTCAGTATATCTAATTAATTACATTAAATTACACAATTTGTTAGATAATAATAACAACTTAATTGTCATAGTTAATTTTTTTTATCAATTTTTTTCTCTATTATATCAATTGTTTGGATAGACACAGAATCTTAATTATTGGTATTAACCTTTTTTTTTTTTTGTTG
Organism: Castanea sativa; assembly: GCF_040712315.1. Lineage (NCBI taxonomy): Eukaryota > Viridiplantae > Streptophyta > Magnoliopsida > Fagales > Fagaceae > Castanea > Castanea sativa. Next base: position 18,221,059 of record NC_134019.1, on the reverse strand, counting down.
TTGATGTTGTGTGTTTTGTTGACATCAACTTTTTTTTTTTAATTTAATCCTATTTGATTTTTACATTTGATTTACTCTTTTTCTTATTTATTTGTTTTTTTTTTAATTTCTTGGTTTTGTTGATATCAACTTTTATTATTTTACTTAAATTAAAATTTTTTTTCATTTAAATTTTTTTATTTATTTTTTCATTCATTATCTTTTTATTTTATTTTATACATATATCAGATGGAAAATTTGTATGAGATAAAATTTTATCTTATAAAATGAAAAACAAATAAGGAAAAAAAAGGTTGACATCAACAATCAAATTTTTCTGTTAATCAAAAGAATTAATAAAGCAGTAGAAAAAAAAATTTAATAACAACTGTAGGGGTATTGGGCCCAGTAATTTATAATGGACGGCCCAACAAAGGTCTTTTGGGCTAGAAACCCAAATCCGAAAACATCAAAATGATCGCGGAGTGTTTAAGTGTCCCATACCGTCCGAGGAGTCGATTTGTCCTCGGAATGTTAAGCCGAGGATACACAGTATACGTGGAGGACAGCAGAAAGAGCGGTGAAATGTCTAAAGTAAAGCTGCTACCACCGCCCATATATTAAAGACCCTGTAAATAATACGCTGGCAATAGAGATGGAAGGATGGGACCTGAGCATAGAGCTTGGAACTTGGTCCCAAATCCCAGCGGGCTTTAGGGAAGAATGGATGGGACAAGTATCCAAAAAATGAGGGTCGCGGCCATAAAGTGGAAGATGATGAAGAGAAGAGGAGGAATATAAATAGGAGGGAAGGCATACGAAGAAAGGAGGAGGCCTTTTGAAAAAGAAAAAGTGTATGATAAACATTATTTGTATCCACACTTGAGAAATACTATTAGAAACTGTCCTCGGAAACAGTCCGAGGAGGAATTCTCAATATTACTCTTTGCAAACGATTCTTTGTTTTGTTCCATTGGGCCCAAAGCCCGTTCTTTTTGTGATTGTCTAAAGCCATCCTTAAAATCTAAATTATAAACCCATCCTCTACAAATTTATTGTGAAGAAAGGCCTTTTAAGCCCATTTTCCTCCTAGTCGTGGTTTGGGAATTTGAATTGTGTCCTTACAATTGGCGCCGTCTGTGGGAATTTAGTTTTTAAGGAAGTTTAGGGCATCATGGTAGGATCGGAACCACCACGCAGTGCAGAGTTCGTTGGCTCCCAGCGTGAGGATCACTCCTTACGTCCTGATCATGGAGAGAACCGAGAAGGAAGTGTACATACTACACACACCATCAGAAGTGCTAGTCATTCACAAGGAGGAAGTAGAGTTCCTTACGAGAGGAATGTCAGGGCCATGCAGAAAGAGATTGATGGCCTAAAGAGGAGACTGCGTCACGAGAGGAGAAGGAGAACTCCTCCGGTCTCTGACCCCTCTTCGGAAGGATCCGAGGATGACAATTACGAGCGGAGATCCAGAACTCCCCCAGGTGGATATGTCTCTTCCGAGGAAGACAATCTGCATGGAAGGCGTGGCAGAGACTACCCCCCCAGGGGCTTGGGAAATGACACGATGGGAAGAGCGTTACACCAAATCTCCAGATCACCCTTCGCGCGCAGATTGGAGGAAGGGAGGTTACCTCGGCGCTTCACACAACCGGCCTTCACTCTTTACAATGGTCGGACGGATCCTGTGGAGCACGTGAGTCATTTCAGCCGTAGAATGGCAAGTGCATTCCAGAATGAAACTTTGTTATGCAAGATTTTTCCTTCTAGCCTAGGGCCATTAGCCATGAGATGGTTTGACGGCTTAAGGGCAGGCTCCATTGATTCTTTCAAAGAGCTTACTAGAGCATTCGGTTCTCGCTTTATCACGTGCAAAGAGTTCCTCGTCCATTGGATTCTTTACTATCCATGGCCATGAGGGAAGGGGAAACCCTGAAAACGTATTCGGACCGATATTGGGAAATGTTCAACGAAATCGACGGAGACTTTGACGATGTAGCCATAAGGACCTTCAAGGTCGGCCTACCAACGGAGCATGACTTGAGGAAATCCTTGACGAAGAAGCCTGTAAGAAGCGTACGTCGACTGATGGATCGCATCGACGAGTACAAAAGGGTTGAGGAAGATCAGCAGCAGGGAAAAGGCAAGGCAAAGGTTATCCCACAAGAAAGGAGGGATTTCAGGTCGGACCGATACAACAACAACAGGCCTACGCGGGATTTTTCCAGGCAGGCTGGTCACATACCCCCACAAGTGGTCAACACCGTCTTCAGGGAGCCGGTGCAGCAGCTGTTGGAGAAAATAAGGCATGAACCTTTTTTCAAATGGCCGAATAAAATGGCAGGAGACCCTTTGAGACGCAACCAAAATCTCTACTGCCATTATCACCAGGAGAGAGGTCACACCACCGAGGACTGTCGCACTTTGTGGAATCATCTGGAACAATTGGTTAAGGAGGGAAAGCTGAAGCAGTTTCTATACCAACCCAACGGGCGAGGAAACCAATCAGGAGTGGCAAACCACGATGGTCCTTCATCCAGACCTCCTCTAGGTACTATCAATGTCATTTTTGCAGCACCTGGTAGGACTGGCTCAGCTCCTTTCGTGGTAATGTCGCTGCTCGAACATTTGCCGAGGAGTCACGGGATCAGCCGAAGAGGATTAAGGCAAGTATCCCGCCGGTCCTAAGTTTCTCCGAAGAGGACAAGATGGGGACCATCCAGCCTCATGATGATGCCTTGGTGGTAACCCTCGAATAGGGAACTATGATGTAAGGAGGGTAATGGTTGATCAAGGTAGTGGTGCGTATATCATGTACCCCGACCTATTTAGAGGCTTGAAGTTAAGAGTTGAAGATCTTATGCCATATGACTCACCCTTGATAAGCTTCGAAGGGAGAGCTGTCGTTCCAAAGGGACAGATTAGACCGCCCGTGCAATCGTGTCCGGAGGTGGTAGACGTAGATTTCATCGTGGTCGATGCTTATTCTCCCTATACGGCTATTGTGGCAAGACCTTGGCTGCATGCGTTAGGGGCTGTTTCCTCAACCTTGCATGTCAAAATCAAATTTCATTCGGAGACCAGGTGGTGGAGTTACTTGGGAGTCGGTCCGTGGCTCGACAGGTGTCACGGCCGCAATTCTCGCGTCGACTGCAACCGTACTCCCGTCCTCGGCTATCGGTGAAGCATAGCAATCAAAGTCTCTTCCCATAGCCGAGGTAGATGAGGCAAGATGTGAAGAATTAGAGAAAATTATCATAGACAATGATCCCGAAAAGTTCTTCCGTGTTGGAGTTCAATTGCCACAGAAGAGAAGACAGAGCTGATTTTATTTTTAAAGAAAAATATGGATGTGTTCGCTTGGAACGCGTATGAGGCCCCGGGGTTGATCCGAACTTCATATGTCATCATTTAAGGGTCAATCCAACCGTAGTGCCGAGGAGGCAACCTCCTCGGAGGTCCTCGAAGGAACATTCCGAAGCCGTAAAGGAGGAAGTGCTCAAACTCAAAGCGGCGGGGGCTATCAAAGAAGTGTTCTATCCCGAATGGTTAGCCCACACGGTGGTGGTGAAAAAGAAGAATGGGAAGTGGAGAGTTTGTGTAGACTTCACAGATTTAAACAAAGCTTGCCCAAAGGACTCATTCCCGATGCCTCGAATTGATCAATTGGTTGATGCTACCGTTGGACATCCTCGGATGAGTTTTCTTGATGCTTTCCAAGGTTATCACCAGATACCTTTAGCCGTTGAGGACCAGGAGAAGACCGCATTCGTCACTCCTACGGGAAATTACCACTATAAGGTAATGCCTTTTGGTTTGAAAAACGCAGGGCTACCTACCAAAGGATGATGACGAGGATGTTTGAGGCACGGCTAGGAAAAAATATTGAGGTATACGTGGACGATATGGTGGTAAAGAGTAAAGAAGTTTCGCACATCCGGAAGATCCGAGCAACACTTTTCGAAGCTAAGAGAGTATAAATTGCGGCTCAATGCCTCTAAATGCTCTTTCGGTGTGGGGTCGGGCAAGTTTCTAGGATATATGGTGACTCACCGGGGAATTGAAGTGAATCCCGCTCGTGTTAAGGCGATAAACAACTTACACCCACCTCGGAATCCTAAAGAAGTGCAAAGGCTAACAGTATGACCGTCGCTCTCAACCGATTTATATCTCGGTCCGCGGACGGATGCAGGCCTTTCTTTCAATTATTAAATAAATGGAAGGGTTTCAAATGGACCGAGGAGTGCGCAGTAGCTTTCCAACGCCTAAAAGAATATCTCTCGCGACCACCGCTATGTCTCGACCGCAGGTTGATGAGATTCGTTTGCATATATTGCGGTGGCTAACCATGCCGTTAGTTTGGTTCTTATCCGAGATGACAATAACATCCAGAGACCGGTTTATTATGTAAGCAAATCTCTCGTACGAGGCCGAGCCGAGTTATTTGCCACCGGAGAAAGCTATCTTGGCGGTGGTACATGCTACACGAAGACTTCCCCATTACTTCAGCCTCATACGGTTGTTGTTCTTACACAACTCCCTCTTAAATCAATTCTCGCGAAGTGCATTATATGGGAAGAATTGCCAAATGGGGAACTGTCCTAGGAGCTTTCGATATCAAGTATATGCCCCGCACCTCTATAAAGGGACAGTCATCGCGGACCTTGTGGCGGAATTTGCCGAGCCTTCGTTGGAAGACTATCAAGAAGGCATGGGTAAAAAATCGCAGGCATGATTTCGTGTGAAGTGGCCTCCATTATGGAAAGTCCATGTTGATGGAGCAGCAAATCGTAGGGGATCGGGTATCGGACTAGTTTTGATATCCCCGCAGGGAATTACTTTTGAGAAATCTTTGAGATTGGGATTCTCGGCCACCAACAACGAAGCGAGTATGAAGCCGTCCTCGCAGGATGAACATGGTTCATAAAATGGGAGGAAAGACGGTGCGTATGTTCTCGGATTCACTATTGGTGGTAGGCCAAGTAGAAGGCAAGCTAGAAGCAAGGGATTCCAGAATGCGAGAATACCTAACCCAGTCGTATATGCAATCTAAATTTGAGTCATTTCTACTATTGCATGTATCCGTATGTGGCAACACCCATGCCGACTCATTAGCCACGCTCGCGACGTCCTCGGCACAAAGTCTACCACGAGTTATCCTCGTTGAAGATCCGTTGAAACCCACCGGGACGGATAGTAACTCCACTCAAATTCTTCAAATTAGGACAGGGCCTAGTTGGATGGATCAAATAGTAACATTTCTCAGAATGACATCCTCGCCCGGAGAAAAGGCCGAAGCGGATAAAGTTCGCAGGAAAGCCACTCGTTTCGGTTATCCGAGGACCAAAAATTGTACAAACGTTCCTTTTCGGGACCATATTTGCTATGCATACACCCCGAGGCAACGGAGCTACTTTTGGAAGAGTTACACGAAGGGATTTGTGGAAGTCACACAGAGGAAGGTCTTTAGCTCACAGTGGCCCTTACTCGTGGCTATTGGTGGCCAAATATGCGAGAGAGAAGCGCAAGATTATGCAAAGAAATGTGACCAATGTCAAAGGTTCGCTCCAAATATACATCAACCAGGTGGAGTCCTGAATCCTTTATCTAGCCCATGGCCTTTTGCCCAATGGGGCTTGGACATTGTTGGACCCTTCCCCAAAGCAACGAGAAACGTACGGTGGCTTCTCGTGGGAACATTACTTCACCAAATGGGTTGAAGCCGAGCCATTATCAAACATCGTGGACACGGAAGCAAAAAAGGTTGTCTGGAAGAATATCGTTACCGTGTTCGGCATTCCTCATACTCTCATTTCGTATAACGGTTTACAATTTGATAGCAAAGCCTTTCGGAAATACCGCCGTGATCTTGGCATTACGAATAGATATTCCACTCCGGCTTATCCCCAAGGAAATGGGCAAGCCGAGGCTGTCAACAAAGTAATAGTAAGCGGACTCAAAAAGAGGTTGGGTGACGCCAAGGGGAGGTGGGTGGAAGAACTGCCACATGTCTTGTGGACGTATAGAACTACACCACGAAGATCCACAGGAGAAACACCCTTCGCCATGACTTATGGGGCCGAGGCAGTAATCCCCTTAGAAACTGGGTTCCCAACCCTGAAGAAAAACTCCTTTATTCCAGATAGCAATGATGATCTGTTAATGAGAAACTTAGACTTAGTTGAGGAACGACGAGAAAGCGCAATGGTTCAACTAGCTTATTATCAACATAAGCTCAAGCAGGGGTATGATTCTCATGTGAAACTTCGACCTCTTGGACCAGGTGACTTAGTACTAAGGAAAGTTTTGGGCACGATGAAGAACCCTGCGTGGGGAAAATTGGGGCCCAACTGGGAAGGACCTTATCGTATTACTTCGGTAGCAGGAATAGGGGCCTACAATCTGGAGGATTTGGACGAAAATGTTGTACAACGTCCCTGGAATGTAAATAATCTACGAAGGTACTATTACTAAATAAAAGGCACTTCGGCCGTTCTTTGTTGTAAACTACATTATATTCGTTATCTTCATTCGTCGAAATATCAAGCTGAAACTTGGTATGCCTGGATCCTCGGACCACATACCTCGTCTAAATTGATATTCTTTACAAAGTGTTAAACGTAACCTAAGTTACGTCCGGTCCTCGGATCACCTACTTTGGGAAAATTAACATTTTAAATTTATTCGCCTAAGTATCAAGCCGAAACTTGGTATGCCCGGATCCTCGGACCACATACCTCGTCTAAATTGATATTCTTTACAAAGTGTTAAACGGAACCTAAGTTACGTCCGGTCCTCGGATCACCTACTTTGGGAAAATTAACATTTTAAATTTATTCGCCTAAGTATCAAGCCGAAACTTGGTATGCCCGGATCCTCGGACCACATACCTCGTCTAAATTGATATTCTTTACAAAGTGTTAAACGTAACCTAAGTTACGTCCGGTCCTCGGATCACCTACTTTGGGAAAATTAACATTTTAAATTTATTCGCCTAAGTATCAAGCCGAAACTTGGTATGCCCGGATCCTCGGACCACATACCTCGTCTAAATTGATATTCTTTACAAAGTGTTAAACAGAACCTAAGTTACGTCTGGTCCTCGGATCACCTACTTTGGGAAAATTAACATTTTAAATTTATTCGCCTAAGTATCAAGCTGAAACTTGGTATGCCTGGATCCTCGGACCACATACCTTGTCTAAATTGATATTCTTTACAAAGTGTTAAACAGAACCTAAGTTACGTCTGGTCCTCGGATCACCTACTTTGGGAAAATTAACATTTTAAATTCATTCGTCGAAATATCAAGCTGAAACTTGGTATGCCTGGATCCTCGGACCACATACCTCGTCTAAATTGATATTCTTTACAAAGTGTTAAACAGAACCTAAGTTACGTCTGGTCCTCGGATCACCTACTTTGGGAAAATTAACATTTTAAATTTATTCGCCTAAGTATCAAGCTGAAACTTGGTATGCCTGGATCCTCGGACCACATACCTCGTCTAAATTGATATTCTTTACAAAGTGTTAAACAGAACCTCAGTTACGTCAGGTCCTCGGATCTCCTACTTTGGGAAAATTAACATTTTAAATTTATTCGCCTAATTATCAAGCTGAAACTTGGTATGCCTGGATCCTCGGACCACATACCTCGTCTAAATTGATATTCTTTACAATGTGTTATACATATCCTAAGGTACGTCTTCTCCTCGTATCACCTACTTTGTGTTAATTTAAATTTTAAATTTATTCGCCTAATTATCAAGCTGAAACTTGGTATGCCTGGATCCTCGGACCACATACCTCGTCTAAATTGATATTCTTTACAAAGTGTTAAACGTAACCTAAGTTACGTTTGGTCCTCGGATCACCTACTTTGAGAAAATTAACATTTTAAATTTATTCGCCTAAGTATCAAGCTGAAACTTGGTATGCCTGGATCCTCGGACCACATACCTCGTCTAAATTGATATTCTTTACAAAGTGTTAAACAGAACCTAAGTTACGTCTGGTCCTCGGATCGCCTACTTTGGGAAAATTAACATTTTAAATTTATTCGCCTAAGTATCAAGCTGAAACTTGGTATGCCTGGATCCTCGGACCACATACCTCGTCTAAATTGATATTCTTTACAAAGTGTTAAACAGAACCTAAGTTACGTCTGCTCCTCGGATCACCTACTTTGGGAAATTTAACATTTTTAATTTATTCGCCTAAGTATCAAGCTGAAACTTGGTATGCCTGGATCCTCGGACCACATACCTCGTCTAAATTGATATTCTTTACTAAAGTGTTAAACAGAACCTAAGTTACGTTTGGTCCTCAGATCACCTACTTTGGGAAAATTAACATTTTAAATTTATTTGTCTAAAGTATCAAGCTGAAGCTTGGTATTGTTGGATCCTCGGATCATTTACTTGAGAAAAATTAATACATCAGATATTTGCATAGACTATATGCCTTATCTTTACATAGTTCAAACTAGAGATCCAAGACGAAGAAACAAAATTGCATCACTTAATGCAGTTCTCGGCATAATTAAGCCTTCCTTGGAGTATCAAATTTCAATTCAAGTTGTTGCTAATAACTTTGGTAAAAAAACAAAAAGATGATATTTATGGAATGATATGATCAGCATAAAAACAAAAAATATATATATATAAGAATCATCTAAAAACAAACATTCATTCTTGTATTAAATTCCAAAATAGTACTTTTGCACCTATACTTAGGTATTACACTTAGAGACAAAATAAAATAAAGAAAGGAAAGACAACAAGCAAGTCACTGTTTCAGCTTAATCTTCAGAGGGCCTTTGGGGTCTTGAGGAGATGGAAGCTGAGCCGAGGACTCAACGGCAATTCCTTTGCCTTTGGGGTCATCTATCAAGGTTATTGGGTTAGCTTGATCACCCAACTCATCCTTTGAAGATTCCCGAAGATCACTTGAAGGCTGTACGTCTTCAATTGCCTTTTCTTGTGCAGGGTCAAGTTGTTCAGGGGCATCTTCAGGAAGAGTTGAGTCTTCAGCCAAATCACCCCCCTTATCCTCGGATGATCCCCGGCGCCTTCTTGTGCAAAGGTCGTGAATGGAAGAAGCGCGAATTGCAGGAGGATAGTAGACACTCTCTACTTTCCAAAGAGTGGAAGAGGCATCAACCCCACTTGGGAAAGTGCCTCATTCCACACTTGGAGGCGTAGTGCCTACATACCTCGGGAACCTGAGCCTTGAAGGTTTCAGTGACCTCCTTCACGCCTATATCATAACCGTCTTGTTCGGCTTGGTCCCTCGAGTTCTCGGCCTCTTCTTTTGCTTTCTCAGCCTTTTTCTTCTCCTCAATGGCCTCTTCTTTGCCCTTGATGGCTTCTTCTTTGGCCTTCTCAGACTCGTTCAGATCTTTCTTAAGATCCTCTACGAGCCTTCGTGCTACGAAGAGGTTATCCTCGCCTTGGCGAAGCATTAGGCACCGATCCTCGGCCCGTTTAGTCGTCGTTTTCGCATCAGCCTCTAAGCCCGCCTTGGCACTCTCGGCCTTAGCCAATTTTGCCGTGACGTCCCTGCAGTTTCTTCTTATGAAGGTCCGAGATCTTTTGAGCGTTTCACGCCCGGACTCCTCGGCCCTCGCAGACTTGTAGGAATTAATGGCAATCTCTTCGCCCGTGGGCGTATTGAACGGCCTACGAACAAAACATATAAAACTTAGACATATGGATATATATAGGAAATAAAAACAAAAGTCAAGGTTTTAGAGAAAACTCACCATTGCAAGCTCCTTCTTCAAAGTCATGAATACGGTGTGGTCCCTTTTCTTTCTCACTCAATCATATCCTCGGGGAGCAACAGTGCTCGCTCCAAAGCATCCGCGACGCATGCCGCTGTCCCTTCATCGAATTTCTAATGGACGCATCCACGGTAATGACCTCGTCGTCCATAGAAAGGTCGGGAAGCCATACAGGGCGCGTACGACCGCCCGTTGGTCGGTTCTTCTTTCCGACCTAGTCCGTATGGTGCGGGCTGCTTTGCACCCTTTTCCACCTCGGTCTCCTTGGAGACAGAGCCCTTCCCGCCTCCACCACTTCCTTTCCTTTCGGCTGATCTCTCTTTCTTTTGAGATCGCCTATGTTGGTGCGTTGGGTTTGGGAGGATGGGGGATGAGGAGGAAGCCTAGCTTCGTGGCCTTTGTCGGCACCCTTTTCTTGAGTCCGAGGGCGCACCTCTTTTGGTGGTTCTTGGACTCGGGGGCCTTATCGGTGCCCTCAAGGACATCCTTCAAACCGGGCTTAGTCTTTCGTTGGATGCCCATAGTGTCAAGTTCTTCGGTGGTAGCCTTTGAGATATGGGTAGAGGTGCCGAGGATGGAAGTTGAATCTTCGGGAGAGTAGGGTTGATTAAAAACCTCAAAATCGTCCTCGGAATCCGATACCTCAACTATTTCTTCTTCTTCTTCCTTTACAAAGGAGTGAGAGGGCGCGGCTTCCCCAAATGTTAAATTTGTGGAGAGAGGCGGTGTGGGAATCCCAACCGGAACGAATGGTGGTGGTTGGATTGGTTGGGTGACCAAGGTGCCTTGAGGAATGGCGGTCCCCTCCGTAGCAAAAAACCCTCGACGGCAACACTGATCAGAGGAAGACGAGGATCGTGGGCTTTGATCACGCACTTCGGCGCCCGAAAGGCTTTGGATATTGGATTGTAGCCGAGGATCGGATGAGCTGCTCGGAGTTGACCGTCGGCATGCACAAAAACCTCAGCTTGTAGGATCCTATCCAACCGTCCGAAGTCAACGAGATTGGGATGACGATCCGCGGCGTGTGGATCTGTAGAGTTGTCCAAATAAGAGAGGGTAAGAATAAGTAAAAAGACAGAGGATAATAGTATGTAAAAGAAATTTCACCTGGAGTCCCTTCCCTTGTTGGACAGGGGAGGCCGTCGTGCCAATTTCCTGATATGATCAGAAGTCGTTTTTTAGGCCCTTATTTGATTCAGCGTACATTGAATTAGCCTAACCTCGGGGTATCTAGATTTTAGGTAATACTCATCTTTTTTGCTTAGGTAATGGAGGTTGTAAACCCAGTTCACGTCGTGGTGAGTGAGCCCTAAGTTCATCTTCTCATTTAAGGCATCTATGGAACCTAGGATCCTAAAGACATTTGGGGCGCACTGGGTGGGAGCTAATCTAAAGGCCCTAAAATAATCCCTAGTCACGGTTCCCATGGGGATTTTCATTCCCCCTTCGATGAACGCAATCATCGGGATTACGACTTCCCCCGTTTTTCTTTTTGTATAATACTCTTCCTCGTTACAATACGTAATGGATACATCCGAGGGAATTTTGTACTTAGCCTTAAACTGCTCTATTTTTTCGTTCGAATCTACCAGGGACGCGAACCTACCCATTCTTTTTTTTTTTTTTTTTAAAAAAAAGGGGGGAGGTGGGAAGAAAACTAACTACGCCGAGGATGAAAGACACAGTGAAAGGAGAAGACAGGAAGGAAACGAAACAAAAGAAACAAAAAGCTGATAAGGAGGGGAAAGAGTATTGAATAACTTACTTTTAAAAGAAGAAAGCACGTCACCTCGGACAGAGTACTCGATAGAAAGAGAGAGTACGGGGAGATGGAAAGTGTGGCAGGTACGTTATCAGGTTTCTGTAGTGTGAGGAAGTTTGAAGAAAATTAGTATTTATATGTCAAAAGGTGTTTTGAAGCGGGCAAATTCCCGCCTCAACACGGGAATCGATCTCGACCGTTGGATATATGTCATATCAATGAAACGTGGGGGACATAGAAGCGCCAATAATAAATTCGGGGGCGTTTCGCATACCGAAGCATCGGGAACACGCGGTGGGTAATTCAGAAGTTATTTCCGTTAGTAAATATTCCAGAATCCTGCAGGGTGAAAAGGTCTTTTAAATCGAGATCCTATTTTCCTCCCGAGGTGAGAGAAAAATAAAGAATCTCGAGGGGCTATTGTAGGGGTATTGGGCCCAGTAATTTATAATGGACGGCCCAACAAAGGTCTTTTGGGCTAGAAACCCAAATCCGAAAACATCAAAATGATCGCGGAGTGTTTAAGTGTCCCATACCGTCCGAGGAGTCGATTTGTCCTCGGAATGTTAAGCCGAGGATACACAGTATACGTGGAGGACAGCAGAAAGAGCGGTGGAATGTCTAAAGTAAAGCTGCTACCACCGCCCATATATTAAAGACCCTGTAAATAATACGCTGGCAATAGAGATGGAAGGATGGGACCTGAGCATAGAGCTTGGAACTTGGTCCCAAATCCCAGCGGGCTTTAGGGAAGAATGGATGGGACAAGTATCCAAAAAATGAGGGTCGCGGCCATAAAGTGGAAGATGATGAAGAGAAGAGGAGGAATATAAATAGGAGGGAAGGCATACGAAGAAAGGAGGAGGCCTTTTGAAAAAGAAAAAGTGTATGATAAACATTATTTGTATCCACACTTGAGAAATACTATTAAAAACTGTCCTCGGAAACAGTCCGAGGAGGAATTCTCAATATTACTCTTTGCAAACGATTCTTTGTCTTGTTCCATTGGGCCCAAAGCCCGTTCTTTTTGTGATTGTCTAAAGCCATCCTTAAAATCTAAATTATAAACCCATCCTCTACAAATTCATTGTGAAGAAAGGCCTTTTAAGCCCATTTTCCTCCTAGTCGTGGTTTGGGAATTTGAATTGTGTCCTTACAACAACAATTAAGCTGTTGTTTCTATTTACAAAAAAAAATAGCTGCAATTTGTTGTAATTACTTGGCTATTAATCAAGATATGCTCTTGGTGTGATCATGGCTTTTAAGCTTCTTAATTTTTTTTTTCATTTTTTCCCCTTATGTAAACTCAATCATTATCTTTTTCTGTATATCAGATTAACAACTTTTTCTAAAAGATAAAATTTTATCTTATAAAATGAGGAAACTAAAAGTTGATATCAGCAATTAAGGTTTTTTTTTTTAATGTTAATCCAAAGAGTTGATAAAATAGTCGAAAAAATTTGATGATAACAATTAAGTTGTTATCTATCTAAAAGATTATTACAATTTGATGTAACCACTTGGCATTGATATGAGGATATTCATTTGGCGTAACCACGACTTCTAAGCCTAATATATATTTTTTCATTAAATAAACTCACTCGTTATCAGTTTTTCTATATATCAGATGAAAAACTTTGTATAAAGGATAAAATTTTATCTTATAAAATGACCAAAAAAATAAGAAAAGGAAAAGTTGATAGCAACAATTAGGCTTTTGTGTTAAAATGTTGTATAGTTTGATTGTATGAGAATTCAATTTAAAACAATGACATGCCACGATCCCGTTGGTCAGGACTACAAATAATGGTGGGATTGCATGACTTAATTAATTTGGCAACTATAAAGCATTAATAATGCCCTAAACTTTGGTGAAATTACTCTTATAAATATAGGTTGATTTAATATATTCTAACTTTTATTATAAAGTTCGAATTAGTAAGGATAGGGTGTCAAACCCATGTTTTACACTATCTAATAAGAGATTGTCACATTAGCATTTTACTTAAAATTCAATATATCCTACCACTCCTAATAACATCTCAATAAACTCTTAATTTGTTTAGATTTATATATGAGTATTAGAATTGATTGAGTATAGTTATGCATGCTTTTTATTAAATATGTGATAAGATATTGTGACATATTAGAATTAGTGGGTAAAACATAGGTTTTATAACACATCTTTACAAAATTTAGTCCCTTTATTATATATTCTAACTAGTATAAAATGTTGGATAGTTTTCTTCTACCAATACATCTGTGACACGCACAATATTCACAAAATGACTACTTGGATCAACCGCTTGCTCTTGCATGGTCTTTCATAAGTGCAGTAACAGCATTTGAGGAGCATGACAATCATTTGGCCGTGGTTCATATCATCAACTCCTTGCCTAATAACTCTGAACCTGTGTCTGTTGAATGCATTTCGCGAGAGAGAAAGGACGGTCCCGGAGAGTACACGCTCAAGGTGGGTGAAGATTTCCAGTGGGATGTAACACTGAACACATTATATTACTGTACAGCTTTATGGGGAAGAGTCTTTGCTTCCTGGCACGCGTTTCAGCCTCGTAGAGATGTGAGTCATGGGACAGTCTATTGGCAGATAAGGCAAGATGGGTTCTTTCTTAGCTGGGATAATTCTAGTTGGGTGAAGAGAGAAATGTGGGAAACTGAGTGAGAGTGACAATGCACCAGTTTGAATAAATGTTTAGGTAACTATATATTAAAGTTTCAATAACATTTCGAATAAATTTAGTTTCAATAAAGTTCTTCTTTATCTCTGAACTGATCTTTTCTCACACCACAACTTTATATTTGTCTAATTATTCTTTCTTAAATTTGTAGAAAGGACAAAATCATGCCCCTTCCCCTATATATGTGTGTGTTTCTCAAAAAAATAATTATTGGATTAAATTTTTTTTTTCTTATAATATCCTTCATGCTTGCAAAATTTATAGAAAATTAAAAATCAATAGTTATGTTATCAATAAATTGTTTAAATTTTGTAATTTAAAAATCATGCATAAAATAAAATATTATAAATCATATAGTAATTAATATCCAATTGACACAAAATTTGACATGTGTATTAAGAGCATAAAAAACATACAATCCAATAGTTAAATTGTCAAAATATGTAGTAATGTTAATGATATTGAGTAAGTTCGTAACCTTACATTACAACAAATTTTGTAACTAAATTTTATCTTTTTATAAATATAATGTTGCCCTAGATTCATGTTCAAGGTCTTAGGTTCGCTCTTCTTTGTCCCAAGGTACTCTAGGTAATCTGCACCTTTCTCATATTGTCTTAAAAATTGTATCTTTGGGAATCTTGAATATTGTTAAGGCTTTTTGGTGCCATGTTCAAATTAATTAAACGTTAATGTTTGCTGCACGCAACTTTGAGAATCATGTTTTGAAAACATGATTTCAGTTTTGAAATTGTGAAATTTTACAATTTAATTGAAATCAAAAAGCAATTTCAATTTGGGTGGCGCATACACTCTTCTATATAATTGTAGAGAGGGAAAATTCCCGACCTATCACAAGCTGATACATCATACTACCAAGTCCACAAAATACAGCCAATTACAAGGCGCCACGTACTGCTGCTAGGTTTTGCCATCACTATTCGGATTCCAATAGAAATTTGCCAAGTGTCATTGAAATAAAGGCATGAAACTGCATCAGCACGTGTAAGCGATGACACAAGCTGCCCTGCACGTGTAAGCGATGACACAAGCAGCCCTGCACGTGTAAGCGATGACGTAAGCGGACCAATCAAGCTGTGACAAGTGTCACCAATCAGACTCCGCCACGTGTCGCTCACCTACCCCTAAACTCCTATAAATAGAAGCCTTCCTAAGACATTTAAGAGCACACACAGAGAGAAGGAAGAGGAGATCTTGAGTTCAGAAGTCCAGAAGCTCTGCCCGGAATCAAACCCCAAAGCCTTCAAGAATTTCAAGAACTTCAACCTCGAATACAGACAACATTCGAAGCAAAATCATCCAAACTACTCGTCCAGATCTCAAAGTTCACTGGAATTAAGCTCAAAAGCCTCCAAAAACCTCAACAAACCATAAATCAACGAAGCTCTACGGAATCAAGCCTCTAAAGCACCGAAGAATTTCCACCACAAACCTTCAAATACGAAGAACACACGAAGAACACGAAGAACAAAGAATTTCTAACAAGCTCATAGCTAGAGATTCATTGTAATTCCGTTTCAAAGATCTTCGATCCATTCCTCAGCCAAATTGAAGAATATCTTATGTTCAAATCAAAATCACATTACCACAATTCCAATCAATAAATCTTTCAAGGAAATCGAATCAGAGGATCACTCTTTTGTAATTACAGAGAATTGTACCACACATTTATCAATACAAATTCGTATTTGTGAAACTATTTTACTTGTTTGATTTATTTCGAACTAAGAAATTTAGTCGTCTACAATAATAATCAACACTCACATTTAAAATAATGAATTAAATTCTTTGATTTTGATTAGACATGGAGGCTTCCATTTGCAGAAAAATAAATTCTTGTAAATCCTATCATAATTCATCCTAAAAAGGTTCACTATATTGTTTCACCATGACCAATAGCGGCTCCAGGAATTTTTTTTAGGAGAGTCATTAAAAATTTTTAATAAAGAAAGAACTTGAATATATCGAGTTATCAACCAAAAAAAAAAAAAATAATAATAATACATGAAGTTTTACAATTTTCTTCTACAAGTATTCAAATTTTGAATTGTTATATGATAGTTCATCATGAGTATTTATTGCCAATGTGGGTAGCTATGAGCTTGTAATCATTTTATTTTGTTTAGTTTATCTAACATTTTTATTTTTATGCAGTTTTTATTATCTATTTGTTATTGTTTTTATAAAAATATTTT
Organism: Castanea sativa; assembly: GCF_040712315.1. Lineage (NCBI taxonomy): Eukaryota > Viridiplantae > Streptophyta > Magnoliopsida > Fagales > Fagaceae > Castanea > Castanea sativa. Next base: position 18,204,611 of record NC_134019.1, on the reverse strand, counting down.
AAACAAAATGACTAAACTAAACTCATTGGTTTTGTATTAATTATTGACGCACAAAATCACACTCATCCATACATAAAATTATACACTAGTGTTTACTTAACCAATCAAATGCTTGGACAATTACTAACTTTACAATTTTTTTTCCTGAATTTTACTAACTTTATAACAAAAAGTTATTATAACATGATAACAATACACACACATGTAACAAACCATCTCTATTTCCTAATTATTAAATTATATAAATTTATATTATATTTATATTTTACATACAAACATCCACACACATCATAATTCACACAAATAACATTATAACAAAAAGTAATGTACACAATTAATATTAGACACGCTCACACATATAATATAATTTTATAAAAAATAGTGACACTTACAATTCACAAACACTTATTCTCAAGTTGGAAATATTTGTAATAAGGGTGTGCAAAATTTAAGTCAGGGTATGCAAAAATATTTTTAAGAAAAAATTATAGTATTAAACTAACAAAAAAATATATTTTATATATACAAATTTTTTTTTTTTTTTTTTTCTGAAGTCAGGAGGTTCATTTGAACCTCTGAGAATAGTGTAGTGTCGCCCCTGACCATGACTTCCTATTACACATTCTTTGATAGTTTAATCTAAACTCTAACTTAACATGCCAAAAACTTTGTAACTCAATTGCTATCTCCTATTGTTTATATCAAGGATTAAAATTCTCCTATTGTATTGATTGAATCAAATTTTTTTTTTTTTTAAAAAGCTCTCAAGACCCACATGGTAGTACTTTAGTCAATAGCATTGCTTTCCTATTGCGCGGTCAGTCATGACACAGGGCTGAGCATTGGACTCATCCAACCTGTCTTACTGGACACGACCCAAAGGATCTTCGGCAGGTTGTAAGGATCATCGGGTTGGGCTCGGGCATAATAATTGGGTCTGTTTTGAGTCTCGGGTCAGTCTAGGATCCAACCTGACCTGCCCAATCACAAAAAAAAAAAAAAAAAAACTACAACAACGCACATTCAAACAAATATTTTAGACAAAACATAAGAGAGAGAGAGAGAGAGGGAGAGAGAGAGAGAACGTTAAAAAAAATCAATTCTAGGGCTAAAAATTACAATATAAGACTATGGAAAATTTTTCTGGAAAGAAATGCAAAAGGGAAAAAAAATACCAGCCATATTCAAAGAATGGTAATATTGCTAATTTATGAACATATATGTATTTAGGATTGTTTGACATGAAATTGGTAAAAAGATTATTCTTAATATAGATTTCATTCTTAACTTGCAAACGTTACATCAATTCTTTGCTAGCTATATAGCTATCTCTTGAAATTTTCCTAACGTGAACCTTTTGAAAATTAAAGTTTCCTTTTGAATCATGTCTTCCTCCATTAAAATTTAATTCCAAATTTGAATTTGGCAAAAATTAAATTGCCAACATACAAGTCAAACATAAATTCATTAGTTAATGAAAAAATCTAGAAATTTAAACTTATACTCACCTGAAACTTCGAGAAATTATTATTTATACCGGAAGGGACTACTGACGTGGTCCTTACTGACCAATAAGATGATGTCATTTATATTAATATATGTGTGAACTTTCTAATTAGTACAAGGAATAAAAAAATAAAAATTACCAGATTTGGAAAAATTATTAGGTCCACTAGAAGGACTGCTGATGTGGTCCTTCTTGACCTCCCAAATAATAAAATGCTATTATTTATGCAAAAGTGACATCATCTGGTAATTTTTATTTTTTTATTCCTTGTACTAATAAAATGCTGATGTCACTTTTGCATAAATAATAGCATTTTATTATTTGGGAGGTCAAGAAGGACCACATCAGCAGTCCTTCTAGTGGACCTAATAATTTTTCCAAAACTTCCCTTCCCTTTGTTTTTTTTGAAATTAATGAGTAAAATAGCCCAAAAAAAAAAAAAATAAATAAAGTTTCCGAATTTAAACTCTTATATATATATATATGTGTGTGTGTGTGTGTGTGTGTGTGGGGGGGGTAGGTTCAAGTTATACGTCTGATGGTGGATTTATCAAAATTATAAGTGAATTTTGATAAATTCACCATTAAATTACATTATCTTTGTATATTCTCTATGCTTACAAAATATAAAGATGATCAAAGATCAATAGCCATATTATCAATCAATTGTTTAAATTTGAGTTTTTGTAGTTTAAAATAATGCATAAAAGATGAGTTTATGTATTGAATGGTAAATTACATTCGATTAACATAAAAATTGGCATGCATGTTAAGAACATATAGGACATGTAATTCAATGGTTGGATTTTCAAAATATGTATCCAATAACAAGTTACTCTAAACAATGTTACATCATCCAATAACTTGTTAATGAATTTATATATTAAAAATCTCATCATTAGATTACATATTCTAAATATGCATGTCAATTTTCATACCAATCAGATGTCATTACCATTCAATCCATAAACCCATCTTTTATTTTAAACTACAAAACTTGAATTTATACAATTGATAGATGACATGACCATTGATCTTGGATCGCTTTAAAATTTTGCAACCATAGAGAATATACGAAAATAATGTAATCCAATGGTCGATTTATCAAAATTCATACCCAATTAAAAAAATATTAATTGATGTGACATTACTTAGAGTTACACCAATATAACTTTAACCCAACCTGCATAAAGTTTTATAGATCATAGATCAAACTTCCTACAATTATTCAATCTGTATTTATTCTCATTCTCATATCCGTTCCTTTCCTTTTGTGTTTGGTTTCCTCATAAATGTATTAAAGTCGACAAAAAAAAAAGAAAAGGAAAGAAGATAAATGCGTTGAAAAAAATAATAAATGTAAAAAAAAAAAAAAAACAACAACAACAACAACAACAAAAAGGCAGTAAGCAATGACTCATGTCTTCTTCCATTAAAATTTGATTCCATATTTGAGCCCCATCTCTAAATATATTCTAAGAATTTAAATTTATCAACAAGGATGTAATTGTATATGTTAATTTTTTTTGACCGAAATTGAATTTTATTTTGTTTAAGCTTTTAAATGCAAAGAGTCCATATCAGTGCTCCACTTTTGGCGGACCTAGTTACAATAAGTTAGAACCTTGGGCTTTTAGGTTGTTTAAATTGAAGTTTTTTCATTTATGTTAGGATTTCTTTTTATCCTTTGTATGTTTATATTCCAATTTCCAATGTTATGTTGAAAGGCTTAAAAAATATTTTACTTATGCATTGGGGATTCTCTAGTTTCTTATCAAATTGATTTAGTAAGGGAGATGAATAATATAAAGCTCTTATTTTGTTCTTTGTTGAATTTTTTTTAACAACATGGGAGTTGGAATTTAACCCCAAAAAAAAAAAAAAAAAAAAAAAAATCCTAACATGAGATCCAACCTGAAACTCGATTACCCGACCAGACCATAGAAAATATCGGGTTGGGTTGCAGGTGGCTGTGAACTCCGCCCTAGTACTACTAGTCATGAGTCATTACAATTAGAAATTGGTGCTCATATTAACGGGCATGTTTGCCTTAATGACCATGAAGGATTAACTAAGATAACGTCAAGTCAAGGAATGGATTCTAGAATTCTGTAAGAGATGAGCATGATTTTAAGTAACCAAATTCAAATCCAAATGCTTAAAAAGGTAAATTTTTATTATGCACACTCACATATATACATGGGTATCCAAAAAATGATTTTCACAAAAAATCACAGCTAGTGAGTTAGCAGGTTAATATAGATTTATACATGAGTCCACCACTGATATTACTTTATTATCCATCATTAGTAATTTACCAGCTTAAACAATTGTGAAATTTAAGGTTCAGCTTGGGTCCAATGACTTGTACACTAGACTTGATATGATCTTTTCATGAATCCAAGAATTGTCACTTGACAACATCCTATCGGGTTGAGTGTACAAAACGTATTGGACCTAAACTTTTCCCCTGAAAATATTGTAAATTTGGTGTGCCTCTAGACTTATTGTAGCAGGTTATTAGCACTGAGACATGTTTGACAGCAATAAAATAACTCTTGATATATAATAAAAGCAATTCAGCATATGCATCTATTATAACTATGACCGAAATCAGTGAGGAATCACATATAGGTCAACCACATATATTACTTTATTATCCATCATTAACAATTTACCACCTTAAACATTTGTAAAATTTGTTATGAATTTTGTTATACCCCTAGACTTATTGTGAATTTTGAAATGGCAACATGTTTTTACTGCAATAACATCAACTCTTGGTGCATAATAAAAACAATTCAGCATATACAACTAGTAAAACTAGGAACGAAATCAGTAAGGAAGTTTTGACATTATCATATATTCTTATGTTCACAACCACGTAAGCTATTCAAATAGAAGCAATGCAAGCTGGCACCTCCCAAGTAGTACTTGCTACCAATTGTCGCATGTTCATGAAGAGTAAGCTCCGGCAGCATAACAGAATGATGCCGCAAGCTATTTCAGATAACTAGCAAATGAGCAAAGCATTCTTATTTGATCAAAACCAATTTTTAAATTAATCTTAGTCTCTTAATTACCTTGCCTAGTTTCTCAAGATGGTTCTTACTTTGCTGTTGTTACCTTGAGATTGTTCTCAAGATAATAACACTAGCTTAAAATAATATCTAACTTTGTAGGGTTCAAAAATGACTAACTTAATAAGACTTTTGAATTATGCACAAGTTAACAACACAATAATGAGAAATGTTAAGTGACCAAGCTTCTAAAATGACTTAAGTTAAACTACTGAATTACGTTACAATGACTAGAAGATTGAAGTCCATCATCTCATAATTAAAGAACTCAAAGTAAATCATATCAATTAATAAACTACCACAGATCATCTTAATTGAAGTTAAATCTCAGGAAATCAAAGGATTCAAACTTATTAACACAAATTACTTCAATATGGATGATTAATTAGAACAAATCACACCAAACAACAATAATTTCATCAAACTGTTGGATATTTGATTGAAATAAGAGCACATGTACAAGGAAACATTAACTTACAAGCATATGATGGTGATCTTCTTACAGGTCTAGATGATTACTTAATTACAAATTGCTTCCTAAGAATCTATGATAGGCCAAGAATGTATTGACCCGTTTGGTAAATTAATCAATTGATTAGCCAAGTTAATTAATTAGATTCAATTACACATGCAATAAGCGTGGTAGTATAAACAAATCACCAACTAAAGTAAATGTAACAAAAATTAAATTTGACACGGGTGATTTGTTTACAAATGGAAAAAACCACCGAGGTAAAACCACACCGGGTAAATTTAAGGTCACTACTCTCGAGAATCTACTATTATCAAAACAAGCGGTTACAAGTAAAGGAATTCCAGTACCTTATACCAACCTATAGTTGAACCCTTACTCCAATATCCAATTGGACTTGTAATGTAGTGACAATTTTTCTTTTCAATGCATGACTCCAAGCACGTGACTAACCAATTGATGCACATATTCAAGTACGTGACTAACACGCCAACTTAAGAAAGATGTTGGCTGCAAAGTTCTTCAGTTCATCCAAACGATGAAGATCAAAAAGCTACTAAATTACAAAATCCTTGACACAAAGATGCAGTAGCTTCTTTAATGAAAAGATAAACTAGGTCAACTTTTGTTTCCAGTCACACAATGCAAGAAGGATGCTCTAATTCCTTATGCAACAACTTTGTGATGGCTTTTAAAATAATCATTATATATGTTTAGGGTTGTGAGAAAAGAAATCCTACACAAATACACTTGGATATGCGTGAAAACAGATCTAAAAATCTAAATTTCATAGTTCTCGATAGATGCTGTTTCTGTCGAGCAACTGTCAAGATTCGTCATTAAATCTCAATAGATATCTATCTGTTGAGATATTTGTCGAGCTTTAATGAACATCACTTCTTCACTTGTTTCTTGGACAGCTTTGCATGGCTTTAATACTAGACTTAAACTCTTGTTCCTTGAAGTACTAAACATATCCTAGATCTACTCTATTACAAGTAAAGTGCATTTTGTCAAAGGATTAGTCAATCTTACATAATATATGTTCTAACAAGTTCCACATATGTCCTAACAATCTAAACTAATGATCTTTGAAAGTGCCCTAATTTCTGCTTTAATACGTTCTCTGTGTTGTGTGCAGTCCTTTCTCTTGTTGAATGAGGCCACTATTCATGGGCAAAGGATGATGGTTTTTTCCGGCCTATAACTACCCTATTATGCTTTTTTTGGCTGAGATAAGTGAGTAGTTAAATATTTGCAGTAATTAACTACCACATTTTTTTTTCATGTAATGACACTTGTCCTCCAACTGCTACATCCTTGACAATTGTTCAATTTTCTTTCTTGATCCATAAGAGTTTTTGACATGGCATAAGTACGGCAGTGTAAGAGATTGTGCCCTTAGGTGTAGTCACATTAGTGCCTCTTAAAGTGGCAGTTTGAATGATTATATATTCTCCTAGATTAAGGGTTTTACATGGAGTTGTCATTTATTTTATTTAAACAAAAAAAAAGTTAAAAAAATATTTCATTTAATAATTGAACTTTACATTAAATAGAAAATAACATTACAAGGTCTTGATCCTAGATACAATCTAAGAACCCTTTATTTAAGTTTGGAGACTAAGTTATAAGGTGATAAGGAGTTAGACACACACCTTGCCCGGTAATACTAGTATTCTAGGCTATGGTGGCCAATGGTCATGCACATCATTCATATAATAACAAGTCTTCAAAATCAATTGCATATCAAGATTGAAAATAAACATGTCACGTGATCTTGATTGGGATTAAAATAGTTACATGTAATTGTGTGTGCATAGTAAAAAGCCCTAAGTCTATCATGTGAACATTTTATTTGGATTGAAATTTAAATCATGCTGCTTGTGTGTGCCAAGTGATATGAATTAAATAACAAACATGTTTTAAATTGGAATTCATAGCATCCTAAGAGCTAGTAGGGTTGTATGCATGAACATGTGAAGAACGTCATACAAACATATGAAGAACATTTAAAGCATACTCAAACAACCAACACATTTAGATTCTAATAGCTAGCATAATAGCACAACAAAACATGTTTTTCCTAACCCTAAAATATAAAGAAATTAACCTACAATGAAAATTAGCAACAAGGAAAAAGAGAACAAAGGGGGGATAACTCATCAAATCCTAAAAATGGAACATTTAAATAGCATTGGACTCCAAAGATTTAGAAAGACTAGATTTACAATGCTATTTCTTTACTTCTTCTTAGATTCTAGGGGAATTACTCTAGGGGTCTAGAGAGGAAATATAGAAGAGTTACTCACTCAATACCTCAAATTTTAGGAAGACCATGATATGACAAGTACTTTTTCTCCTTTGGAGATGTAGGGGACTGGGATTTTGGAATGAGCATTCCATCCCTTTCTATAATAGGGGAAGATAATTCTAGAGGGAGGAGGCATTTAATTCAAAGTTAACATATGTGGGGGGTTCATGCATAAATTTTGTGGTTGGTGGGAGTGAAGAGCAAGTAAAAGTGTTGAAAATCTTGGTTTTCCCTAAAACTTCTAGTAATAGCTAATAAAGACCATTTTAAAAAATCATATCTCACTCGTTTCTTATTGGAACAACTTCATTCTTGTGCTCAAATTGAAGCGTTAAATGTCATTTCACAGTGAGCCAATGTCATTTCATGGAAAGAAGTTTCAGCCCAATAATTATAAATAGGCACCGAATTAACTCCCTTTAGGAATTAATACTAATAGTCCCCAATTAGTTGTATTTCAGAGTTAATAGGCCTTAATTATCATTAAATCAACAATTTAAAAGAGTAATTTCATCAAAGTTTAGGGCATCGTTAATGCTTTATAGTTGCCAAATTAATTAAGTGCATGCAATCTCACTATTATTTGTAGTTTGGACCAATGAGATCATGTCATGTCATTGGTTTTTTATTTATTTATTTATGGAAAACATACATTATATTTAGACTTTTGTTAAAACAAAGTACATTATGGACACATGCGTGCACAATTGGGCTAGGACATTCCTCTAGCCAAGCATGAAAATCCTCAACGTGTAAAGCATGTTGAGCCAACAAGTGTGCAGGGACATTTCCTTGCCTTTTAACATGTGAACTATCAAAAGATCTGAAAAGTTTGGAGCTGAACAAGAATTCCATAAACTATATTCTGTATGGATGAGGGAGTAACAATTGAGCCTTGAATTGCCTTGCGAATGTTTAAAGAGTCACCCTTGAAGATTACCTCCCAAACACCAACATCAGCGGCGAATTGGACTGCTATTTCCATTGCTTTGGCTTCTATCTCTAGAGCTCCAAGTAAACTAGCCATTCTTTTGCTAAGTGCAGCAATCACCTCACCTTGACAATCACGTACCACCACTCCAAATCCCACCTCTTTGCATTTGGAAAACACCGCACCATCAGTATTAACTTTGTAGCTTCTCGGGTTTGGTGGTATCCATTTAACCACATGAGGCTCTTGAGTTTGTGTAACTTGTTCCTTGTCATTCACAAGTTGAAATTCATCCAATAGAGAAAGGGACATCCAAACTATTGTTGCTCCATTTTTTCTTTTTCTACCGTGCCTTACTTCGTTTCTATTCTTCCATATACCCCAGCAAATCATGATGGTGCATTCTAGTAAATCCAGCACAACTTCAGACCACCCTTGTAGCTGCCACATAACATCCATAAATTTCCATGATGGGGAAATATTAAAAGGTAAAATCAGTTTTGCAAGCAAGACCAAACCTCCATCTCCATAAATTCTCCTTGGTAGCTAGGATGTTCCTGCATGCTTTCCAAGCAAAGTGTTTAACTTTATATGGCATATTCAAACTCCATAGTCCTCTCCAAATCCATTTAACTGCAGAAGATTCTAAACACTCAGCCCATTCCCCATTTTGATACATTATTTGGGCCAACCTATATGCACTACCGTTCGAGAACTTCCCATTTTCATTTTCATTTTCAATTTAAATCAACCTGTCTCGAGCTCCATGTGCACAAAGGGGAATACTCAGAATTGCATCAGCTTCTTGGGGAAGAAATATCTGCCTAATAATGTCTACTTTCCATCCTCTGCTATCCCCATCAATAAGTTCATTTACCCTTGGCTCATATGAAAGGTGTTGTTCCAGGGTTATTATCTTATACGTAGTTGGGTTAGGGATCCATTTATCTCTCCATATTTTAATCTTTTCACCGTCCTCTACCTACCATCTCATACCTCGTTTGATTAAAGGTTGAGCAGCAATGATACTCCTCCAAGCATAGGATGGTTGCCTTCCTAAATTTGCTTCAACAAATTCACATCCAGGGAAATACTTAGTTTTGTATACTCTATAAAAGAGTGAAGAAGCGTTGGTCTGTAGCCTCCATCCCTGTTTTGCCAAAAGAGCTAGATTAAAACACTTCAAATCCTTGAAACCCATTCCTCCTTCTTTTGTAAGACACATCTTCTCCCAACTCATCCATGCTAACTTCCTTTCTTGCTTCTTTTGTCCCCCACCAAAACTGTTTAACCATTCTAGTCAACTCATCACAAAGAGCATTTGGAAGCTTGAAACAACTCATAGTGTAAGCTGGCACTGCTTGAGCAACAACCTTTATTAATATTTCCTTTCCTGCATTTGAAAGTAACTTTTCCTTCCAACCTGCCAATTTATTTGCCACTCATTCCTTAAGTTGAGCAAAGAAATTTTTCTTCAATCTACCAACTAAGGAAGGCAACCCAAGGTATGATTCATGCGGTTTTATGATTTGTGCACCAAACATGGCTTTGATGGCCTCTTTTGTACCATTTTATATGTTTCAACTGAAATATAAGGAGCTTTTATTTCTATTTAGTTGTTGTCCTGAAGAGGCTTCATACACTTGCAACACACGTTGTATTTTAAGACGTTCTTGAACAGTAGCCTTTCCAAATATTAAACTATCATCTGCAAAAAACAAATGTGAGATCTTCGGACCCCTAGCAGATGCTGCAACACCCTTCAAAAATTTATTCTGCACTGCCTTGTGAAGTAAAGCTGATAGGCCTTTAGCACATAAAATAAATAAATATGGTGACAATGGATCTCCTTGCCGCAAGCCATGTGTTGGTTTGATTTCACCACGACGGATCCCATTGATACGGACTGCATATGTTACAGGAGAGACACATTTCATGACTATGTGAACCCAATTCTCATGGAAGCCAAGCTTCAGCATAATTTGTTGTAGACAACCCTATTCCCATAGTCATATGCCTTACTCATGTTTATCTTCAATGCCATTTCCCCACACTTTCCTTGTCTTTTCTTGTTGATATGATTCATAATTTCATGAGCCACTAATACATTGTCAGTGATGAGTTTGTCAGATACAAAGGCACTTTGATTCTCACACACAATGTCTTTGAGGACCACCTTCAACCTATTAGCCATTGTTTTGGAGGCAAGTTTATAGGCCACATTACACAAACTAATTGGTCTATAATTTGTTACCCTCTTAGGACTCTTATTTTTTGGAATAAGCACCAATGTGAGTTTCATGAAAGTTTGGAGGAGCTACCCCATGATTAAGAAAGTCCAATACAGTTTGTATAACAACAGAATTAACAGTGGGCCAAAAATGCTGATAGAATAAAGGAGGCAAACCATCTGGTCCAGGAGCCTTTAGTGGATACATATGCTTCAATGCTCCTTTTACCTCAGTTGCTTGAAATTCTTGAAGTAGTATTGAGTTCATTCTATCCGTCACCTTTGTAGGTACTGCATCAATCAATTCTTCGCTAATTACTGGTCGTGAAGATGCAAAAAGCTTCTCAAAATATTCAATGAATGTCCTGCCAATCTGCTCTTCATCTTCTCGCCATACACCATTTGAATCCATTATTTTCAAGATAGTATTGCGTTGATGTCTGTTAGATGCCTTACTATGAAAAAATGAGGTATTGCGATCTCCTGACTTCAACTAGCAGTTCCTGGACCTTTGATTCCACATGTCTTCTTCAGCCAGCAACATCTTATTCAATTCCACCTTAATCTCGTGAATATCATCCATACCATCCAGATTTCTTGTTTGACTTTCAGTCCATTGAAGTTTCTTTTGCAAAGCAGAAATTTTCCTCCCCACATGGTCAGAAGTGTTCTTATTCCACTGTGTAAGTGAGGAAAGACACTCATCTAAGCATTTGTTAAAGGGATAAATAGCCTCCCTGCTCCTTCCTCTTTCCCATGCCTCCATGTCATTGGTTTTAAATTGAATTCTCATGCAATCAAAATTAATTATTTGTAATCATACGTGACCAAACTCAACCACGTAGATGCTTTTTTTTTTTTTGTTGAGAAACAACGTAGATGCATTTTAATTTTTAACCATTAAAACTTAATTTTCATGATATATGTTATTTCAGCAGTCCAATAGAGGCTCATGACCTGCAATTTTGATCTATACGACTTGAAGACTTATTTTATAATGAAGCAACAATAGGAAATCAACACTCAAATACAAGATTACCCTTGAGGCATGAAATTACCATTTTGCTAGTAGTTGAGAAATAAAGTAAAGACAAATAAATAGAGACAAAAGAGAAAAAGATTTTTAGGTAAAGGTAGGATAAACTATAAAACTTCTAATAATAAACGTCTGAACTATAAAGTCTAAAGTACATATAGGTGATAGAACCATTAATGAATGTTGTGATGCGGCGTGGAGTTTCTTCCCATGTGCAACCCCAAACCCAAATGACGTCTTGGCTTACGTTTACGAGGAACATCAACCAACCCATTTTAAGGATTGTGCGGAGAGAGAGAGAGAGAGAGAGAGAGAGAGAGTACAATAACACTTTTGCTTACATTTTGGAAACTTCCACAACATCCCCACACGGCACAATCCGCCGCCCCCCACTGATCACTGCCACTGGTTTTTATATATATATATACAGTATTGGGTTTCAGCCAAATCCACCATTGGAGAGTACTTGAGGGAGAGAAAGAGAGAGAATATAGGAAGAGAAGAAATGGGTTGGAGAGGGATTTTGGGTTTTGAGTATGGTATAGTGCAGGGACCATTGGGACCTGATATTTCTTCACCAGAGCTTGTTGCTGCTGTTGCTAATGCTGGTGGACTTGGCTTCCTTCGAGCCCCTGATTGGGTATTTCTCTTTTTACCTTTTCCGGTTTCCCCTTTTGACTCATGTGAGTATTGGCCAATACATAACTACATCTTTGATCATATGCGAAATCTTAATTAGTCTTGTGTAGTACGGCTTTATAATGATCCAATTTGAAAATCCTATTTGACTAGTTGATCTCAGATAAAGAGAATCCTTGGATATTATAGGTATGATTTCTTAAAATACTGAATTAGAGCCTAGATAATATGTTTATAGATCATTCATATACTGTGATCAGAAAAGCCTAAAATCTTTTGTGATGATAATGGACAATGAAATTAATTTTAAGGCCCCGTTTTGTTTATAGTTTTTGTTAATTTACTTTTTCTGTTGCCCAGCTCTTATTTGATTGTGATTATTTGTGTAATTTTTCAATAATGTTTTTTTAATTGTGATTATTGTTTAGGTTGAATTCAATTGTTCTGTATTAATATTTCAAAGTGGTGAATCAGATTTTTTTTTTTTTTTTAATTTCAAATCTATATAAATGTGTTGTAAAATTTGTATTTTTCATGCGTGCCAAGTTCTTGTAAAAGATTACACCTTGCAAGCCGTTCTTGTTAAACTTTTCTCAATATTATGTCCAAATGATATAGTTGAAATCACTAAGACTGCATGGATTGGTTAAAAATCCTCATTTGCTTGAAAAGTCACTAGACACTTATCAGATGATGTTAAAGGCCAATGATGCATGTGAAGCATTAGACTGGTAGATGACTAGGTTTGTAAGGTCAATAGACAGTTGGTAGGTTGGGCCAATGAGATTGGTGTACTGCAAGAAAAGGAAGCCAAAGAAATATGATACTCGAGAACATTGTAGTCAAAGCTGTGCCGGGCACTCACCTAAGCTCTTGGGCAAGGTGAGGCACCCCTAAATTTTTAAATTTTTTATAGAAGTTTGTAAAACCTATTTTTAGATGATTAATTTAAAAATGCTTGTTATAAAACCCATTGTAAGATAAATTATGGGTTTGGTTAACCGGTGCTTTTAGAGAATTTGATAATGGATCATTTTAGGAAAGTTTTAATATTACTTTTATAGAAAATATAAAAAGCTTTTAAAAAATGGGTCATGCTAACGAGTGCCCTTAGGACAATAGTTAACAATCCATTTTAGGAAAGTTTTGACATCACTTTTATGGAAAATGAAAAAACTGTCAAAACATCAATTGCTTTTTTTTTTTTTCCATAAAAACTTTTTTTAAATGGATTGTCAACCAGTGCCCTAAGAGCATTTGTTAGCATTTCCCTTTAAAAAAATAATTAATTCTTTCTTTTCCCATAAAAAGTTTATAAAAATACTTTTTAAACCAATGTTCTTAGGGCATCTGTTAACTTTTTACTAAATTAATTTACAAAATTTTGTTGTAAAACTTATTGTTAGATTAATTAATTTATAGTAGAACCTTGTTTTAAAACCTATTGTTAGAATAACTAATAGAGGCTAAACCTTGTTTACCCTATTTTGAAATAACATGATAGACCTAATTTCTTCATGCAACGCATTTAAAAACACTTCATTATAATGTTTCAATACAGCAGGTACAAATAATTTAAGTACTATATGTTTAACAAATATATTTAGATTTGGTGCCTTGCTTTATTCAGGCTAGTGCCTCTTTGTCGCCTCATGCCTCAGGTGATACAAGGCCTTGATGCCTTGAGGTCGCCTTTCGCCTTTGACTACCTTGCTTGAGAAGGAAGAATGAAAATGTGTTTGGGATTTTGTCCAAACATTATTTACAGCAGGGGATAAATTAAGACTAAGCTTTGTAGGAGTAAAAGCAATTTAGCATGAGAGGGAACATGTACACTATTCATGCTATGGTATAGATCAAGATGAGTCCTATAGAGTGGCTAACAATGGTGGTGGGAGAGTAAACTGGGCTCTGCTATACCATGTCTGTAAAGATGAGATAGGGCTATACTATCATGTGAGGATAAGAAAATATCATAAAGAATCAAAGAGAAGAAGAAAGAGAAATAAATAAGTAATCAATGTGTTTTGGCCTTAGAAAACTGCATCTAAAGTGGAAAACCCTAAACAGTTACACCCCTTTAATTAAGATCTCTATTTATGATAATGAAGCCATTTATATGAATTAGATAGGGCAACCCTAGACTAGCCATACGGTTATTGTGCTTGTAATATAGTTAGTATTAATTACTTGCACTTAAATAAATTAGGATTCGACATACAAATGCGCTTGGCCCTTGATATGAATATTGATGCAAACAAATCTAACTAAAATTAAACTCTGAAGCACCTTTTTAGGACTTTTCTGTTCAGTTGGAATGTTTCGTTTTTCATTATGGGCTTGGAGCTCTAATGTAGCTAGCTTGCCTTGTTGATATGCTCCTTGGGGCAAAGTGGAAGACTAAACCCTTCTATGGGCAACTCACTGGCAAGTAGGAAGTCTCAAATACAAATAGAATCTGGAATAGAACAACTAGAAGTAGAGATAGAAAAAGGGGTAGTGAGTAATTTTCAATGAAGAATTGGAGTGGGGATAGTAACTTGGGTAAGCTTGTTGAGTTGACTCGGAATAGAAACAAATAAGGGTTTTTTTTATTTTTTTGAGAAGGAGAAACAAATAAGTTCTTTAACAGCCAACGAATTGAAAGGTGGGAATTAGAATATGTTGTTGGGAAAAAGAGGTTGAAGAAGATTGCATTTGGGTATGCCCGAAATAGATCTATTTGGCATTTAAGAAACGGCTAGGAAGAGACGAATCAGTTTGGAACTTTTACTTACTAGACGCTAGCAAGATGATTATTTGATCTTTTCTATTAACGGTATGAAATAGATACCCCTTTTACCTTAGCACTTTGGTGTAAATAAACCACAAGGTGCATCTGTGTTTAATAGGCAAATCACAAGGATGACATATGTAATTTAACTTATGTCAAATATGCAATATAAACCCCATGGAGCCATGAGTCATATGGTTCAATGGTGTCATCCAGTTCTCCCATAGGGGATAACCTAGGTTCGAAACCCCCCTTGTAATAAAAAATGGAACCGTTGCTTACATTTTAGTGTGCTTTTATTGGATTAAGAGACCACTAAAACCTTTTCGTTCTATTCCTTTTCCAAGAAAAGATAGGTAAAACTTTTCCACTTTATTGCTAGTTTGATTTATGAATGCACTACAGTTCTAACTTTAATTGAAATTTTCAGCATACATAATTTATCTTTCAAGTTTACCTTTTCCAGGAGTCACCAGAATACTTGCGGGAGTTAATAAGGAAAACTCGAACCTTAACTGACAAACCATTTGGGGTTGGTGTTGTTCTGGCATTTCCCCATGAGGAAAATATAAAGGCTATACTGGATGAGAAGGTAGCAGTCTTGCAAATTTCCTGGGGTGAATGTTCCAAGGAGCTTGTACTTGAAGCTCATCGTGCTGGGGTCAAGGTTGTTCCCCAAGTAAGTGTTGACTACATATTTTGATTTAGAAATTAAAAAAAGAAAAATAAAAAAGAAGACATGTTATATGGATAATATTGCGTTATTTGGCTCATCGACTTGGATGTGCATGATTTTAGTGGCCCAGTGGTACTGTAGCATTTTCATTTAGTCTGACACATTGTAATCATATTAGGCACCATTAATTTTACCCAATTGAATGTATCAAATGCATTACGGTTCAATTGTGTCAGAAAAAAAGAAAAACAAAGAAAGAAAGAAAGGTTCAAAGTGAACACGTTCAACCCCAATGGGTAGCACAATCAAGTGAAGAGAATGTCTTATGAAGCAAAGATCACGAATTCAAATCTCCCATTTCTCTCCCCTAAGGCCAAATGTCACTTATAAAAAGAACACAAAGAATATATCCATACCTATTCAAAGTGGGCTGATATGTGACCATTGAGAACCAAACCATGTGAAAAAATAAACATCAAAGTCCTTACCATGATTTTACCAAAGTTTACTGGTGGCTTTGTTGTAGAATCTTGTATCTAACTGGTTTGCATGCACTGTACAAAACCGACTATTGGCCATTGAAGGTGTTCAAAAAGTTTTGCATTCATGATAATACTCATAAATTTTAAATGGCTCAGAGGATTCATTTATTGGGTTCTGTTTGAATAACATAAAAGATTCATGTTGGGTGTTAATTCCTTCTCACAAATGCACTTATTAGACTGCAATTCCAATTGTTTTCCTTGGTGATTCTCATGAATTACATGTATTTTCTATTGAAGATTGGGAGTGTAGAACAAGCAAAAGAAGCAATTGAGGCTGGTGTGGATGCAATTATTGTCCAAGGGCTTGAAGCAGGAGGGCATGTACTTGGGAAGGTATCAGTGATTGTTGTTTTTAGAATTATTATTGTAATTTTATGCAATGATAAATATCTGATAACTAGTTGTTTGGACCAGTAAATTATTATGCAATAACTTTTGCAAATAAGAAACTCAGAATGGGAGAAAGAAAGGAAAATATATTGTGGGTGGAGAACCTGACCTTTCAAATTATGCACAAGTTAAAGTAAAGAGAACAAGGCACACAGGTTGAGAAAAAGTTTATAAAAAAAAAAGGAGAAGATAAAGGAAAATAAGATAAACAATTTATGAGTCTTCATTCTTTGAAATTCTCTTTTGGTCTTGCCACTGTTTATCAGAATATTTACCAAATTTGGCTTATTCTTATAATTATTTTCCTTAGCATTGATGTTAGACACTCATCATTTGTTTATCATGCCTTTCCTCTTGAACATCATGTGCCTTTAAAATATAAGCTCGCTTGTAGGAATTGAAGAATTGAGGACAAAGTTTCAGTTGTATAACATAGCAAATTCATTTTTCAAAGCATTTCAAGCATTTGAAACCTTCTAAATTGTTCATAATAGAGTGATTAAATTTTACATTGGCCGGCAACTTACCACAAACCTCATTTTTATGGGCTAGGGACTGGTTGAGACTAGTTATGCTAGATGGTACTGAATGTTAGAGGTAACATATTCATAAAAGGAGTGTAACTAAAAAGAAAATGTTAAGATAGATGAGTGGAAATATAAGGAAAAATAAGATTCAAATGAGATAATTCATATAAAGATAAGGGAGGTCTCTATTGATGAAAAGATGAGGGGGAGTTGCTGGAGATGGTTGGTCATGTTTAGAGGAAAGTGATTAATGCACCAATTAGAAAAAATGAGTTGGTTCAAGTTGAGGGAATGAAAAAAGGTAGTGGAAGGCCAAAACTAATTTTAATACACATATTAAAAATTGACATTTTAATAAGGGAGTAACACAGTATAACTTTCCAGTATCTCTAGTTTACTCCCTAAGGGTGGGTCCAAAGGGCCATGCCTTGGTGAGGTTCCACGTAATAAAATAAAATAAAAAACAATAATTATTAGAACTGAAGTGTGATTTGAACTGTTGTCTTTACAATGGTGTCAAACTGAATTTTATAGAAGTTCCTTGTGAGTAGCATTAAATATATTTTGCATTGATGAAATTCAGTTTATGTTGATTTTACTTCTTGGTTCTATGTTTTGACACCCTTTTCTTGATCAATTATTCTCAGGAAGGTTTGATATCATTTTTGCCAAGGGTAGTTGATCTTGTTGGTGATAAAGACATACCTGTGATCGCTTCTGGTGGTATTGTGGATGCACGTGGTTATGTTGCTGCACTGGCCCTTGGTGCTCAAGGAGTTTGCCTAGGCACCAGGTTTGGAACATTTTAATTTACTGTAAATACATTTAAAAGAATTCATTTGGTGAACCATGCAGTGGTATGTTAGCATGCATAGCATACATTTAGGTCTGGTTACACCTATGATGCGTTTAGGGAAAGCCAAGATAGATCTTTGTGTGCGTGTGTGGTTTCTTCCGTTTTCTTTACTCCATTTTCATTCTCCCCTCCATCCACCTATCAACACTCCATCCTTTCCCCATGGAACCGCCACCTCACCTAACCTTCACACCACATAACTGACTCATCCTACATCAGCCCACCAAGAGTTTCCAATTCCAAGACTTGTTGAAAAACATTGAAACCCAACTGTGCCTCCCAAGCTTCCTTGGGTCAGTTTGCTGATTGCCAAAACTTTGTCAGCCATATATGTGCTTCACTGAACTTGCTCCCCTCTCTCACCTCCAGATGCCACCTATCTTGCCTGAAAACTGGCCTTTTCAACTGGAGATTGACCCACTTTGGTTTCACAAGTTTCCCATCCAATTGAAATAACCCTTCATCAACTAGATCAAGAGTCTGTCTGGCAGAAGCATCTTAACTGGGGTGAAGAACTTATGTGGAGAGGCCAAAGAGTTTTCTGGCCTAATCCCACCACCATCCATGGCATTTGATAATCACATGAATGTATAATTATTAGGCAAGTCCAGACTAAGTTATTCCTGGATTGTAATGCACCAATTGTGTGATTTGAACTATTTAATCTTAACTCTAATCTGAATCCAGCATGTGAAATGGGACCTTAGATAAGTATGCTGCCATAAAAGAGGGATTTTTGGTTGACAGATGCAAATGTGATTATCTCATATATATGTTTGAAAATGATATTAAAATGATGTTAATTTGTTCCATATGCTGTAATATTATTGTTAATTCTTTTGTGTGTGAGTGTGGTTAATTTTTTTTTTTTTATAAATCTGAAAAGATATATATAAAGCTGTCACTAAGATGAATGCATATTAATTTGGGTTTTATTACAAATAATATTCTGGGAATGCTGCTATTTGCTGTGCAGGCATGATAGAATTCTGCCTTCAGTGTTTTACAAACAAAAAGGAATTCTTTTCATGTCCCAATGATCTCTAATATTGGACTGTTTTTCTGGGAGTTTGCTTCATAGCAGGATAACTGTTATTAAAGTGATTGTGTTTTTTCAAGGATCTCCTCAATTAAATTCTTTTTTTTTTTTTATTTAACTTTGGAGAAATAGATGAGATAGTTATGGTCAAGCATTGATGGTTAACTTGATATTATTTTTCAAAAAATAAAATCATGGTTAATTTTTAGATAATGGAATCTGGTCAGGGCTCATAATTCTCAACTTTATTTTACAAATCCTGACCTTAATCTTTAAACGTGGACTATTTCATAATGTTGTTGCAATTATAGATTGTTATATTAGAATTGTATTCCAGGTTTGTTGCAACTTTGGAAAGCTTTGCTCATCCTACATACAAGAGGAAGTTAATTGAACTTGAAAAAACTGAGTACACCAATGTATTTGGCCGCGCAAGGTGGCCTGGTGCACCAGAACGTGTTCTGCAAACGCCTTTCTTCAATGATTGGAAATCCCTTCCTCCTCATGAGAATGAACTCAATCAGCCTGTTATTGGTCGTTCAACAATACATGGCGTGGTGAGAGTCAACTTTTTCATATTCGATAAAGCATTTTGTAGTTTAGCCTTATTCCCTCTCCTAACTTAAAGTTTTTTTTTCATATTATTTGATATGATGACAATCATTTTGAGGATTTCAAGATGTGATCTTTGCAAATGCTTAATTTCTATATGAATTCATTATAAACACTGGTTTTTGTATTGAATTTTAACCCAAAACTATCATGATCATTCTGTTCTAGTTGTTCTGTGCTTAAACTCACTTTCTTGTTCATTAGGAAAAAGAAATTAAACGTTTTGCCGGTACTGTTCCAAATTCGACAACCAGAGGTGATATTGAAAGCATGGCGATGTATGCTGGCGAAGGTGTGGGCCTCATCAAGGAAATATTACCTGCAGGTGAAGTTGTCCAAAGACTGGTTGAAGGAGCTCAGCATCTGATCCAGCAAAAATTTAGTGGCATATAACCCAACGAAAACTAGATATCCAAATGGCTTCTAAATGTGGTTGATTTTGCAACTCGATTACTGTATAAAAGGTCTGAAATTTTGCCATATTCAGAGACTATAGAAGAGCAGATCATTGGCAATTTTCTGTTCATACCATGTCTCTTGTTTGTGTGTGCATGCGCAAATGTTTGCATCTCTGTGTAGCTTTCTCAATAAATTGTCTTGTAAGCATTTGTATCCTAGTGTATGGAAATAAGTTAAAGCAATGGATACAATTAGTTGAGGAAATGGATTTTTTTTTTCTCAGTTTGGTTTATGTTATATATCTTCCTTCTCCTTCTCCATATCTTCTATTGCCTACATGGGAGAAGCTCCATAGAGTGTGAAGCCATGAAATAGATCTGCTGTTGTCAATATTTGGAATTGAAAGAGGAAGAAGGGATCTAGTGTGTGAGAGACTTTTTGGTGAGCATAAGACAGTTTTGAAACTTTTTGACTGTTATGATGTAGATGATGTTGGGATCCCTTTTTGAGGGTGGTCAGGTGTCATTCATTGAAGAGATGGCCTTATTAGTCCTGAACTTGTTTTTGGAGCCAAGCTCAGAACCTGAACATATTTTTGGAGCTATGCTCGGAACTCACACAGAGGAGGCTTAAATTGATTAGGGAAAAACCTGTCCCGTCTCTTTTTCGAGGAGGGAAAAACTTGTGTGGGGTGAGAGTGAGATAGGTCGGGTTTGGAGCAGGTTGGAGATGTTTTACTAATCCTATTGAAACTGATGAGATAAACATGAAATGTATAGAAAAAATGCAATCATAAGAGCACGCAAAAGAGAATGAGAGACTAGATGTTTTTTGAAAATGATAAAGAATACATGTGCGCGCGTGTACACACACACACGAGCATTCAAGGAGATGTGTGGAAAGACTGGGCGAGATGAGCAAAACTTGTCCTCGCCTCGACATCTCTTCGAGGCTAAGAAAATCTGCCTGAAGCGGAGTAGGGCAAGGCAGGTCAAGCGGAATGGGGAGCTTTTTCTATCCCTAATTAGGCCTATTAAAATGAAGTCTCAAACTCTAATGACCATTAGTGCACCAGAGTAAATTGATTAAATCTCCTTAAAGACTAAACGAGGGAATATGGCTCTTTGATATTAAAGTACCCTATTAGTTTAAAGGGGGAGAGGGAGAAAGAGAGAGGGCAGTATTCTTCCGTCTTCCTTTCTTGCAGCCAAAATGGGGCATAATTGGATGGTAATAATTTGAGAATTTGATTGTAAGAATGAATTTTTTTTATGGCCGTTTTGGCTTATTTCTCTTTTAAATAAGGTAAAGGTGTGTGTGTGTGTTTTTTTGGCGGAGTTTTATCAGCAATCCTTAGTCGTTGGCATAAAAAAATAATTTAATAAGATTTGTGCAATTTTAATCCTAATTTTGAAAAGGTGCAATGTACTGCTACTATTGAACAAACTGTATAAGGTTTCAAGGGGGCATCAAATACCAAATAAAACTGTATAAGATAGGCTTATCCTTTTTGGGGCCAGTAAAATGTCAATTCTTCTATAACAACACCATTTGTCATAATTTGCTAAAATAGTTGATTGTAAGTAATGGATAATAACTTTTACATAAACCCACTACTCAATCGTATATGTCAAAATTTTAACCAAA
This sequence comes from Castanea sativa, assembly GCF_040712315.1. Classification (NCBI taxonomy): domain Eukaryota; kingdom Viridiplantae; phylum Streptophyta; class Magnoliopsida; order Fagales; family Fagaceae; genus Castanea; species Castanea sativa. The sequence goes on along the minus strand of NC_134019.1, from coordinate 18,182,938 downwards.
GCAGTGGCAAAAAATTGTCCATAGATTTTTCACAAAAAACCCTTTTAGTGTACATATTCTTTCAAAAGTCACATGGCCACATGTGGCATGCATGATTTTCGGACTTGGACTGTTTAATGAACCGTTAAAGGGAGAGATTTAAAGTTTTGAAGGTCGAACTGAGGTCGAACGGTAATGACGTTATAGTTAATTTAAATTTTTAAGAAAAGATAAATAGATATATTAAATTAGTAAAAGGAGAAAAAATGACTAAAATAGCCAAAATAAATATTGAAATTTATCTTTCAAATGTATTTTTTATATCATATTTTCATATGACAAATAGAAAATATTAAATTATAAGCAAACATAAATTAGATATCAAGTTTCTTAATCAAGGGAGTTAATAACATAATGGAAATTGTTATATATATATATATATATATATATATATATATATATATATATATCCTTAACATTTTTGTGCAAGCCTATATTTAAAATAATCTTAAGTTTTTCCTAGCAACCCAAGTCCATTTAAGTGGTCAACTACTATGAAATTTAAAATTTTAAAAACAAAATGGTAGAATCTAGAAGATTGGCCCATTAAAAAATTAGTTAAATACTAATACAAGGCCCAAGTAAATGGTTGACAGCCGAGCATTTGGTACAACTAAAAGAAGTTGACACTTTACGCTTTGACAGCCAAACATTTACCGTCTCGTAGGAGACACTGATAGAAAAAATTAATGTTATGAATACCATTAAGAAGGCTATTTCAGTTTCTCTAAAAGAATGAAATATTTTAGTATGGACTTATTTCGATATATCAGAATGTTTTGGGTTCTAAAAAAAATAAAATTTATATCCTATTATTCTTTAAAAAACTAAAAATTTATATCCTATTATTCTTTAAAAAACTAAAAATTTATATTTTCATATATTTATAAAACTTGTTATTTTAAAATTAATTTAATCCAACTCATAAGTCTTAAATTACTAGTATTATTTCAATTAAAATACACATTAATTCTTTAATGCAACAAAATGCCAAAATTTAAATAAGCTGGGGGCAGTGGCTTCATTCCTTCAGCTAAGCACTTCCAACCTTTTATTTTTATTTTTTTCCTCACAGATCATATATTACTTTCTTCTCATTTTTAATTTTTTTTTTCTCTTGCTTTTTCTTATTCACACACGCCTTCTCACTTCTGTCTCCTCAATTTCTACACTACCCACTTTTGAATTTCATCACAACTTCACCATCATCTTCACTTTTATGAGTTTATCACAGGCTGTATCACTCCTCTGCGTCTTCTATTAGTAACAAATGCCTCTTCTCCAGTTCTCACTTTTAGTTTTTTGAAAAAACTAAAAGTTCATCTTCATCGTCTCATCTACAAAGAATAGCAGACTTCAGAAGACCAAAAATGCAGAAACAGCAGAAAGAAAGAAAGAGAGAGAAGAAGAAGAAGAAGAAGAAGAAGAAGAAATGGAGATGCAAGCTTCAACAATGACTTTAAGTATCAAAAAAAAGAAAAAGAAAAAGAAAAAAAAAAAGAAATCTGACTTGTGTTGTTCTTGCGTCATGAATGATGCAACTCATTTTGTTTTATGGTAAGTAATGTACTCATTGAACTCGTTTTGGAGAGTTATTATTATTATTGCTACACTACTTCGTTACTTCCTTCCATTTGGAATGATTTGAAAAGAAAAAAACATTGTTTAAGATTTCGACCCCGTGACAAAATTGACAATGACTTGGTTCTCTGTCTCTGACTATTCTTCTTCTTCTTCGTTGAAAATTTAGGTCGCCCTTTTTAAAACAATTAATGCCGCGTGGAGCCGCCACAGCTTTCAGTGACTATTCAATCCTCAATAGTCAAAGACAGTAAAGGCAGGATCAGGATCCGGATCGCACTCAGTTTTTCAACGATCCGCTATGACACGTGATGCAGCTAATTATCAAGTCAAATTTGTTGAGTCTCCTATTCCAAACCAAACCAAACCAAACCCCATTTACAGATTATATTACTTCTAGCTCCCAGGTCCCCTTAAACAACAATACTACTCATATAAATCGTTTGCTGACTTATATGATTATTCAACTTCTTCCCTCTCAATTTTAAGCACAACGACGCAATATAATAAATAATGCTACACGGTTTTGTTGGTTTTTGTTGGTTTTGCTTTGTCAAAGGATATACATGTCATTTGACCATCTGTTTTAATCTTCTCCCGACTTTCCTCATCCATATCCTATAATTCAAAATCCTACTATATATATACACCTTCCGTTATGACTTTAACACACATACAAATCAAAGTTATAAATTCCAAGGAAAAAAAAAAATACTTCTCCTTACGTAGCTATCCTTCCTTCCCATCTAGCTTTGAGGAAAAAAGAGAAGAAGAAATCATGGAAGGTTTAATTCCATTTCTTCTCCATGCTATCAGGAAGCCGAGGCCTCACAACAGCTATAATAGAAGCCAATCAGAAAACTCAACCCGTAGCTACCATTTGTTAAATGCAGCAGAATCAGTCAGTGGCTCATCTCATAGGCGAACCAGGTCTGAAATTCAGCCACCAACCATAGAGTTCGTACAGCAAAGACCTGGTAATGAATACAACCACTCCTCCACTGTTCACAAAAGGTCTACATCATCTTCTTCAGTGGGTTCCTATCCCAGCCAAGTTCCCAACAAGGCTACCAATTTCACTAATATTCATTGTTGATGCGAATCATTCCCTTTTTTTTTTTGTTTTTTTTTTTTTTTTGGGTGTGTGAAATGATTGATTTTGTTCATTTATGTCATATTCTTTCAAATTTTTTGTGGTGTATAAATGGTGGAAAGCTTCATCAAAATGATGGGTCTCCATCCATTGTATTATTGTACTTTCATTATTGTTGTTGAATTATTTGTAATGGAAATTGTATATGTCATTATATATTATTTTATTTTTGTCTCCATGGTTCAAAGTTTGGGATAAAAAAAAGAATAGAACGGAAGAAAAGAATAAACGGAATCACTTTTACTTTATTTTTCTCAGGCTACCAAGGGTTTGCTTGGTAGGAGAATTCTTGTTTTTGTTTTCAAAACAATATGAACATAATTTTCAAAAAATTGAAATTGAAAATAGTTTTCAAATAATAATTTTTACCTGTGGCGTTTGGTACGGGGTAATGTTTTAGGATTCCTAGGAATGTTTAAAGATTTCCATGTTTGGTTGCAAATCACGCTAAGAAATCAGATGCCAGGGGAATCTGGATTCCCCTCTCAGTGGGAATGTGGATTCCCTTTAAAACAAGTGGGAATCCAGATTCCCAAGCTTAAAGGAAACTGTATTTTTTATAGATTGACAATTTTAACCCTTTTTCATTATCATTTAATCAATTAAGATAAAATATAAAACAAATTATTATGGATTAAACTATTTTAAAATTATTATTAAGAATAAAATCATTTGAGAATTTAAATAATTATTTTTGTATTATACCTGTCATTTTGAAATGTTAGACTATAATTTTAATGAATTTTTCATAATTAATTGTTTATATTTGGTTTTTCATTATTTATTTAGAGGAAGATTTTTTTTTAAGGACTTGGTAGTTCACATTCAAATCTAAGGATAGAATAGGAAAAATATATAATTCATTTAAAATTCATGAGAATAAACCAAACATTATCATCTCACATTCCTAGGAATCTTAAGATATTCCCAATGAAACCAAACATAGGAATAGCTACGTTCTTAGGAGTGTGATTCCTAAGAATCACATTCCTAGGAATTTAGATGCCAAAAGTAATGTAGATTCCCACGTACCAAACGCCACATACATGTGTTTAGTTCTCACATTTAAAAACAATTTTTAAAATACTAAAAAAAAAAAGTTTGGAAGACTATTTTCATTTATGATATATATTTTTTAAGTTTACAAAAAGTAATCTGTAGAATTTTTTTTTTTTTTTTTGATAATGATAAGGATAGAGCTCATTTATTTTTCATATTTATTTTTGGATAATGGTCAGCTTCAAGTTTGGAGAATGAGTTTTTTTTTTTTTTTTTGTGATAAAGATAACCTCCTTAATTTAAGAGATAAAAAAGTTTAAACAAATACATGGGATCCACTATTTTCATTTTATTTACAACTATACCATTAAAACCATTTTTTGAATCTTGAAAACACCCTCCCTGACCTAAACAGGGAAAATAGAATACAATTTTCAGAAAACTATATTTAGAGAACATCAACCAAACAATCTAGTCAAGTGTGGAACCTACCATTTTATGGTTTGCAAAACAAAAAACTGTATTTAAATTCTGTTACCAAACAGAACCTAGGATGTTTCAATTCGCCAATTGTCTATTCGTTGATCAAACCAATTTGTTTAGAATTTATGACCGATCGCAGAGTTTGGGATTAAGACTTCTTCTTTTTGTTATGGTTTTTGCTCAGTTATATTTGTAACTGTTTCCTTTACCCAAGTGGGTTTGAATTCCAAGGGTTTTGCAACTCAACCAATTGACATCTTCTTATGTATCTAACAAAAAAATCTAGGGGTTTAAATTCCTCAATCTCAAACTATCAATTTTTTTTTAAAAGTGTGTTTGAATATTAAAAAAAAAAAAGTGTTTGAATTATTTTTCAAATATAATAAAAAAACCATTTTTTTTTGTCATTTTTATGAGAACCTATAAAGACATGTTTGGTAGACTGTATGGTAATATAATAAATATTCCTAAAAAATAACTATTTAGTTGTTTGATTGTGATTTTATTACAAGGAATAGTCATTCAAAATGAATAGTTATTCTATAAAATAAAGAATAATCTTTCCTTATCAAAAGCCATGTGATCCATATTCCTTGACTCAACTTAATTAATTCACTTAAACACAAAATTCCAAAAAGCCCCCTACCTGTTGCTGCTCTCTCTCCTTTCGGACCTTTCTGCCATAGTAATCTATGGTTATCAAATATAATAAGAACTTGCGAAAATCTAAAATACCACAACTTGCGAAAATCTGAAAATCCTATACTATGTTTTTCATAAAACAATATTTCTTTATTAAGCTACCATTGTTGTTTTTGTTGTTCTTCTTCTTTAATATTATTTATTTTATTTTTTGAGAATCAATCTATGGTTCTTCAGGCCATAAGTTGTATATTAAAAATATTTTTCGCTAGTTAGTCTATGGCTCGGCTCCAACAATTGACCTTTAATTATCATCAAATAATCTTGCACAGAAGCACGAATTGAGATTTAAGGTGTTATCATTTTTTTTTCTTTTTCTTTTTTATAACATTTATGGAGTTATTCATTTTGAAATTTGAACAAAAGAAATACTCCGTATATATTAATTATAAAATTGTTCAATTTATACAAATTAAGATGTTAAGTTAGATTGTAAATGTAATTTTACAAATAAGGGTATTTAGGGAATTGATTTAAATATGTATTTATTTTATTAGAGCTAGGGATCTATTCCTTTGTTGCCACCAAAAAAATAAATAGTAATAGTTATTCTATTACAACATCTTGTATTCTTTGTAATACTTATTTCTATACCTATGTAATCACCATTATAATGTACCCAACATGTCCTAAGTGAATTGAGCCAAAATGAAGGGAGACATATCATCTAAAATTCAATTAATAGCTGAAGTGTTGCACCAATTGCATGGTGATTGTTATACTTAATGCTCTAGTTCAATTTTTTTACAAAAGGTCACGGGAGTACGTGACACGATTTTATTAGTCAATCTAGGCCACTTCAGCATATCTACTAATTTCCTTCTACTAACTATATAAAAGGTGGCAACAGCTCAATTCTATAGTAACCTTTGGTTTAGTCAATTCGGTTAGTTTTGAGTTGGCTTTTTATTATTATTATTTTTTTTAATACTCTAGAGTTTTGGTTTGTACTCTTTTTATTTTTTCTTTTAAATATTTATATGTGCCGACGCAATATTGTTATACTCACACCAAATATTCATACAAATAATTTCACAATTATTAAGTTGTCAATTTTATATAGCTCAAAATAAAATAATAAAATATAGAAAAATTATTAGGTACTCCCGGAGTACCATAAATGCGTACTCCACTCTCTCACATGAATGATGGGTCCCACCATGAATTAAATTAGTGAATCCACCATTCATGAGAGAGGAGGAAGTACACATTTATGGTACTCTGGGAGTACACAATAATTTCCCTAAAATATGATAGTGAGACCCACCACAACTGAAAATAAATGTATTGTGAAAATGTTATAATATCTTGTTATTGTCACAATATTTTCACATTATTGATATCTCAATTCCTTATAGATTGAATAAAATAAAATAAAAAGAAATGCTAAGTCCACAAAATTTTTATAATAATTTTACAACAAATCTTAAGTAGTAAGGTATTATTGATAGATAATAATAATAATTGACATTAGTAGTAGGTCCAATTTAAAACTAATAACTACTTGTCATCTAGAATTTGTTGTGAATATATTGTGAATGTAACATTTTTTTAAAATAAAATAATAAATTATCATATCATGACCTACCACAGTTGAAAATAAAGAAATTGTGAAAATATTGTGACATTTTTGTTGTGTTCCTAGACTTCTTTTTTATTTTAGTCAAAATTTGCTATTTCACGAACATATTTCTTGTGCTGGCTTTTTGTTTTTGTTTTTTTAATACATAATTTGAAGTGGTGGTTCCAATTTAATTAAAACCAGTTAACAAATTAGCACTTAAGATTTAAAATGTTGTAGAAATAATAATAAAATATCCTATCGAGGCCTACCACGGCTGGAAATAAAAGATATTATGAAAATATTGTGATATTTTGTTATATTCATAGGCTTTATTTTTGGTTTAGTCAATTTTTTTGAGCCAAAATTCACTGATTTAGGCACAATTTTTTTTAGTTGGTTTTTTGTGTTTTTTGTTTGTTTTCAAATGCATGGTTTAAAGTGGCTAACCCAACTTAAACCGATTAACAATTTACTACCTAAGATTTTTTGATTGTGGACATAACATTACTCTAAAATAAAATAATAAAATATCATACTAGGACCCACCATAACTAAAAATAATAGAGTTGTAAAAATATCATAACATTTTATTGTATTCTCCTAGACTTCTTTTTTGGGTTAATCAATTTCTTGAGCCAAAATTTATTGTTTTATGCACAGTTTTCTTAGCCTGACCTTTTTTTTTTTAGTACACATTGTTTAAAGTTTAAAAAAAAAAAAAAAAAACACTTTCACCTTTTATGTTTGGGGTAGTTTTATTCCTTCCCTAAACTAAAGTTGAAAAATTTCTTCCTTTATATTTTGTAAACGAGCATATACCCCTACTAATTACTGTAAACTCTTAAATAAATCATAACGAAATCTTATAATTTTTAAAATGTTTTATTATGCAACGTCTAAAATACTCTTCACTAAATTTTAATGTCCCAAAAATTTTCTTCGTGTATTTTGAATTTAATGTGGTTTCATGCTTGGAAGGTGAGAATAGTGATATTTTATGTTTTATTTGTTATTTAGAGAACACTAATTTATTAGGTTTAGATCTTTTATACTTATAATTTTATTTAATAGAAACTTCGATGACATATGTCTTTTTTTTTTTTTTTAATCTTATTCTTTTTAGATTTATTTTCTTACTTAAAAGGGTTTTTAATTAAAAATCGAGTAAGCTAAACATCGTAGTTAGACTCATAAAATAAGATAATAATGAAGGAAGTATGGATAACAAAATCTTCATTGGAGATGATTGTAGGCATTTCATTCGATGAAGATTTTCAATTGTAGCATATATCATCATTCATTGCGAAAATTTAAATATTGTAACAATGTCTTATTAAAACTTAGTTGTTTATTGTTGGAAGATAATGAAATTCATTATCAATCGTAGTAGAATTTTTTAGTGAGTACATATTACCTTAGCAAATAGGTTTTAAGAAATTGTCATAGTAAATAGTAGGGTCGACTTTACAGTATAAGCAAATGAGGTAGTCGCCTAAAGCCTCTAAGTAGAATAAAACCCCCTAATTTTAACTAATAGGGTTATTTCTTTCATTGTAATAGTATTAATTAAGCTCAAATATTAGTCAATAAATAAAATAATATTTTTTATTAAAAAAAAAAACTATATTCATAACATTTTTCACAATACTTTTATTATAAAGTCATATTTTCACAGGCATGTGGCACTTCCATAAACCTACTTAGTCATACTTTTACCCTTAGAACTACAAAATCAAAGCATAAGTTTATGAAAACTCATAAGTTTGGATCATGAATTGGAGTTGGAAATGACATCCCAACTTAATGTGTTGCAAGTAACGTGATTTTCCTGAGAAATTTGTTGCTTCAATGTGTACTGATATGGAGTACCAAGCCTTGACTAAAATTTCCAATTTATTGATGATGATGTGATTCATAATTGTAGCGTAAATGGGCTGGGCTTTGGGTTTTGCATCTCGGCCGATAAATAGTTAAGAAATGTTATGTTCATGATATTTTTATAATAAATCATAAGTGGTAGGTTATTACGGGTTGTTATTGGTGTAAAAAAAAAGTAAATTTCATTGGTCAATTCAAATTAGAACCAATAACAACTTACCAATTATAATTTGTTGTGAAAATATTGTAGACGTACCATTTTTTTAAATAGTTGGTTTTGCAGTGGTATGGGCTTTGATGATTTTATGCCCAATAAGCCCAAATAGTTTTATGGGCTTGAGCATTTTTTCTCAAAATGAAAAATTTTGTGTAAATAAGGGGCAATTTGTGGGCCCAAATCCGCATAGAGAGAGAATAAGCCTTCAACACATATCACGTGGCAAATGCCATGGGATCTTAAGGCCCATTTCGAAATGAGAAGAGGAACACGGGCATGTTCCATGAAGCAAGAGAAGATTTACACAAGTCATAAGCAGAATCTGTGAAGAGAAGATTTCGGGTCAAAAAGCCTAAATCGTGAATTGAAGTGATGGATCATAAAAGCATATATCAATATATCATGAAGGAAAGTTGATGGGTTGTGCGGCCCGATCTACGAAGGGATTTAGTTGGATTTTTTGAGAAGCCCATTGACTGCACAAAGTTTTGACAAAATGGCCGAATATTCTTGAAGTTCATCAAAAAGTATTCTCGAAGTTATTTGGGCTTTTGTTTCTCAAAAAAAAAAAAAATTTGGGCTTTCCACTTTGTACAAGTTTTGCCCAACACCCATTTTCTACTACATAAGGCTCATTGGTTAATTGATTTTTAGTATTGTTATTTAAGTGTTGTGAAAATAAATATGAGTAAAAAAGTATTATAAAAATACGTGTTGTGGTTTTTAAATATTGAAAACTATTGTTTAAACAATAGTACCAAATACCTCATAGTATTTGAGTTGGCATTGGCAAATTAAAAATAAATGCACCATGTGTCCTGGATAGCAACCAATGAGCCATGAACAACAATGATTGAGTTTTTTTTAATCACAATTTTTGAGATGGTTAATTGTTAATAGTAAATAAAAAAGTGAAGCTAGGGCCTGTAAAAATATACTACATTTTTTTTATGGGGTAAAAATATATTAACTTAACAGTTATGAAATATACTGTAAAAATTATTGTATGTGTAGTGTTACTCATGAGAATGTGACTAGAAAACTGCATATGTTGGAAGGAATTTTTAGATGAGATACTTGAAGAAAAGTGAATACTCTTATTTCTATTAAAAAAAAAGAGAAGGGTTTCTTTCTTTCTTTTATTTATTTATTTTTTGTTTTTTGTTTTTTTTGGTTTATAAACAAGTTTGTGTGCTTTCTTGTTTTGTTTTTTGAGAATCCTTACTCTTGGTATTTAGTAGTGAACTAGTGATGGAAGACACATGTCACAAATCCATATTTTCAACGAGGAAGGGCTGGGTACGTGGGTACCACAGATTAAAAAAAAAAAAAAAAAGTAATCCATGCACGAAACCCAGCCATAGTTATCTCTTAGGATTTTTTTCCTAAATAAAATTTAGTTTCAATTTTTTTTCTTCTTTATAGATTTATATATATATATTCCTATATAGGTGGTCCACATCCACACTTTAATTAGTTTACTGGCATTATGCCACCGCTTAATCAAAATTCATATATAAATAATTTTTTATTAATTTACTTAAAATAAATAAATATTTTACTTTTAAGTTACATAATGAATGCATGTTACGTGAGACTAAGGTATCATAAAATGCATATATATATATATATATATAATTAAATGGAAGATAGTAGAGATACCTAAAAATATATATAAAATGATTTTCAATAATACATTGAACTTTAAAGCTCAATTAATCACATATATTTAAATGGAAAACTCTTGAATTTAATAGTTAAAAACTATCCAAAATAATAATTAAAATCATGTTAAAATGAAACCTCAATTCAATAATTAAGAATAATCTAAATTATTAAACATTTAAAAATTTGAAGTAGAGAGAGACTCACATGAGAATTTAATTTTTGTTCCTGAAATTATGGAAGAAGGCACTGAAACTTGAATGAGTTTTACCCTACCAAGTTTATATCCTGTGCGTTGCACGCTATATGTGTGTGTATATGCATGAAAAATTATCTGAATTTAACATTTATTGAAAAGAGATGGTATAGTTTTACCCCTGTTTAGCTAATTCTTGTTATAATCCCCTTTGTGTAGCGGGGAGAGGGAAACACTTTTTTTGGAAAAAAAAAAGTCAACATATAATAAATAATAGTTAAGATATTAATCTTTGGAAGTGGTATCTCATAAGGATTACTATTTCAATTGTGGGTTTTGGTGGTTAGAAGTTAGCACATAGTAGTTAATAATTAGAAAATTATTTTGAAAATTTTTAAAATCAATCTCTTATAAAAGTTTTAGTAGAGTTTAAATCACGTTAATAAATTATCTCCCTATTCATTTTTTTTAAATCATGTTAATAAAAAGTTACTAATAAAACTATTACTAGTAAACATTTCTTAGGCTTATCTATTTAGCTTTATTGCCAAATTTATATTATTTTATTTTATTTCTTTTTTTTGGAAGAACATAACAAAACCAAAAACCTATAAACAACAATTTACATTCAATATAAAGAATATAATCAAACTTATTCATGATTTAAAATTAAGAAATTAACACAAATTATAAATTAAGATATAAATTTAGAAAAAAAAAAACAAAGAATAAACTTGTTTGTTTTTTCTATCACTTTGAGAGATGACAGTGTGAGTATGTAACTAAAACCTGAATCATTTTTTGTAGAAGAGAATAAATGAGTACGAAAGTTTAATATTATGAATTGAGTTAAAATGTGTGTGAGAAGTTTTTATTAATATTTTTTGAAGTTAAAGAAAAATAGCTTAAACAAAATAAAAAAATAATAATGAAGAAAGAATGCATGCCTGTCATGGGATTTAGACATTCACATGTTAGAATAAACTTCACTTCAAAAAGGATATATATATATATATATATATATATATATATATATATATAGAGAGAGAGAGAGAGAGAGAGAGAGAGAGAGAGAGAGAGAGTTTCATTTGATATAGAATTTTAATCCTATTGGAAGATTTCTAATCAATTTATTTGTTGTTATCTCATAAATCCCATAAAAAATGAAATGAAAAAAAAGGTCATATGAAGAGAAAGAAAAAGGAAAACATTTTGTTATGGAAAAATGAAAACTTTTCTTTTATAGCCTAAAACTTAGAAGAACAAACATTTATTCTATAGGATAGATACTTTTTTTTTTAGAAGAAAGAGAAGGTGCTTACTTTAAATTCAAATACTTAGTACTTTATTTACAACTTTTTTTAACTTTATCCAAAAACATTTTTGGTAAATCGGTATGAACAATAATTAAAAAAAAAAAAAAAGAGTCACGTGTGAAGATGAAGATTTTGCTGTTGAATAAGTAGTGTGGGGGTAAAATGGACAAAACACGCATTTGGGCATTAGGCCTGATTTGGTGGTGTGAGCTTGTCCGAGCAGATCCTTTGAGGCCCACAATCTAACTCTTACTAAAAAGGTTAATGAGGTTGTCCGAGGAGGGGCATCTCCTCAGCTAAGTCAGGTGAAGATCGTACAACATGTTAGTATGTTTGGAAGGAAATTCTGGAAGGTCTATTGGGTGGAGATATTTTCTACAAAAACTATAGAGAGGAACAACGTATGAGAAATTTCAAGGAAAAAGGCTGCTACCACCGCATTAAAGACCCCGCACCTACCTCTCTGGCCACATTAATGGGGAAATGACCTTTGAACAGTGGTGATCAGCCTTACAGCTATTATTTGAAGACTTCAAAAGGGTAGTGGATGTGACAAGTATCTAATGGGGTAATCTGTGCTACACGTGAAAGATGAAAGGAAGAAGAAGAGGGATACAATAGAGGGGGAGAGGCATTAGAAAAAGGGGCGTGGAAAAACAAAAAGAAGGAAGGAGATAGAAAAGGCACTGTACACATTAGCTCCAATTGTAATATTTTGTTTGAGGAAAGAAAGGCAATACAAGTGATCATCGGCCTACGTCCGAGGAGAATTTCTGTCATTTTTATTCTTTGATTGCGTAGATAGTGGCGATCTAGCCCACCCACCAGTTGTCCAATATCCATAAAACCTAAGTTTCAAGCCCACACTCTACAAATTTTATTGTATAAGGCTTTTTGGGCCTGAGTCCATCTAGTGATTGGATCGGGTACAAATTGTGCATTTACAAGTAGTTTTTTTTTCCCGGGTATTATGTTGTTTTTGTTTTTTTTTTTTGTTTACAGGAAGTAATATAATTTAAATTTAAAAAAAGGAATAGATGAAGATTGTTGTTGTTTTGTGTTTTTTAAATTAAAAAAAGGATTAAATGAAGAGTTTGAATTGTAATCAAATTAATTTTTTTTATCAACTTATAAATTATAATAATAAAAGGATTAAATGAAGAGTTTGGATTGTAATTAAATTAAGATTTTTATCGGTTTAGAAATTATAGGAGAAGAAGATAAGTACAAAAAAAATTATAGTATTTATTTTTTAAAAATTTTAAAAAAATTTCTGCAATTTAGTGCAGTCACTTGGTGCAACCATGGCTTCTAAACCTAACTTTTATTATATAGTATATGATATATTATTCTATGTTGATATCAATTCTTAGTATATAATATCCTAATTGTTAATAAAAAAATGTTTTGTGAAATAAATTTCTCAAAAAAAAAAATTGTGAAATAAAATCAAATAAATATATAATTAATTATTAGTCAATAAAATTATTATCAAAATTTATATAAAGATATAAAAATATGATTTCAGTAAAATATTCAATTATAAGTTTTTAGTTTGCCTGACACAATAGATTGTGTTTTTTTTTTTTTTTTTTTTTTTTTTTTTTTGGTATTGTACTGCTTTAACTAGATATCTAATTCGTTGGTGAAACTTTATTATTAAGGTTGGGACTATTAAATACTTTTATGATTAAGTGACGTTGCAATAGTGTAATTTTATAAATTAGTTCCATTGTTGTAAGCTTGAATTTTTTTTTTTAATTTTAAATTCTAGTTATAATTATAGAAATAGGGTTTCTTTTGCTAGTAAACCTTTTTTCAATATGTTTACCCGAAACCGAATATATATATATATATATATATATATATATATATATATATATATATATATATATATATATGAAAAACTTTGAGAGAGAGAGAGAGAGAGAGAGAAATCGAGTCTTAAAAAGGTTATCTACATAAATTTGTTACTAATAATACTGTAATAAACACAAAATAACCAATATATATATAAAACTGAAAAAATCTCACAGAATCAAGAAATATAACAAAGGCCCATTTAAAGTTATTGTCTTAAACAGTTAAACCATACAATAAATGGAACCATAGCCGAATGCTGACACCGAGGCTTCTATATAGACCTAATAGCAAAATATTTTTTATTAATTGTTTTCTTATCCATTTCATTGACAAAAGCTAGCAAAATATTTTAAAGTTCATGTGATGATGTGAATACCTCAGATCGAGCATATATAAGAGTACTGATTGGGTTTTAATTTGGGAAGAGCACGGGTTAAGTAAGCAATGACATAAGGTCAAACCATTTAAACAAATATGTAACAACTCCATCACTCCAACATGTGGTTGCACATTTCAGCTACATTTTAAGGAGCGAGTTGTCATAATTCTTTGTTTTTAGCCAAAACAAATGATGCATTTGACTACATTTTTTAATACTTAATACTAATTAATCTGCATTATTTGCCCGGCAAGAGGCAAAGATTGTGGGGGTTGTCCCCAACTCTTGAAATGGAGAGTTGAGTTCAGCCTTTTGAATTTGTATAAAGACCAAGTTTAGCTAGACATGGCAAACGGGTCAGAATTTTTTGACCCGACCAGAAAAATACTTGACCTAAACTCAAATTTTTTGACCCGAAACAAAAACGGGTTGACTCGTAATCCGGCCCGATTTTTTGGAGGTCAACCCGACCCAACCTGGATAACCCGTGACCCAACCCATTAAAAAAATTCACAAAGAAATAATTAAACTACGCCCTAATGCTAAGTGCATAAAACATAAAGCATTAAAACCAATAGATTATAAATAGATGTTCACACTTCACAGACATGAGACAAGACTAAACAACCCATTTATTAAAAAAAAAATTCTCATTCAATTTGATAGGATACTTCACAACTCTGAGCTCACACACTTGACTCACAATTTTAATCAAATGTAGTCTAGTGGTTTAGTACACTAACCTACTCACTATTTACTAACACAGTAAATGACTAGACTTAAGAGCTTGTAGTTGATTAAAAAAAAAAAAAAAGAACTTGTAGTAGTTGTAGTCCACAAAGGCTGAAAGGCACAAACCACTAAGAGGTAAGAGCTTTCAGCCTTTCACAATTTCAGTCTTTCAGAGAAGATTCTTACGCCTCTACTCTTTTCTCTCTTGCCCCTCTACTCTTTTCTCGGCCTCTATTATACAATTTTAATTCTTTATTGATTTGCTTTCATAGTACCTTAAGTTATATTAAAATATTATATTGTAGATAAAGATGCTGACAAAATTGGCCAACTTAAGCTACAACTTGCAAGTATAAATATTTGTAGTACTGAATTTGTTACCAACGTTGAGTAGATTGAGATTGAGGTGTAATTCTTATAAATATTTACTTATTCTTCTATGCTTAATATGTTATGTTTATTCTTAAAAAAAAATTTGTTTAGTTTATCTTTATAAGTAATCTAACTTTACTTTTATTTTAAATGCAACAGGAACATGTGCACTTAAGGAGGTTGATAACTTGACATGGTCCATGAAATGTAATTTTTTTTTCTTCTTTTGTGGGAATGATACTATTAGTGATGTAAACTTAAAATATATACTTTTTAGTGCTCCTTAAGATCAATCTCTTTTTGAAAATGTAAACTTGTAATTACATGCATATTGACAGTGAATTATTAACATTAAAGACTTTTTCTATCATGAATTTATGACTATAAAGAATTTTTGTCATGCTCAAAACTGTTAGAATTGTTTTTTATTTGTTTAATTGATTTTATTCATTCTTTTTAAACAGGTTGTCATTGATTTTATTTATTCTCTCTAAACAAGTTATATTGATTTGTTTTTATAATTGAAAAAAAAAAGATTGCTTGAAAAATACAAGTCAACCCAACCCGACCTGACCCACAACTTGATTGACCCGTTTGACATGCGACCCGATTGATCCGCAAACCCGATTGACCCAACCCAAACCCGACCCGACCTGCCTATTTTGCCACGTCTAAGTCTAGTTACAAAATTGGTTGTAACTTTTTTGTTTTTGTTTTTTGAGAATGAAATTGGTTGTATCACTCAATATCTTTTTATTGAAAATGAATTTTGACAATTCCACTATTGGATTACATCTTCTTATATCCTCCATGCTTGCAAAATTTCAAGAAAATTAAAGATCAATAGCTATGTCATCAATAAAATTTTTAAATTGCAAGTTTTTGTAATTTAAAATTATGCACAAAATATAAGCCTATAAACCATATGGTAAATAATATCTGATTGATACAAATTTTGACATATGTATTAAAAGTGTAAAGAACATGCAATTTAATGATTAGATTTTCAAAATATATTGTAATATTTCTTTTATTGAGTGAGTTTGTAGCCTTAAGTTATAACAAATTTTGTAGCTAAACTTTGTTCTTTATATAAAGACAAAATTTGATTACAATTGGTTGTAACTTTAGGCTACAACTTTACTCAATATTTTTTTTTTCTACTGGATATAAATTTTGATAAATCCAACATTGGATTATATTTTCTAAGTTCTCCATGCTTGCAAAATGTTTAGAAGATAAAAAATTAAAAGTTATGTCATTAATCAATTGTTTAAATTACAAGTTTTTATAATCTAAAATTATACAAAAAAATGAGTTTATGGATTATAATTTATATAGTAAATAATATTCGATTGATACAAAAGTTGACATATGTGTTAAGAGTATAAATAACATGCAATCCAATCGATAGATTTTAAAAATATGTAGCAAATTTTAATTTTTTTAAAAGAAAGTTGTAGCTTATCAAGTTTATGGTCAAACTCTATCCTAAGAGCAATCACATCAGCTCGTGTAAAAATTTCCTCTATTTTACACAAAAAACCTCCTTTTAAAATTTTACACATTCATTTTTACAAATCACCCACATTAGTTCATCTATCCTACCACCTCTATTAATTAAATAATAATTTCCTCACTTTTTTTTTATTATTTCTCTCCAACTACCGCGCGCCTTCTCTTCATTTTTTGGTAATTTCTCTCTCTCTCTCTCTCTCTCTTCATTTCTGATTCATGTCTCTCTCTCTCTCTCTCTCTCTCTCTCCTTCTCTTCATTTCTCTTTCGCTCTTTCTCTACCCATTTTCCAGCTTCGATCTCCAATCTACAGTACCGATCTCCAATCCCAGCCGCGATCTCCGATCCACGCACCACCGAGCCCATCCACGATCTCCGATCCACGCACCGCCGAGCACAGCCGCGATCTCCGATCCACGCACCGCTGAGCCCAGCCGCGATCTCCGATCCACGCAACGCCGAGCCCAGCCGCAATCTCCGATCCACACACCACCGAGCCAAGCCGCGATCTCCGATCCACACACCACCGATCCCAGCTCCGATCTCCGATCCCCAGCACCACCGATCCCAGCTCAGATCCGCAGCTCCGCCGACCAAAGCATCGTGGGTGTGTTTGTGTATCTGTGTGTTTTTTTTTTTTGGAGCAAGTGTATGTCTGAGTTTGTTACTGAGTATCTGTGTTAATTTCTCTGTGGATGATACTGAGTTTTTTGAGTTCGTTGAGAACGGAGAAGAGAGAGGAAAAATGGAGCGAACTATTCCTGGAATAAAATAATCGATACACGAGCTACAGTACCCGTGTATATTTACACGGTACTGTAGCTCGTGTATGGATTTCCACATTTTTGGCTATTTATACACCCACTGATGTGGGTGTTTTTTTTGCATAAAATGTGTAAAAATTGTACTTTCTTTTATTTTACAAATTTTTAACTGAGCTGGTGTGGATGCTCTAATTAGCTTTTTATTTTTTATTTTCTATTAACCGGGAGAAAAATCATGTTATTGTACAAAAGGCACAATATGTAAAATTTACCCAACACAATGTAGAACTAAAAGTCTCCTAGATGATCTTTGCCCCTCTAATAAGCAAAAAAAAAAAAAAGTCCCTACTCCCTACTCACAAGAAACCAGGTCTGACGCTTGGAAAAAAAAGAAAAAAAAAAAGAAAAAGGAAAACTCAAAAAAAGTTACATGGGCGCATTGACTAATTGAGGGATTCACGTCACTTTAGGGCTCTTTTGTATATATACTTAAAAACTAAAAATTATTGTTTGAAAATATGTGTGAAAAAACGTATGGGTGAAAAAGTAAGTAAAAAAATATGTAATATTGTTTAAAAATTAAAAATTGTTATTTGATATGGTGTACCAAATTGCCCCTTAAATTTTAACCAAATTAGAATCACTTTTGTTTTTGTTTTTTTAATCATGATATCACTTTTTTGAAATACAACATTTATCTTCTACCAAGATTTACGTATGTCACCGTTCACGGCGGCATTTTAAAAGCTTATCTAACTTTTGTTGCTTTCGGTACAAGGCAAAATTTAAGGAAAATGTTTAGCTATAGAGTAAGTTGTAGTTTAATATTACAATTTTATTTAGGATTTTACTAATATGCGCGCTAATTTTACTAACATATATATGCACTAAGGGCACACAATATATAGTGTAAGGACCAAAAACTCATAAAACTAGCTTAAAAACGTTGCTGCTTCTTTATTCACTTAAGGTCCTCATACAATACATTTGGTAGAGAGGGTTCAACAACCAAAAATCCTCTCTCTATAGTGTCCCGACTCTTATTTATACTATTTGCTCCTTTCATCATGGCCCTACACCTCACAATCTACTATGTTTTTCCCTCTGACACCTGTCTGTCGGTAATGGAGCAGAGTTCTAACTTTGCGTTCAACACTGTTCAGGTCATATCCACATTAATGCAACAGATTGAACTGGTATCTTCCAATTAATGCGGCCAGAATGGTTGTTGCCGGGCATTTAATGCATCCCTCTAAATTAGCCTACCACCTTCGGATATTTGTAACCCTTATGTCAGCAATGCCCATGCCACATCATCTTCGGGTATTTTCAGGTAACTTCCTTTACTCCTTTGCTCCATCTTACCTACTGCATGTCGACCTTCCCTTCTTCGGGTCTTCGGGTTCTTGGGTCCTCGGAACCTCACATATAGTATACCATTTTTTTAAAAATATTTATCGAAAATTAAAATTTTTTTACAGTTTTTCCAATTTCTTATAAAATATTTTTAAAAATAAATGATTTAAGGGCACACATTAACTGAACCCTTTTATATAATACTTCTATCTTTTTATTAAAAGTAAATCTTGACAAATTCATTATTGGATTATATTTTCTTCTTGTACTTTCTATGCTCGTAAAATTTAAAAAAAAAATTAAAGATCAATAGCTATATTATCAATAAATTATTTAAACTATAGTTTTTTATAGTTTAAAAAATAT
The DNA here is from genome assembly GCF_040712315.1 of Castanea sativa. Taxonomy (NCBI): domain Eukaryota; kingdom Viridiplantae; phylum Streptophyta; class Magnoliopsida; order Fagales; family Fagaceae; genus Castanea; species Castanea sativa. The sequence continues at coordinate 18,163,797 of NC_134019.1, read as the reverse complement.
ATATAAAAAAATATAAATTTAAAGATTATATTGTAAATAATATTTAATTGACAGAAAATGCAGCAGAATCATTCAGTGGCTCATCTCATAGCCGAACCACGTCTGAATTTCAGCCACCAACCATAGAGTTCGTACAGCAAAGACCTGGTTATGAATACAACCACTTCTCCAGTGTTCACAAAAGGTCTAATCAGCTTCTTCAGTGGGTTCCTATCCCAGCCAAGTTCCCAACAAGGCTAATAGTTTCACTACTATTCATTGTTGATGCGAATCATTCCCCCCTTTTTTGTGTGTGTGTGAAATGATTGATTTTGTTGATTTATGTCTTAATTCTTTCAAATTTTTTGTGGTGTATAAATGGTGGAAAGCTTCATCAAAATGATGGGTCTCCATCCATTGTATTATTGTACTTTCAATATTGTTGTTGATTTTTTTTTTTTTTTGATAAACAATATTGTTGTTGAATTGTTTGTAATGGAAATTGTATGTCATTATTATTATTATTATTATTATTTTGTCTTTATTGTTCAAAGTTTGGGATAAAAAAAAGAATAGAATACGTAATCATTTTTGCTTCATTTTCCTAGGGCTTCTGAGGGATTGTTTGGTAGGAGAATTTTTGTTTTTGTTTTGAAAACAATATGAAAATAATTTTCAAAAAATTGAAATTGAAAATAGTTTTCAAATAATAATTTTTACATTACATGTGTTTGGCTACTACTTAAAAAAAAAAAAAAATTAAAATACTTAAAAAAATAGGGGCTGTTTCGTATGCCATTTCAAGCAATAGTTTTCAGTTTTTAAACAACATTAAACATATTTCCATACACTTTTTCACTAAAACGTATTTCTAAAAAATACAAATGACGTTACTAGAACAACGTTACCAAATGGGCCTATAATGTTTGGGAGACCATTTTCATTTTTTATATTTTTTTTTTAAGTTTACAGAAAGTAACGAGTAGAATTTGTATATTACCTTTTTTTTTTTTTTTTTCTTCTTCTTCTTCTTGTTGATAATGATAAGGATAGAGCTCATGTGTTTTTTTTTTTGGATAATGATAAGCTTCAAATTTAGAGCATGAGAAATTTTTTTGTGATAAAGATAAACTCCATAATTTAAGAGATAAAAGAGTTTGAACAAATTTGTGGGGTTCACTGTTTTTATTTTATTTACAACTATACTATTAAAAATATTTTCTGAATCTTGAAAACACTCTCTCAACTGTTTTCAAAATGTTGGTCTAAACAAGGAAAATAGAATACAACTTTCTGAAAACTATATTTAGAGAACATCAACTACACAATCTATTCAAGTGTGGAACCCACCATTTTATAGTTTGCAAAACAAAAAACTATATTTAAATTCTCTTACCAAATAGGCCCTAAGATGTTTCAATTTGCCAATTGTCTATTCGTTGTTCTAACCAATTTGTTAAGAATTTATGACCGGCAACAAAGTTTGGGTTGAAGACTTCTTCTTCTTCTTGTTATGGTTTTTGCTCATCTATATTTGTGACTGTTTCCTTTACCCAAGTGTGTTTGAATGCCAAGAGTCTTGCAATTCAACCGATTAACATCTTTTTACGTTACTAACAAAAAATATCTAGGGTTTAAATTCCTCAATCTCAAATTATCAAATTATTATTATTTTTAAAAAAAGCGTGTTTGAATATTAAAAAAAAAGTAGTGTTTGAATTATTTTTCGAATATAATTAAAATAAACCATTTTTTTGTCATTTTTATAAGAACTTTTAAGGGTATGTTTGGTAGATTGTATCATAATGTAATAAATATTCCTAAGGAATAGCTATTCAGTTGTTTGGTTGTATTTCTGTTACAAGGAATAGTCATTCAAGATGAATAGTTATTCTATAAAATGAAGAATAATAATTCCTTATCAAAAGTCATGTAATCCGAATTCCTTGACTCAACTTAATTCACTTATAAAGAAAATTCCAAAAAGCCTCCTACCTGTTGCTGCTCTCTCTCCTTTCGGACCTTTCTGCAGAATAAAATTGGTTTTTGTCCTTTTCAAAAAAACAATCCAGCATTTTGCCCCCTTTCCCAAACTAATTAGAGAAATGCCCCTCTTTTGAAACTCGATTTTCTCAAAATCGAGTTTTAAAAAAAAAAATCTAGAGCCTTATAGTGGCGTTTTAAGGAGCCTATAATGATATTTTAAGGACCCATAGTGGCGTTTTTAAACTCGATCTTCATGACATCAAGTTACATGCAATTTTTTTTTTTTTTTTTACCTATAACTTGATTTCATGAAGATCGAGTTTAAAAACGCCACTATAAGTCATTAAAACGTCACTATAGGCTTCTTAAAAACGTCACTATAGGACTTAACTCGATTTTAAGAAAATCATGTTACAAAAGAGGGGCATTTCCCTAATTAGTTTAAGAAAGAGGGCAAAATACTGGATTGTTTTTTTGAAAATGGCAAAAGCCCATTTTCTCCCCTTTCTGCATATTAATCTGTGGTTTTCAAATATAATAAGAACTTGCAAAAATCTAAAAGACCACAACTCGTGAAAATCTGAAAATCATATACTATGTTTTTCATGAAACAATATTTCTTTATTAAGCTACCATTGTTGTTTTTGTTGTTGTTCTTCTTTATAATTATTTATTTCATTTTGTGAGAATCATTCTATGGTTCTTCAGGCCATAAGTTGTATATTAAAAATATTTTTCACTAGTTAGTCTATGGCTCGGCTCCAACAATTGACCTTTAATTATCATCAAATAATCTTGCACAGAAGCACGAATTGAAATTTAAGGTGTTATCATTTTTCTTTTTCTTTTTTATAACATTTATGGAGTTATTCATTTTGAAATTTGAACAAAAGAAATATATATTAACTTTTTACCTAAGGTCACGAGACACGATTTTATTAGTCAATCTAGGCCACTTCAGCATATCTACTAATATCCTTCTACTAACTATATAAAAGGTGCCAACAGCTCAATTCTATAGTAACCTTTGGTTTAGTCAATTCGGTGAGTTTTTTATTTTTATTTTTATTTTTATTTTAAATACGCTAGAGTTTTGGTTTGTACTCTTTTTGTTTTTTCTTTTAAATATTTATATGTGCTGATGCAATATTGTTATACTCACACAATATATTCTTACAAATAACTTCACAATTATTGAGTTGTCAATTTTATATAACTCAAAATAAAATAATAAAATATGATAGTAAGCCCCCCCAGAACTGAAAATAAATATATTGTGAAAATGTTGTAACATCTTGTTGTTGTCACAATATTTTCACATTGTCAAGATCTCAATTCCTTATAGATTGAATAAAATAATATAAAAAGAAATGCTAAGTCCACAACATTTTCATAATAATTTCACAACAAATCTTAAATAGCAAGGTATTATTGATAGATAAAGAAAATTGACATTAGTAGTAGGCCCAGTTTAAAACTAGTAACAACTTGTCATCTAGATCTTGTTGTGAAAATATTGTGGATGCAGCATTTCTTTAAAATAAAAGAATAAATTATCATATCATGACATACCACAGTAGAAAATAAAGATATTGTGAAAATATTGTGACATTTTGTTATATTCCTAAAATTCTTTTTTATTTTAGTCAAAATTTGCTATTTCGCAAACATATTTCTCGTGCTGGCTTTTTTTTTTAATATACAATTTGAAGTGGTGGTTCCAATTTAAAACCAGTTAACAATTCGCCACTTAAAGTTTGTTGTGAAAATGTTGTAGAAATAATAATAAAATATCATATCGGGACCTACCACAGCTAGAAATAAAAGATATTTTGTAAATATTGTGACATTTTGTTATATTCCTAGGCTTTATTTTTGATTTAGTCAAATTTTGCAAGCCAAAATTCACTGTTTTAGGCACAAATTTCTTTAGTTGGCTTTTTGTTTTTTTGTTTGTTTTCAAATGTATAGTTTAAAGTGGTTAACCCAGCTTAAAACCATTAACACTTTACCACCTAAGATTTATTGACAAAATGTTATGGATATAGCATTACTCTAAAATAAAATAATAAAATATCATACTCGGAACCACCATAGCTAAAAATAATAGTATTGTAAAAATATCATAACATTTTATTGTGTTCCTCTAGACTTCTTTTTTGGATTAGTCAATTTGTTGAGCCAAAATTTATTGTTTTATGTATAGTTTTCTTAGCCTGACCTTTTTATTTTTATTTTTTTTAATAGACATTGTTTAAAGTATTAAAAAAAAAGAGACTTTCACCATTTATGTCTTGTCAAAATTTAGTTGTTTATTGTTGGAAGATAATGATATTTATTATCGTTCTTAGTAGAATTTTTTAGTGAGTACATATTACCTTAGCAAATAGGTTCTAAGAAATTGTCATAGTAAGTAGCAGGGTCGGCTTTACAGTATAAGCAAATGAGGTGGTCGCCTAAAGTCCCCAAGTAGAATAAAGCCTCCTAATTTTAACCAATAGAGTTATTTCTTTCATTGTAATAGTATTAATTAAGCTCAAATATTAGCCAATAAATAAAATAATATTTTTTATTAAAAAAAGATACTATGTTCATAGCATTTTTCACAATACTTTTATTATAAAGTCATATTTTCACTGGCATGTGGCACTTCCATAAACCTACTTAGTCATACTTTTTCTGTTAGAACTACAAAATCAAAGCTTAAGTCCATGAAAACTCATAAGTTTGGATCATGAATTGGAGTTGCCGAGTTGGAAATGACATCCCAACTTAATGTGTTGCAAGTAACATGATTTTCCTGAAAATTTTGTTGCTTCAATGTGTACTGATATGGAGTTCCAAGCCTTGACTAAAATTTCTGTTGGTGCAAACACAATGATAATGGAAATAACACAAAGAGAACTAAATAATACTTCTGAATTTATTAATTTAAAGAAAGAGATTACACAACACTATTTGGACCGAGGCGCGACACTCGCTCTCTTTAAGGAGATTCAAACCCTTGGTTGGCTTAACTTTGTAACTGGTGCAGACCGTCTCTGACTTGTCTCCCCCAGGATACAACATCCCAACAAGTGTCGTATGGCTAGAACAACCTCTGCACAAAGTGTTCAAGCCCAAAACTCCACCAGAAAGAACACCCTTCCTTGCCAATAACCTCTCTGTTTTTTTTTTATAGTGTATATTGTAGTAACTTGGATTGTGTCTGAATGGGTCTATTTATAGGCTAAATGGGCCTCACGAAATTACTATCCAAATTAATCTGATTCATTAGATCCATTATTTTGATGTAGTGGATGTTACAATATTAATTGTTGGATATTATTCTGATGGGCTAGAGTTACACAATTAATGGTTAGATAAGGAGTTTCTAAAGAATGAAAATGCCCAAACGGATAATCCATTAAGTGGGTTAATGGCTCTTCATTTTTCATAATAAAAATGGTATATTAATTTGGATCATTTACTCACCAACGGATATGGTAATTACTCTGAATGGGCTGTCAAGTAGGAGGATCCAAGAGGCCGATTCATTTTCATTTTTGACACCTCCACCCTTCACCTCCCCCTTGCGCACGTATCTGACCCTATATCTAAGACAATTCATGTTAGCCCATTAATTACCACAATTAAAAAGAACAAAATAGTCTCTCTCCTTTTTAACGTGGGATTAAACATTTTCACTAACTCCTCATCTTCCATACTCACTCCCATATCTTTACATTTATGTTATAACATTTATTCATTTTAATTATTTAATATTAAAATGCTCCAACAATTTCCAATTTATTGATGATGATGTGATTCATAATTGTAGTGTACATGGGCTGGGCTTTGGGTTTTGCATCTCGCCCAATAAATAGTTGAGAAATGTTATATTTACAATATTTTTACAAGAAATCATAAATGGTAGGTTGTTACGGGTTGTTATTGGTGAGAAAAAAAGTAATTTTATTGGTCGATTCAAATTAGAACCAATAACAACTTACCAGTTATGATTTGTTGTGAAAATGTTGTGAACGTAACACTTTTCTAAATAGTTGGTTTTGCAGTGGTATGGGCTTTGATGATTTTATGTCCAATAAGCCCAAATAGTTTTATGGGCTTGAGCATTTTTTCTCATAAAGAAAAATTGTGTAAATAAGTAGAAATGTTGTGGGCCCTAATCCGCATAGAGAGAAAATAAGCCTTCGGTACATATCATGTGGCAAATGCCATGGGATCTTGAGGCCCATTTCGAAATGAGAAGAGGAACACGGGCATGTTTCATGAAGCAAGGGAAGACGTACACAAGTCATAAGCAGAATCTATGAAGAGAAGATTTTGGGTCAAAAAGTTTAAATCGTGAATTGAAGTGATGGATCATAAAAGCCCATATCAATATATCAGGCCAATATGAGCTTTTACCCTTTTCTCACAAAATTTTCAAAAAAATGCCCTATGTTTGAAAGTAATTAGGGAAATGCCCTTATTTTGAAACTCGATTTTCTAAAAATCGAGTTCCAAATGTAAAACTCAATTTTTGGAACATTGAGTTATAGCAAATGTGGACTTAATTTTTTTTTGGAACTCGAGTACCATGTGAAGTACTTGAGTTCATGAAACTCGAGTTCCACTTGAATTTTTTCAAGGAACTTGAGTTCCATGAACTCAAGTACTTCACATGGTACTCGAGTTCATGGAACTCGAGTATTTTACATGGAACTCAAGTTCTAGAATTTTTTTTTTATAAATTTTTTAGCTTGCTATAACTCGAGTTCTTATAATTTTTTTTAAAATATTTTAGTTTACTATAACTTGGTTGTCCAAAAATTGAATTTTAAATTGAAACTCGATTTTTAGAAAATCGAGTTTCAAAATAGGGACATTTCCCTAATTAGTTTGACAAAGAGGACAAAATATTGGAAAGTTTGTGAGAAAGGGGCAAATGTCCATTTTGGCCCAATATATCATGAAGGAAAGTTGATGGGTTGTGTGGCCCGATCTATGAAGGGATTTAGTTGGATTCCTTGGGAATCCCATTGACTGCACATAGTTTTTGACAAAATGGCTGAATATTCTTGAAGTTCATCAAAAAGTATTCTTGAAGTTATTTGGGGGGTTTTTTTTTTCCTCTAAAAAAAGGGGCTTTTACTTTGTACAAGTTTTTCCCAACACCCATTTTCTATGACATAAGGCCATTTAGAGATTTCTAGTATCGTCATTTAAGTATTGTGAAAATACGTGTAGCTGAAAAAAAAAAAAGGGTTTCTTATTTCTATTAAAAAAAGAAGAAGAGTTTCTTTCTTTCTTTTTGTTTTGTTTTGTTTTTGAAAAACTCACTAAGTGTATAAAACACTTGTGAATGTTTAGACCCCCAAATACAAATTTTTCAATACAAATTTATATTTAAACAATATATGTACGGAATATAAAATATAACTATATAAGTAATATCCAAATTAGCAAACTACTCTAAGCCATTAATTAATCACAACCTGTAGAAATTAAAAGCTAAGAGTAAGGGAAAAAGAGATGCAAACACAAGATAATATCGGCACGTGTTATCGAAGAGGAAACCGAAGAACTCGGCTAAAAACCTTTCTGCCGCCCTTTATGCAGTAAATGATCCACTAGAAAATCAGTTGGGATACATGAATAACAATAGACCTTCCAAGCCTAATCTACCCAATGCACCTAAGCCCTCCAAGTTTCTTACTCCAACAGAGTTACACCGAACTGTGTCTTCTCTAATTTATTAGATCCCGCAATTAGCCCATTGCATCAACCAATATGAATTAGTTCTCTCTTGAACTGCTTCCCAAACGCCAAGAACTTTCTCACTGCTTTAAATTTGGTGAGGTAAGGATTTGGTTTATGATCCTCTCATGGGTATGACAATGGAGATGGTGAGAGTAGAAGAATTTGGAGAATCAAGTGTATAAGATTGTCAATGAATCAATCTTGTTTTTTTCTAGGGTTTTTCTCTCAAAATTCTCTCTCGAAACTCCCCACATTTTGTGCGTATAAGGGTATTTATAGTAAGGTATAAGATGGAATGTGAAAAGTCACTTTTTAGCAAAATAGGGTGCATTAGCGAGTCACTCGCGACTGGGATGAGTCATGAGTTCCAATCGCTAGTTACCAGACTAGGCTAGACTGTACTTTTTGTCCTATATTGATCCAAGCTGGCTTGACTCTTCATCTTCTTGCATGCTTCACACGTGTGCTTCATTTTGGCGAGTCACCACTTGCGAGTTAGTCGCGAGTCACCTTCTTGTTGCACACTCTTGATCAAATCTTCACACTCTCTCACACACAACCCTTACATTATTCCTACCTAAATACATAGTTTCCAAATTTTGAATTACAAACAAATTTAATACGGAATAAAGCCAACACATAGTTGAATAAATTCAATTTTACAATTTTTTTTTTTTTGTTGAGAAACAAGGGTTTCTTTCTTTAGTTTGTGTGCCTTTTGTTTTGTTTGTTGAGAATCCTTATTCTTGGTATCTGGTAGTGATGGAAGACACGTCACAAATCCATATTTTCTACGAGGAAGGGCTGGTACATGGGTACCACAGATTAAAAAAATATAAAAAGTAATCTATGCACGAAACCCAGCCATACTTATATCTTAGGATTTTTTTTTCCTAAATAAAATTTAGTTTCAATTTTTCTTCTTCTTTATAGATTTATATATATTCCTATATAGGTGGTCCACATCCACAGTTTTATTAGTTTATATATTATTCTATGTTGATATCAATTCTTAGTATATAATATCCTAATTGTTAATAAAAAATCAAGTTTTGTGAAATAAATTTCTCAAAAAAGCATATTTTGTGAAATAAAATCAAATAAATATATAATTAATTATTAGTAAATAAAATTATGATTAAAATTTATATAAAGATATAAAAATATGATTTCAGTAAAATATTCAATTATAAGTTTTTAGTTTGCCTGACACAATATATAGTGTTTTTTTTAATTTTTTTTATTGTATTGTACTGCTTTATCTAATTCATTGAGTTAGTGAAACTTTATTATAAAGAATGGGACTATTAAATACTTTTATTAGTTTCGTCGTTGTAAGCTTGAATTTTTTTTTTTATAAAAAAAATTCTAGTTATTATAATTATACAAATTGAGTTTCTTTTGGTAGTAAACATTTTTGAGTATGTTTACCTGAAACCAGTGGCGGAGCCAGAATTTCAACTCAGGGGGGGCAAGATTAAATGACATTTCGATACTCATTATTTTGATCATGTTTCTTCATAAGCTCAATTAACTACATGTTTGTGTATGTATTTCATATCATTAAAATAAAGAAAAAAAATCAAATTATAGTAAATAAAAAAAAATCTAAATACATAATGTTGAAATTAAAATAAATTGAGAAAATAAATTAATGTAGGAGTGTTAAGAATATAATAATATACCTATAAAGTTGTATTAATGTTTCAGTGCCTTGCATTCTTTTAAAAAAAATTGTAGAATTAAGCATATGTTTCTTATTTGTTTAAGTAGTTAAAATTAAGATTTATAGAAAGAGTATGAAATTGTGAAAAAATTAGAAGAAAATATAAGTCATGTCAAGGATACAATAAAAATTCACAGCAATTTCACAACATTCCTCAACTTAGCACATCATCTCATACATGTGGGTCATTAGAAAAAAAAAATTAAATCATATATTGTGATTTACATCCTGAATGGAAAAAACACAAAGTAGATTTTTTTAATGCTCTATACACAAAAAGAAGGTGATTTCAATTTTTTCATCATTGACCTTTTTTATGTCTAAAAAATACCATTTTGTAATTTGTAGTTTGTATTATATACTGTGACCCTGTGAGAAGCAAAGAAATTCTATAATAGTGAATTTAACTATTTAAATGGCCCACTAGGAAAAGACAAAAACTAGTATGGTGATTGTTTTTTTCTCTTATAGTAACATGCTTTCTGATATGTGTAGAGGGCAATTTAGGCTTTCTAACATCAAACTCTATTATTATATTATTATATAAGCTTCTCAAAAAAAAAAAAAAAAAACTATCATATATATACAAATTCTGGGGCAGGTCAAGGGGGGCAACTGCCCCCTCTCGACCCCCCTTGGCTCCGCCCCTGCCTGAAACCGAATATATATATATATATATATATATATATATATATATATATATATATATATATATATATATATATAGATATATGTGTGTGTTTGTGTGGATATGAAAAATTTTGAAAGAGAGAGAGAGAGATAAAGAGAAAATATATAGTATATGGATAAATTTGTTACTTTTCCCCTAAAAAAAAAGAAAAAAGAAGAAGATAAATTTGTTACTAATAATACTATAATAATAAACACAATATAACCTATATATATATATATATATATATATATATATATATATATATATAAGTGTAAAAATCTCACAGAATCAAGAAATATAAAAAAGGCCCATTTAAAGTTATTTTCTTAAAACATACAATACATGGATCCATAGCCAGATGCTGACACCGAGGCTTCTATAGACACCTAATAGCAAAATATTTCTGATTATTGTTTTTTTCTCCATTTCATTGACAAAAGCTAGCAAAATATTCTAAAGTTCATGTGAATACCTCAGATCGAGCATATACAAGAGTACTGATTGGGTTATAATTTGGGAAGAGCACGGGTTAAGTAAGTAATGACATACAATCAAACCATTGTTTAAAATATGTAAAAACTCCATCACTCCAACACGTGGTAACACGTGGTTGCACATTTCAGCTACATTTTATGGAGCGAGTTGTCATAATTCTTTGTTTTTAGCCAAAATAAATTATGCTTTATGCATTTGATAAATTTGATAATACTTAATACTAATTAATCTGCATTATTTGCCCAGCAAGAGACAAAGATCATGGGGGTTGGCTCCAACTCGTGAAATAGAGAGTTGAGTTCAGTCTTTTGAATTTGTATAAGAACAACATTTAGTTACAAAATTGGTTATAACTTTTTTTTTTTTTTAATTTATTTTTGAGAATGAAATTTTCTTTGAGAATGGTTGTAACTTAAATAAGGCCAAACCATTTAAACAAATATGTAAAAACTCCATCACTCCAACACATGGTTGCACATTTCAGCTACGTTTTAAGGAGCGAGTTGTCATAAGTCTTTGTTTTTAGCCAAAATAAATTATGCATTTGACTAAATTTTTTAATACTTTATACTAATTAATTTGCATTATTTGCCCGGCAAGAGGCAAAGATCGTGGGGGTTGTCCCCACTCATGAAATGGAGAGTTGAGCTTAGCCTTTTGAATTTGTATAAGGGCAAAATTTAGTTACAAAATTGGTTGTAACTTTTTTTTTTTAGAATGAAATTGGTTGTAACTTAAAGCTATAAACTTATTCAATATTTTTTTATTGGAGGTGAATTTTGACAAATCCACCATTGGATTACATATTCTTTTTATATCCTCCAAACTTGCAATAATTTCAAGAAAATTAAAGATCAATAGTTATGTTATCAATAAATTTTTTAAATTGCAAGTTTTTGTAATTTAAATTATACACAAAATATAAGCTTATAGATCATATAGTAAATAATATCTGATTGATACAACATTTGACATGTGTATTAAGAGTGTAAAAAACATGCAATTTAACGGTTAGATTTTCAAAATATGTTGTAATATTTATTTTATTGAGTGAGTTTGTAACCTTAAGTTACAACCAATTTTGTAGCTAAACTTTGTTCTTTATATAAAGACAAAATTTGATTACAAAACTTGGTTGTAACTTTAGGCTACAACTTTACTCAGTATATATATATATATATATATATATATATTCTTCTATTGGATATAAATTTTGACAAATCCAACATTGGATTGCATTTTCTACTTAAGTTCTCCATGTTTGCAAAATTTTCAGAAGATAAAAAATTAATAGTTATGTCATTAATTAATCGTTTAAATTGCAAGTTTTTATAGTATAAAATTATGCACAAAAAATGAGTTTAGAATCATATAGTAATTAACATCTGATTGATACAAAATTTGACATGTGTGTTAAGAGCGTAAAGAACATGAAATCTAACGGTTAGCTTTTTACTTTTTATTTTCTATTAACCGGGAGAAAAATCGTGTTATTATACCAAAAGGCACAATATGTTAAGTATGAATTTGGATTGCGGCTAGCGGTTGTGTGTTTGCATTTTCCTCTTATTTTTTATATATTTATTTTTTATTGAGAAGCGCTCCATCACGTGGGATGTTGGCTGTTAGTGGGTCCTGTGCACTGTGCACGGGACCCCCTACCTCTTTGAGAGAAAAATTTTTACTAAAATTGCACTGTTCAGTCGGTTCTGTGCACTGTCTACGGGATCTACAAACCTCTTTTTTTAACAAAACTTTAATTTAAAATGGTTCCCATAACACTATTCACATATTTAAAAATTATTTTATTACAGTATTTTTAATTTTTAACAAAATAAATGATATCCAAACTGCCCTAAATTTACCAAACACAATGTAGAACTAAAAGCCTTCTAGATGCTCTTTGCCCCTCTAATATGCCAAAAAAAAAGAAAAAAAAGAAAAAAGAAGGTCCCTAGCCTACTCCCTACTTACAAGAAACCAGGTCTGACGCTTGGAAAAAAAAAAAAAAAAATAAAGAAAAAGGAAAACGTAAAAAAAGTTACATGGGCGCATTGACTAATCGATTCACGTCACTTCTATGTTTTAATAACCAAATTAGCACCACTTTTGTTTTTGTTTTTTTAAGCATGATATCATTTTTTTTTAAGTACAACATCTATCTTCTCCCAAGGTTTACGCATGTCACCCTTTTCTTTTTTTTCTTTTTTTTTTGATAAACCATGAGATAACATTAGACTAAGAATTCACAAATTTATTACAATGCATATAAGTTTTATTAAAAGCTAGAATAGTCTCCACCACAAGTGATGAGTTACAAAAAACAACAAAAGAAGATAGGTACGCATGTCACCGTTCACGGTATTTTAAAAGCTTATCCAACTTTTGATGCTTTTGGTGCAAGACCAAATTTAAGGAGAATGTATAGTTATAAAATAGGTTGTAGTTTAAGATTATAATTCTATTTAATATTTTTTTTATTGAAAGTAAATTTTGATAAATTTATTATTGGATTATATTTTCTTTTTTCTTGTATATTTCATATTCGTAAAATTTCTAGAAAATTAAAGATTAATAGTTAAATTATCAATAAATTATTTAAATTACAACTTTTTGTAGTTTGAAATTATATATAAAATATAAACTTATATATCATATGGTAAATAATATCCAATTGATACAAAATTTGACATGTATATTAAGATCACAAAAAAAACATAAAAATCAATGGTTAGATTTTCAAAATATGTAGTAATATTTATTTTATTGGGTAAGATTACAACCAATTTTGTAGCTAAATTTTGTCTCAAATTTAAATACTTTGAAGAAAAAAAAAAGTGTTGAATTCTACATACTTTTTGGAAAGCAATCAAGGTGTGTATTGTGCATACAACTTTGCAAGTATATTGTTATATTTTAAATACTTTTACATTGATTTATTTTCTTAATTTATTTTAAAGAATCAAGTTAGATGTTAAAATTGTATGTATTTAGATTAATTTCTTGCTTTGATTGTTATTACTTATTAACTATGAATTGGTTATTTTTGTTTATTTTTTAGTAAGATGAAATATATATATAGTTAATTGTTTATTTATTTTGTTATTAATATTGATTATTTTTTATTTAAAAAATTGTCTTTAATTCTTGCTCTTTGAATTGAAATCTTGGCTTTGCCATTGATTGTGACGGCGATGGTTAAGATATATTTATTGCTTTATTAAACAATATTTTTATATATTTTCAAAAAATGAAGTTAAACTATGCATGTGGGGGCAAAATGGTCAAAACACGTATTTGGGCCTTGGGCCTAATATTGGCGGTGTGAGCCTGTCCGAGCAGAGCCTTTGGGGCCCACAAGACAACTCGTGCTAGAAAGATTGATGAGGTTGTCTGAGGAGAGGTGTCTCCTCGGCTAAGTCAAGTGAAGATCATTTCACACGACATAATGTTGGGGAGAGAATTCTGGAAGGCCTGGTGGGTAAAGATGTGTTCCACATGCTTGTAGAGAGGAAGAACGTATGAGAAATATCAAGAGGAAAGGCTGTTACCACTGCATTAAAGACCTTGCACCTACCTCTCTGTCCGCATTAATAGGAAAATGACCTCTGAACAGTAATGTTCAGCCTTCCAGCTATTGTTTGAAGACTTCCAGAGGGCAGTGGATGAGACAAGTATCTAAATTGTTGATTTGTGCTACACGTGGAAGGTGAAGGGAAGAGGAAGAGTGATATAAAAGAAAAAAGAGAAGGAAAAAGGAGGGGGCTTCTTCAATTATAATATATTGTGAAAAAGAAAGAAAGGCTATACAAGTTATCCTCGGCTTATGTTCGAGGAGAGTTTCTGTTATTCTTATCCATTGATTGTGTAAATTGTGGCAATCTAGCTCATCTATTTGTTGTCTAATATCTAGAAGATCTAGGTTTCAAGCCCACGTTCTACAAATTTGATTGTAGAGTGTGGTTCAGTTACTCCTCAAGTAGTCAACACTGTATTTCGAGAACCGGTACATCAGTTGCTGGAGAGTATCTAGAAGGAACCATACTTTAAATGGCCCAGTAAGATGGCTGTGGATCCTACAAAGCGGAACCAAAATCTCATTTGCCAATATCATTAGGATGTTGGTTATACTACCAAGAACTTCTGGACACTTTGGAACCATTTGGAGCAACTGGTTAGTGAAGGAAAATTGAAGCAATATTTGTATTAGCCCAATGGACAAGGAAGCCATTCAGGTTCGCTCAATCAAAGGAATAACTCATCCCAACCGCCCTTGGGGGCGATTAATGTCATTTTCGCCGCCCCTGGAAGGACTGGCTCTTGTTCTACTAGGGTGATATCGGTGTCCCATGTTCTTATTGAGGAGTCTGGCTCGAAGCCGAAGAGAATTAAAGGATGTGCTTCGCCTATTTTGGGCTTTTCGGATGAAGATAAGGTGGGGACCATTCAACCCCATGACGATGCTCTGGTGATCACACTGGGGATAGGAGGTTATGATCTCAAGAGAGTGATGGTTGATCAGGGTAGCGGTGCTGACATTATGTACCCAGACTTGTTTAAGGGGCTTGACCTAAAGATAGAGGATCTTACAGCTTATGATTCCCTATTGATAAGTTTTGAAGGAAATACTGTCATACCAACAGACAAATTCGTTTGCCCGTGCAGTCAGGATTGGAAACTGTCGACGTGGATTTCATTGTGGTCGACGCTTATTCCCCATACACAGCCATCATGGAAAGACCTTGGTTGCATGCTCTAGGTGCCGTATCCTCAACTTTTCATGTCAAGGTGAAGTTCCCATTGGGGGAACAGATCGAAGAAATTCTTGGAAATCAATCTGTAGCAAGACAATGCATATCGGCTGCAATATTGCATCAATCTAAGCCAGGATCCTCGGTCTCGGCTGCTGAGGACTTATAGCAATTAATGTCTCTGGATGCGCTCAATACGATCATCGCAGAGGAAGCAACATGTGAACAATTAGAAAGGTTTCTTATTGGTAACGACCCTAAAAAGTTCTTTCAGGCCGGTGTTCAGTTATCATATCAGGAGAAGATGGAATTGATTATGTTTTTGAAGAACAACGTAGATGTATTTGCCTGGGATCCCTATGAGGCCCCTGGGGTTGACCTAAGCTTCATTTGCCATCATTTGATCGTCAATCTTGCCATCGTTCCGAGGAGACAACCACCTCGGCGTTCTTCTAAAGAGCATGCCGAGGCTGTCAAAGAAGAGGTTCTCAAGCTCAAAAGAGCCAGAGCAATTAAGGAAGTTTTCTATCCGAAATGGTTGGCGCACACAGTGGTGGTGAAGAAGAAAAACGGGAAGTGGAGAGTGTGTGTGGACTTCACTGACCTGAACAAGGCTTGTCCTAAGGATTCATTTCCAATGCCTCGCATAGAGCAATTGGTGGATGCTACAGTGGGACATCCTCGGATGAGTTTTCTGGACGCTTTCCAAGGTTATCACCAAATACTTTTGGCACTGGATGATCAAGAGAAGACAGCCTTCATTACGCCTACTGGAAATTATCATTATAAAGTGATGTCATTTGGCTTGAAAAACGCAGGGGCTACCTATCAAAGGATGATGACCAGGATGTTTGAGTCACAGCTTGAAAAAATTATTGAAGTATATGTGGATGATATGGTTGTTAAAAGTAAGACGGTGCCTACGCATGTGAATTATTTGGATAACACCTTTCAAACGCTCAGGAAGTACAAATTGCGCCTTAATGCTTCTAAATGTTCTTTTGGCATAGGCTCTGGTAAATTCCTAGGCTACATGGTGACTCATAGAGGAATAGAAGTGAACCCGGCCCAAGTTAGGGCAATCAACAGCTTACAACCACCTCGGAATCCAAAGGACGTTCAGAGGTTGATTGGGATGACCGCTGCTCTCAACAGGTTTATCTCTCGATCCACTGATAGGTGTAGACCTTTCTTCCAATTGCTTAATAAGTGGAAGGGATTCGAGTGGACCGAAGCGTGTGCTTTCGCTTTTCAACAACTTAAAGAGTACTTTTCTCGGCCATCAATCATGTCTCGGCCAGAGGTAGATGAAATCCTATTTGCGTATATAGCTGTGGCCATTCACGCCGTCAGCTTGGTTCTAATACGGGACGATGGTGGTATTCAGAGACCAGTTTATTATGTAAGTAAATCCCTCCACGAAGCCGAGATGCGTTATTTTCCGTTGGAGAAAGCAATTTTGGCCGTAGTACATGCTACGCGTAAGCTTCCTCACTATTTTCAATCCCACACGGTTGTCGTTTTGACTTAGCTCCCACTCAAGTCGATATTGCGAAGTGCTGATTACTTAGGGAGGATAGCAAAATGGGAGACCATCTTGGGGGCTTTTGACACCAAATATATGCCTCGCACCTCTGTCAAGGGTCAAGTCTTTGCCAATTTGGTGGCAAAATTCGCTGAACCTTCATTAGAAGAAAGTGTAAAGGGTAAGCACACGGGTGAAAAATCAGTTGGCATGATTTCGTGCAGGGAACTTCCGATTTGGAAAGTGTACGTCGATGGCGCGGCGAACCAAAGAGGATCGGGTGTGGGGCTAGTTTTGGTATCCCCTGAAGGAATTACTTTCGAGAAATCGTTGAGGTTGGGGTTCTCGGCCACTAATAATGAGGTTGAGTACGAAGCTATATTGGTTGGGATGGATATGGTTCTGAAAATGGGGGGAAAGTCAGTTCAAATGTTCTCGGACTCTCAGTTAGTTGTAGGCTAAGTGATAGGGACATTAGAGGCTAGAGATCCAAGAATGCAAGAATATCTGACCAAGGTTAGATACTTACGATCCAAATTTGATTCTTTTGTCCTGGCGCATGTTTCTAGGAGTGGAAATGCGCATGTGGATTCATTAGCCACGCTTGCAACATCCTCGGCTCAAGGTTTGCCTAGGGTTATCCTCGTGGAAGACTTATTGAAACCTACTCAGACATCGATAAATACCGTCTATATTCATCAAGTTAGGTTCAGACCTAGTTGGATGGACCCCATAATATCCTTCCTTAAGAACGATGCTCTGCCCGAAGAGAGGTCTGAAGTAGATAAAGTTCGCAGAAAGGCACCTCGATTCTGGTTGTCAGAGGATCAGAAGCTGTATAAATGCTCCTTTTACGGGCCATACTTACTGTGTGTACGCCCTGAAGCGACAGAGTCACTGTTGGAGGAATTGCATGAAAGGATTTGTGGAAGTCATATAGGAGGAAGGTCTTTTGCTCATAGAGATTTGACCCAAGGGTATTGGTGGCCCAACATGCAGAGAGAGGCTCAGGATTATGCGAAAAAGTGCGACCAATGCTAGAGATTTGCTCCTAACATCCATCAGCCCGGTGGTATACTTAATCCTTTGTCTAGTCCTTGACCATTTTCTCAATGGGGATTGGATATAGTAGGGCCTTTCCCAAAGGCTGTGGGAAATAAAAGGTGGTTGTTCGTAGGAACTGATTATTTTATCAAGTGGGTTGAAGCTGAGCCTTTGTCAAACATTAGGGACGTGGACACAAAGAAGTTCGTTTGGAAGAACATTGTCACTAGATTTGGGATACCTCACACACTCATTTCAAATAATGGCTTGCAATTTGATAGTGAAACTTTCAGAAAGTACTGTGGTGACTTGGGTATCACGAATAGATACTCCACTCCAGCTTATCCTTAGGGAAATGGGCAGGCCGATGTTGTTAATAAAGTTATAGTAAGTAGACTCAAGAAGAGGCTAGATGATGCAAAGGGAAGATGAGTAGAAGAATTGCCATATGTTCTGTGGATATATCGGACTACACCACGAAGATCCACAGGAGAAACACCATTCTCCATGACTTATGGGGCCGAGGCCGTGATCCCTTTGGAAACTAGGTTCCCGACGTTAAGGACAAGCTTTTTCAGCCCGGATAATAGCAATGGCTTACTGGAGAAAAGCTTGGACCTAGTTGAGGAACGAAGGGAGAATGCAATGGTTTAGCTAGCTTATTATCATCATAAGCTAAAATGGGGCTACGATGCTCATATGAAGTTAAGGCCACTTGCACTTGGAGACTTAGTGTTAAGGAAGGTCTTGGGTAATGCCAAGAACCCAGCATGGGGAAAGCTAGGACCTACCTAGGAAGGACCATATCGAATCATTTCTATAGCGGGCATAAGGGCATATCGTCTAGCAGACTTAGATGAAAAAGTTGTACAATGTTCAAGGAATGTAAATAACCTGCGGAGGTACTATTATTAATGAAAGACTCTGTTGTCATCCTTTGTTCTATTATTATTGTGTTGTGATTACAGTTCATTTTTATAAGTATCAAATAAAAACTTAGTCATGCATGGCTCCTCGGACCACATATCTCGTGGAAATTGATATATTGTTAAGTGTTAAATAGAACCTTAGTTACGTCTGGTTCTCAGACTATCTACTTTGGGGAAATTAACATTACAGTTTGTTTTTATAAGTATCAAACAGAAACTTGGTCATGCATGGCTCCTCGGACCACATACCTCGTGAAAATTGATATATTGTTAAGTGTTAAACAGAACCTTAGTTACGTCTGGTTCTAAGACCATCTACTTTGGGAAAATTAACATTACGGTTCATTTTTATAAGTATCACACAGAAACTTGGTCATGCATAGCTCCTCGGACCACATACCTCGTGGAAATTGATATATTGTTAAGTGTTAAATAGAACCTTAGTTACGTCCGGTCCTCGGGCCATCTACTTTAGGGAAATTAACATTACAGTTTATTTTTATAAGTATCAAACAGAAACTTGGTCATGCATGGCTCCTCAGATCACATACCTCGTGGAAATTGATGTATTGTTAAGTGTTAAATAGAATCTTAGTTACATCTTATCCTCGAACCATCTACTTTGGGGAAATTAACATTATGGTTTGTTTTTATAAGTATCAAACAGAAACTTGGTCATGCATGGCTCCTCGGACCACATACCTTGTGGAAATTGATATATTGTTAAGTGTTAAACAGAACCATAGTTACATCTAGTTCTCAGACTATCTACTTTGGGAAAATTAACATTACTGTTTGTTTTCATAAGTATCAAACAGAAACTTGGTCATGCATGGCTCCTCGGACCACATACCTCGTGGAAATTGATATATTGTTAAGTGTTAAACAGAACCTTAGTTACGTCTGGTTCTTAGACCATCTACTTTGGGGAAATTAACATTACGGTTCGTTTTTATAAGTATCAAATAGAAACTTGGTCATGCATAGCTCCTCGGACCACATACCTCGTGAAAATTGATATATTGTTAAGTGTTAAACAGAACCTTAGTTATGTCTGGTCCTCGGGCCATCTACTTTGGAAAAATTAACATTACGGTTCGTTTTTATAAGTATCAAACAGAAACTTGGTCATGCATGGCTCCTCGAACCACATACCTCGTGGAAATTGATATATTGTTAAGTGTTAAACAGAACCTTAGTTACATCTGGTCCTCGGGCCATCTATTTTGGGGAAATTAACATTACGGTTCGTTTTTATAAGTATCAAACAGAAACTTGGTCATGCATGGCTCTTCGGACCACATACCTCGTGGAAATTGATATATTGTTAAGTGTTAAACGGAACCTAGTTACGTCTGGTACTCGGGTCATCTACTTTGGGGAAATTAACATTACGGTTCGTTTTTATAAGTATCAAACAGAAACTTGGTCATGCATGGCTCCTCGGACCACATACCTCATGGAAATTGATATATTGTTAAGTGTTAAACAGAACCTTAGTTACGTTTGGTCCTCGGGCCATCTACTTTGGGAAAATTAACATTACGGTTCGTTTTTATAAGTATTAAACATAAAATAGAAACTTGGTCATGCATGGCTCCTAGGACCACATACCTCGTGGAAATTGATATATTGTTAAGTGTTAAACAGAACCTTAGTTACATCTGGTCCTCGGGCCATCTACTTTGGGGAAATTAACATTATGGTTCTCTTTTATAAGTATTAAACAGAAACTTGGTCATGCATGGCTCCTCGGACCATATACCTCGTGGAAATTGATATATTGTTAAGTGTTAAACGGCCATCTACTTTGGGAAAATTAACATTACGGTTCATTTTTATAAGTATCAAACAGAAACTTGATCATGCATAGCTTCTCGGACCACATACCTCGTGGAAATTGATATATTATTTAGTGTTAAACAGAACTTTAGTTACGTCTGGTCCTCGTACCATCTACTTTGGGAAAATTAACATTACGGTTCATTTTTATAAGTATCACACAGAAACCTGGTGATGCATGGCTCCTCGGACCACATACCTCGTGGAAATTGATATATTATTGAGTGTTAAACAGAACCTTAATTATGCCTAGTCCTCGGACCATCTACTTTGGGAAATTCAGATATGCTTGGATCCTTGGGCCACCTACCATGGTAAGTTTTAAGGTTTGCTTTATGCTTAAATTAAACTGTAATTCTTTTGTTTTAAGTTCAGATATATTCATACATATTTAACTGTATGCTATTTTACTTCGGATATTATGGTTTTAATGTATAGGCTATCTTTGATAATTTAAGTTGTTAAATTGAGCGTAGTTTCATGTCGGATTACTATTGTTAACTGAGGCATTATAAAGATTTCCCTGTACATCGGAATATTAGTCAATTGTACTATGCGTGTAATTTACATTAAGGTAAAAGATATAAATACTTCAGTAAAGGAATTGGCAATGCAATAAAGAGCAATATTTTGAATTTATCATTGATACTGTTAGGGGGTACATTGAAAATGAAATCCTAGAATAAAAGGATCAAAATAAGAGTCATGAAAAAAAAAAGAGGAGCTACATAATGAAAAAGTCCTAGATTGTTTATGCCTTAAGTTTAAGTGGAGGGTCTTGGTTGGACTTCTTTGTAGCCTCTTTCACTTTGTCCTCCTCCCCTGTCTGCTTAGGCTCACATTCGGATGTGGCTTGGACTTGTTGTCCTTTGTCCTTTGCCACTAGTGGAGGAGCATTTGGCTCGGCATGCTCGCTTAGGTGCTTCCTAGCCTCATCACCTTGTTCCTTCCCTTTATCAAAACCAGTAAGTTCTTTAGGAGATGGAATAGGTTCTTGAATTGGAGGCGGCTGTATCGAAGGCACTGCCTCGGAGGTAGTTGGAATGGGAGGAAGGTCTTCAAGCACTCGGATGTCCTGTGGAATCCCAATGTTCTCGGATTTCCTCCATTCAGAAGTTATGGGGACTCCTGCCACGTTTAGGGCTTCTGCCTAAATTTGTTGACAGTATTCCCTACACAATTCTGCTAACTCCTCAGTCAACCGGGTTTCCGTTGCCTCAACCCCTTCGTTGTAAGAAGCCTTCTTGGCAGCCTCCATGGTTTCCCTGAGGGCGCGAGCCTCTTCCTTAGCTTGAGCAAGTTCCTTTTTTAAGTCCGAATTTTCTTGCTAAGCTTTGGATAGATTCTATTCTTTTTGGCGCAGAAGTTTGCGCTGCCTTTCCACTTGGGCCTTAGTAGTTTTGAGGCCGGCCTCGGCACTATTTCTCTCTCTTCTCGTCTGTCAATTTTTTGGTCAGATCCTCATTGTCCGCCACGGCACAGCCTAAAACCTTCTTGGTCTCGACCCTAATCTGGAGCTCAGCCACAGCCTATTTCCGAGAGTCCTTTACCCACTTCTCGGTAACAAAAACTTCTTGAAATATCGAACAAGCACATTATGACAGAAACAACATAGAAACACATATGAGAGACTTTATACAGTAAGATAGTGAAACAGTGAAATAGAAGTAATTGGAGGATACATACCAAACCCAAGACTCTTTTAAAGGAGAGGAAGAGGTGGGGTTGGGTCATCTTCTCCAAAGCCTCCATATCCTTTGGTAGAGGCAGGGGCTGTTCCAGAGCATCGGCGAGGTGGTGAGCATGTCCTCGCTGGAACTCCCTTATGCTAGAGTGGCTGGGAATTGGAGCCCCATCTAGTATTAGTACAGGAGACCAATTGGCCTGCGTGCGGTGCACCTCAGCCAGATCATGGCTTTTCTCTCTCTTTACGGAATGGGCGCGCTTTCCACCCTTGGCAACTTTTTGTTGTTGTTGCTTGAGTTTCTTCTGTTTCGCCATTTTTGCCTCCTCGGCCTCATTTTTCCTTTTCTTTTTGGGGTTAGGGGCGTGAAGCTTGGGGTCGGAAGGAGGGGGAGGTGGTGGCAACTTGAGAGCGGGTTGTTGAGATTCAACTGTATCCCTTTTGGGAGCTTGTGTGCCCCTCTTGGTCATCAGTGCTCTTAAGCTAAACATCTCTTCTTCCTCGGCACTGGTATCAACCTGCGCAATTACTAAGCCCTTTACACCAGAACTCTCTGAAGGTTCGTTTTCTTCGTTCGAGATGGTGACGATGTGGCTCTCTATGGGTTTTTCTACTTCCTCAAGTCAGAACTGATCTATTTCTTCTTCGAGTGACTGTTGCGAAGATGTTGACTCTTCTCGGATGACTGTTGCCTGAGAACGTATCGAAAGAGGGACCGCTTTTATTGGGCATATGTAGAGGATAGTCAAGGGATCGTCTGGTAATTCGTGTTTGTCAAGAAAGCCTGGTCTCGAAATGTTTATCCTTCTGCGTCTCTGGTCAACCGCGGTGATTGCGTTGCCGATATCTTGGAAATCTTCTGACAGAGGGTCGTATCCCAATATGAGATGGGCTGCCCTTACTTGCAAGTCTTCGCTCACAAACACCTCGGATCGTAGAACGCAATTGAGGTCTGCGACGTTGCAAAGGCTTAGACGGGGCCGTATGTGTTGTTTGTCTGCAAAAACATCCGAGGAGACAAGCATGGTTAAATCAGCAATAAATACCAAATAAAGAAGTAATAGCATACAATTTAACCAGAAATGGTAAAGTTAATAGAACCAAATCATGGGTTAGGGAATCTAATTCTTATGGAGTCACATCTGGGGTTCCCCATTCGACTGGGCAATGAGGACCGTCGTGCCACATTCCAAAAGCAATCAGGTAATCGTCCTTTATACCTTTGTTGGATTTGGGAAGACAAGATATGAGCCTAACGACACTAGACCTAGATTTGAGGTAGTATCCTACATCTTTAAGCTTGTGGCACTTGTACATATAAACGACGTCGTGCCATGTGAGGTTTAGACCCATTTGCTCATTTAGAGTGTAAACACAGCCTAAAACTCTAAACACATTGGGTGTACATTGGTCTAGGCATAACTTATGGTTGCAGATGTATTCGCTGGTTACATTTTTCATGGAAAGTGTCATCCCACCTTCTAAGAATGCGATGATGGGAATAACAACTTCTCCTTCCTCCCTATCGTTAGCTATGGCTTCAGGGGGGCAATATCTTAAGCCTACGTTATGAGGAATGTGATCTTTAGCCCAAAAACCCTTTATACCGGCATCGGTATCTACTAGACACTTAAATCTACCCATTTGGTGGGGGTAAGAATGGATATTTAGAGAGGAAAATGATGTAATTAATGGCCGAGGACAATAGCCGAGAAGAAATGAGTTTAAAAGAAAATTTTGAGAACTTATGAAAAAGAGGCAGATACTTCTTCGCGAGCTTCTTGAGAGGAAAGAGAATAAGAGATTTTGAGATTTGATTGATTTCTGAACTGAGAGGTTGAGTTTCGGTTTCCTAGGTGTTTTGGCGTGTGGAAGGCAGCATTGAATGGGAATTATCCCGCCCAAATTTGAGAAAGAATCCGGACCGTTAGATGCGCATCTCCCTGTTGAACGCGGAGGACAAAGTGTGACTTATAGCCATTAATGTGGGCGTTATGGATTTCGAAGTGTCAGAAGTGGTTTAAAAGAAGCGAAGTGACTCTTTCATGTGTGACGATTCACAAGGCATGTGGAGACTGTGTCGTTGGTTCAAAACTCCAATTTTCTTCTCGGTTGGGGAGAAAAATGAAGTTTTGAGGGGCTATTGTGGGAGTAAAATGGTCAAAACACGTATTTGGGCCTTGGGCCTGATATTGGCTGTGTGAGCCTGTTCAAGCAGAGCCTTTGAGGCCCACAAGTCAACTCGTGCTAGAAAGATTGATGAGGTTGTCCGAGGAGAGGTGTCTCCTCGGCTAAATCAATTAAAGATCATTTGACACGACATAATGTTGGGGAGAGAATTATGGAAGGCCTGGTGGGTAAAGATGTGTTCCATATGGTTGTAGAGAGGAAGAACGTTTGAGAAATATCAAGGAGAAATGCTACTAGCACCGCATTAAAGACCCTGCACCTACCTCTTTGACCGCATTAATAGGAAAATGACCTCTGAACAGTAATGTTCAGCCTTCCAGCTATTGTTTGAAGACTTTTAGAGGGCGGTGGATGAGACAAGTATCTAAATTGTTGATTTGTGCTACAAGTGGAAGGTGAAGGAAAGAGGAAGAGTGATATAAAAGAAAAAAGAGAAGGAAAAAGGAGGGGGCTTCTTCAATTACAATATATTGTGAAAAAGAAAGAAAGGCTATACAAGTTATCCTCGGCTTATGTTTAAGGAGAGTTTCTGTTATTCTTATCTATTGATTGTCTAGATTGTGGCAATCTAGCCCGTCTATCTGTTGTCCAATATTCAGAAGATCTAGGTTTCAAGCCCACGTTTTACAAATTTGATTGTATAAGGCTCTTTGGGCCTGAGCCGATCACGCGTTTGGGTCCGGGCACAAATTGTGCACTTACAGTGCACATATATATATATGCAAAAAACACATTTAACAACAATAAATTTGTGCTTGTAAGTCAACAAATCATTATCAAATGTCTTTTCTTATTAAAAAATGTGTATTTACGAATCATAATTGAACATTTATTAATCCTTAACATGTGTTCTTAGGACACTTGTTAATGGTACCTCATTTTAAAATACTCATTTCAGGGAATACAAAACTTCTATTCCTTTGTATTTTACTTTATACTTCACCAATCATATTCTACTATGTGTTTTTTTTTTTTTTTTCCATTTTTTTAAAATTGTTATCTTATAAGAAAAATAAAATTATTACATAGCAAATTGTGATCATGGAGCATAAAAAATTGGACAGATAAATTTGTGTTACATTTGAGATAGGTTTGATAGTTTCCGCCTTAAAGAGTAGGAAGACTACTTCTATATTATTAACTTAACTAAACAGCATTATTTAAATAATTAAAAATTAAAAACTAAACAGCATTAATTAAAAATTAAAAATTAACTAAACAGCTTTTAGACCTCATGTTGTTTGCATCCCATACCCACTTCAACGTCACATAAACCCAATGCTTAAGTTAGCCAAACTCGTTCACCATAAAGGCCTTTACATAACTTTTGTAAACACGGAGTACAACCACAAACGCTTACTCAGGTCCAGAGGCCCCAACTCCCTTGACGGCTTGCCGGACTTTCACTTCGAAATCATTCCCGATGGCCTACCACCATCGGACGCAGATGTTAGCCAAGACATCCCATCTCTTTCCGTTTCCATCTCAAAGAATGGCCTACTCCCACTTTGCAACCTCATTTCCAAGCTCAACAACACTTCGTCTTGGGACAGGCCACCTGTGACCTCAATTATCTCCGATGGTTGCATGTCCTTCACTCTTGACGCTGCTGAGAAATTTGGAATTCCAAATGTGCTTTTCTGGACACCTAGCTCGTGCGGCTTCTTGGGTTATATGCATTATCGCCATCTAGTTGAATGAGGTTTAACACCCCTTAAAGGTATCACTAATTTGCTATAAACCCTACTATACACATATCTTTCGTCTGCATCACTAATTTATTAACCTATCTAATTATACATTCAGCAAAAAAAAAAAAAAAAAAACTTATCTAATTATACGTACGTTAGCTTTTAATGGTTTAATATGGAAGGAATTAGTGGTGGCTACAAGAAATTTTAATTAATAAATTTAAATTAAAAAATTTTAGTAAAAATAAAACTTAAATATATCAATTATAATATGATAGCAATATACACACATGTAACAGACCCTCTATATTTACTAATTATTTAATTATATAAAATTATATTATATCACTTTATGTGATATTTAAACTATACATGAACACATTCACACAAATAACATTATAACAAAATAATAATAACATTAATATTAATGCACACAATCAATATTAGAGACACATTCCACACTTATAATACAAATTTATAATAAAGATATGAACACTCACAACCACAACACCTACTCTTTACTTTTATAGTTGGAGATACCAAGATAGTCAAATAGAGAGAGAGAGAGAGAGAATGATCTATGTTGTTGTTTGGTTTTGGGCTTGGCTAATCTATGATCCGGAGGATCCGGGTGTACAAAAATATTTTTAAGGGTAAAGTAATCTAGTAAAAAAATAATTTATATATATCTAATTTTTTTTTCTTCAAAATTAACCCCTTGAAGAACATATAGCACCACCCCTGGAAGGAATTCAACAATAGATTGGATTCCATAGACATATAGTACATAATAAGCTAGCTAGCCCTCAGACAGTCTATATCGTATTTGATTCAAATCCAATTTCAACAAGTACAAGTTCCATATAGAAGCTAAAAGGGTTTCGATATCCAACATCCACTTTTTCACATTCACTTTTATGTGTTAAAATGTGGGCATTGCTGTATCAATTATGGATTTATGGATACGTGTATGAAATAGTGAAAATAGACTAATGTAAAAGAATATGTTTTCTTTTCAAGCGCTGACGTAAAATACACCCTTACTACTACGGATTCAAATCCTCTAAATTTCTTAGGGGACTCTAACAATAGATTTCCTTAAATTCTAATTACACTTTTATGAAATAAAGGTCAAAATTTTGTTATATCAGCATTTCACTAATAGTACTCTTAACCAAGGTGGTCGATACCGTACCGGTACCGGCCAGTGCATCGATACCAGTACATACCGTACCGGCCAGTGCACCGGTACCGATACACTTCTATTTTGTACCGAAAAAAATACTGGCCGTACCGGCCGCGTACCGGCCATACCAGCCAATTTCGGGCAATGCCGGCCGGTACCGGGCGTACCGGCCGGTACAGAAAAAAGCTTTTTTTTATTTTTTATTTTATTTTTAGTTTTGTAATTTTTGAATTCTTGTAAGGGCATAATGGTAACTTATTTACATTAACTTATTAGTATTATTTGTTTTTTTTGTATGCAATGAACAATTAAGCTTTCTATTTTTTATATTGTGTTTTGTTTTTCCTTTTAATTGATACTAAAGTCTAAAATTATGAATAATTTGTTCTAAATTGGGGTAATATTTTATGACAAACTTTTATATTTACTATAATATAAGTGAAATATTATATGCTTATATACATGGTTTTTTAGATTTTGGTGTGTGTATATAATATATATATATATAAAATAGCGGTAAACCTGAAGTGGTACACCGGTATTGACCGGTATCCGAAATATATCGTACCGGTAGCCAAACCGGTACGGTATTGACTTCCTTGCTCTTAATTACTACATGATTCTAACAAAAAAGCAAAGAAAAGAAAAGAAATACACCGTTTAACATCCCAATCTATAAGTATAAGTTTTGCAAGAAAAGATTAAGCAAAAAACATTTTTTACTTGGGCAAGTGAGTCACGGCAGCAAGTAAAAAATGTATAATCAATCTAATCTATTTAATCTTACCCAGGCTTGAAAATCTTAGCAATAGTTAAAGGTGACCATGAGACATATCACAAACATAAGGATTCTTTTTTTCTTTTTTTTTCTTTTTTGTTGAGAAATACATACATAAGGATTCATATCAATTTATTAACGTATTCCGAAAAATATCAATATATATTAAGGCTATATAGATAGTGTAAGTATATGTACCTGTTTTGTACATGTACATGCTTGGATAAATATGTACTTGTGTAAGAATGCTCAATGTATATGTTCTTTACGTTTTGTTGTGTACATATTTTAGTCATGACCCCTTATTATGCCTTGAAATAAGGCATATGAATAATTTAATTCAAGCATAATCAATACCTCTTATAGGTCAACCATTGTGTGTGTAAATATATAATTAATCTATCTGCATTAACATTTTCTTTAAGTCAAATACACCCTATAGATATTGAATTATCATGTCGAATGAGCATACACTGAAAATTTGTATGCTAGTTTTAATATTTTAACATTTGAGCACTTTACTTTTGTGTGATTTTCAGATGTGAGCTATCTAAAAAATGGATACTTGGAGACTAAAATATATTGGATTCCTGGGATGAAAAATATTTGCCTTAAGGATCTTCCAAGTTTCATTAGAACTACAGATCAAGACGATGTTAGTCTTAATTACCTTATATGCCAAACAGAGAGAGCTTCAAGAGCTTCAGGTATCATTTTAAACACGTTTGACACCTTTGAACAAGATGCGTTGGATGCTCTATCCTCCATGCTTCCTCGTATATACACTATTGGACCACTTGTGTTGCTTGCTAATCAGATTAAGGATGAAAATTTGAAATCAATAGATTCCAATCTATGGAAAGAACAATCAGGTTGTGTGGAATGGCTAAATTCAAAAGAACCCAACTCTGTAGTGTACGTAAATTTTGGTAGCATAACTGTTATGAAGCCTCAACAACTCACTGAGTTTGCTTGGGGGCTAGCAAATAGTAAAAAGTCATTCTTGTGGATTCTAAGACCAGATCTTGTGGCAGGTGATTCAGTTATTCATCCTCCCGAATTTGTAACCGAAACGAAGAATAGAGCCATGTTAGCAACTTGGTGTGCTCAAGAAAAAATCCTGAAGCACCCATCAATAGGGTGTTTTATAACACAGTGGGTGGAATTCTGCACTTGAAAGTGTGTGTGGTGGAGTGCCAATGATCTCTTGGCCTTTATTCGCCGAGCAACACACAAATTGTCGGTACAGTTGTACTGAGTGGGGCATTGGAAAGGAGATTGATAATAATGTTCAGAGAGATGTAGTAGAGAAACTTGTGAGAGAATTAATGAATGGTGAAAGGGGTAAAGAAATGAAGAAGAATGTAATAGAGTTGAAGACCAAGGCAGAGGAGGCTACAAAACCTGGCGGTTCTTCAAACAAAAACATGGAGAAATTGATTGCTGAAGTTCTCCAAGTTTGAAATGTTTAAACCAAAAAAAAAAAACACATTCAAGTTTATGAAGAATTTTCTCTCCTTGTCTCATCGGCAATATGTGATCATGTTATATATCTGTAGGAAACCTATTCCCACTTCTGTTGCAATAAACTCCAATTATGTGATTTGGCTAATTAGTATTCTATCTCGTAAGGGCAGATATTGCTATTTATGCTTCATTTTTGTTTATTTCTTGAGATGAAGTGACATACAAGCATCTGCATAATCTTATCCGGTGTTTATTTTTTTTTTTAATTTTGGGTAAAATTTAGGTATAGTTTCTTAAATGTTTATACCTTAGGCCACCTAATTAAATTTGACCATGTGTTTATATTATGTTGGGGATATATAAATTAAATTTAACCATGTGTTTATATTATGTTAGGGATATATATAGAAAAACAGGAAAATTAAAATGTACTTAAAGGCATGAATGAATTGCTATATTTAAGACGATATTTGTACCCACTCAAATGAGTTTGCTAAAAAGTTGTAGTCAAATCATCTATATATAGGATGCAACTACACTTGGATTCTACAAGTAGTAATCATGAAGAATCTTGTGAATTTTTATTTATGGGGTATGAAAATTATAAAATTCTCATAATCTTCTCAATTTTGTATATAATTAAATATGAATTATTGTATATTGTATATTGTTAAAAGCTTACTCCAGCAAACGCTTCCTAGAGCGAATCTTTTAACCTTGCCTGAGATTTTGAATCTTTCATATTGAATTAATTAAAACTAATTCCTTTAAGATTAAGAACAAATCATAGTCTGATGCATTCAGCCCTAAGTTTAAAAAATGCATATTATTAGTTAAAACTTGATATGACTTGATTATTTGATTCTACGGTCCAATTTTGGCATTTAACATGTTTTAATTGTTATGACCTTTGATTTTTTTTTTTTTTCGAATTAAGTTATTGTTCATCTTAGGGCTGTCCACGGGTCGGTCCGGGTCGGGTTTGTGCCCAACCCGCAACCGACCCGGTCAGATCGGGTGGAGAATTTTCAGACCCGCCGCCGACCGCGAACAGCCACCGGTCGGGTCGGATCGGGGAGCGGACGGGCGGCGGTCGGCTTTGATTTCGACCGAAATACACAGATCAAACACTAAAGTTTGATTCCTGAAGAACAAAATCAACAGATTTACAACCCAAAGAGCAGATCTACAAACCTAAACAACAGATTCACAAATCCAAAGAACAAAAACCCAAAAAACATCTACAAATCCAAAGAACAAAACCCAGAAAACAGATCCACAAATCCACAGCAAAACGAACCTAAGAGATGAAACAAGCTGGGACGAAGAGCGGAGGTCGACGACGAAGAGCGCTGATCGACGATGGAGAGGCATAGGTCGACGATGGAGAGGAATAGATCGAAGACGAGTCATATCGGCGAAGGGTAGCAGAGATCGTGAGAGGAAGAGCTGAGTTGAGAGTGAGAACTGAAGATTTTAGATCACCTAGCATATATATGGCGGTCGGGTCGGGTGGCTCGGGTATTGGAGGAAGAGACCCGCACCCGATCCGCCGGAATCGGTTTTGTAAAGTGAGGACCCGCTGCCGACCGCCGGAGTAGTCGGATCGGGCGGCGGACGGTTCGGTTCCGGTCGGTTTGGCCGGGTGGGTCGGTCTTGCGGGTTGTTTGGACAGCCCTAGTTCATCTAACGGTTCTTATGATATTTTACCCTTTCCTTGATAAAATTACAATTTTACCCTTGGTATGTGAACTAATCCCTGATTGCAAAATGTGGTGTCTAAGGAATGCCTCCTGTTTGGTGGAACTTAGTGAATGAACATCAATTTTTGATTCAAAGATATCGCAAATCAAATGTTGATAGCTGATATGCATCCATTTGATTCAACATGTAATTATGAGCAATTTTTTTTTTTTTTTTTTTTTTTACAAGATAAAATTCTACTCTAACTTAATCTAAGTTTATATGTGTGTGAAGCTTCCTCCTGGAGACTTGAACCCTGACCCTTGCCCCCTACACCCCACAAACACTTATAGTTATAGAGTAACCATCGCACCAAAGGTATGCGGTGGTATGAGCAATTATTTTTAATTGGTCCTTTAATTGTCTAATTTAAAACTAATTACATGTCATAATCCTATTTGATAAGGTTCAAAACAATTATGTGGATGCATGTATTAAGTAAAACATGTTATTTAAATATTAATAATTTTACCACCGTGTATCCTTAGTTCGGTGGTCACTCTATAAGTTTAAATGCTTGTGAAGTGTGGGGGGCAAGAGCTAGAGTTCAAGTCTTTAGAAGAGAGTTTCACACACATATACACTTAGATTAAGCTAGAGTAGAAATCTTATAAAAAACAAATTTTAAATAAGAATATAATTTGCTTTATTAATTTTGAAATAATCATCTCTTGGAAATTAGCCAAATCTTGATATTTTTCACATGCAAACAACAATTTTCCAATCAATTAATAAAAATTTTAGCTGTCATTAGGTCCAAGTGTTGATTGGCACTTCGATTTACCCCCATTTTCCGATTGGCAGACAAAAGGGTAAAGACCCTCTAGCTGCAAAAATCCCAAATTCTTTTCAAATTTGAATCAGATTCTACTAGGTTTGAGAAAACTAAGTTCTAGTGGCTCCACCCCTTTCTAGAGCTTTCTTCACCCTCTATAAATAGAGGGAGGAAATCACCATTTAAGGCACCCCATCCCCTAACATTCTAGAGGAAGTAAGAAGTGTTTGTTGCCTAAAGCTCTTAAAGAATTGCCTCATCGATCTTGTTTGTTTTAATTATATGCAGGTAAGTTTCTAATTTTTTTTCATGATTTTGTTATTGTTATGTTTGAATTAATATGTTTTTAGTTTTGCCATGAGTGTTGCTATTCTTTTATGATCAAGTTTTGCTACGCTGTTGCCATGCTTGCAAGGATCTAAATGTGAAAATTTATGTGTTATCCAATGCTTGTATGATAAAATATGTAAATTGACTACCATAGTTTAGAAAATTGGTCTTTACTAGGTAATGTAGGTGTCTAACACCTTCACATCTTGTAACTTATCCTCCAAACATTGATCAAGGTTTCTAAATTAGTGTTTTATCCATGAAATTTTATATTTAGTAGAATGTAACTAGAACCAAAGTCATGCACTTTTCTTTTAGATTGTACTTAGCCTTGTAATTTTTCTATTTGATGTATATTCAATTATTCAATGAAATTCAATTTTTCACAAGGTATACATATTCTTATTATTTTTCCCAATTTTTAATAAATTAGTGGCGACTCCATGTAAAACTCTTGATATAGGTGGAGAAATATATTCAATTGAATCTCCATTTTGAAAGGCATTATCCCAAAGTCACCCATTAACATGGGTTTGGCCCAATCAAGTTAGAAACATGGGTGAGTTGAGGTTTCAGTTAGTGATAGTTTGAAAATTTTCCAACCTGTGAATGACGGTTTGATTGAAATGTTCTCTCAATTTGCCCAATTTGACCTATGCAAGAGTCCTGTGTACTGCTATTGCTGAACAAAGCGATCATGGTTTCAAAAGGGAATGAAATGCAGATCCAATAGGAAAAAGATAAGAGGCTCATCGTTCTTAGGACTAATAAAAAACTAGTTTCTCTATGATCATGCTTTTTGTCACAACTTCCTAAAATGGTTGACGATATGTGGTGGACAATTACTTATATGAACTCACAACCTTTTTTTTTTTTTTTTTTTTTTCCATTATTCACTGTCGTCAATGTAAAGAACTTTAGCAAAATTTGTGATATAAAAGTGATGTCTCTAGAACTTTTCATGAAATGAAAGCCTTGCATTGTACATCCTTTTAATTAAAACTCACATGGCGACATGAGACATGTTGAATTTAGGCATGTGGCAATTCCATGAACTTATTGATGAGCTACTGAATCATAGTCTTACCATTCAAACTACAAAATCCAAGCTTAATTCCATGAAATCTCATAATCTTGGATCGTGAATTGGAGTTGGAGTTGACATCCCAACTTGATGTGTCACAAGTAATAACGTGATTTTTAAAAGAATTTACTTTAAGGGAAAAGTTAATAGTTTGATTTTTGGAACTATTTTTTTAAAAAAATTTATGGAAATGGAAAAAGTAACTAGCTTCTTAACAGCTTTTTATATTTCCTATGAAAGTGATATTAAAACTTTCCTAAAATAATTGATTAGCAAAAACCTTATGGACACCCATTAACCCTTGCTTTAATGTGCACTATCATGGAGTTCCAAGTCTTGGCTAAAATTTGCAGTTTGTTGCCCTTGTTACTAAATGAGGAGGGTGATGTTGACATGGTTGTAACACAAGTAAGCCAAGTATATTTGGTTTATCCAAGTAATATTATATTTATTTGATTTTTACTAGATTGTAATTAACAAGGAAGTGAAGTCTTGTACTTTCTTTTCATTAAAGTAGGAGTAAAGCCATGTAATTTTCATGTTTAAGCATTATTGTAATTTCATTAATTTATAAATGAAGTTTATTTGAAGTTTTCTTAATTTTTGTTTTGTAATTAAATTCAACGGAGATTCTATACAAGTCTCTTAGGTTAAGGGACAATATCTAAAGTCACAACTGTAAATTTTCTTTATTACTTTAAAAAAGACTCTTGGTAGCCTCAGTTCATGAGTCTCTCACAAGGATATCAAAGAGATCCTAATTAGAAAAAGATTTTTAATGAATGAGCCTTTTGGTTGGTTGAGTTTTGTCTAGAATATTATACACCTCTTTTAGGTGGGTGGCCTTATGCATTTACCTTCTATTGTCCTTACATGGCATGGTGCTATGAGCTTTACTTGTTGTTGATGATGGCATGAGGAATGAGGGTGCTTGGGTAGCATTGGGCCAATCATTTGGCCTTATGTTTTCTCAACACACTTAAGGCTCCTCATGCTAGACTAGTGATGCTCCTACGTGCTCTTTGAGGGGGACCCGTCCAGTCTCCTTACTTGATTTGGATCGATGGGCAGGGATGAGGGGGCAGCATATGGAGATACCTTTCTCTACATGATGCCCCAAGCGCATGGAAGAGGAGGGCCATGGTGGGCAGAGATGGATTTTGATGATGGGCAGCAGCATGTGATACTGACTCTATGTAGTAGTGCATGACATTGGTGACTTAGTTGTTGGTTTCTTGTGTATGAGCTTGGTGGCTTGAGTGTAAGGCATGGTTGGGCTGCTGTGATGATTAAATACTGTGGGCAAAGCATTGGGTTAGGGGGGGCTGGTTGAATGCATGAACAAGTGCTAGTGGGCTAATGACAGTTACTTTGTGTGTTGCATGTGGGCGTGTTGTGTGGGCTGTACTATTGATAGGAGGCATTGAGCATGGGCCAAGCCTCCCAAAATGTGTTAGAACATGTTGTGTGGGCTACTGGAGGACGGGTAGAGGCACCATGGTTTGCTGAGACATGGGTTGTGCATGTGCAATATGTGTAGTGACAGTTACCAAGCAGTTCCTAACTTTCCTAATGATCAGACCTCCTGTGCAGAGGCTGGAAACATTGAGAGTTGGACAAGACAACATCGGTTGAAGGTGTCCTAAGTCAGAACACAAGTGGCAGATTTTTCAAGACCCAGACTATTACTAGGCAGTAACTGCCATAGTAGTGAATTCTGTGTATTTAACCCTAAGGATGTTGGGGGTGTCAACGACAGAGTGTGTGGGAAACTTCTGTGTAATTTTCTAGGCTTATAAAAGGGTTTCCTTTGTACTTGAGATTAAGTAATAAAGGTTGGGGGTGGGTTCATTGTAAATTTTGTGTGTGCTGTGTGCTTATATGTCCTTATATAATCTGTTCTAAGTATTACTGCAGTGTGTGTGTGGAGTTGGCTGAGACTAAGTCAGGGACTTAGGACCATCACAGGAAGAAAATTTGAGTAAAAAATTGACCCTGTGACATATGGTGAGGTAGCAAGTCTTACCTTTATTACATATATAGACTAAAATGACATATCTCTGGCACAAGCTTTAGTCCTTGATTTTCTGATTGAATTTTTAAGAAAGGAACCTAATCATCAGGGGCGGAGCTATGTTGAAGGGTGGGAGGCCATGGCCCCCCCAAATTTTGAAATTTAAAAAAAAAAAATATATAATTATTTTAGTACTTTTAAAATTTAGTCGATAAAAATAAGAGTTGACCCTTCCAAATATTTGAATTAGTCTAATGATGCTCTTAAAAATAATAATTGGTCTAATAGGTATAGAAATATAACTTTATTTTTTTTCAATTCTATTTTTTTATTATAAAATGCTCTTATATCTATTATGAAAACTCACTTAGTGTATAAAACATTTGTGAATATTTAGACCCCCGAAAACAAATTTTTCAAAGCAACTTTATATTTAAATAATATATGTGTGGAATATGAAATATAAGCAATACCCAAATTATCAAATTACTTTAAGCCATTAATTAATCACAACCAGCAAAAATTAAAAGCTAAGAGTAAGGGAAAGAGAGATGCAAACACAAGATAACACCAGCACGTGTTATCAAAGAGGAAACTGAAGAACTTGGCGAAAAACCTCTCCGCCGCCCTCCAAGTGGTAAATGATTCATTAGAAAATTAGTTGGGATACATGAATGACAATAGACCCTCCAAGCCTAATCTACCTGATGCACTTAAGCCCTCCAAGCTTCTTGTTCCAACAAGGTTACACCGAACCGTGTCTTTTCTAGCTTACCGGATCCCGTAATTAGCCCATTGCATTCATCAATATGGATTGGTTCTCTCTTGAACTACTTTCCAAACACCAAGAACCTTCTCACTACTCTGGATTTGGTGAGGTAAGGATTTAGTTTATAATCTTCTCATGGGTATGACAATGGAGAGGGTGAGAGTAGAGAAATTTGGAGAATCAAATGAATAAGATTGTGGATAAATTAATCTTATTTTTCTTTAGGGTTTCTTTCTCAAAATTCACTCTCGAAGCTACCTACATTTTGTGGGTATAAGGGTATTTATAGTAGGGTATGAGAAGGAATGTGAAAAGTTAGTTTTCAGCAAAACAAGGTGTACTGGTGACTCACTTCGCGACAGGGATGAGTTGCGAGTTCCAGTCGCGAGTTACTAGACTAGCCAGACTATACTTTTTGTCCTGTAGTGATCCAGTTGTTCTGACCCTTCAACTTCCTGCATATTTCACACGTGTGCTACATTTTTGTGGGTCACCACTCGCGAGTCAATCGCGAGTTCCAATCACAAGTCACTCCTTGTTGCACACACTTGATCAAATCTTCACATTCTCTCACACATAACCCTTACATTATTCCCACCTAAATACAGAGTTTCTAAATGCTGAATTACAAGAAAATTTGGCACGGAATAAAACAAACACATAGTTGAATAAATTCAACTTTACATATTAAATAGTTGATAAAGTTTGGCATCAAATATGTTTGAATATATTTTTTTAACCTGTTATGTGGCAATTAACAAGTCATTGACTCATTAAAAAAATATTGTCACTAAAACTACACATGAAATGTCTCTTTAGTTCCACATAATAGGTTAGAGTAAGATAGCTTCAAATATGTTTGAAGTCTAATTTATTCCTTTAAGTTTTGGATCATTCGTGTTTTTGAAAATTTTCATTAGTTCAATTGAAAGATTTTTTTTACTTACTTTAGTATAAAATTTGATAATATATATATATAACCGAAACTTTTGACCTCTCTACAATTTTCCACATCGGCATTACTTAAATAAATAAATAAAACAAAAATTCTGATTTTACTATAAAAACAGATTTAAACAAAATTATTTAACTTTTTGTTTAAATATATTAGTCATCCAATTCCAACGTAGAGAACTCAATCTGTGACTGCCTTTGAATCTATCTTTAAATTATACACTTATATTGTACTACTGCATATAGAGTCAAATTTGAATAAACAAGTTATTTGCTAGCTTTGGACTTGCGTATTTAGACTATAGCTAGCCATGATATTTATCTTCATAGTTGTTTAATCCAAAATCATCTATATATATAACTCTCTTCAATTATTGAACAAATACTTACACATATGCACATACACTAAATCTTGATAAACTCGAATTAAAAAAAGAAAAAAAAGAGTAGTAGTATGATAGGACTCTTTTAACCTAAAGTCAGTATAAATTGACTAGTGTATTTTATGATTCTATCAAAATAGTCAGTCAAATTTGGGTTTAGAGTTTACACTCTTTCAGCAAAACAATATAATTATAAAATACTTAAACGTGCTTTGTAGTCACAATTAAGTGAGATGATGTGCAATAAGTATTAAATTTGCACTTTGTTTTATTGCAATTGTGTTTACATTGTGTTTGGGGTTTCTGTTCTTTTTGTTTCCCTATCTTTTTCATATACCAAGATTATGGCTTCTCCGATTTTCGGTAAACAATTTTTGGTTATTTTTATGGTCAGCAACTTAACATGCATGTACATATATATATATATATATTATTGAAAAAATAATGAGATATTGATGGTTAATACATATATATTTCAGGAACCAAGAGTAATATTCTTTTTTAT
Organism: Castanea sativa; assembly: GCF_040712315.1. Classification (NCBI taxonomy): domain Eukaryota; kingdom Viridiplantae; phylum Streptophyta; class Magnoliopsida; order Fagales; family Fagaceae; genus Castanea; species Castanea sativa. Next base: position 18,125,549 of record NC_134019.1, on the reverse strand, counting down.
TATTTGAAGCATTCGCTCCAATTAGTAAGGCTTTGGTAATGTCACTTTGTCTTGAATCTTCAAGGTGGTTGTGCGTAAAACTGTAAGTATGTAATTTTTATTTTTTGATGGTCTTATATATATATATATATATATATATATATGAATTTTTATTTTATTTTTTTAGGCCAGTTGATAAGCAAGACTTGGAGGAGTGAATCATCTTCGTCGGTAAGACAAAATACAAGGAGGGTGGAAAGTCATGTTCATGATTAAACATTCAAGGTACGAATTATATGATTCATGGAAAATTTAAATTGGATTTTCAATTTTAGAATTATTGCATGTGTTGCAAATCTATATTTAAAGTGAGAAAATTTTACATAGAAGAAACATTTTTAGAATGATGATTAATTTTATGTGGGTAAAATGAATCTTTGTATATAGAAGTCTGATAAATTCTTTTGTTGCAATGGCTACTTAAAATGGTTTAATTGATCTATTACGTCATTGTCCATTGCTACAAAGTACAAACATATACAAAATAAACATTTTTAGATCTAAAATTATTTGCTAACCATTGTTGGCCTGTTATAGTTTATTATTCGCATATGTGCAAAGTTTAAATATAGTAATTGTCATTGTATATTTAAAACTTTTATGATTGACCTCTTACAATATGAACCCAGTACAAACAATCATAATGTTCATCCATGTCTCTTATATTTAACTTCTTGTGCTCATGTAGAATATGAGTATCATCTAATATTCTAGATTACAGAGTATAAGAAATGTAAGTGCACAATTTGTATCCGGTCCAATCACTGGATAGATTCAGGCCCAAAGAGCTTTATACAATCAAATTTGTAGAGTGTGGGCTTGAAACCTAGGTTATGGATATTGGATAAAGAGAAAAACAAGCTAGATTTCCGTTATCCACGCATTCAATATATGAAAATAGCAAAGAAACTCTCCTCGGACGTAAGCCGATGACCACTTGTATTGCTTTTATTTCTTTAAGTAAAATATTACAATTACAAACCCTTTCTCTCTCCCCCTTCTTCTTCTTATTCTGCGATCCCCTTTTTCATACCTCTCTTGTTCTCTCATATCCATCTTATTCTTCCTTTCTTCTTTCACGTGTAACACAGATCTTTCAAATAGATACTTGTCTTATCCGCCACCTTCTTGAAGTCTTCAAACAATAGCTGAAAAGCTGAATATTACTGTTGAGAGGTCATTTCTCCATGAATGCGGCCAGGGAGGTAGGTGTAGGGTCTTTAATGCGGTGGTAGCAGCATTTTTCCTCTGATATTTCTCATATGTTCTTCCTTCCAATAACTGTGTGGATCATGCCTTTACCTAACAGATCTTCCGGAATTTTCTCTCCAAACACCCTGACATGTCGTATGAATTTTACTTGACCCATCTAAGGAGATACTCCTCCTCAGATAACTCCTCCAATCCTTGTAGCATGAACTGGCTTGCGGGCCTCACAGGCTCCGCTCGGACAGGTTACACTACCAAATCGGGCCCAAGGCCCAAATACATATTTTAATCATTTTACCCCCACAAGAAATATATTTATTAAATAAAAAATGATATATTTGCCTATCTAGATTTGTATAGAGTTAGCATTCATTTATTACATTTTTTTTTCATCTACATATTTTGCAGCAATTGTATACAATTGTTTAATTTTCCTTTAATGTTCGATTATATTTCAAATGTAGTTATACTTTTGTAGCATGCTTAAAGTAAATATATACATAATTTTTGAAAAATTATCCTATGCATTACACGGGTTAGCGACTAGTTTGTATTTAAAATGAAATTTTTTAAAAATTTCACTATGAAAATGAAAAAATGAATTTTATTTTATGAAAGATTGCCATAAGATATAATTTTTATTGAAAATACTAAGCTCTTTTTATCAAATATAAAAGTGTATATATACGTGTGTGTGTGTGCGCGCGTGTGTGCGCATGCGCGTATAGATAATAAAAAAACCGAGTGTAGACAAAAATACATTTGTACCGTAACTTGGCTACCGAAATAAAAATTCTTGCCTCTGCCCTGCCAACCATGGATCTCTATAACCGAGCAAAAGGTAGAGAGTCAGAATTCATTGAATGAAACTTGCAACAATGGAAGAACCTGCTTTCTAGGTTTCGAACCAACTAGTAGGGTTGATTCAGAGGCACTATGAAGTTTAAGTAGAAGAGTAAACTTCAATGAAAAATTGCCGAGTAACAGAGCCCATAGTGTGTATACCTTGATTGATGGCTTCAAGAGGATATTTATAGTTCAGGTTAATTTTTATTTATTTATTTTTTGGGTTGCTCATTTTCGTTCCCTATAGACTAGAGCGAGTGGATGCGTTTTTAGGGTGCTCCACTCAATATTGTATGGGAAAATATTTACATAGTCTCGTAGTGGTGTTTTGGGACTATCTAAATTAAAGGGGTCGCACGTGGTTACAACATTAATAAATATTGGCATGTCGACACTCGATGGGAAAAACGACTTTTCTAAGACACTTTTTTTATTTATCGAGTTTCATATGTTGTCGGCTGAAGTTAATGACCTTTTACTTTGTGTCTTCCCTCAATCTCTATCTGATGCGTTTTTAGGGTGCTCCACTTTTTTTATTTAGAGACCCTTTTTTTTTGTTGAACAAAGGCTACAGAGACCTAAGCGTGGTGAAAGATCTCTGTTATTATTGTTTTATTCTCCTTTTCATTGACAAAAGCTAGAAAAATATTTTAAAGTTAACGTCAAAACTTTGTGAATAAGAAACAGTTCAGATCATGAGCACATACGAGCAATTATCAGATTTTATATTTGCAAAGAGCACGAGTTAAATAGCCATGGCGTCAGGTCAAACCCTTTAAACTAATAAAGACTTCAACATGTGGTACAGTGGTAGTATATTTTAAGGAGTGATTTGTTAAAATCATTAGTTTTATTCCAAGATATTCTGCAGTTGGGAAATTTACTGCTTTTTGATTGTTGTAATTGGTCTTCAGTCAAAAATAAATAAATATAAGAATACAATTTTTCTGTCACAACTTTTGTCACAAATCACGACTTTGATGTAGTTAATTATTTAACTATGAGTAGTGAAAGATACTTGGTAGATTCTTCTGAAAAATACATAATAAGCAACCAATTGCAATCTGTCATGTTAAAATAATAATAAAAATCGTGGTATAAAATTTGGGGTACCAGTTTACTAAATAAAAAGATTATTATGATTGGTTGCACTTCATCTTAAGGCCCAGTTTAGGTAAGTTTGAAAGGTTCTTAAGAGTAAGAAGAGTAGACTACTTTAAGTTAGGGAAATGAAGATCTACAGCTGACATGCTATATATATAAGTTCTGTCATAACTTTTGTCACAATTTTGATGTGTTTGATTACTTGACTGTGAGTGGTGAAAAAAACTTAGTAAATTATTATGAAATTAATAGGCAATTAATTACAATCTATCATGTTAGAGTAATAGTAAAAGTTGTAGTACAAAATTTGTGGTCTTAGATTTACTAGATAAAAAGATTTTTGTGATTGGTTCTACTTTATTTCAATGCCCATTTTAGGTTGGTTTGAAAGGTTCTGCCTTAAAGAGTAGGAAGAGTAGACTACTTCAGACCTATAGCTAACATTCTCTCTCTCTCTCTCTCTCTCTCTATATATATATATATATATATATATATTATTGTTAAGATAAAATAAAAAATGTTCCACAGTTAGATGAAAAAAGGCATCGGAAGGCACTTTTGTTTGTGAGTCTACTTGCTTCATCGTAAGAGTATATGCATTAACTTGTGCAAATATTCTTATGTATTTAAGTATAAGAATTTTTTTATTTTTTTTTATTTTACCTACTCATATTTCAAAACTTCATATCAAATATATCTATTTTACACTACATTACATCAAATGACAATATTTGGTTACAAATTTGGTTGTAGCCTAAGGTTACAACCGCACTTAATATCTTTTTATTAGATGTGAAATTTTATAAATCCAGTATTTGATTATATTTTCTTCTTATATTCTGTATGCTCACAAAATTTTCAAAAAAATGAAAGATTAATAGCTATGTCATCAATTAAATATTTAAATTTCAATTTTGTGTAGTTTAAAATTTTGATAAAAAATACGTTTATTGATCGAATAATAAATAACATTTGATTGACATGAATTTTGACACGTGTGTAAAAATATATTTTTCAAATTATTTTTTTTTATTTTTATTTTTAACTCTTGTTAATTAACAAAAACTATCAAAATATTTAAAAGATCATAGGTAAACATCAGAAAATAAGAAATAGCTCAGATTGAGCATATAAAGAGCACTAATTGGATTTTTATATCTGGACAAAGTTTAGAGACAGTTTTTGCGATAATGTTGATGTAGTGAAGAAAAAATAATACACGTGAGTGGTGAAGAAAAAATAATAAGTTTATTTGAAAGTCATTGCCCATAATTTAATTATAATTGATTATTTAAATAAGTTGTGGTAAAAGTTGTTCTTGTTTGCACAAGATAAACAAGTGCTCTACTAATACACGTGTCATGTTGGTTTGTTAGTTAGTAGCCGTTTGTAACATCTTAGAGAAAGTTAGGTAAGGAAAGTTCGTTAGAGATAGAAACCAATTAGTTTGATCACTATGTTTACTGAAATATAAACAGAGGTGATACAAAGTTTGATTAATTATAATCCATGTGAAACTTGATATATATTAGAATAATTGTTATGTTTGTGAAGAGCATCGATTAAGCAAGCAATGAGATTGGGATAAACTATTTAAACATATGTATAAAGATTCCAACATGCATGTGAGATTCGGACAAACCATTTTATTTGTAGTTTATATTATTTGCCGGGCATGGCAGCAAGCATTAACTGTTGGGTATAATATCAATAAATTATTTTTTTTGTGATAAAGTAAAATAACAATACACATATCTAAGAAAAAACAGTAACATAAAAAGATGTACATGGCAACAGTAACAAACAAATACTGAATAAATATATAAAGAGAAATCTGCAATTAATTAAAAACTCACAGACCAAATGCGTGAAGGATGAACAATTCAGATCAAGTCTTATGTTTAATACAATCTCCTTAAAGCATATTTCGCCCCTCACACAATCACTGTGGTGTTTTGAGACTCACGGACGTCTGTCTTCCAGGATAAAATGATCTACAGCACGAAAACGAAGCATACAAGGTCGTGTTCTGTGAACTACTCAATGTCTCTTGCTCTCTATTTGACATAGAATAAATGCACAAAATATTCTCACTAGAGAGTTTTTTTTTTTTTTCCTGAAAAGTAGTTTTTATGAATGAGGTACTATGTAAAATTATACGCTATTGAACATATATTCTATTTTAGTAATAACTGCTGTGCATAGACTAACTGACTCACAAATTAAAAATAATAAAATATTATTATTTAGACAAGTAGGCCCAGTCCACGTATGCTAAAAGCCGAACCCAATGTCCAACTCATGAGCATATAAACTCATATATTATCTATTTCCTTTCTTATGTGGAACTCAGGGTTTTTACCAATTTTAATAGTATTTTCAAGTGAACATAGAAATATCAATTTCTTATTCACTCTATACTATTTTTTCAACATTAACAATATATATGCCGCATTAGTGGACGTGAAATATTTTATCAAAATTGAGTGATGATAAATTGAAAACATGTGCCAAACGGATAGGGTATAGAAAATTAGAGTATTTTAAGTGACGAGTGATGAGTAATAAATGTTGAATGATGAGTGATGAAAACTGAGTGAGGAGTGATGACTAATGACAAAAAAAAAAAAAAAAATCCAATCAGCCCCTTATATTTCAGAGTTTCCCTTATAACAAAATTTACTATGATTTAGCATTTAAAAATAAGTGCCAATAATTCTTTGGATAAGAAGGACAAGGTAACAAGCCAAAAAAATAAAAAGGACCCTTGTTAATTTCAAAGTGACATTGTTTTAGGGTCCGCTTGGATACAGCTGAAAACTGAAAACTGAAAATATCGTAGCAAAATAATTTTTAAATGTGTAAATAGTGTTGTGGGTCTCATTTTTAATTTTAAAAAATTTGAAAAGTACATGAACAGTGCACCACTGTGCGGTTACTGTTTACGCACAATAGTAAACAGTACATACTGTCTCTGTTGGAACATGTGCGCATGAAGAAAAAAAAAAAATCTCAAACGTGAAACGCCATACGCATACTCCCTATCCACAGCAGTGGAGCTAAAAATTTAGCTTTTTAGCTTCACAAAAAGTTACTTTATCTATTTTAGCTATTCATTTTGCAAAACATGCTGCAGCAGTGGATCTATTTTAACTTTCAACGTAATAAAATAATATAAACATCACAATAAAATAATACATCTTCTACAATAAAATAATACAAATACACAGTCACCACAAACCAAACCCAGGAACCCGAAAATCCAACAACCCAAAACTGAAACTCACCTCGCCGGTACGCCGAAACCCACCACACCAATACGCCGGAACCCACACCGAGACGCCGAAACCCACCACGCCGAGACGCCGGAACCCACGCCGAGACGCCGAAACACACCACGAAGCCCACCACGCCGAGACGCCAAAACCCACCACGAAGCCCACCACGCCGATACGCCGAAACCCACGCCGGTACGCCGAAACCCACCACTCCGATCTACAAGTAAGCACTCCAGTCCACGGAAAGCCACTTCGATCCACGAGGCCGGAGCACAATCCACAACCCAACGACGGTGAGCTTCAGAGAAGGAGAGACTGAAATGGAATTTCCGGAGTGACTGAAGCGAGGAGAGAGAGCGTGAAATGAAAGAGGGAGTCTGTGACCGAATAAAATAGTTTTTTTTTTTTATAACTTTCAGCTACAGTGCTCATGTAGTGATACATGAGCACTGTAGCGCAAAGCTAAAAAAATTTAGCTTTGCCTCCACTGCTGTGTATGGCATTTTGTGGTTTGAGTGGAGCTAAAATAGCAATATAGCTATTTAGCTCCACTGCTGTGAATGCTCTAAGCTTTAATTAAAGCAATGAAAACGCTATTTTCACAATTGCTATTATCTGTGGATGTGGGTTTTAAAATCACCTTCCCTTGTTTGAGAAGGCTTGCTTCAACGGTTGAAATTGAAATGAATTTTGATTTGACAGATTTAATAATTTGAAGCCTATTTACGCATGTCAGTTATTTTGACATGTTCGTACAGTTAGTGATTTATTACACTCTTTACAACCTGGAAATCACTATTGTCCCCCAATGTCCAACGTGACAGTATTTTGATATACAAACAATCTTTACGCATGCCGGTGATTTTGACATATTCGTACAGTTAGTGATTTATTACACTCTTTACAACCTGGAAATCACCATTGTCCCGAAAGTCCAACATAACAGTATTTTGATATACAAACACACATCAGCAATGACCTTTAATAAAATCAATTGGACCAAATCAGTCATCATAAACTTGTATGTATAAGAGAATTAATGACATTACCAACCAGTATAGACTCAAAGATTTCAGAATAAGTATTTTCACCTTAAAAAAAATAGAATAAGTTTTGTAACATTTTAAATGGCACAATAAATGCTACAATTCGCCCATGTAAAGAATTGTAATTGGTGAAGGAGTGGTGGTGATAGAACCAAATCACAGGTTAGGGAATCTAATTCCTATGGAGTCACACCTGGGGTTTTTCATTCGACCAGGCAATGAGGACTGTCGTGCCACATTCCAGAAGCAATCAGGTAATCATTCTTTATACCTTTGGATTTGGGAAGATAAGATATGAGCCTAACAACATTAGACCTAGATTTGAGATAGTATCCTACATCTTTAAGCTTGTGGCACTCGTACATATAAACGACGTTGTGCCATGTGAGGTTCAGACACATTTGCTCATTTAGAGTGTCAACACAGCCTAAAACTCTAAACACGTTGGGTGTACATTGGTCTGGGCATAACTTATGGTTGCAGAGGTATTCGTTGGTTACGTTTTTCATGGGAAGTGTCATCCCACCTTCTAAGAATGCGATGATGGGAATAACAACTTCTCCTTCCTCCCTATCGTTAGCTATGGCTTTAGGGGGGCAATCTCTTAAGCCTATGTTCTAAGGAATGCGATATTTAGCCCGAAAACCCTCCATACCGGCATCGGTATCTACTAGACACTTAAATCTACCCATTTGGTGGGGGGTAAGAATGGATATTTAGAGAGGAAAATGATGTAATTAATGGCCGAGGACAATAGCCGAGAAGAAATGAGTTTAAAAGAAAATTTTGAGAACTTACGGAAAAGAGGCAGATACTTCTTCGCGAGCTTCTTGAGAGGAAAGAGAATAAGAGATTTTGAGATTTGATTGATTTCTGAAGTGAGAGGTTGAGTTTTGATTTCCTAGGTGTTTTGGCGTGTGGAAGGCGGCATTGAATGGGAATTATTCCGCCCAAATTTGAGAAAGAATTCGAACCGTTAGATGCGCATCTCCCCGTTGAACGCGGAGGACAAAGTGTGACTTACAGTCATTAATGTGGGCGTTACGGATTTCGAAGCGTCAGAAGTGGTTTAAAAGAAGCGAAGTGACTCTTTCATGTGTGACGATTCACAAGGCGTGTGGAGACTGTGGCGTTGGTTCAAAACTCCAATTTTCTTCTCGATTGGGGAAAAAAGAAGAAGTTTTAAGGGGCTATTGTGGGGGTAAAATGATCAAAACACGTATTTGGGTTTTGAGCCTGATATTGGCTGTGTGAGCCTGTTCAAGCAGAGCCTTTGAGGCCCACAAATCAACTCGTGCTAGAAAGATTGATGAGGTTGTCCGAGGAGAGGTGTCTCCTCGGCTAAGTCAAGTGAAGATCATTTGACACGACATAATGTTGGGGAGAGAATTATGGAAGGCCTGGTGGGTAAAGATGTGTTCCACATGGTTGTAGAGAGGAAGAACGTATGAGAAATATCAAGGAGAAATGCTACTACCACCACATTAAAGACCCTGCACCTACCTCTTTGGCCGCATTAATAGGGAAATGACTTCTAAACAGTAATGTTCAGCCTTCCAGTTATTGTTTGAAGACTTCTAGAGGGCAGTGGATGAGACAAGTATCTAAATTGTTGATTTGTGCTACACGTGGAAGGTGAAGGAAAGAGGAAGAGTGATATAAAAGAAAAAAAGAGAAGGAAAAAGGAGGGGGCTTCTTCAATTATAATATATTGTGAAAAAGAAAGAAAGGTTATACAAGTTATCCTCGGCTTATGTCTAAGGAGAGTTTCTGTTATTCTTATCTATTGATTGTTTAGATTGTGGCAATTTAGCCCGTCTATCTGTTGTCCAATATCCAGAAGATCTAGGTTTCAAGCCCACGTTCTACAAATTTGATTGTATAAGGCTCTTTGAACCTGAGCCTATCACGCGTTTGGGTCCGGGCACAAATTGTGCACTTACAGTGCACATATATATGCAAAAAAACACATTTAACAACAATAAATTTGTGCTTGTAAATCAACAAATCATTATCAAATGTCTTTTCTTATTAAAAAATGTGTATTTACAAATCATAATTGAACATTTATTAATCCTTAACATGTGTTCTTAGGACACTTATTAATGGTACCTCATTTTAAAATACTCATTTCAGGGAATACAAAACTTCTATTCCTTTGTATTTCATTTTATATTTCACCAATCATATTCTACTATGTGTTTTTTTTTTTTTTTCCATTTTTTTAAAATTGTTATCTTATAAGAAAAATAAAATTATCACATAGCAAATTGTGATCATGGAGCATAAAAAATTGGACAGATAAATTTGTGTTACATTTGAGATAGGTTTGATAGTTTCCGCCTTAAAGAGTAGGAAGACTACTTCTATATTATTAACTTAACTAAACAGCATTATTTAAAAAATTAAAAATTAAAAATACGTTATGTTCGGCAGTTCGGCTATAAAAGGCCTGGGAAGACCTTCTAGTTTTTTGTGTGTAAGTGCTTCGTTGTGACATAGAGATTTAGAGAGAGATGGGTTCCACTCCAGAAGCTTTTAGACCTCATGTTGTTTGCATCCCATACCCACTTCAAGGTCACATAAACCCAATGCTTAAGTTAGCCAAACTCCTTCACCATAAAGGCTTTTACATAACTTTTGTAAACACGGAGTACAACCACAAACGCTTACTCAGGTCCAGAGGCCCCAACTCCCTTGACGGCTTGCCGGACTTTCACTTCGAAATCATTCCCGATGGCCTACCACCATCGGACGCAGATGTTAGCCAAGACATCCCATCTCTTTCCGTTTCCATCTCAAAGAATGGCCTACTCCCACTTTGCAACCTCATTTCCAAGCTCAACAACACTTCGTCTTGGGACAGGCCACCTGTGACCTCAATTATCTCCGATGGTTGCATGTCCTTCACTCTTGACGCTGCTGAGAAATTTGGAATTCCAAATGTGCTTTTCTGGACACCTAGCTCGTGCGGCTTCTTGGGTTATATGCATTATCGCCATCTAGTTGAACGAGGTTTAACACCCCTTAAAGGTATCATCATCATCATCATAATATATATATTGACAGTGTTATTTGCTATAAACCCTACTATACACATCTCTTTCGTCTGCATCACTAATTTATTAACTTATCTAATTATACATTCAGCAAAAAAAAAAAACTTATCTAATTATACGTACGTTAGCTTTTAATGGTATAATATTGAAGGAATTAGTGGTGGCTACAAGAAATTTTAATTAATAAATTTTAATTAAACAAAATTTAATAAAAATAGAACTTAAATATATCAATTATAATATGATAGCAATATACACATATAACATACCCTTTATATTTACTAATTATTTAATTATATAAAGTTATATTATATCACTTTATGTGGTATTTAAACTATACATGAAGTCAAGGAAGTCAATACCGTTTTGTACCGGCCGGTATAGCTGGAATTTTTCGTACCGGTGAAAAATCCGGTACTGGTAGACCCTTATTTCGTTTCGTTTTAAATACCGGGCTATTCCGGTTTGTACCGGCCTTTCCGGCGAAGTTCGGTCATTCCGGCCGAAAAATGCATTTCGGCCCGGTATGTAATGCCTTTGCAACTTGAAAAGAGAGAGAGAGAGAGAGAGAGAGAGAGAGAGAGAGAGAGAGAGAGAGAGAGAGAGAAAGAAAGAAAGATAGAAGGAGGTACGGTAATGGCAGTGTAGCTCAAGCACAAGGTGGCCGGACCAGCCGCCAGCCAGTGCAACATTTGATTGAGGAGAAGCAACTTGCAAGAGAGAAACTAATCTGTGAGGGAAAGAGAGAGTACTGAAGCAGAGAATGAAAAAAGCAAATTTGTGAGGAAGAAGTAATGACGGACAATGTGGGAGAGATAAGATTCAATTTGAAAACGTGTGTGGATGGGAATTAAAGAGAAATGAAATAGTAATATAAAAGTACATAAATATACAGAAAGATAAAGTTGACTAGACTAGACAAGACGGTGGGTAAAAAATAAAATAGAAAAAAAAATGAATTGAAAAAAGGGATGGGTCTTTTATTGTTAGAACACAAAGGGATTGGGCTTTTATTTTTAAAAAATAAAGAGAGATTAGGATTGAGTTAATGAAGATGTTTATGGTATTGAGTATTGACCAACACTACAACATAATTGTACAGATTGACCCAATAATTATTTAAAGATTTGAATTATTTAAGCCTAAATATACTTAAAAAAATTGGATTTAAATTCAACATATATATATATATATATATATGTGTGTGTGTGTGTGTGTGCGCGTGTAGGATTTTATATGTATAGCGGTAAACCCGAAACGGTACACCGATATTGGCCGATACCCGAAATATATCGTACCGTTGGCCAAACCGGTACAACCTCCGGTACGATATTGACTTCCTTGACATGAACACATTCATACAAATAACATTATAACAAAATAATAATAACATTAATATTAATGCACACAATCAGTATTAGAGACACATTCCACACATATAATACAAATTTATAATAAAGATATGAACACTCACAACCACAACACCCACTCCTTACTTTTATAGTTGGAGATACCAAGATAGTCAGAGAGAGAGAGAGAGAGAGAGAGAGAGAGAGAGAGAGAGAGAGAGAGAGAGAGAGAGAGAGAGAGAGAGAGAGAGAGAGAGAGAGAGAGAGAGAGAGAGAGAGAGAGAGAGAGAATGATCTATGTTGTTTTTTGGTTTTGGGCTTGGCTAATCTATGATCCGGAGGATCCGGGTGTACAAAAATATTTTTAAGGGTAAAGTAAACTAGTAAAAAAATAATTTATATATATCTATTTTTTTTTCTTCAAAATTAACCCCTTGAAGAACATATAGCACCACCCCTGGAAGGAATTCAACAATAGATTGGATTCCATAGACATATAGTACATAATAAGCTAGCTAGCCCTCAGACAGTCTATATCGTATTTGATTCAAATCCAATTTCAACAAGTACAAGTTCCATATAGAAGCTAAAAGGGTTTTGATTATCCGACATCCACTTTTTCACATTTACTTTTATGTGTTAAAATGTGGACATTGCTGTATCAATTATGGATTTATGGATATGTGTATGAAATAGTGAATGTAGACTAGTGTAAAAGAATATGTTTTCTTTTCAAGTGCTGACGTAAAATACACCCTTACTACTACGGATTCAAATCCTCTAAATTTCCTAGGGGACTCTAACAATAGATTTCCTTAAATTCTGATTACTCTTTTATGATTTAAAGGTCAAAATTTTGTCATATCAGCATTTCATTAATAGTACTCATAACTACTACATGATTCTAACAAAAAAGAAAAGAAAATAAAATAAATACACCGTTTAACATCCCAATCTATAAGTATAAGTTTTGCAAGAAAAGATTAAGCAAAAAACATTTTTTACTTGGGCAAGTGAGTCACGGCAGAAAGTAAAAAATGTATAATCAATCTAATCTATTTAATCTTACCTAGGCTTGAAAATCTTAGCAATAGTTAAAAGGTGACCATGAGACATATCACAAACATAAGGATTTTTTTTTTTTTTTTTTGTTGAGAAATACATACATAAGGATTCATATCAATTTATTAACGTATTCCGAAAAATATCAATATATATTAACGTGGCTATATAGATAGTGTTAGTATATGTACCTGTTTTGTACATGTACATGCTTGGATAAATATGTACTTGTGTAAGAATGCTCAATGAATATGTTCTTTATGTTTTGTTGTGTACATATTTTAGTCATGACCCCTTATTATGCCTTGAAATAAGGCATATGAATAATTTAATTCAAGCATAATCAATACCCCTTATAGGTCAACCATTGTGTGTGTAAATATATAATTAATCTATCTGCATCAACATTTTCTTTAAGTCAAATACACCCTATAGCTATTGAATTATCATGTCGAATGAGCATACACTGAAAATTTGTATGGTAGTTTTAATATTTTAACATTTGAGCACTTTATTTTTGTATGATTTTCAGATGTGAGCTATCTAAAAAATGGATACTTGGAAACTAAAATAGATTGGATTCCTGGGATGAAAAATATTTGCCTTAAAGATCTTCCAAGTTTCATTAGAACTACAGATCAAGACGATGTTAGTCTTAATTACCTTATATGCCAAACAGAGAGAGCTTCAAGAGCTTCAGGTATCATTTTAAACACGTTTGACACCTTTGAACAAGATGCGTTGGATGCTCTATCCTCCATGCTTCCTCGTATATACACTATTGGACCACTTGTGTTGCTTGCTAATCAGATTAAGGATGAAAATTTGAAATCAATAGATTCCAATCTATGGAAAGAACAATCAGGTTGTGTGGAATGGCTAAATTCAAAAGAACCCAACTCTGTAGTGTACGTAAATTTTGGTAGCATAACTGTTATGAAGCCTCAACAACTCACTGAGTTTGCTTGGGGGCTAGCAAATAGTAAAAAGTCATTCTTGTGGATTATAAGACCAGATCTTGTGGCAGGTGATTCAGTTATTCTTCCTCCCGAATTTGTAACCGAAACGAAGAATAGAGCCATGTTAGCAACTTGGTGTGCTCAAGAAAAAATCCTGAAGCACCCATCAATAGGGGGTTTTATAACACACAGTGGGTGGAATTCCACACTTGAAAGTGTGTGTGGTGGAGTGCCAATGATCTCTTGGCCTTTCTTCGCCGAGCAACACACAAATTGTCGGTACAGTTGTACTGAGTGGGGCATTGGAATGGAGATTGATAATAATAATGTTCAGAGAGATGTAGTAGAGAAACTTGTGAGAGAATTAATGAATGGTGAAAGGGGTAAAGAAATGAAGAAGAATGTAATAGAGTTGAAGACCAAGGCAGAGGAGGCTACAAAGCCTGGCGGTTCTTCATACAAAAACATGGAGAAATTGATTGCTGAAGTTCTCCAAGTTTGAAATGTTTAAACCAAAAAAAAGAAAAAGAAAAACACATTCAAGTTTATGAAGAATTTTCTCTCCTAGTCTCATCGGCAATATGTGATCATGTTATATATCTGTAGGAAACCTATTCCCACTTCTGTTGCAATAAACTCCAATTATGTGATTTGGCTAATTAGTATTCTATCTCGTAAGGGCAGATATTACTATTTATGCTTCATTTTTGTTTATTTCTTGAGATGACATACAAGCATCTGCATAATCTTATCCGATGTTTATTTATTTTTTAATTTTGGGTAAAATTTAGGTATAGTTCCTTAAATGTTTATACCTTAGGCCACCCAATTAAATTTAACCATGTGTTTATATTATGTTAGGGATATATAAATTAAATTTAACCATGTGTTTATATTATGTTAGGGATATATATAGAAAAACAGGAAAATTAAAATGTACTTAAAGGCATGAATGAATTGCTATATTTAAGACGATATTTGTACCCACTCAAATGAGTTTGCTAAAAAGTTGTAGTCAAATCATCTATATATAGGATGCAACTACACTTGGATTCTACAAGTAGTAATCATGGAGAATCTTGTGAATTTTTATTTATGGGGTATGAAAATTATAAAATTCTCATAATCTTCTCAATTTTGTATATAATTAAATATGAATTATTGCATATTATATATTGTTAAAAGCTTACTCCAGCAAACCCTTGCTAGAGCGAATCTTTAAACCTTGCCTGAGATTTTGAATCTTTGATATTGAATTAATTAAAACTAATTCCTTTAAGATTAAGAACAAATCATAGTCTGATGCATTTAGCCCTAAGTTTAAAAAATGCATATTATTAGTTAAAACTTGATACGACTTGATTATTTGATTCTACGGTCCAATTTTGGCATTTAACACGTTTTAATTGTTATGACTTTTGATTTTTTTTTTTCGAATTAAGTTATTGTTCATCTAACGGTTCTTATGATATTTTACCCTTTTCTTGATAAAATTACAATTTTACCCTTGGTATGTGAACTAATCCCTGATTGCAAAATGTGGTGTCTAAGGAATGCCTCCTGTTTGGTGGAACTTAGTGAATGAACATCAATTTTTGATTAAAAGATATTGCAAATCAAATGTTGATAGCTGATATGCATCCATTTGATTCAACATGTAATTATGAGCAATTTTTTTTTTTTGATACAAGATAGAATTCTATTTTAGCTTAATCTAAGTGTATATGTGTGTGAAGCTCCCTCCTGAAGACTTGAACCCTAACTATTGCCCCCCACACCCCACAAGCACTTATACTTGTAGAGTAACCATTGCACTAAAGGTATGCGGTGGTATGAGCAATTATTTTTAATTGGTCCTTTAATTGTCTAATTTAAAACTAATTACATGTCATAATCCTATTTGATAAGGTTCAAAACAATTATGTGGATGCATGTATTAAGTAAAACATGTTATTTAAATATTAATAATTTTACCATCATGTACCCTTGGTGTGGTGGTCACTCTATAAGTTTAAATACTTGTGAAGTGTGGGGGGCAAGAGTTGGGGTTCAAGTCTTTAGAAGGGAGTTTCACACACATATACACTTAGATTAAGGTAGAGTAGAAATTATATCTTATATAAAACAAATTTTAAATAAATTTTAAATAAGAATATAATTTGCTTTATTAATTTTGAAATAATCATCTCTTGGAAATTAGCCAAATCTTGATATTTTTCACATGCAAACAACAATTTTCCAATCAATTAATAAAATTTATAGCTGTCATTAGGTCCAAGTGTTGATTGGCACTTCGATTTACCCCCATTTTTTGATTGGCAGACAAAAGGGTAAAGACCCTCTAGCTGCAAAAATCCCAAATTCTTTTCAAATTTGAATCGGATTCTACTAGGTTTGAGAAAACTAAGTTCTAGTGGCTCCACCCCTTTCTAGAGCTTTCTTCACCCTCTATAAATAGAGGGAGGAAATCACCATTTAAGGCCCCTAATCCCCTAACATTCTAGAGGAAGTAAGAAGTGTTTGTTGCCTAAAGCTCTTAAAGAATTGCCTCATCGATCTTGTTTGTTTTAATTATATGCAGGTAAGTTTCTAATTTTTTTTCATGATTTTGTTATTGTTATGTTTGAATTAATATGTTTTTAGTTTTGCCATGAGTGTTGCTATTCTTTTATGATCAAGTTTTGCTACGCTGTTGCCATGCTTGCAAGGATCTAAATGTGAAAATTTATGTGTTATCCAATGCTTGTATGATAAAATATGTAAATTGACTACCATAGTTTAGAAAATTGGTCTTTACTAGGTAATGTAGGTGTCTAACACCTTCACATCTTGTAACTTATCCTCCAAACATTGATCAAGGCTTCTAAATTAGTGTTTTATCCATGAAATTTTATATTTAGTAGAATGTAACTAGAACCAAAGTCATGCACTTTTCTTTTAGATTGTACTTAGCCTTGTAATTTTTCTATTTGATGTATATTCAATTATTCAATGAAATTCAATTTGTCACAAGGTATAGTTATTCTTATTATTTTTCCCAATTTTTAATAAATTAGTGGGTACTCCATGTAAAACTCTTGATATAGGTGGAGAAATATATTCAATTGAATCTCCATTTTGAAAGGCATTATCCCAAAGTCACCCATTAACATGGGTTTGGCCCAATCAAGTTAGAAACATGGGTGAGTTGAGGTTTTAGTTAGTGATAGTTTGAAAATTTTCCAACCTGTGAATGATGGTTTGATTGAAATGTTCTCTCAGTTTGCCCAATTTGACCTATGCAAGAGTCCTGTGTACTGCTACTGCTGAATAAAGGGATCATGGTTTCAAAAGGGAATGAAATGTAGATCCAAAAGGAAAAAGATAAGAGGCTCATCCTTCTTAGGACTAATAAAAAACTAGTTTTTCTATGATCATGCTTTTTGTCACAACTTCCTAAAATGGTTGACGATATGTGGTGGACAATTACTTATATGAACTCACAACCTTTTTTTTTTTTTTTCTTTTTTTTTTATTTATTATTCACTGTCGTCAATGTAAAGAATTTTAGCAAAATTTGTGATATAAAAGTGACGTCTCTAGAACTTTTCATGAAAGCCTTGCATTGTACATCCTTTTAATTAAAACTCACATGGCCACATGAGACATGTTGAATTTAGGCATGTGGCAATTCCATGAACTTATTGATGAGCTACTGAATCATAGTT
This sequence comes from Castanea sativa, assembly GCF_040712315.1. Classification (NCBI taxonomy): domain Eukaryota; kingdom Viridiplantae; phylum Streptophyta; class Magnoliopsida; order Fagales; family Fagaceae; genus Castanea; species Castanea sativa. The sequence continues at coordinate 18,107,891 of NC_134019.1, read as the reverse complement.
TTACCATTCAAACTACAAAATCCAAGCTTAATTCCATGAAAACTCATAATCTTGGATCGTGAATTGGAGTTGGAGTTGACATCCCAACTTGATGTGTCACAAGTAATAACGTGATTTTTAAAAGAATTTACTTTAAGGGGAAAGTTAATAGTTTGATTTTTGGAACTATTTTTTAAAATTTTTTTATGGGAAAAGAAAAAAGTAACTAACTTCTTAACAGCTTTTTATATTTCCTATGAAAGTGATATTAAAACTTTCCTAAAATAATCGATTAGCAAAAACCTTATGGACACCCATTAACCCTTGCTTTAATGTGCACTATGATGGAGTTCCAAGTCTTGGCTAAAATTTGCAGTTTGTTGCCCTTGTTACTAAATGAGGAGGGTGATGTTGACATGGTTGTAACACAAGTAAGCCAAGTATATTAGGTTTATCCAAGTAATATTATATTTATTTGATTTTTACTAGATTGTAATTAACAAGGAAGTGAAGTCTTGTACTTTCTTTTCATTAAAGTAGGAGTAAAGCCATGCAATTTTCATGTTTAAGCATTATTGTAATTTCATTAATTTATAAATGAAGTTTATTTGAAGTTTTCTTAATTTTTGTTTTGTAATTAAATTCAACGGAGATTCTATACAAGTCTCTTAGGTTAAGGGACAATATCTATAGTCACAACTGTAAATTTTCTTTATTACTTTAAAAAAGACTCTTGGTAGCCTCAGTTCATGAGTCTCTCACATGGATATCTAAGAGATCCTAATTAGAAAAAGATTTTTAATGAATGAGCCTTTTGGTTGGTTGAGTTTTGTCTAGAACATTATACACCTCTTTTAGGTGGGTGGCCTTATGCATTTACCTTCTATTGTCCTTACATGGCATGGTGCTATGAGCTTTACTTGTTGTTGATGATGGCATGAGGAATGAGGGTGCTTGGGTAGCATTGGGCCAATCATTTGGCCTCATGTTTTCTCAACACACTTATGGCTCCTCATGCTAGACTAGTGATGCTCCTACGTGCTCTTTGAGGGGGACCTGTCTAGTCTCCTTACTTGATTTGGATCGATGGGCAGGGATGAGGGGGCAGCATATGGAGAAACCTTTCTCTACATGATGCCCCAAGGCCATGGAAGAGGAGGGCCATGGTGGGCAGAGATGGATTTTGATGATGGGCAGAAGCATGTGATACTGACCCTATGTAGTAGTGCATGACATTGGTGGCTTAATTGTTGGTTTCGTGTGTATGAGCTTGGTGGCTTGAGTGTAAGGAAGGGTTGGGCTGCTGTGATGATTAAATACTGTGGGCAAAGCATTGGGCTAGTGGGGGCTGGTTGAATGCATGAACAAGTGCTAGTGGGTTAATGGCAGTTACTTTGTGTGTTGCATGTGGGCATGTTGTGTGGGTTGTACTGTTGATAGGAGGCATTGTGCATAGGCCAAGCCTCCCAAAATGTGTTAGAACATGTTGTGTGGGTTGCTGGAGGACGGGCAGAGGCCCCATGGTCTGCTGAGACATGGGTTGTGCATGTGCAATATGTGTAGTGACAGTTATCAAGCAGTTCCTAACTTTCCTAATGATCAGACCTGCTGTGCAGAGGCTGGAAACATGGAGAGTAGGACAAGAGAACATCAGTTGAAGGTATCCTAAGTCAGAACACAAGTGGCAAATTGTCCAAGACCAATACTGTTACTAGGCAGTAACTGTCATAGTAGTTAATTCTGTGTATTTAACCCTAAGGATGTTGGGGGTGTCAACGACAAAGTGTATGGGAAAATTCTGTGTAATTTTCTAGGCTTATAAAAGGGTTTCCTTTGTACTTGAGATTAAGTAAGAAAGGTTGAGGTGGGTTCATTGTAAATATTGTGTGCTGTGTGTTTATACGTCCGTATATAATATGTTCTAAGTATTACTGCAGTGTGTGTGTGGAGTTGGCTGAGACTAAGTCAGGGACTTAGGACCATAATAGGCAGAAAATTTGAGTAAAAAATTGATCCTGTGACATATGGTGAGGTAGCAAGTCTTACCTTTATTACATATATAGACTAAAATGACATATCTCTGGCACAAGCTTTAGTCCTTGATTGTCTGATTGAATTTTTAAGAAAGGAACCTAATCATCAGGAGCGGAGCTATGTTGAAGGGTGGGAGGCCATGGCCCCCCAAAATTTTGAAAATTTTTAAAATATATATATAATTATTTTAATACTTTTAAAATTTAGTCGATAAAAATAAGAGTTGACCCTTCCAAATATTTGAATTAGTCTAATGATGCTCTTAAAAAAAATAATTGGCCTAATAGTTAAAGAAATATAACTTTATTTTTTTCAATTCTATTTTTTTTTATTATAAAATGCTCTTATATCTATTATGAAAACTCACTTAGTGTATAAAACATTTGTGAATATTTAGACCCCTAAAAACAAATTTTCCAAAGTAACTTTATATTTAAACAATATATGTGCGGAATATAAAATATAAGCAATACCCAAATTATCAAATTACTTTAAGCCATTAATTAATCACAACCAGCAGAAATTAAAAGCTAAGAGTAAGGGAAAGAGAGATGCAAACACAAGATAACACCAGCACGTGTTATCAAAGGGGAAACCGAAGAACTTGGCGAAAAACCTCTCTGCTGCCCTCCAAGTGGTAAATGATTCACTAAAAAATTAGTTGGGATACATGAATAGCAATAGACCCTCCAAGCCTAATTTATCCGATGCACCTAAGCCCTCCAAGTTTCTTGCTCCAACAAGGTTACATCGAACTGTGTCTTTTCTAGCTTACTGGATCCCGTAATTAGCCCATTGCATTCATCAATATGGATTGGTTCTCTCTTGAACTACTTCCCAAACACCAAGAACCTTCTCACTGCTCTGGATTTGGTGAGGTAAGGATTTAGTTTATAATCTTCTCATGGGTATGACAATGGAGAGGGTGAGAGTAGAGGAATTTGGAGAATCAAATGAATAAGATTGTGGATGAATTAATCTTGTTTTTCTTTAGGGTGTCTCTCTCAAAATTCACTCTCGAAACTCCTACATTTTGTGGGTATAAGGGTATTTATAGTAGGGTATGAGATGGAATGTGAAAAGTTAGTTTTCAGTAAAACAAGGTGTACTGGTGACTCACTTCGCGACTGGGATGAGTCGCGAGTTCCAATCGCGAGTTACTAGACTGGTTAGACTGTATTTTTTGTCCTGTAGTGATCCAATTGTCCTGACCCTTCAACTTCCTGCATGTTTCACACATATGCTACATTTTTGTGGGTCACCACTCGCGAGTCAATCGCGAGTTCCAATCGCAAGTCACTCCTTGTTGCACACACTTGATCAAATCTTCACATTCTCTCACACACAACCTTTACATTATTCCCACCTAAATACAAAGTTTCTAAATGCTAAATTATAAGAAAATTTGGCACGGAATAAAGCAAACACATAGTTGAATAAATTCAACTTTACATATTAAATATTTGATAAAGTTTGGCATCAAATATGTTTGAATATATTTTTTTAACCCGTTATGTGGCAATTAATAAGTCATTGACTCATTAAAAAAATATTGTCACTAAAACTACACATGAAATGTATCTTTAGTTCCACATAATAGGTTAGAGTAAGATAGCTTCAAATATGTTTGAAGCCTAACTTATTCCTTTAAGTTTTGGATCATTCTTGTTTTTGAAAATTTTCATTAGTTCAATTGAAAGATTTTTTTACTTACTTTAGTATAAAATTTGATAATATATATATATATATATATATATAACCGAAACCTTTGACCTCTCTACAATTTTCCACATCGGCATTACTTAAATAAATAAAAAAAACAAAAATTCTGATTTTACTATAAAAACAGATTTAAAAAAAATTATTTAACTTTTTGTTTAAATATATTAGTCATCCAATTCCAATGTAGAGAACTCAATCTGTGACTGCGTTTGAATCTATCTTCAAATTATACACTTATACTGTACTACTGCATATAGAGTCAAATTTGAATAAACAAGTTATTTGCTAGCTTTGGACTTGCGTATTTGGACTATAGCTAGCCATGATATTTATCTTCGTAGTTGTTTAATCCAAAATCATCTATATATATAACTCTCTTCAATTATTGAACAAATACTTACACATATACACATACACTAAATCTTAATAAACTCGAATTAAAAAAAGAAAAAAAAAATAGTAGTAGTATTATAGGACTCTTTTAACCTAAGTCAGTATAAATTGATTAGTGTATTTTATGATTCTATCAAAATAGTCAAATTTGGGTTTAGAGTTTACACTCTTTTAGCAAAACAATATAGCTATGAAATATAGCAAAACAGTATAATATTCTTTTTTATTATTTGAAGCATTCGCTCCAATTAGTAAGGCTTTGGTAATGTCACTTTGTCTTGAATCTTCAAGGTGGCTGTGTGTAAAACTGTAAGTATGTAATTTTTATTTTTTGATGGTCTTTTATATATATATATATGAATTTTTATTATATTTTTTTAGGCCAGTTGATAACCAAGACTTGGAGGAGTGAATCATCTTCGTTGGTAAGACAAAATACAAGGAGGGTGGAAAGTCATTTTCATGATTAAACATTCAAGGTACGAATTATACGATTCATGGACAATTTAAATTGGATTTTCAATTTTAGAATTATTGCATGTGTTGCAAATCTATATTTAAAGTGAGAAAATTTTACATAGAAACATTTTTAGAATGATGATTAATTTTCTGTGGGTAAAATGAATCTTTGTATATAGAAGTCTGATAAATTCTTTTGTTTTAATGGTTACTTAAAATGGTTTAATTGATCTATTACGTCATTGACCATTGCTACAAAGTACAAACATATACAAAATAAACATTTTTAGATCTAAAATTATTTGCTAACCAGTAACGTTGGCCTGTTATAGTTTATTATTCGCATATGTGCAAAGTTTAAATATAGTAATTGTCATTGTATATTTAAAACTTTTATGACTGACCTCTTACAATATGAACCCAGTACAAACAATCATAATGTTCATCCACGTCTCTTATATTTAACTTCTATGTGCTCATGTAGAATATGAGTATCATCTAATATTCTAGATTACAGAGTATAAGAAATGTAAGTGCACAATTTGTATCCGGTTCAATCACTCGATGGACTCAGGCACAAAGAGCCTTATACAATCAAATTTGTAGAGTGTGGGCTTGAAATTTAGGTTATGGATATTTGATAAAGAGAAAAACAGGCTAGATTGTCGTTATCCACGCATTC